>NC_140663.1:24296646-24976646 GCF_054131305.1 Coturnix japonica
TGTAAGAATATTGACTCTTTATAGGGACATTTATTGTGCTTGCTAGAAACAAAGCTAAAATAAACCAGGCAACAAACTTCCAAGGCACCTTTGCACATAGCACTGTTTAAAAACATCACTTCCCAGGAATGAAGCTGTATAAAATTTCTCCTGCTGTACCTCTTGGCTGAAGGTGTTGAACACAGTTATTATTCTCCCTGATGAAAAAGGACGAGGTGGGGAGGACTGAGAAATGAACAGAAAACTCTTACTTGTAAACAAGCTGAGAGTGGTCACTTATACTGTTACAGTTTGGATAAACACAGGTAATTTCTTAACCCATTATCGGAGATAGATAGTGACAGGACTGTTCCTGATTAAGGCTTCATTGGATACCAATTTTTAATGAAATCTGAATTGCAAAAGATTTCACAAAGCTCTTCCTAGTCTGGTCAAACAGGTAAGGAATAAAACAAAGGGTAAAAAAGCCTCAGCATCCTGCTCTCAACGGAGTATTATGGGAAACATGTAAATAAAGAAAACAAATCAGTGCACAGTTCATGCTTCATCAATTGCCTAACAACTTGCAACCAGTTAATTACACACCTTTAAAATGCATGTACAGGATAAATGATTCAGAAATAAGCCTCAATAGTGAGAAAGAACAGCAAAGAAGTACTGATTCCACTAAGGAAATTTAACCCCTTCGCTGTGACAATGCTGAAAGAAAGTATTGTATGTAATAGCTGGTTTATGCTATTTGCTAAATATTCAGAAATATTAAAGTAACTCAACCTCGTGCAGCACCTGCAACTAAGCCCTGCAGCTACTCTGACCCTCCTGTTACCCCCCATCCACCTCCAGCAACCCCAGCACACAACACCAGAGAGGGCCTTTGAGAATGATCAGAGCACCTCCTCTATGAAGACAGGCTGAGGGAGCTGGGCTCGCTCTGCCTGGGGAGCAAAAGACTGTGGAACCTCACAGCCTCCCAGTATTTAAATTGAGCTTATCAACAGGGGGGGTAACCAAATTTTTACACAGGTAGGTAGTGATAAGGAATGGCTTTAAACTGAAAGAGCAGTTTTACGTTAGATGATAGAAGGGAACACTCAGAATGAAGAGCTGACACAGCTGCCCAGAGAAGCTGCCCCATCGCTGGAGGTGTTCAGTGCCAGGCTGGATGGGGCCCTGTGCAGCCTGAGCTGGTGGGTGGCAACCAGATCATAGCAGGGGCTGGAACTGGATGACCTTGTGTGTGCTTATGAACCCTGAATGGGGTGCCTATTTTCTCCTGAACACATAAGAACTGTTCTGAAAACCCTCCTGCTTCAGACCATGGTGACACCTGCCCTTGTTGAAAATAAAGAAGGCTCTAAGGGAGCCCGCCGCCATTTCGTGGGTCGCGGCCCAGCTGCCGCCCGCCCCAGCGGGACCAGCGCCCGGCGCCGCCGTGTGCCCACGTGACCGAGCCCGGCCGGGTGAGCACTACGAGGAGCCCCCAGCGGCGCGGCGGAGCAGCTCCATTTCCCCAGCCCCGCAGAGCGGAGCAGCAACGCGAGAAAGTGAGCAGGAGGCGGAGTGCGGCCACGTAAGCGCAGAAAGACGGAGCGGCGGGGGAATAGCGGGGAGGGGAGCGCGGGGAAAGCGGGCCGGCGGAGGAAGCGGCCGCCTCGGGCGGGCGGGTAGGCGCCGCGGCACAGCGCATATCTCGCACCGCCCCTCTGCTCTGCTCCACCCCTCGGGCGGTCGTTGGGCGGTAGCGGGAGGCTGGAGATTGCTACATTGTCTTTTTTATATTACAAAGTGGGATGAGATTGGTCAAACAGAGCTGTCAGAGCTAATGATGTGAGCTGTTGCTCGCTGTGTGCTCTGGTTTTCAGTGTTGATGTGTGGGAGCAGGAAGCTGTGGCTGTGCTGTGCGGGATACACGTGAGCAGCTTTGCGCTGCGGTAACGTGGAGGCTTGGAAATGACTTGTTGCTCGCTTCCCACATCACTGTGCACCTGATAACTGCCTGAGTGGTTAGGCCCTGGAACAGGCTGCCCAGGGAGGTTGTGGATGCCCCGTCCTTGGAGGTGTTCAAGACCAGTTTGGACGGGGCCCTGGGCAACCTGATCTAGTAAAGGTGTATGTTTGGTGGCCCTGCCCGGCAGGGGGGTTGGAACTACATGATCCTTGAGGTCCCTTCCAACTCGGGTCATTCTGTGATTCTGTGATTCTCTCTTGATTGAGCGGCTTTCCCGTTAACCAACATCCCGAACGCTCTGAGGGTAATTACTCTGTTGGATTATACTCTAGTGTGGTGTCACTTAAAAGTGTAGGCTTTTCTATGCTTGGCGTTAGTCCTTCAGTCAGTTCTGCTGTGCAGAGGCCATCGTCCTTTTTGTATTTGGAGACCTCTTGTTTGAGGACAGCCTGAGGGAGCTGAGGCTGTTCAGCCTGGAGAAGTGAAGGATGCGAGGTGACCTGATAGCAGCCTTTCAATATCCACAGGGGAGATACAGGAAAGAAAGGGACAGACTCTGCAGCAGGGTCTGTGGTGACGGAACAAGGGGAAATGGCTTCAAGATTACAGAAGGTAGATTTAGGTTAGATATAGGGAAAAAATCTTTTTCAGTGAGTGTGGTGAGGCACTGGAACAGGTTGCCAGTTGGGGTTGGTGCCCCATCCCTTAAGACTTAGAAGGAGAAACTGGATCAGGCCTTGGGCAACCTGATCTAGCTATGGTGTTCCTGCTCATTGCAGGGGAGTTGGACTAGATGGCCTTCCGAAGTCCCTTCCAACTCCAGGGATTCTATGCTTTTGTGATTCTATGGAGTCTTGAAGTGCTGGAGATACCGGATACTGAGTTGTATGAACAATATATTGCTCTATGAATGGGATTTAGTACTCTTTTAAATGGGTATTTTCTTCAACTATTATTTAGAGTCCTAGCTTCAAGGGGGAATGACCCAGTGGATAACCTTTCTCTGGCTTTGAGAAAGTTTATAGTAGAAATAAATGAATGTGCAAACGTCAAAAGAACCTTTTTACTTTATTCATGTGCCAAGGCTCTACAACGCTTTTTCTGTTCATTTTTTAGTAAAGTGAATAATGATATACTCCTCAATGATTGGTTTTAGTTGAGCTGTTTTGTTTGTTTGTGTTTTTTTTCCTTAGAGCTGAGAAATTTATGTGGCAGTTGAACTTGTCACAAATCCCAGAGTCAGAATCAATATGGTGGTGAATGGTTGTTGCTGAGTAGGCTGGATACCATTGTAGAAAGTCCCACAGTGACCTCTAATGTTCAAGGATAAAACCTAAGTTGATAAAATAAAGGAAGTTATTTTTCAAGGGCACAATTTTGTGTATTAGTTTGTACATTTAGTGCATTTACCACAGACAGGGTAGGTATTTGGTCCATCAGACCTTAGTGCTTATAGATATACTATACTTCAGAGTCAGTTCTAAGTCTCCCTTGTTTTGAACAAGTATGGTTTAAATATTAGTATCTTAGAAGCTTGAGTCATTCATCTAGACTAGGCTACCCCATCATATACTAACCTTCTAAATTCAAATGGAAAAATGTACAGAAGAGTTTCTTTTTAAGATATCCGTGTTTTGAGTTGAATACTTTTATTCTCCTTTGGCTCCTTACTTGATGTTATAGAAATACTTTATTCCTTTTTGGTTAAAGCTAAGTATTGACCGTCTTTCTTTCCCCTAGAGTTTGGTTCAGGAAAACCATGATTAAGTGGGGTAACAGTTCTGCAGTACTTGAAAGAATACAGCGATTTGAGTAGAGAAATGTGCAAATGAGTTTAAAATCAAAGGTTGTACTGTGATTTGCTGTAAATATGATTTCTAAATTTAGTCTGTTTAGAGGCAACACCATTTGTGCAGTCTGCCTGAGACCAAAACATAGCAGCAGCTGGTTGCAAAGGACTCTTCAAATCAATTTATAAAATTAACTTATTTTTCGTGCACTGAATCTTTACATCAAAAGGCAACGTGGCACATTTACTTCATACACATTATGTTGTTCACTTAAGCGTGTTTGAGAACTGAAGTACCCCAGTACTTTCCTTTCTGTGTGTTATATGTGAATGATTTTTGGTTTTTTTGAAGAAACAGAAACATGAATAAAAGCAATTATTTTTCAGATTAGAGCAACTCATACACTGCCAGTCACCTGTAAGATAGTACTTAAAGATTTTGCATTACTTCTGAAGTTCAAATTGTCTGAAAAGATCTCATTTATAAAAACTACTTATCCGTCTTTCTGTTCTAGTATCAATAGAAAAGCAATGATATTGCAGTTCATTTTCGTGGTTGCACAAAACAGAATCCTGAATATCTTGTCCAAACTGAGAGATGACTGATTACTTCCCATTCTGAACTGTTTGTTACTTAAATTGCCGAGGAAATTTTTATCTACAGTTACATTTTCTTCTGCTTTTGCTTTGAATTTCGGGAGTAAAATGTCTTTGTGAAAATACATGATTATTTGTGAAGGTAAAATTAATGTCCTTGATGTATAAAATTACTTTGTAAAAATAAGTTATTTACTTCCATGTTCATGACTTGTGGTCTGAGTACATGGGGTCAGTCCCTGTGCTGGGATGTAGTATGTAGGTTGCTCTGAAAGTAATGCCTTCTGTTTCACAGAATTTGTAGGTGTTGGAAGGGACCTCTAGGCTTCATGAAGTCCAACCCCTTGCTAAAGCAGGTCTTCTATGGTAGGTTAACAGGAAAGTATTCTAGTGGGTTTTGAATATCCCCAAAGAAAGAGACTCTACAACCCTGCTGGGCTGCCTGTGCCAGTGCTCTCTCACCTTCACAGTTCTTCCTCGTGTTTGGATGGAAATTTCTGTGTTCCAGTTTGTGCCCATTGCTCCTTGTCCTGCGTGCCACTGAGAAGAGCCTGGTCCCATCCATTTTACTGTCACACTTTAGATATTTATAAACAGTAAAGAGATCCCTTCTCAGTCTTCTCTTCTTCAGGCTGAAGTGTCACAAGTCTGTAAGCCTTCTTTTGTATGGGAGGTCCTTGAGGCCCCTCATCATCTTTTGTGGCCCCCTGCTGGACTCTCCAGAAGATCCGTGTGTCTTTTGAACCAGGGAGCCCAAATCTGGACATAGTGCTCCTGGTGTGTCTGCACCATGGCAGAGTGGAGCGAGAGGATCACCTTCCTTGACCTGCTGGCTACGCTCTTTGTAACATGGCCCCGGATTCCGCTGGCTTTCTTGGCCACAGGTGCACACTGCTGGCTCATGGCTAATCTGTTGGCCAACAGTACCCCCAGATCCATCTCTCCAGAGCTCCTCTCTGGCAGGTCAGCCTCTAACCTGAATGGTTACTGTCAAATGTGGTTATGGTCAAATACAAAAAGAACAAGAACACTATTTGATAGAGCAAGTCATAAAATAGCTTTTTGTTTTGATGTGGTTCATAAGCTGAGAGGTCCTTCTGTTGATCTGGCTTTGTCTGATTCTGAAACATGTATGTGTTATTACTGTTTAGTGTTGTGATGTGCTGTAAAAATTCCTTCATGTTTCACAGTGATAGGAACTATTACATGAAAAACCTCATTGCTTTAATTGAAACTAGAGCATAAGTCAATGGATTACTGTGGATTTGAGACCCACAAAAATCTGTTGTTATGTATTTGGAACGGAAAGCAGCTAGATATGGACAGAGCAGCCAATCTAGGAAGAACAGAACAGCAGTGCATTTTAGAGCATACATGGATAGCTATTGAAGGTGCTGATGAGGTTAGAATTTGCTACCTCAGGATATAAACAGAAAAGTAACTAAAGCAGAGCAGTAGTGCTGCCTGAGGACATGTTTTGAGATCCACCTGACACTACAAGCTGTGTGTTTGTCAGGCTGTTTAACTGAGCCTGCGCTCTTATTTCCAGTCTTGCCTTGACTTTTGTGTGCTGGAGCTGTTAATCTCTAGGTGTGTAACCTGAAGATAAAGGGAACTTTCTTTGCAATTGAAAGAAAACAGCTCAAACCCTTTTTCTTTTGGCTCCAGATGGATTTCAATGTCAGCTTTCCCTGGGTTTTAAATGCCTGTGTGAGAAGTTGAGCATCACCATCTCTTCCAGGCTTGTACTTGGAAGCTTAGAGTTGGCTGGCAAGTTCAGTTGAATAATGTCAGCGTGTTACAAGTCTTCAGATCCTCTGCCAGTACTTCATACTGCTTAAAGGCCTCTGACAAAGATTTAAGTGCTTTTCAGTCCTATCTCTGTATTGTGTTTGGTGTCAGTCTGCAGTTAGGAGCTCACCTCCTCAGTTCAGTGGATATTTGAGTTTAGTTTCCTTTATAGCCTTTGGGGAAGAACCTTTTAGGTGCCAGGTTTCTGGTTGGCAGGAGGGTATCTGGGATTTAACTATTCTAAACATCATTTTCTTCTGGCCATGTAGATTTGGCTTTTATTTAAGTTCTGTTTCTAGTACCGAACTGTAGTTATCATCTGCATCTGATGCCTGTAATCACCTGATCATACCTGGTTGCAGGCTTATAACATTTTTTTTTGTGGCTAACACTGTATCAAATAGGAATGCTACATGACCACATAGTCATGATTTCTCTAAGCTGTTGCATTTCCCACCTTGTAATAGAGCAGTATTCTTTAATGACTGTTGTGTCTGTGCCAAAGGAATGAAGGAAGATAATTTAAATGGTGGAGAGATACTGTGATGGAAGCCTGCATGTAGAGTATGAATAGATTGACAGGATATAAATTTTGCTGTTGCGGTGCAATAATACCAGTATGAGTTGCCTTTTAATAAAGGATAAATGAAAACTCCTTCTGGAACTGGACAGTATTTTTAAATGAAAGCTTTACATGCTCTAATGTATTTTGATTCTTCTGTAACAGTCATCAGCATTTTGCTTTTATGCTTGTACTTGGATAAATGTATATGAATTACATTAGTCTACTGTAAGGTCTGCATACTTGCCCCCTTACAAAATTATTGCAACATAAAAGTTAGTGAAATGTGTGACAAGTGAGAAATGGGGGTCAGGCTGCTGGCACTATCACTCTGGCCTTGTTTCGTCAAAGACTTCAGAAAAGGCATGTGTGAAAAGGGTCAGGCAAATTCTGATACTGAGCAGCATTCATTACAGTGGTTAGACTAGATACAGCCTTGTCATCAAGTTGTACCAGTCTTGCTTAAAGCAAAAGCTCATATTTCTTGCTGTGTTTCATGTTTCATAGGATAGACCAGGAACGGCCTCACATCTTGGTATTTTGTTACTGAAGATTGCCTTGTTTTCAAGCCATTTATATGCCTGGATATATGATACCATTGGATTATAGAAAACAAACAAACTAACATGGCACAGCTGACAGGAGAGTTGGTTATTTCAGTGGAACAGTAAGTTAGAATAGTATATGTAGTATAGTTACTAGTTTCTTACCTAGATTAAATAGGTCATTTCAAGCTAACAGCCTTGGCTGGGTAGTTTTACATATTGGTTGTAATTCCCTCCTTCCTGTTCCTCACATGCCTTCCTGTAGAAACACATCAGGGGCCAATTTCTTTCCTTTGTGGGTGACTGCTTATGCCTTGTTTTTACAGCTATTTTTCCTATCGTACTTCCATGGGTAATTTTTAAGTACTTAGATTTGCAAATATATTGTAACCTGGGGCTTTCTGAATATTACTTGATGAGTTTCTGCAGGCTGTTTGATAAACATTGTCTTCTAATGTGCAGGCAAGTGTAAGAAAAATAAATATTTTATACATAGAGAGCTATCTAAATAGCATCTCTGCTCCATATGTTGTAGTGCTCACTAGAGGCTCATTATAATCCCTGGACCTTTTGTGCAGCAGATACTTCAGTGTAGATAATGCTGTGCTCCATCTGCCTTAATCTCTGGGCTGCACAATATGAAATTCTTAATGCTTTGACCTGCTGTATGCTGGCATTTTTGATCTTGGATTTTTTTTTGTCCATGTTGCAATTTCAAACAAGTTTTCAAGGTTGCCGTGTTGGAGTTTGTCAGTTCTACTGAATAACAATTTCTTGTTTGTTGTTTTTTATCCCTAAAATAACTGTAATTTATAAATGGTGCAACTGTATTCATCTCTAATTTTATTTATTTTTTATTTTTTCCCTTTGTTTTGCTTGTTTGTTTGTCTCACACCATTTTTTGAGTGCTGGGATTTGTTTTATTCAAGGTTCTATTCAATTTATTCTGATTGGGCAGAGATAAGGAAATATGTGTTGATGAACTGTTTAGAGTCCTTCATTAATTTTCTTAGCAAAGAATCCTTTGCTTTGCTTGTTGGCATATGTTTAAGTCTTTTAAGTCTTCATACTTAAGAGTTCATTCAGTATTGTTAGACATCAATATTTCACAGATGCATTTTCTACCCTTGTGATAAGAACTTATTATATGGACAGACTTATTTATTTTTAAGTAGTTTTCAAGCTATTGAAATGTGCATCTTCTTTTGGCAGGAAGGGCTTTTGGAGTAGAGTGGTCTGCAGGACTGCTCCATTTGTGTCACAGGAAGATCTGTGCTCTCCTATGGGAAGTGAAGAGACTTCTAGAATGTTGTGCATGAGTGGAAATGAAGGGTTTGTATGTGTGTGTATAGAAGATAAAACCATCGGTTTGATCAATTATGTAGTAGAGAGGAAGGAAAATACAGGGCAAGTAGAGAAGGCCTTCCCTACAGTAGCTCTTGGATATCAGGAAAAACTTCTTTACAGAAAGGGTGATTAAGCCCTGGAATAGGCTCCCCAGGGAGGTGGTTGAGTCACCATCCCTGGATGTGTTTAAAAAACACTTGGATGTGGTGCTCAGGGACACGATTTAGCGGGGGGCTGTTAGAGTTAGGGTACTATGGTTGGGCTGTGGTTGGACTCGATGATCTTTAAGGTCTTTTCTAACCTGAGCAAATCTATGATTCTTCTTGGCTTTGAAAATCAATTGCTTGTACAGTTGCTGTTGGTGTTTTGCTGCATCTTGTAAATACTATTTCGGTCCTGAAATCCCAGCTTTGTCCTCAGCTGCTTGATACTGCTCCTGTTACCAAGTGTTGTAGTGGGACCACTGCATTTTATCTTGCTGCTTTAAATCTGGCTGCTGAATTCTTTGTTGCTGTTAGTTTGTAGTTCCAAGAACATATGTTTGGTTTCCTGTGGATTCTCTGACCAATTGTTTTGCAGCAGATGCTAGATGTTCCTATAGATGCTAGCTTGGGCCTTTTGCCAGAAGTTTATAACAAGATCTTTGAATAGATTTAGTAGAAGGGATAGGGTCAACATTCATATTCCAATGAAAAATAGGCTGGACTGCGAGCAAATGCATCAAATTTCTTAAAGTTCTCAAAAAAAATTTCTCAAGTCAGTTGTATGTATTACACCTACTATATACTATGTCTTTCACCTCGAGGATGAACTGTACATAGAAAGTTGTGGAGATGCTTGTGGGGATGGCCTAAGTGTGTTTTGTGGCTGCTGCTGCTGTAAGAGTGGAGGAGGTCTGTGAGGTCAGACCTCACGCCCCAGGAGTAAATTCCATCCAGAAAACTGGTTTAAAGCAAAAAGATGATGACAGTGCCTTATAACGGAAAAGAGGCACTACAGAGGGACAGCAGGTAGTAGAGAAAGAAAATTGCCTCACCCCTTCCAACAGCTCAAGAGGAAGGAGTACAGTCACTATGCAGAGAGACTCTTCTGGCAGCATCTCTTAATGAGGGTGTGGAGGGGTGGATCCTGACTCCACTCCTTTGTGCCACTCAAGAGCATTGCATGCACCTGAGCTTCCCGTGGTAGCCGTATCTTCTCACCTGGTGCTCAGCCATTGGTTCACGCTGTGACCTGGCAATTCCACTGCAACTGGACATGCAGAGTTCAGAATCAGTGGATTGAGAGAAAGGAGTTGGGGTGTATGGAATGGTATCATTTGTCAAACAGTAGACAAAATGCAGATTTCTGGAGATTCTGTTTTTATGTGGAATAATTGTAAAGGTAAGTATGTACTGATTGAGGCAGTAGTATGTATTTATAGAATGGTTCCGAATATTGAGTTCTTACACAGTAAGATGGAATAAAAACATTTAAACTTTACTCTTTTTACTAGTTAAGCTTTTATTAGCAAAAGTTATAGGTGATAGTGAAATACTTCCAGCTTATAAAAGTAAAAGGAACTTCAAATGTTGTGAAGGTGAATGACAGTAATATTACTAAGGGTTCTGCAGTCTTTTGGAAGACAGATCTTGTCATTGCAAAGCTATTAGTATCTATAAAGAATTCAAGTGAAGAATCTGCTGATGCGTGATTTTGTAGACCTGGCTTTCCTAAGTGTAATGCTTGATAGAGTTAAGTAGCCCTATCTGTGGCAGAAATACTGCTTTCAGTAGTATTTCATCAGAATCATTTGAGTTTGTACTTTGCATACAAATAATGAATCACTTCCATATTTCTGGAAATGCAACAGAGGAAAAATGATTGTATCATGGAATCCTAAATGTTCTATTAAGATGGTTGTACCAAACTATGTATATTTCTGGTTTTTTGTTGTCCTTGAATTTAAACAGAGTGAAGGACTCAGAAGTTCAGGGCACAGTCTGTTTTTTTCTTCTATTACTGTCTGTCAGATTTATGATGTGATAGAAGGAGCAGGGACTCAGCAAACTGATCTTTTACAGTCTCCACCAGGTATTCATTAGAGAGAAACAATGGTTTAAATTGGATTTGCCAATAGGTGAAGAACTGTATTTCTTATGATACAGCATTGAGGAATCTTGTCTTTCTGATAAAATAAGTTTATTAAATTGAAATTTCAGAACTGCTGAAGCACGTCTCCATGCCGTTTCATTCAGGCATTGCCTACCGCATGGCTTTCATACCCTAACACTGTGTCTGTGACACCCTCACCTTGAATGGAGAGGTTAACAAAATACCACATCAATTAGAAAAATTTTACAAATGTCCCAGTTTATTTCCAATTTGACCACTTTGTAAATTGCTCTGGGGAGCTCACCTTTGTACTGATTGTTTCCTTTGAAAGTCCTGCCCGGTTATCACTGATCCATGTGGAGGGTATCTTGGAGGGTCTGCTGCAGATTGAGCCAAAAGTGCTCAGTGACTGTCAGGGGATGTATCCAATTGCAGTAAAGAAAAGTAGACTTGTACCTTTGCGGCACTACTTGAGTACTCACCTTGCTTGATCAAGCAACTTTTTTATTTCAGTGTACTTTGGAGCTGTTTTTTCAAGAACGTTCTTTGGTTCAGGGCTAAATAAAACCAATAGCATAATGAATGGTGACTTGGAGTGAATAGTAAGGTGTCATTATGTCATAGCTATGTAATCTGCCACTATGCTTTTAACGGTTTTATGTAGTAGAAAATAAGGTGTCTTTATGTTGCTGTGTGCCCCTGTAATACCTGTAACAAGTTGAATTGATATTAAATGTTTGGAGTTACCATCAGTGTATAAATGATGCATGACTTGTGTGTATGGAACTTTTTAGTAAAGAATTGCCCTTGTGTTGGAAACTGTCAGCTTTTCCTTTACACGACACAGTCAATCTTCGCGGTTCATGAATGTGTAATTACCAGTGTATGGGGAGAAAATGTACAGAATTTTGCACTCCAGTTGAATGTTTGGTGATTGTTTCCATATAGCTGATATTTTTTTTTCCAGAAACGCGTAATTGAATTTTTGATGCCTGTATCAGTTTGCTTCTCGTTTAGCTGAACTGCTGTCATTGAGTCATTTTTATTGAGTAGTTTTGCTAGCAGAGGATCACAAGAAATGGTGAAATTATATGAAGAGAAAATGTTTAGAATCAAATTATCTTCAGTGTGGTTTACTTCTAATTTATTCATTTATTTATTTGTTTGTTTGTTTGTTTGTTTTTAATGTAGATTGCTGTTCTTTTTCTTTCTCATGTGCACATCCATTTTCTCACTGTGGATATTTGGAGACCTTGAGAGTTAATAACTTAACTCCTCCTCACTCCATGACTGCAGACAACACTGTTACTTAGAGATTGTTTAGTAATAGCTTTTTTCTGCTCTTCATCTTTTTCAGGCTATGGCACAGGCTCAAGGTTTTGGGAGAAGATACCTTAAAGCCTTTTGTAAAGGTTTCTTTGTTGCTGTTCCTGTAACCGTGACCTTCCTAGACAGGGTTGCCTGTGTAGCAAGAGTGGAAGGAGCATCAATGCAGGTATTGTTGGAAATGTCTCCTGTCTGTCTGGAAATTATAAAGTGACTGTCCACTGGCAGTAGATTTCTTTGCATCTTACTTTCTCAGTTGGTGTCAAACAACCGTAATTATAGTATTGTTTTGTTTCTTCTTCATTACACAAACAATTTTATATTGTGAAAATTTTGAGAACTAAACCAAAGTAAAATCATCACAGTCCACTAATTCTACAGTCTAAGAACAGAAGTAAGGTGTGACATACATCATGCTTTCCCTTTTCATAAATGTTTCCTGTTTATCAACGGTGGCCATACTAATGTAGGAGAATCTCAGGAGAGGTTACAGATGCAGAGCCAGAAATCTGCTCTAGCAAGTGGAAGAACAGAAAGCCAGAAAAAACAGTTTCATGTTCTTTTTTTCAATTATCTTTCATTGTTTTTTCTGTCTCTGACATAACTATTTTTTTTTTTTTTTAATCCATTCTTGTTGGGATGGTTTTAACTCAATAGCTGGAAAGATGTTGTCAAGATTTCTCTAGTCCAAAAGTTTATTGAGGGACTCTGGTTGGGATCTCTGTTTTATGTTTCCTTTGAAGCCAAAGTTTCAAATGCTGAAGGATCCTCTGGTGTTGCTCTGGAATGTTGTTTCTGTAGTCACATGGAAGAGCTTGTGCTTAACTGTTCTTTATCCATAAAAGATGTGAAAAACACTGCAGTTTTTTGCTTATCCAAGTAAACAAAAAATGATAAGCAGTCTTCCTGATGGCTGAGGAAAGTGATATGTGTGCAGTGGGTGATTAAAATCTAGGCTCTTCCTTTGATATATCTCGACTAAACATTTCTTCTGTTGATTGAAGTATGGCTAATACGGAATATTACCAATTTTAATGAATTTTCAGAGTCTGAAGAGTTCCCTCTCATTTTATTCTGAACTGTAGCACTGAAGTAGAAGTTTATTTTAAATTAAGATGATTCTTTGTGCATGGATGTTTTCCAGACAAAAACAAACAAACAAACAAAAACACCCATCCTGGTGCTTTTAATAAAATGCTAATTTCCTTGCCAAGATTTATTAGACACATAAGTAAGTCTGACAGGGTTCTAATTATAAGGAACATAACCCTCTTTTGCAGAATGGCTTGAAGGAGTACGTAATCACTTTGGAATTCTATTTGCTGAAAAGTGATCTGTATTGAATGTGTCTGAAAGCTATGAGTGCGAGGGAGAGTGAAGCCCAGTCAGCATGTAGTCATGTATCCATCAAATGCACGCTTCTAATGATACTGTATTGTCTCAATGTGAAGATCTTGTGGTATGATTTCCAATAATTTGATTTGTAATAGTCCACAAAAACATCTAGCTGTCTTTGTGTGCTTATCGTTGTGGCTCTTGCTGAGTCTGAAATTAAAAGCTGTGATAAGAAGCAAGGAATAAATCTCTCTTCCCCTTTCTTTCACTCTGTCTTCTTTCTGAAGCAGCTATATTGCTGCTTCATAGTTACTGATGGTGGTGGTACTTCTTGACACCCTGGCATGCATTCTGCATTAAGGTTCTCTTGGAAGTATGTATTTCATGATATATTCCCAGACATTTAAGATAGACCATGCATCTTATTTTCTTAAGCTGATTCTGTTGTTCTGCAGTGCTTGTAGCCACCTGACAAAATTCTATCACTTGCGTGTACTTAACTGTATATGAGTATTAATTCTAATGTATAGGGAAAAACAGTGGACTATTGAAGCTTGTAATTTCAGTGTTTTTAATTGTTTTATTACCTTCTCTTTTCTTTCCAAAATTACTGGTTTTCTTTTGATTCTCATTTGAAATGTTTTTAGTTGCTTAGAAATATGCAGCTTCCTGTGCTCATTAGCTGTTTTTTTTTTTCATAGTGCATTTCAAGTGAATTTGAGTGAATTATAGCACAAGTGACACAACTGTATTATGATTGGTTAATTTGATGTTGTGGACTTTTTAGGACTGCTTTTGTAATGCTGGATGTGCAGTTCAATATGTTTGTCATTATATGAACATCTTTCCTTGATATCCATTTAAGTCTCTTTATCCTAAGTTGAATTGCTTCTCTGGTATTACAAACTCTTCATATATATTGATATAGAAAAAGGAAAGCCTTATTGATGCATGAATTCTTAAATTTATTAAATAAAATGGACTGTTTTCAAGTGAGATGAAAAATGGTGGTGTCTGTATGGCTGTTTATACATGTTCTGTCACAAAAAGTTCAATACCAAGAATTATAGTGAGTTGCCTGACCAGTGATCTCAGGCAAGGCTTGCTTGTTTAAGCAGCAGATGTTATTGAAAATTCTATTCTTCCACTATGCATAATAGCAGCTGTAATTATTCTGTTGCAGTTTCTCCTAACTTTATTATTAAGATCACTGTACATAACCCTGGGTGCTTATGTGAATATTCTTTCTCTTCCCTAGGCTAAAAGCAAGTAAGTTGTGACCTTGCAGTCACTAGTAGCATAACAACTATCAAGTTAATAGTTGTTTATTGTAAAAGGGCATGCTTTTACCCTGTTACTTACAGAACCTCATGTCCTGCGAGGCCTCATTGAATGGCTAGGAATCTTGATTTGCATGCTTTTAGCATTAGATTAACTGGTAATTGGGAAGAGCGAATGTTTTGTGACTTCTGCACCGTAGTTCTAAATTAAGACCTACGTGTCTCATTTGTAGTGTGCTCTTATGCCAAGAACGTGGGTGAATGTGTTATAATGCTTTGAGAGACAGAAAAGAAGAAGCCCCTCTGTTATTTTATTTCTTATAAAAGTAAAGAGCCCTGGTGAGCCTATTGATTAGTTCTTCAGAAGCTGTATTTTTGTTTTATCTGAGCAAATAAGTATTAGAGATTGTTATCTCTCACACTTCATATTTACATTAGAGAGAAATAGTGAATAGTGTAAATTATATTTTACAGAAGACTGTAAGTGTAGATAAAAAGTGAAAGTTGTCTTTTTGTTTTCCTTTCATGCCTTTATCTACCAAAATAGTGTTTCTGTATTTTTATGATTTCATTTTGAATACGTCAGTATTGCTTTATAGGAAAGAAAACAAATCACTCTGCATTGTCATATATTTCTCAAATAGTTCTAATAAAAAAGGGATGGGATATCTACTCTGTAAGTCAAAAACCATGAGCAATATATCGTTAAAAGTAGAAAAAAATGACATTATATTCGGAGTGCTTTGAATTAAAAGGATTATGTAATTCACATAGGAACTGTGAAATGTTGCCTTTGTTTAAATACAGAAAACAGTATGAGTCAATTGGCATACCACAGCTAGGGCAATGTTGTGATGCTGTATTCCTCAGTAAGATGAAGTTGATACAACTACTTGAAAGGAGTTTATAAGCGCTTATGCAAATCTTGCTACGTATCAGCTGTAAAAAACATTATATTTTGGAGCAGGTTGTTTAAGTTCAATTTCCATTTGCTCTGACATTCTTTCTAAGCCTTTTAGGGTAAATACTGTGCGAACCAAGGAGCTTATTTTGTGGAAATATATACCATGTGTGTAATTCCCACTTTGTTAGATTAGCTTCTCTGTTTAACTTCTGATACCACTAGTAACTTATGGACAACATGTGCCTTCCTTTGGTAAAGTATGATTGTGAATTGTTTGTTAATTTGTATGCAAAGGTACTGTTAGTTCATGAAAAATGCTATAAAACCGGAAAATAATTTTGGAAAGTCATGATTAAAGTAATAATAACCCAGGATCTGTTCCTGGTTATCATTTGTCTGTCATTTTCTTGCAGTGGATAGATTCAACTAAATATGATAATGGAGAATGTTGATGTCCTTTCTGCTTAGATTTATAATATTTTTCTGTGGATATGGATATGAGTGGCTCTGATCCACAGGCTTGAATAGAAACTTGCTCTACAGTCCATGGGTGAAGATGTAACTAATCTTTGTGGCTTCACTGGAAATATTGTGTCATTTCCCTTCCCATCTCCTGGCAAATTTGTGCTTTCAATCCTCATGATACGTAGTATTTGTGTGTATTACACCAACTTCAGATCTGGGCTTGTTACTTTGTTATGTATCAAAAACTATTATTCACATATCCCATTTGAAATATGTTGAAATATGAAATCAACGCTTCTAAATAGCTTAAAAATAAATGATGAGTACCCATCTTGGCTTGGAAGAATAGTTTTATTCAACACTATGTAATTAATTATGTTGACATCGGTGAATTTCAGTTGTGTACCCTGGTTAGTTTGCTCATTGGAAGTACAGCTGATCTGGCAGAGGAATCTCAGAAGTCAGTGCCTGGTGGCACAGATAAAAGAACATTTTATACTGTGAAGTGAACACTGGAAACCCCATTAAGAAAAAAATAAATGCAATTTTAGCAAATATTGTTGCTTTCCTGGCAGTTTTGGTGTTGCATGGGATTATAATGTCCTGTATTAAATATTTCTTCTAATTGAAGAGTCTAAATTAGAGAACATCAGTTCCTGATGGGTTAACTCAGAACCAAAGTTAAGCAAATACTATTGCTATAGGTATTTTGTTAGTTTCCTTTGCAAAGATCATGAAGATTAATGTTGCTACAACTACATATTTCTTTTTTTTTCTTTTTCTTTTTTTTTTTTTTTTTTTTTTTTTGTGTGTGTGTGTATTTTGCTTGTATGAGCATTAATATGCCTGCAGAAGGTTTGTATTTTCTGTGAGTTTGTGCTCTTGGTTTTCCTTTGTAATCTTTTAAATCATTGACAGTGAAGGCAAACACTACTTTTCATGAAGTGTGTCCTAAATATATGTCTTATGTCATTTAATTTGCATGCATCAGTACATTGAAAGATATGGAACACATTGCCATAAGTTTATGACATTTAATATGGCATTTAGTAAAGAAATGTATTTATGGAAACACATTCTTGATCCTTTTAAAATAATTGAGCATATTTTTAGTAATTTATGTAGCTTCAGGATTTGACCCTTTGATAGAATGTGAATTAAATGTAGAGTTCATACAGGCATTGCTGATCTAAAGCTGTTCTTTTCCTCTCTCTAAGCCTTCCTTGAATCCTGGGGGAAGACAAACATCTGATGTAGTGCTCTTAAACCATTGGAGCATTCGAAATTATGATGTGCAACGTGGGGACATTGTGTCATTGGTGTAAGTTATCTTGCATACATTTCAATACATTTTCACATGAATATTGAACAATCTGTATTTAATATTTTATCTCTGATATAGTGTAGGTATATGTACGAGCAAGGAACATCCTTCTTTGGTAACATGTTGTTATTCCTGTAATGGTTTTGCATAAGTCAGGAGATGGTCACAGAATGCATTTCTTAAAATATTTTTTTTTTACTCAAAAGGAGTGCAGTCTAAAATAATGTGTGATACAGTAGACTTGGATACAGAAACTGCTAAGAAAAAAGAACTGCTACGCTAGTGGAAAAAATAGAGAAAGCGTATGAATAATTGGAATAATATACATTTTAGGTTGTTTGGCTGTGTGCTCATACTTGTGAGAATAATTGTGTTTTCTTACCAGTTACCACTAAGTATCTGTTTTATTTATTTATTTGTTTTTCCTGGAAAAATCTTGTTACTGAACCAAATTTTAAAAAAGATCATAATCATTTAACCTTCTTCTTAAAGGACAAATGTAGCATGAAAACCAAAATACAGAATTATAAGGGGCAGGTCTGTGTATCAAACCAAAAGGTGGCAGTGTTTCACTGCTAAAAATATGCAAGGCTAACAGGACAGAAACTCCATTTCAGCGTTAATGTAATATAGAAATGGAGTGTCAAAACGTGAATAACTAACACAATGATGTAATACTCGTAGTGCATATTTGGATCATTTGAGCTTAAAGTTTTGAATTTTGTAACACATGTTCTGTAGTGTACGGCAAAACAATTGTCTTTGAAAATTGTACTGCTATCTGGCTTCCTTTTTGTCAGATATCTATTTTAATTGTCTATTTTTTTTTTTTTTTTCCTACCCCTTCACTGTACTGGTAATTCATGTAACAGTTTTTACTAGCAGCTCTTAAAGCAAGAGCTCATGTAGTAGGTTCTTTTTAAGAAACTTAATGTTTATATTCTTTCTTATTGCAAGGCATATAAGATTCTCTTAAATAACCTAGCTACAATTTGAAAAAATCTTACTTTCAGCACCTATTGCAAATGAACTCCAGTTTGAAGTCACTTAGTGACTGCTTGTAAAATTTGACTTTGTCTGTTTGAGTGCTCCCCTGCCCAAATCATGCTCTAGTAACTTTTTAATACGGTGGATATACCTGGTTAAGAATTAATTAATTGAACAGAAGATCATCTTGTTGTTTGCTCAGAAAACAGAAAGAGTTTCATGCTTGTGCTTCTTGAAGGTTTGTGGTGTCATCTGAGCCAGCTGCATTGGTTGCTTTCATTTTGTTCTTTGTTCAGACACAGTGAACATTATTTTAGATAGTGTTGTCTTTTTTTCCTCCTTTTTCTGTTTTTAAAGGTTCACCTACTGTTGGTGGAGCTCACGTACACCCTCGTGGAAGAGGTTGCATTGTATTTGTGCATTGTTCTTAAGTTTTTCTTAATAATTTGTGAAATATCCTGAATAATTGAACCATCACATTCATAAAACACTTTAAGAACATTACAAAGGAAGTTAAACAATGCAAAAAATAACCTATTGAATGTTTTTTCCTCTGAACTGAAGGGTACTTCATATCTCAGTAACAACTTTTAGAACATTTAATATAAGTTTTTTAGACACAGCTTTGGCCTGCTAGTAGATTTTAAAACATATTGTAATTTAAAGGTTTTCACTGTGTTGCAAAGACTTCTTCCAGTGCCTGCAGGAGGGCCCACAAGGAAGCTGGAGAAGGATTATTTATCAGAGAATGTAATGACAGGACAAGGGGTAACAGCTTTAAAATTAAAGAGGGAAAATTCAGATTATGTATAAAGAAGGAATTTTTTCCTCAGAGGGTGGTGAGGCACTGGCACAGGTTGATCGGAGAAGCTGTGGATGCCCTATGCCTGTAGGTGTTCAAGGACACTTGGGCAGCCCGATGTTGTTGGGTGGGGTCCCTGCCCATGGCAGGGGGATTGGAAATAGAAGATCCTTAAGGTATCTTTCAACCCAGGCCATTCTCTGACTTCAGAGGATGAAGTGTCTAGATGTGGTTGTTTACCCATGTGAGCTGCTTGAATTACATGAGGCTTTTGTTAACGTTTTAAATATATTAAGCTAAAATATTAAACATGTTAATTTACCCATTTTGTTTTGATTGTTTACTTACGATTTTAGTAGCACCATGCTGAATAGGTGTGCTGTGAATACTCAAGAGTTTTACTTTGTGATCCTCATGTAGTGGATTTGGCAGATCTTGACAAGACAGAAAGAGGGATGTCCAATCTCACAGTGATCTGACGCAGATTTTTTGCTCCTGTCAGAAATTCAGATGAGAAGGTGGTGTTGTGACGGAAATAAGCAGTTGAAAGTGTAAGCCTACTTGACTGCTTGCAATTTATCATGTCTTTTCTTTGAAAGATGTTGTGGTAGGATGGTCTTTTATAGGATGAGACCTAAGGTTGAATATTCCTTGCTGACAGCTTGACCGGGTCTATCTGAGTTGTTCTTCATATTGTCAGAAATAATGTGTCATTTTGAGTGGGTGCCTTTTATTTTATCACAGGTTTTAGAACAGACTCTTGAGATCCCAACCCAGTGAAGTCCACTGTTAGTAGGTGGCCAAAAGCCAAACCTTAGAGCAAAGAGATGAGTAAATCTTGGTGGCTTTGCATGACCCAAGAAAGAGCATCAGTCACTCTGTGATTATGGTTGTGATACTGGTTGGAAATCTGAAAGTATTTCTTCTATTGTCTCATCAAGATGAGCATATGTATTTCAGTTATTTGCTGGAACACTCTGTCCCCAAGTACATTATGCCTACTTTAGGAGTTAAATTGTGACTACATCTTTATGGAAATGCATTATGTTTGTCATCCCTGACTTTGCATCTCAGCTGACATGATGTAGCTGTAACTGTGCTTCACAACCATAGCTGTGCATTGACATTGTGTGCATGCATGTGCATGTAGCTGGTTTTAGACACAACAGTTAGAATGGCATTAGTCCTTAAAAGTATAAAATTAAGAGTCGGATAAAACCAATGGAGAGAACAAATTGGTAGAAAAGGATGATTTCTGTACTTGCAGCTTAATATTTTACAATTGTCTATATCCCAGCTTTTTTAAAACTGTTTTATGTTAACATTTTTAGCTTGAATCATGCTTATTGATACTGGAAGTAAGAGACCTCAGTGCTATGTAATTTTGAATTCAGAAGTTTAAAGTGATTTGGAACTGATTGAAATGAATGTCATAATCTTTAATTTAATCGCTTATTTCAGTGCTTAACATTAGTATGTTACGAGAGTTAAAAGTGTTATTTTCTTTGCTTTGACAATTTACTTACTTGTCTTCAAATCTTGATTGGAGAATGTCACATGACACGTGCGTTTATATTTAAAAGGTAAATGAATGCATATTTTTACCAGACAGACCTTGATCTTTCAGTAGCTTTCGTGGTGAGATAATAACCATTTTGTGTAGTAAAAGCTGTGCTAGGTAGATCTCAACAGACGTGTTGAATTTCGTCAGATTTTGCTGAGCGAGTTACAGGTTTGTAGATGTTTTACTCCTGAAAATTTGAGTGCCAGCTGCACTGTAGTTGTATCAGTCTGCATCGCAGTGTAGGCTGCTCAAGCAGGTCCTGGGCATATGTACTGCAACTATAGTTCCTAACACGAATGGAGATTGAGTTCTTCAATTGTGTGTTAATGGATAATTTTCCAACTAACCTGCAGATAGTTTGAGTTCTCCAGTTTACAAAGGCAGACACTGAAAAAGATGTTGCCATAGAAGGATATATAGCTCTGGAATTCTTTTTACATGTTGCTACTGAAAAACTTGTACCTTGAGTATAAAATCATGCAGCTTTTTATTCCAAAATTCCTAGCTTAATATAGGAAGAAGTTCTTGTAGCGTGTAAAAGACTGCAAAATTAGTGTTGTGTGTTTACTAAAAATAAAATAAAAATTAAGTAAGCATTTGAAATGAAGACACAGCAGTGTTAACTCAGAGATATATATATATATTTTTTCCTTAAGTAAATGTTTGGATTTGGTTAATAGGTTCTAAGCAAGAGAGTAGGTTCAATGACTGCAGTATGGAAAGGATGGTTAGATTTTTGAATGATGAAATTTCAAAGCTGTACTATTTGTAGATAGTAATTTTAATTGGAAAATTAAAACTGGAAAGTATACTACTTCTCTACATTCTACGAGGTGCGACTTAGAGCAGAAACATGCTTGCTTGGTAGACTGCAAGGTATCCCTCCATTTCTGATTTAAAATATGTGTTTACGTGTTATGAAAATAACTGCTAATGTAATCTGGAAAAAGTTTGAGGACCAGTGCACTTTGTTAGCGGTGTTCTGAATGCTAAAATGTTTTTAAGTGCTTTTAAAGTGCTTCTAAAGTATTGAACTATAAGAATGAACTAGAAACTGTATTTAAAAAGCATATTATTAAAGGATATTAATAATAATAAGGAAATAAACATATATTTTGTCAGTTTTTCATGAATTCTCAAAAATGTAATCTCTTTAAATATAAAATCAAACTCTGAGGTGGAAAAATTCTTAGAGTTTTAAAGAAAAATATCAATTTCTATTGTAATGAAGAATATGAAGTAGCTTCTGTAACTGCTTCTACTGACTGTAAGATTACTTGCAGGTTTTTTGGTAAACCCCCTCACTTTTGATAATTTCTAAGTGTTTTTTTTTTGTGTCAGACTATATGTGTGTTTGTACTTTGAAAAATCCAGTGCATATCAAGATTCTGGAGGAAGAATCGAAGTACTATGTGTGAAACTGTCTCTGCTGCTGTTTTTCTCACTGATACCTGTTCAGAAATGGAAACTGGAGAAGGTAGTTGCCATGATTCTTTTATAGGATTGTTCCACAAATTTATTTAGACTTGTTTGAATGGGAAGAATCTGACTCTTGAAGGCACATGGACCTGTTCATATGATAGAAACAAAGGAGTTCTCAAAGGGTGTAAAATCAATCCATACTATAAGTCCTAGCTAATTGTAATTTCATTAATAAGACTAGCCTAGTAAAATAAAGTTCAGTAAGAATGTATGTTATGAAGGAATTACCTTGAATTGGAATCAGTTGCTGTAATTAACTATATATGAAGATCTGACAGATACAGCACAAGTGGATATTTACTGGGTCTTGCATTAATTTTAAGAAAGCTTCTTTCCGACTAAAATATTGAACTATCTTTTAAGAACACCTCTGCTTGACCTTCTTAAGTCTTCCAATTTCTGTTCTATTTTTGTTTGTACTTAGGTCCCTATACCAAGTCATCTATCTTCTGGCAGGCAGGACACTGCAAAAGAGGTTGTGCTGACATAGAAGCTAAATAATCACTTTACTTGCTGGGCCTCAATGACCTCTGAAAATCTTTTCCTATTCTATCCCTTCAGCTAGTAGAAAAAAACCTCTTGTCTTTTCCTGATAAAAATCTAATATGTAGTTCTACTGTTATTATCTGTGTTACAGTCTATTCTTATACTGAGTATCATACTTTATATGAATGTGTTAATACTGTTGATGAAAGGAAGACTTGTTTTATCTTGTATTTATAACATATCAATTTTAAAATTAATATTTTTTAGATAACATGCTGTGCTTAGGATGGGTTTAGGTAGGCAGTTATTGTGGTACTGTGGAAACTGAGCAGTTGTTGGAGAAAATAAGTAATTATAGTTACATCTATGGTTATTTAATTTAAAGTCTATTTATATAAATTATAGGTTTATAAGACCTGGTTGTAAAAATTATGGTTGTAGAGAGTTTGGGTGCTTTCTTTGTATTAAATGGCAACAGATACGAATGGAATGACATAGAAATTTCTTCCTGGCCATTTTGCAACTGTAATAATTAAAAAGAAAGATCTCTTTTCTAAGAAGTTAATGATCTGGAAGTTAATTAAGTGATCTGATTTGTGAAATGTGTTATTTGCTAGTAAAGAATTGTGTATAAGTGGTGCCAGTGAGAATTCCACATTCTTGTTGACTTCGATTGTGTTATCTCAGTGGTAGTATTTTGCTGTTGAATGAAGAAAAATACCATTGCTTGTTGAATATTGATTAGTGTATCTATTAGAACCCTACATTGCAGGCTTACTAAAACCACTACATTGAGTATTGAGTTAACCTGATTGGACTAAAGCAAATATTTAATCTTATTCAAGCAGAAAACCGTATGTGGCAAAATGATAATGAGAAAATAATAGGTTGTCATTATATTTTGGCAGCACGTGTCAATTAATATTATCAAGTCTACATCAAGTATTTAACAAGATACAGGTGGGTCTAGAACTTTACCATAAGATCAGTAATATCTACTCTAAAAGCAAATGTTGAAATTTAGCTAGCAAGTCTGCACTCCTTACTTCAAGTATTTTGCTTCTTGGCTCACATCTATTCACACCAGAATTATTGAGATCTGCAGTTACATAATCCTCAACCAGAGAGGGATGTGAGCAGTAAAAACAAGGTACACTTGAAGTTACATTGGCATACATATATAAATATACTAAATATATACTAAATATTCTAAATATACTAATATACTAAATATATATATACTAAGTATATATATAAATATACTAAATATACTTACATAAATATTTTAAAATATAAATATATTTATGTATATATATATAAATAATTCTTTGGAAAGCAAGAAAGGTGGGAAGAAAACTGGTTCCGTTGTGATCTTTAAATTGCATGATGATCAGATAAAGTGTTAGCAGCTAATTAATAGATAAGGAGGACATATGTTCTGCTGAAGGAGGACTGCTAACAGTAATTTGCAAACTCAAACTCAAGTTGATTTATTTATTCATTCATTTGATTGAGGTTTTTTTTTTTTTTTTTTTTTTTACTTTGCTTTGTAGTGTTCATATGAGGATGTGAAAAGGGAATAAAAATAGCTACTCACCATTCTAACAAATGAAGTCACTTTTCCATTCAATACAGGCAGGTAAAAGGAAACAATATAGGATAGATTTCTAACTGTTCTTGAGCATATTCAGTCAATGGTATTTTGGAGATGCTGGGATTAAGTGAACAGCTGCTTGAAATATTACTGAAATTACAGCCATTATTTGATTGGTTGGAAAACTCTGTTCCTCTAACTGTCTGACTTACAGTGCGATGGCTGACTACTCCTGTAAGGTCGTGTTGAGCTAAAGAAGCTTGAAAGCTGCCATGGCTTACAAAAATGTCACTTTTACCTTTTGAAATATTTATAATTTAGAAGCTAGGAACTTGCTCCAGTTTCAGCAGAATCTGATGTTACACCTTTTGTGTTGTGTGTACAGAAAGGAAACTATTTTTTCCTAAGCTTTTAAAAATTTTCTTTAACCTTAAGAAAATTTGACAACTTTGAGAAGGAAGTATTTTATGTATTTTTTTTCTCAGTACATTTCCAGCAGGTGAGAAATAATTGCTGGTTACTTATGACTGACATTGCTTGGAGGTAACTGTACTTGGAAAGGTTGTACAAGTCATTGAAATATTCTACATACTCTCACTACTGAAAATGGCAGGAAAGACAATTATTTCAGTGGCTAGCTGAGCATTCCAGTACTCACTCTGTATAGTTGTTCATTTAGAGACTTAAGTAAATTCAGACTGAACACCTTTAATGGTTAGGATAAAGTGTCTGGTTAAAAAAAAAAAATCAAAAAAAATCTGTATTGTTATCCTTGCACAAAAAGAATAAGTGTATTCTTGATTACAATATGTATTGATGGACAGTTATTTTCAGATGTTTTCTTAGTATGCAGAGTTGTTAGCTTAAAAATTCAGAGGGCTATTAAACTGTAAGTAAACCAGAAGTTTACTGGAGGTAGTTACCTTTTCTTGAAAGTCCAGAACTTGTGGGGAAGCTAATCTGTGGTTGCTAAAGGAGATATGAATCTAAATACTTAAACTTAGGTTCCACTGAACTATGAAATGCTGAGTGCTGAATTGATGAAATACTAGATTCAGTTTAAGAGAACTTTCTGGTTGGATTAAGATCTTAGCTTTCTTATTGCTTTACTTGAATCTGGAATGATTCAAATGTAATACATATTTTAGGTCATACTGATACGGCAGTATCAAATTCTGTTATAACTAAGTTCTGTTCTCAGGGAGAAATGGAAATATCCTTTGGTAGAACTACTCTGAAAATCAGCTTTTCCTTTCTTCTTTGTATGAAACCATCTACTTTTAAAGATACCCAATTCCTTAGTGTACGACCTTCCTTGCAAACTCCATTGCTAAGTTGCTATCTGAGGTAGGATAAAAATTTTAACAAAGTCACATATATAGGATATTAATGTGATTTACCAATGTTTGAAAGCAAGAATGCAGTAATTTCTCTTAACCAATTAGGCTGCTACTTCTTTTTTATCTTTATTCCTTGAGAAAATAGGGGGACTGAAGTCGTGTATATGAGCTATTAAACAGATGACTTTGTTTCTATAGTTTTTGAGTGTAAAGATATTGTAAATGCATGCCAGCCTTTCATGCAGCTAGGCAGCTTTTCTTTTGTGTACAATCCGGAAAACACTGCAGTGATACTTATTACACAAGATATTTCATAATATTTGTTCTTGGACAAATTATAGTTTAAATACTGCCACAGCTGACTTCATATCTTTTAGTAATAACTTCCCCTAAGCCAGTTTATTCAGTTGTGTTATGAGCAACCATAAATATTAACTGCAGAATGCTACTTCTAGGAATCTGTACATATGCTGACAAAGTGGATTCTGCTTACACATCAAAAATATTTATTTCCACTGTAATTGGTGAAGGTGGAAGAAAAACCATAGGTCTTGACCTGTGCTGAGTATATTGTGGACATGAATATTTTTACATGTAATAAGCTGAATCTTGGCCTTGTTTTCTGTTTTGTTTTTTTTTTTTTTTTTTTTTTCTTTCAGCCTGTTAGCAAAGGCAAAAACAAGGGAATGCTAAATTATCAGGTTTAAGATGATAATTAACCTTATCATCACTGTATTTTCTAGGGAAATTATATTAGGCTGCATTCATGAATGCAACATTAGTCTTTTATGTGTAATCAGCTGCTCATGGAAAGCGCAGCTGAACAAAATTTTGCTTTAAATACATACATATGTATTTGTTCTGTAGAGAATGGACCTTATTGCAGTTGTCAGATGTGTTATCTATTAGATGCAATGAAATGGAGTCAACCTCTTCTCAGAAGTGCACAGGAAAGGGATGAGAGGGTAGTGGTCATGATTTTAGCAAGGAGAATTCTGAGGAGATCTAAGGCCATAAAACGCACAATCACAACAAGTAAGTCGTTAGCCAGAAAGACTTTGAAATCTTCATTGTTGAAGATAATTAAAACTTGACTAGCCAAAACCTCAGCTCTCTAAGCTATCTTTGAAGTTGTGTCTGTTTGGGCCAGATGGTTGTAGTGGATATATCCCAGAGGGTGCTTTGAACCTGAATTATTCTGCTTCTCTACATCAAGTAGAATTTCAGAAATTGAACTTTTAAGATATGAGACAATTCCTTTAGCCTTCAAAGTCACAAGTCAGTGTTAGCCATTAGTTGCCAGATTATTCTTTATGCTCATTTTAATTTATTTCATAATGGAGAATTGTAACATCTAAAAACCATGTTTTCTCGATGTGGCAGTGATTTTAGTCATACAGTAAGATCTAAAAGACCCAGGCTTGACTTAGAAGCCTTTTGCGTCAATAACTGAATGTACAGGCAATGTTAAGATTGCTTACAGGTTTTATAACTAGGCTGTAATTCCTACAAAACAGAAACAGTGCGCAGGTGCAGGCAGATGTTTGTAATAAAACAATCTGTGGTGAGCAGCAGTCTGCACAAAGACAGTAGAACACTGGGTCATGTTTAACGTACTATAGTAAAAGAAACTCCTGCAAATGTGTTTGGAGAGCAGCTCCCAAGTGAGAAGAGGAGCCTGGAAAGTACACAAGTAATTGTTTGCTCACTTGGTAAATTTTCAGTTAAGTCTGACTGGATTCATTCATAAGACAGGGTCAACATTTTGACAGTGAATAGGGGAGAAATATGTCAGGAATAAAAGATAAAAGCTGCCTAAAATGAAGACAACTGATTTAATATGATAGAAAAATGAAAGTGGTTCAGTTGCAAAAAGAGGGGTTACCTGAAAAATTTAGCATCATGGCTGTAATTTAATGACTTGATGCAAAGAAAATCTACAAAAAATCTTTTTCATTTCTCTCATAAATAGAACTTAAATGGATTTGAACTTGACTTGCCTCCTCTGCCAATATATAGCAGAATAGATATAGTCTGCTACTCTTTAGTCATTCAGCTTATACTCTCCGTAATACTGTAGCTATCTTCTTTTATGGCTACCTTTATGAAATGTAAGAACATAGCATATGAAAACTCCATTTTTCTTTTTCCTTATCCATAATACGGATTAACTGGGGAAAAACATTGATTGAAATATAGCAATTTGTGTACAATTTGCAGGTTGGCGATATGAAGAAGTGAATTTTTATGGTATTCAGAGTTTCTTTATCTTATCCGACAAAACAGTTGCTCAGGTATCATCTCTGTAAGGCAGACTGTAAAATTTTATTTAAGTTACTAAAATGGCTCCTGTAGGACTTGAGTGTTTATAAATTCATGTAAGCAGTTCTTTGAAAACTTTTTCCTAGTAACTTCTTTTATTAAAGAAACTTCAGTTATTAAGCATAATTTTAAAGAACAGATTTGGAAGTTGAAGACACTAGACTGCTTAAGTTACTGGACGTAAATAAACCATTAGCCTATACAGAAAGCTTAATTACTTTAATTCTAAAGCAGGATATGATTCAGAAGACCATGTTCCATGCTTAAAATGCACATAATTGACTACTGAATTTTTATTTTCTTTGGATTAATAAATAAGAAGTTTATGTATAATGAAAACAGGATCGGTTTCTCAAGCAAATTGATTCCTCATGATTGAAAATTTGCACAATACTTGAAAACACTTTTCTGTTTTACTTCGATACTGGGGCAAAGTTGAGATTTAAAAAAGTTATCTGGTTAAACAGAACCTGTGCCCTGTTAACTATGTAGGAGAAATTTAAGATACAAACAGTTTTTTGGATGTTCTTTTTTTTTTTTTTTCCCCCTACTTAAGTGGATTAGAAAAATGCAATTATTGAGGGTGCAGTTGACAAACGACTTTTAAGAACTGAAGAATGTGTTCATATCTATAAAATAATAATTTTAAAATAGAGTTGATTTTAGGTTTGTCTTCCAACTTAATTTAGTTTATGATCCAATTTTGCAAAGTGCGCATTGAATTTAGCCAAAAGAGTGCTTTCTGCCATTTGCTTCTGCCTTTCTTGATTCAAACAGAATCTTACCATTACAGAATTTGGTCAGTATAGTCATGCACTTCTGGATGTTTTATAGTGCATGACATGTAGTGATTCTTCTGAGTTTTATCATAAAATGGTTTGGCTTGGAAGAAACCCTTAAAGATCATATAGTTCTAAACCTCCTTCCTCTAGATCAGGCTGTCCAAAGCCCCATCCCCACTGACCTGGAACACCTTCAGGGATGGGGGCATCATCCTCAGCTTTTCTGGGCAGTCTGTTCCAGTGCTTTATCAACTTGTGGGTAAAGCATTTCTTTTCTATTTCTATACAGATTCCTGTCTGGAGCTTTGCCTCAGCATGTGTGCAGGAATTTCTGCTTGACACTTTTGTCTTTTCATGTTTTTTGCTTGGCCCATCTCTCAGATCTGTCCAGATCCATCTGGATGCTTTCCTGGCCCTCCAGCATGATGACTGCACCACACAGCTTGGTGTCACAGAATCACCAAGGTTAGGAAAGACCTCCAAAATCAGCTAGTCAAACCATCCACCTGCTACCAATATTTCCCCACTAAACCATGTCCCTTAGTACAGCATCCAAATTTTCTTAAACATCTCCAGGGACACTGACTCAGCCATCTCCCTGGACAGCTCGTTCCAGCTTCTGACCACTCTTCCAGAGAAGAATTTTTTCCTAATATCCAGCCTGAACCTCCCCTAGCACAACTTGAGGCAATTCCCTCTTGTCTTAGTGCTGGTTATGCAGGAGAAGAGGCCGACCTCCCCCTTGCCATAGCTTCCTTTCAGGTAGTTCTGGAGAGTGATGAGGTCTCCCCGAGCCTCTTCTCCTAACTAAACAATCCTGGTACTCTCAGCCACTCCTCAGAAGACGTGTTCTTCAGACCCTTCACAGCAGATCTTCCTCTTTTCCTTTCACATGGATGAAGACAAGTGGTGAAAGCTTAATATTGTAGTTAAAATAAATTCCAAATATTTGATATAATGCAGTTTACAATTGTAATAATGAACAGTGTATGTCCTTAGGCAATAAAAGAGGTATCTTTTGGGCAAATTTCTTATGTTACATATTGTTTTATATATTTGCTTTAAGGGACAAATTAATGGCATTCTTAGAACAATAACTTTGATGTTTCAAGAACTAGGGCAACTATAATAAGAGCAGTGTGGTCTTGCCATATGCAGGGAAGTATACTGTCAAGCAAGCAAAAGATAATAGCATCTCCTACACCCAGAAGGCCTGCTATGGTGTTTGTGTCTGCCCTCAGAACAATCTATTTTTAAACTGATGCTGAGTTTGACCTTAGTAAAGGTGCTGTTGAAATATTGAAATGCATGATCATGCACAGTGTGTTCCTCAGTCCTATAGGACACTTTTTTTTCTACAGCAGATGTATATTACACAGTTTGCAGTTTCCCTGAGTTCAAAGACTTATCTGTTTAACATTAAAAGTGAATCCTTAATTACAAATTATATTCCGTATCCTTAATCAAATAATAGGTTAGATGAATTAACGAGGCAGGCTCTTACTTTCATTGTTCTAAACAGCTTAAGGTGAGATGGTTTTGGATCTCTGTAGTACAAGAGTAGTATCCATAGAGTATGAGTTGCTGTCTTAATCATAAATACATTTTTTTTCTTACTGTAAGCTGTGATTTCTTGTTAAGATTTGTGAAGAACATAGATTGTTCTTGGTCAGTATGGCCACTACTTCAAAAGTACAGCATGCATACCTTTAAGAGTTGAAGGGACATGTTGATGTAGTTGGCATATGTTTATTGTAACGAATTTAAAATACTTTGCCAAGCCAGAAATTTGCAGGAAAAATAAACTTTCATTGGTCCATGGGGACATTATGAGATATTGGTTGATATTTATGTTTTCTCATGATAACTGGATGGTAATATTGAGCATTAGTTAGATTTTTAAATAAGTCTTAGCATTTCTGCCCCTTACTGCATGAAACACACTTGCTTATTTTCAGAGAGTACTTCTTGTTCATCCATTGGACTGTACTGCATTTTAGCCAAGAAGGAGGGCATCTCATTCAGATTGGTTTAAAAATGACCGTGATGAGAAGGTACGATGTTAGGAGGAGTCTTTACTGGGAGAAATCTTTGAAAATGTGTTAAGTTAAACGTGATCTAGGAACATGAAGGACCTCTGAATGTTTAAGCACACTTAGCAGAGAAAATGCTCTTTCTTTCGTGTTTCATGTCTCGTTTTTGAGGCATTGTCTCAGTTGCCGTCTTTGTGAGAATTCTGGTGAGCTGACCTTCTAATTTTAATCCTCTGCTCAGTTCTCACTTTCTAATCCCACTGAAGAGATTGCAGCATACATGCAAGAGATTTGTGCATGCACGAAGTAAGTTGAGGTTTATGTAAGCATTAGACAATGTGAAGATTGGTGCTGTGTTGTGTTGTCTTAATACTGTGGTCTGCTCTCATTTTAGTAGCTGTTGTGGCCTACTTTTCTGAAGCCTGCCCTTGTTCCAGCTAATTCCAAATACAGTTCCTTTTTTTTTTTTTTTTTTTTTTTTTTCCTTTATAATACTTAAAAGGTGTTTTTTTTGGTTTTTTTTTGTGTGTGTGAGTTTGTTTTTATGTATTTTTAATCAACTTTTACCTGTGTTTATTGATAAGATATAACATAGTATCTCTCTGCATACCCTTTGTGAATGAACTGATGTATTTGAAAGCGCTTAGATGTTGTGAAGACGGTTGTGTTTAGGATTTCTGTGATGTTATAAGTATATGCAAGGCAACTCAGCAGGGTTTTTCAGTTCATAGGATTTGCTAATGCAGCAGCAGTTAACTGCCAAGGGAAATTTAAATTTGAAGGGACTCTTCATGTCCTGATTTGTAAAAACCCTCCTGGGCTACTGTTCTAGAAATTTCTGCTAACACCTATATTAGCAGTACTCTGTGGCTTCTCTCAGTTCCCCTTCTGATGTATAGTTTGCTAAATCTCAGGAGGTATTATATTGCACCAACAAATATATCCTCTAGATGTTTCTGACAGGGCCAGCAAATGTGTCAGCCATTCAGACGAAATGTGCAGATCATTTAGTCTTATTAGCACAAAGCATTACTTCAGGCGATAAATAAATAAATTTGGAATAAATGAATTTGGAATCTAATCTACCAGTTCTACACCTGCTTTATGTGTTAATACTAACATCTCTGATATCGGAATGGGCTTGTTAAAGATACTATCATTTTTCTCTTTTTCTCATACTTCCAGTTGATAAAAGAACAAATAAAACAGATCAATACTGTTTTAGTCTTGAAATTGATCTACACGATGATAAAAGCCGTATTAAAAGCTGTACAATTTTTAAAGTTACCTGATTACAAACATATATATTTTTAAACATGAACCTTGCACACAACAACAGTTTTATGATTCCTATATCATGTACTCCTGATGTGTCTCCCACGTGCTTTCTGAGAATAAGATGATTTTGGAAATTGCTGTGGAAGTTTAATCCAAATGCTAAACATGAACAATTGTAGACTAGTATGAATGGCTGATACTCAGTGAATCTTTAAATTTGGAAGTAATTCAGACATGCTTGGAATTTGTGAACTGTAAAAGCAAACTTATTAATGTGTGTAAATTAATGATGTTTTCTTAATAAATAAATAACTATAGACCATATACTTTCTGACAAGTAAGAGGCTTGCATACTAATGAAATATTGGTTGTTATGTATTTGTAGTAGCTTTAGTCTAATTTCAGATTTAAAAATGAATGGGAAGCATTCATTATGGAAACACAAAGGTCATACTTTAAACAGTGACCATTCAGTGGTAGGTTGACTGCAGCACATCACTTGTCCTCTGAAAAAGTTAATGTATATTATGTATGAGAGTCAGTCATTTTCTCCTTTCCCTGCGTGACTTGGAGCAGAAGTGATATTTGGTGCTGTTGACAACTCAGATTGTGAAAGGATTTGGAGTCCCTGTTGTCATAATTCCTCAGAGCGTGTGAGGTTCATGGTGCTGGGGAGAAGAGAGACTGTAATCTTCTTCTTGCTCTTCCAATTTACAGCCCAGGAGATTACTCTCACTTTTTTATCCTTAGGGTCCAAATCTACCACATATGTTAAAGCAGTTCGGAAAATCAGAAGACTTATAGGAAAAGAGGAAATGTTAAATTGATTTATTTTACAGTTTATGAAGATAAAGTATAAAATGGTATTTACACTCACTAAATTGGTTAATTTATATATACATTTATTTTCTATATTGTTTATAAAATGTTTAGACTCTAGAGACCGTGTTTAATTTGAAAACAATATCCCTGTATTGCATTGAAGATGCATGTAGCAGTTAAAGGCCCTCCACATGGAATGGCAAACTTCTAGTAAGATACAGGAATTATTCAGTTTCTTAGTAAAGCGCACAAAATATATGCGAGGGATTTTTTCAACTTAGGTCCCATTCAAAAGAAAATTAATTCTGGCAGGTATTTATCAACAAATGAGATATCTCTCAAAGTTATTTTCTGGCCAACTTTCTGATGATCATATAATAAGTTGAAGGGGATTTATCAAATCATAGAATCATTTAGTTTGGAAAAGAGCTCTGTGATCATCAAGTCCAAACATCAACCTAGGAATATGAAGTCAACTACTAAACCATATCCCTAAGCACCATATGTAAATATATATTTAAAGTACCTCAAGAGATGGTGGCTCAACTACTTCCCTGGGCAATGTGATTATCAGATTATATAAAAGAGTGCTACTGAAGCATATCTTTAGGTCTGTCTGTTGTTCATTGTATGACTGAATTGCACCTGTATCCAAGGTCCCAACCTAGCCACAGGCAGTTTGCTACTGGACAGTTTTCAACCCTCACTCCATCTAGATAGGTAAATCTTGGCATGTCAATCGCACCCTTTTCAACTTGTCCTAAAAAATAAATCCAGAAGCATGAGATGTAAAACAAGAAAGGTGAGAACAGGCCAGTGATGGATGATGGAGAACAAGGTAACATCATTGTGAGATTTTTCTGTTTTTGATGATCCCAGCTTTTGAAGGAGAATTTCTACTGAATAGAGATACCAGAGAAGGAAGTGTGACATCTTTGTTGGTTTGTTTTTTTTTTTTTTGTTTTTTTTTTTTTTAATTTTGTTACACTATTTTGTCAGAGCAGACTTCTTTAAATGAACAGGTTACATTGATACTTCAGTACTTGCAGCAGACTACTTCATCTGTTAGTTTGTCTCACAAGCAAATTTCTATTCACAGCATACTTTGACTTTTATTTTTATTTTTATTTTTTTTAACTTTTCATTTAAAAAAGTCTAATGAAGCCTTAAGGATGAAACCTCTGTACTATTATTTTATTCTTATTTACATTTTTGTCATGCCTAAGGATACTGCTTTTGGACAGGAGCCTCTTTATTCAAGAAACTCCACATAGATTTATTTGTTGCCTCAAGGGCAGGATTTCTGCATTCAATCATCTCTATTGTTTTAATAGTTAGGTATCATAAATCAAGCCTTCTCATTAGAATTTCTCTGTAGTCAATGGAGAAAAATAAGCATTTCCAAAAATGAGTTTTTATTAATAATCTTCAGAAGTTTTGTTTTGAATAATGGGTCAAATAAATGTCATGGTTTTTAATTTAGAATAAAAGCATAGTTCTATCTGGATTTTCCTCTACTGTTCCTAACTTAGATGCACGGTATTTGAAATGAATTGATTTTGTTTCAACAAATGTTTGAACATATTTTTTATGCAGAATTTGCTTATTTTGAGAAATAATGTTTCTCGTTATATCTTTGATTTCAGGGTAACACCTTCAATGTATCTTGGAGCCTCCTTTTGAGAATATTGTAGTAGCTGAGTACACCTAGAGGAGTCTTAAATTTTGCAGTGAAATTTTCATCCTGTGAATTATACATGCAGCTATTTAAGTAATATGGGGGTCTTCCTTACTTTACTTGTATTTTCATCAATATTTTCTTGTTATACTTTCCTTCCTTACTAGCTGGTAAATCACACAAAAGGGAAAAGGCCATAATTTAATGATTGACCCCTTGGATCACAGATGCTGACAGAATGGAGCCTGAAAATTTTAAATTGGCTGGCTGCTGTTATCCTAGCAGAGCCCATTAAAGTCACACAAGAGATCATAACTTATTATGTAGCTAAACTGTGACTTTTTCATGCTTTCTTTGTAAACATGACAAAATTTATGGATGGCATTAGCGATACTAAGTTGACAGAATTAAAACCATTGTTTATTGATACAGTTCAGTAGCTTGATTTAATTAGATTCTCAGCACATTGATCTAAGAGGATTTTCAAGCAGTGTTTTATGACATGGATTTAAAGGAGAATGCTGAAATTCCCACAGAGATGATGAATTGAAATAAATATTTATATTCATGTAGTATATATATATAATATGTGTGTGTTTATATGTGTATATATATTTATATATATTATATAAAGTAAGTACTTAGTGTTTAGCCTTTTGAACTTTTTCACAGATGTTTGGCCACTTAATAAGCCCAAGCTCTACCCTCAAATACTAGTGATCTACATTAACGCTTGCTGCCTGATGATTTGGAGGGTGCACTATGTGATGGATATGGAATGGGCTGGAAAGTCACAGCCAGAGGGTTGTGGTCAATGGCTCTTTGTTAGGGTGGAGACCAATAATGAGCAGTGTCCCTCTGGGTTCTGTCTTGGGACTGATACTCTTTAACATCTTTATCAGTGATGTAGATGTTGGTAATGAGTGTGCCCTCAGAAAGTTTTCTGATGACACCAGACTGAGCAGTACTACTGATACAGCAGAAGGAAGGTATGCCATACAGAGGGGCCTTGATAAACTCAAAAGGTGGGGCCCCTTAATCCTAATGAGGTTAAACAAAGCTAAGTGCAAAGTTTTGCACTTGGTTTGAGGTAGTCCCAGATCTGTATACAAACTGGGAGAAGAACTCATTGAAATTAGCCCTGCTGAGAAGGATTTTGGGGTCTCAGCTGACGCAAAACTTTACGTGAGTCCTCCTCAGTGTACTTGCATCCCAGAAGGCCACTGGTATGCTGGGTGATGGTCAGCAGGGCAAGAGAGGGGATTGTCCCCCTCTTCTGGGGCCCTCAGCGCAAGAAAGATGTGGAACATTTGAAGAAGGCCCAGAGAAGGGCCACAAAGATGATAAAAGGTCTGGAGCACCTCTCCTATGAAGAAAGGCTGAAGGAACTGGGCTTGTGTAGCCTGGAAAAAGGAAAGCTGGGGGAGGCCAACGTTTTATGTGGGTAGGTAGTGATAGGACAACGAGGAATGGTTTTAACCAAAAGGATGTTTAGATGTTGGGGGAAGTTTTTTTCTGAGAGAATGATGAGGTGCTGGCACAGGCTGCCCAAAGTGGTTGTGGATGCCCCATCCCTGGAGGTGTTTAAGGGCCTTGATCTAGTGGTTCACAATCCTGCCTGTGGCATGAAGATTGAAACTTGATCTTTGAGGTCTCTTCCAACCCAAGCCATTCTGTGATTCTACATTTGTATGATGAGACTTAGTTCTACTTCGGGAAACATATTAGCAGTTGGATGTTACGACATCAACAGAGTTTTCTATAATCGGGTTTGTAGTCAAAACTTCTGCAACAAATGGGAGTTTTGGACAGAGGAAGGCCCTCCACAGGGCTTCTTCATCTAACTGCATCTTTGGCATGTAGCGTGTTGTCACAGACATGATCTTATCCTGCAAATGCTTGAGACAATTCCTGGTGTACCACAGATAAAACTTTTTCCTTTGTCTGCTATAATCCACCCCATGGCTCAAACACTCCACAGATCATGCTGATCTGAATATAGCAGACAGAGTAAACGAAGGGCAAGGATGAGGAGGGGGGATAAAAGAGAAAATATTCTGGAATCCTGAATGTAATTAAGATCATTTTTGATGGCAGCTGATTCATTGGATGCATTAAAACAATGCATCACGGCTAAATCTTGGCATTTGTGATTATGTTGATGTAGCAAATAATCTGTATCAATCAACTTTGCGAAATACCTTGTCACACTTCCCTCATATCCTTATTAAGTGATGCAGTGACTTTTGAGATCCAATTAAATCCTTACTGCCAAATCGCATGATGCATCTTCCAGCTGCCTATAGTTGTGTTAGGTTAGATGTCACAATAAAGTTTTTTAGTGAGGGAGCGATGATGGCTGGAACAGGCTACCTGCAGAGGTTGTGGATGCTCCATTCCTTGAAGTGTTTAAGTCCAGGCTGAATGGGACCCTGAACAATTTTATCTAGTACTTGATCTGGTGGTGGCAGTGGAATTAGAACTCAATGACCCCCGAGGTTCCTTCCATCCCAAGCCATTCTATGATGTACCACCAACCTTGGGATCCTTATCAAACTTAATGCTTCCCCATGAAAAAATGAATTGACATAAGTATTACAAGAATCATATAGAATGTGTTTTGGAAACCTTTTCCTTGTAGCTAGGTAATGGAGAACATTCAGACTACAATAAATGAATAATAATATTATTCAGTAATAATTATTTTACCAATGGTATGGGAGCTACCTGCAAAAATTGCTGGCACTGAAGTGTAAGCAGTGGTTCTGCAAAACAATATCTCAAAAGCAGGATTAAATGTGCCTTGGCATAGCTTATAGTCATTGTATCATTACATAAGCTATAGGCAGGTCATCCAACAAATTGTAATGGCAAGCTTGATTTAACATTGCTCCCCATGATTCTAGTTCTGCCATAGTTTAATGGTTCCTGAACTATTCCTTCCTGGGCTGTGGATTCTCTTTGATTTCTCTGTCTAACTCCTTAATCGGATGTAGGGGTCCTAAGTCCCGCCTTTGTTTAACAGTTGGTTGAGCTGGACTTGAAAATCCTGGCTCACTTTCTGAGACTAAGTCAAAGTCTGTTCCTTGTTCCTTTACTTCAAATTGAGACCACAATTGTTTTGTTTTGTTTTGTTTTTCCCAGTATATGGCACCTGACAGCACCACATGAAGTCTCTGAGTGGTATTACATTCAGTAGTTAATTGGCTCTGCAGGGTTTTGAGTTGTTCCTGCAAGGATTTAACCATTCCATCACTGGTTTGTTCAATCAGCTGCCTCTCCTGAGCTCACCAGCGTTACTCTCAGCACAGCATATACCATAGGCTTTTCCTTTCCCTGGCCACAATTTTTGCTTTCTCAAGTGTTGTAATTCTGTCTGCTACAGCATTGGGATTGTGTCAGTTGTTCTGGTCGCAAGTTGTTCTGATCCCAAGTCGTTCCCTGTGGGGTGGGGCATGCATTATACTATTTCAGCTTCTCAGTAACAGGGGTGTATTAGTACTTGCATTTGCTGGGCAGTCGTGGCTTGCCATTTCTCATACCTCTTGTGTTTTCCAGCCTTCGTGACATATAGCTGAGAGGTCACTTCCTGATGCTCCCCACCTGTACTTATTGGATCAAGTATTGGTATCTTTTGTACCTTTCCCAGCTTGTGGCCTTTGTGGTGTATAGCTTAGGGATAGCCTCTGGACCTTCCAACGCTGAAGAGATCCTGCTGACTTTTTCATGGTAACATTTAGGCTCCACTAATGATATTGACTATAATGGGAACTTGGGACCCTTAGTTCCTTTATTGATACATGCATTTAATGTGGTTTATTGATCAGTTTTAGAAGTGAATGAAGTTCTTAGGCTAATCAATTAACAGTGAATCTATCAAAGGAGAAAATGCCTTTTCATTCCTTCCTTCCTGTAATTTTTTGCTATCCTTTTGATAAACTTTATTGAAAATAACAAATAAAACTGCTCTCTGAGACTTCTAAGTAACTTTTAGGTGCTTAAATAAAGAATGCAATTGGTTAGTGCAGTGTAGGTTGTGAAGTGAGCATAAGGGATTATAAATTGAAGGCCAGTTTTGGCAAGAAACTTGGAAGAAACTTCATGGAATTATTGATGTGAATTTATGGAGGTTCTTACAGTTGCCTTATAGAGTTTCATAAGGCTTGTATTCTATTAAATATGGTACAGGGCTGTAAGGTGGTTAAGTTGCATTTGACTTAAAACTATGTGACAGAAATTTTGCTGCTGTATTTTAAAGTCAGTGGAAACTGTCATGATTTAGGTAAAAGAGCAATGTGTATTGAAGAGAATGCTAGTCTTTACACTTTAAGTAAATCTGGTTTTGTACTGTTTGTCATACAGTGCATTCTGTTATTTGTTTGGCCTTAAAAGTATGCAGCCTCGTGTATTTTCAATCCTTTTACTGTTGAGTGAATGCCATCACAATAATGAATACTGCTGTATAAAAGGAATAAAGATTTTGTTTTACTAAATATATCGAACTGACCAACACTGACATACTCGCTTGGCTGCTTTCTAGTTCAGTTATAAAAATAGCCCAGCAGAGCTTCTTTCTATAAAAGGATTATTCTAGGGTACATTTGCTTTACCAAGAATAAAATATATTCTGTGTTACTATATTTGACAGAACAGATGACATGCAGTATTCTTATCCTGTATTTACAATGAAGTGATGCTCTTTCTCCGTTACTAGAATTCAGAGATTATTTTTTTTTAGAATGGTCACAAAAACCCTTATGGAATTTCATGGTACATTAAAAAAATGTTTTCTTTTTATAGTGTTCTTCACACTGAAATAAATTCAGAATCTCTAAGGCATGATGGAAAATATATGGGAAGAGCTTCTACTATATAAAAAAAACAACAGCATAGTTTGAAGGAATTACACAGTAAAAGAGGACTGATCTAAGAAAATGCAACTATAATATTCCTGAATGTTTTCATTTTGAGGCATTCTACAGAATGCTGATGTATCCAATAAAGGAGCATATTCATCACAATGTATAATTTTATTTAAAAAAAATACGGCACAACACTTCAGTTTAAGCGTACAGTACTCAGATTTGACATGAAGGTGAAGAAACCCCCTAGGCCTTTTAAAATTTATGAGGAGTCTTGTGATTTCATTCATTATGTTGACAATATGCACAGCTCCTTTTGAAAATGGATTGGACCAAAAAAAGGTGAACAGACGTGGTTGTAATAGCTCTTCCCATGGTGTGTGCTGAATTATGAGAGTTACTTCTGGTTATACGTTACCCAGGAGAACTCTTTAATGTGCTTCGTTATATAGATCTGCAAATTTTTAGCTGTGGGCTGGTATCCATATTGAGCCATAAATTTACAGTTGATGTATTGCTTTTTAGGCAGACAACTTGTGCTTTGATAGAATTAAGGGCAAGAATTGATTTCCTGCTGAATAAGACGCATTTCAGTTTAAAGTATAATAAATAGAAACTGAAATCTCCGTGTGAAAGCAGATATGTGTTGTAAATGTTGCATATCCAAGACAAGAATTTATATATATATAAATATATAATTTTAGATTTGCATATAGATTTTTTTTTTAGGATGCCTTCTGAATGAAAACAGTATCTGATCCTTCTGTCAGTTGTATTTCAGTTACATTTCTGCTACCACATTTTTCACTGCTGGGGCTAAATTTCTGTTCTGGTAATGTAACATACTATCAAAATATATTTCTGTGCATTTATAAAATACTGAAGTGAATATTGCAGATGGTAGCAGCCTCATGTGCTCTGAAGCACCACTGAGTACCATTTTTTTTTAAGGAAAGATATATGGAAAGAAAAAATTAAGTGATGATAATGTATCAGCTTTGTTCTGTCGTTGTTTTCTTGTGAAATTTAGAAGGAGGCTGATTCACTAAGATCCAGGGCAACCACAAACTTAAAGCAGTTCCTTCTAATCAGCAGTTAAGCTGTGAAGTAAGTCTGTTTAATTACACTTCTGCTCTGTGAAAAGCAGCTATTGTTCTTGCAGTTTCACAATGCTGATATAACAAGTAGTGGAGTAAAGAAGCCACATCTACTGGCAGAATATGGAAAAAAAATACTGTATCTTTTCTACTTAATTTATATTTGGAAAGACATCCTAGTTCAGACTTAAAAAAAAAATTCTCTCCCTTTTCCTCTCCTTTTCTTTCTCTCTTTCTTTGTAGCGAAGAATGTTGTGAGGAAAGTTTGTTTTTCAACAGAGATAGATTTGTCCTGGAGAATTCAACCTTCTGTTTTTTAAAATTTCCTACTCAATTATTTACTGTATTTTTTTTTTTTATTTTTTATTTTTTTTCAGTTGCCATATAAAATTATGACTGTAAAGGAAACATTTTGCTGAATACTTTAGGTATTCAAGTAACATAAACCTGTCTGATGGGGTCCATGCACTTGCTCTTCTGGTCCTGTCCATACTTTTGCTTTCCTGTTGAATTTTTCTTGTACCATCATCTGATTTGATATATATGATGGATCATTTAGCTTAAGTCAGTCAACTAGTGGTTGTTAGGAGTATTTGTAAAGCAGAGTAGATGCCATTAGGCCATGGCTCAAATACGGTTCTAAGCACAGACAAGCATTCATAAGAAGCCGACTTGTAATCCTACTTCCATTAGTTATGTCACAGTATGACACCTTTTTATGATGGCACCTAAATGAAACGTTATCCTTTGATGCATATGTCTGCTATTAGTATCTGAGCCAGGATTTGAGTCTCATTGGAGACTTCTACATGCATGAGATCAAAGACTTAGGTAAATCCTACTTTTCTTCCTGGAAGTCCAACTTAGTAGAATTTCTTGAAATATCCATCAAAAATTCAGTGCATTTGGACTAAATCTGCCTTCTTTAGGGATGTTTTACTGTTAAACCAATCTGCATTGCTTTTTCCTCTTTTTCACAATTATCTTTGCAACCAGGAAATGCATCTCTTCTCTGTGATGCTTTTCTGCTGATCCACCTTTTTTTTTCTTATCCTAATAATGTCCAAATGTTTTCAGCAGGACCTCCCAGCTCTACTGTTTCCTAGCCAGCTCCCACTTTTTGTGAGCAGAGCAGGAGCACAGCACCACACTGTTTGCTCACTTTCCTCCTTCCCAGTGGGAAGAGGAAGAGAATAAAAAAAATAAAAAATACAACAGAGTAGAACTTGTGGATTGAAATAAATCTATTTACTAAGAAAAAGGAAAATTAAATTAGTTATGACTATATATATGTAAATGTATATAACAAGTGATGCACAAATAATTGCTCTCCAACCCCCAACTGATGCTCAGCTCACCTCCCAAGCAGCAGAACAGAGAGAGAGACTTTCCTCCTCCCCTTCAAAACTCCTTCCCCTTGATGTTACATGGTATGGAATATCCCTTTGGCCAGTTTAAGTCAGCTACCATAATTCTGTTGCCTCCCAGTCCCTTGTGTCCTTCACTGTGAATGGCCTTGGTCTATAAAACACTGCCTAGCAGCAAATGTAAATGTGGGTCTCAATGTGGGTTCTTACTTTCTTTTTAATCCCTGCTGATATTCACTGATGAACATTAATTTTTTTTTTTAAATGTCTGAAGAAAAAAATATTATGATTTATCTCCTTGTTCATCATGACACTAAAAAAGCGCCACTTATTTTGCTCTGTTTTAGCCATCTTTTTTTTGGATTCTTAATGCCTAAACATTAGTTCTTGATTCTAAGCTCTCTATTTTATATCAGTGCTTTGATTCAAGGTATATTTTTAAAGTATTTTCAGAAATAACATTTATCTGATATTGTACAAATCCAGCTCTGAATCCGTGGAAGCTTTCTTCTCTAGAAGTATGTATTTTCAGGTTAGATCCTGCAGGCATCAAAACAGACTGTAAGTGTTGTATCTGCTGCTTTTTTGACATGCTGTACATATGCATGCTTGATAGATGTAACTTTCTTCTACTGCTCTGAGTTGGCAGCTCTTGGCTGCATCACCTGCAGTTATATGTTGTTTTGCAAATGTTATTTATGGCTCTATATCTCTTATGTTTCTTATTTATGCTATTTCTGGCAGTATTTCCTTTGTGAATGGAGCTTCTTACATGGTATTCTTTTACAGTTTTGATTTTTGTCTGTAGCCGAAGAAAATGTTTTTGTATTTTAATTTCTTCACCATTTTCTTTTTGTACCTGCTGCCTGCTATATCATACAGCCCTCTTTCTGAGTGTGAAGACTTATCATTCGTTAGATCGTTGCCCCTCGCCCTCCATCCTGCAGCTTTGGTTATCTGCACTGAATTAATATCTGATCTTTATAATGAAATCTGCCAAGAGCCTTAATTATAGGTCTGACTTATTAGTTTAAACTGAATAAGAGATTCTTCAAGGAATTTTTTTCACTTCTTAAAATTTCATTTTCAGTCTTTCAAAAATGTCTCTTTAGTGTTGCAGTCTTACTACTTAGTTTCACTTCTGAGCTTGTACTGTCAGTGTGATTGAAAACTAGTTAAAAGTTCAGAAAAAGTAGTTATAAGTGAAATTTATTTGTAAGGTTTCAACTTGTGTATTCTAGCTTTTCCCATACAGAAGTCAGATACCCACCCAATTTTTGTCCCACCGTCCGTCAATCTAACACTGGTTTGGATTTGTTCCTGGCTTTTAGTTGCTACACTTCTATTTTTTTCTCACTCTCTTGATCTTATGTGTCTGCCTTCCTCTTTAGTTACTTTTTAGTTCCTCACTCTTTAGTTACGATAGTCATAAAACAGTGTAGTTCTTAACTATGGAGTTATAACTCCATAACTGTGGAGTTATGTTGTCCAAACATTCACTTAAAGTAGAGTTAATGCTATGAGGGCTGCTCTGAAAGTAATGCCTCCTATGTTAGTATATTGGCATAGGAGGAATTACTTTTGAAGCAACTGATATAGATCTGAGTGTACGGGGATTTCACTAGACTTTTTAAAGTGTTAATGAAGATCACATAATCTTGTATGAATTCCAGATTGTTGTTATGTAGGGCTGTGATTTTTTTTTTTTTTTTTAATGCAAGAGGAGACTGAAAATAATGTTAAAATAGTAAAAAGTTTAAGCTTATTGTCTGAGGGTTTGTGATGTAGTTCAATGCTGCCCCATACCATATTCTAATTTAGATTTCCCTGCTAGTTGCTCAAAAATGATTAGTTCATATACTTCTGAAAATGCAAAGGTTAGTGTGACTATAAAACAGTAAGTGCCATTACCTTTGCTGAAACTGTTAGTGTAGTTGGTAGAATACAACTCTTCTTGACTAAAATGATCTGTATGGTGAGATCCAGACCTTTGGATAAAGAACATATTAATTAAAAATTGTATTCTTAGTTCAGAATTAAATTGATTTTTTTTTTTTCCCCTCTGACTTATTACATTAATATATTATTGTTTAAATTATTCTGTGATAGTGGCTATTCTACTTTAAATTTTGCTGTCTTTGATCTAATTATTCAGTTAAAGTATTTTAATTCTACTGTCAATGTTAATTTCCTAAATATTAATCAGATGTTATATATTTGACAAAACGAAAACTGGTGTTATGCAGAAATACAGTATGGGATGGCAAAGGCTGCTTGAATTTAAATTACTTGTAAGGAAAAAAACCAAGAAACAAAGGATGCTTCATGGGGAAGCTTTGTTCTTTTCTCCTTGAGGAAGAAAATATTATATTTGCTCAGTGACAATAAATGTTGCACAGGAATTAAAAATAATGCCTATCTACCATTTCAAATAGTTTTATTACTATTTGGATTTGAAGATTCTCCTTGAAGGACAGATGGCAATTACATACTTTCTGAATTGTTTACTGCCTCAGGCTCTATATGATAAAACATGAAAGATGACAATATACATTATCTTCTCCTTTCATGGGATTAATCACTACTCCCGGGCTGCTTCTGTAAGTACTTCATTTAACATAGGTAGTCTGTTCAGATTTAGTTGTTATGTTTTTATAATTAAAAACATTTGTTCCTGTTTGTTTGATTTAAATGTTTGAGGGTTGATTATAAACTTCAAAGTCAAACCTCTTAAAACTTTTAGTAGTGGCTGTTCTGCTTCTGTCTTCTTCATATTTTGGTTTCATTATAAAATTTGAGCATATTGAATATCCTAGTGTTTAGATGTGTTAGAATTGTATCAGTATTTTTTTCTAGCTTAGAATGTTCAATTTTTATATATTTATAGCTAAATCCTAACCAATTCCATTCTTCCATTCTGTTTTATTGATAAACAACAATCAAGGACATAGTGTAACATGCTTCAGGAAACTGCGAATTGCTTGAAAAAGCTGTTTCAAAAGACAGCTTATATGTTTTTTCAACAAAAATCAGAAAACAGCCTGCAACTCTTTTTTCTTGGTTCATCTGCACAAGATTCTGCTGCTTCTGACATTTCATGGAATCACCAAGACTGGAAAAGACCTCTAAGATCATCCAGTCCAACCATCTACCTATTACCAATATTTCCCACTAAACCATGTCCCTCAGTACCACATCTAAATGTCTCTTGGAACACCTGTAGGGACACTGACTTCCCCACCACCCTGGGCACCTCATTCCAGTGCCTCAACTCTCTCTCAGAGAAGTATTTCCTAACATCCAATCTGAATCTCCCCTGGCACAACTTGAGGCCATTCCATCTTGTCCTATTGCTAGTTACAAAGGAGAAGCCAACCCCCACCTCGCCACAACCTCCCTTCAGGCAGCTGTGATAAGGTCAACCCTGAGCCTCCTCTTCTGCAGGCTGAACAATCTCTGTTCCTTCAGTTGCTCCTCATAAGTCTTATGCTCCAGAATCCTCACCAACTTTGTTGCCCTTCTCTGGACATGCTCCAGAGCCTCAACGTCTTTCTTGTAGTGAGGGGCCCAAAACTGAATACAGTACTTGAGATGCAGCCTCACCAGAGCTGAGTACAGGGGGACAATTACTTCCCTGCTCCTGCTGTCAACAAACTACTTCCCATACAAGCCAGGATGCCGTTGGCCTTCTTGGCCACCTGAGCACACTGCTGGCTCATGTTCAGCTGGGTGCCAAGTAATACCCCCTAGTCCATTTCTTCTACAGTCTTCCAGTCACTCTGTTACAAGCCTGTAGCATTGCCTGGAGTTGCTGTGGCTGAAGTGCAGGACCCAGCACATTTCATATTGTTGAACTTCATCCCACTGGCTTCAGCCCAGCATTCCAGCCTGTTCAGATCACTCTGTAGGGCCTTCCTTCCCCCAGGCAGAAAGACACTTCCTTTCAACTTGGTGTCATTTGCGTTATCTTCCATTTCAGTGTAATGCAGCACCAGAAAAAGAGACCACTGGCGTTACGGGATATTAAGCCTTTTTAGATGGAGCCTTCTGTCCTCAGGGACCTGCTTATGGTTGCAGATTTCCTCTATAGTGACTAAAAATGTGCTATGCAAACAGATCTGAGAACTACAATTCTACAGTTCCTAGAAAATCTGCAGAATTTCTGTAAGCTCTGAATGTTATATCAGGTCAATAATGTAGCCAAATGGACATATACTGCCTCAATTTCTTTCCTTTTTTTTTCTTTTTTTTTTTATTATTATAATAATTATTATTTTTTCCTTCCTGTTTTAAATGTTGATCCTACTGCATTCATATCCCTTTCATATTGTCAGTCTTTCGTTGTTCTAATATTACAGTCATTCACTGTAAGGCAGCTATCAAGATAAAGGAAACAGTTCAAGAATATTTTTGCTTGACTTTATAAAGCTTGGACTCTCTAAATGAATTCTGAACCTCCCATGTTGCCTACTGACAAATATTGCGCATATGAAACTCGTATTATTGTAGGTCATTGAATTCATTTTTAAAATGCCAATTGACATCATTCCCTTAGGGAGTTGTAAGTTGCAGCCTCATATTATGTTCTAGCACAAATGTGGAAATTCAGTGTTTTAGAAGGGAGCTCATTTGTAGTACAGAAACAACATGGATCAGGTGATCCCTTTCTAGCATTTAAATCCAAATAGATGGAAATAGCAGACTTTCTAGAGATTTTCACTCTAATTGCATTTTTAGCACTCAGGAGAGAACTGAGATGGCTGTCTGTTCTTCTGACAGCAAAATTCACAACTGCAGTCGATTGTTGTATTTTGCATAACCAAAAATGGAAATCAAAGTGGATTAAAGTAGTAGTTCAGCATAGACAAAGAGATACCAAATGCAATGAAGGGGAACAGCCAAACACAAGTTTTCCAGAACTGTTTGTGTGAGTGATTTTTTTTTATTTTTATTGGAAAGATCTTTGGACGTTTCTGGTACATTCTATATCCTGCTGACATATGGCATGCATTTTATTTTCGTCATATAGTCAAGAATAGAGCACTGCGGATGAGAGAGAATCATTAGCCAGTAAAACTTGCTTCTCGTTTACTTATAATAATGTTGAGTAGCACTGTGGCACTTAATGGTATGTCAGTAAATGATTTGGGTTCCTTGTGTACTGAAGTTTTTAAATATGGTAATTATCATTCTGTAGAGATGTGCAGTTTAATTGCTTTATGAGCGAGACAGGGTTACTGTCTTAGGCCATCCTCTCATGAAGAAAACTTCCAACGTTATCTTGTCTACATGAAAATTATAACTTGTTTAGGATAAATACAGAAGTTGCTAGAATTGACACATTGCTTATTGTTAAAATGCACAATTTTGAACATTCCTGTTGCTCTAAACTTTTCAATAACAGTATTTCTTTTTCCCATAGGTACGCTTCTTTATATACAGCAGAGATGTTTCCTGCTTAGCATAGACAGCACAGAGTGATTGTGACCCCCCTAAAACTTGTCTGTAGTGTTCAAATCGTGAATCTTGAACTGGGAATCTTAAGGGCCAGGAAATACACTAAGAAAAAATGTGAATCTATTTTTAACTAGTTATGGTAAAGCAGTAGGTAACATATGATGCAGAATATATTTATCTTTGACAATAAGAATAAAGACTTTATAGAATATTGGCTTATCTTCCAATTCATATTTCTAATTTAAATGATTATGTCCTTGAATAAGTAGAATTATTTTTGACATTCTCCAGTGAGAGATAGTATTAATAATGCATATTTCTTTTTTCTTCTTTTCACATTTGATTCCTTTTGTAGCTTTGCACTAGCTTGTAGTATGCTTGTAGCATAGCTTGTAGTAGCCCAAAAGTTTGCCACGGATACCACAAACTATGCTAAACTATAAAAGCAGTTTTATATGAGTTTTTTTGGTTACATGGGTTATGATGGGTTAACAACATGGTATCATTTGAGGCAAGAAAAGAGAGGGTGGGAGGGAGGAAGGGCAATGCTTTCTTTGTATTATTCAGAGAGCGCAGTGAATTTACATGAGAACTTTATCAGCATTCTTGGTGATATGCCTACTGTGAATGAATTCCCCACAGACGCAAATTTTTTGAACTGTCTTCTTTATCTTTCTTCTTTTGAGATATAGGCTAAAAGGATGGATCTGCCTTTTATGTCTAGAGAATGATACCTTGAGATTTATTTGTCACATATTTCAGACAAGCCTGTCCAGCTGTTGAAAATAAAGGGCAATTTTGCAGACAGATTTTACTTGCACTAGGGGAGAGGTTGTGGTCCAGAACTAGGGAGAATAACCATTTTCTTGACCATCTCTATTATATTAGTGATAGTGACTTAAAACAGTTCATATTCTGAGCAAAAGTCCTTGTATGCGCAAGCAACCTAAAAAAGTCGGTCCTACATGAAACAAATTAGGTTCAGCAAGTTCAGGGGGAAGGTGCTACACCTTTGTCTTGGCATTACCAGACAGGAGTACAGACTGGAAGAGGAACTCATTGAGAACATCTCTACCCAGAACTACTTGGGGGTTCTGGAGTATGAGAAGCTGTACATGAGCCAGCAATGTGTGTTGCAGCCTGAAAGGCCAACTGTGTATTCCGTGTTGCATCAAAAGAGGGGTGGCCAGCAGAGTGAGGGAGGTAATTGTCCCTTTCTGTTCTGCCCTTCTGTGGCCCCTGCTGGAGTACTGCATCAAGACACACGGCCTCCAGCATAAGAAAGATGTTGGAGTGGATGCAGAGGAGTGTCACAAAAATGAATAAGAAAACTGGATCACCTTGCCTCTGAGGCAGAGGAAGCTGGGCTCATTCAGTCTGGAGAAGAGAAGGCCTCCCGTAGATGTAATTGCAGCCTTCCAGTACTTCAGAAGAGCTTATAAAAAAGATGTAAGAATCCAGAAAAACTGACTTGTATGATTATTATTGGCTTTTACATTCTGTGTCAGAGTTGGAACATTTTCTGTTAATATTATTATAATAAAACTTACACATGTTACCTAGTAACTTAATATATGTTGTAGTGCAATGTATAGCACTCCTGTGTGGGTGACTAAGGTCAAACGTCACCGAAGTCAGAGGATAAATATTGCTTTGACTTGGAGATACTTAGGATTATTTTCTTTTCTTTGTAGTTCTTTGCTTAAAAAGATTTAGCAGATTGAAGATGGCCTGGCAAAAAGCCAGGCAGAAATATGTTTATTTTAGATGAAAGCTAGAAGAACTGGTAGCCAGGATGTGGTATAATAATGTGATTAACATAATTTCTTTTTCTAAATTGAAAACAGTAGTTTATTCTACATAAAAGCCAGTAATCCCTATTTTTAACCATCTTGTTTATTTTTAATAACAGTAGAACACTAGACTTTTCATATAACTTTGAATAAATTTGTAATGTCTTATTTTTCTAACATACGAGAAAGAGAAAATCCAGTGATTGCATTTAGGTGCACATTTTTATGATTGTGAAAAGGCACTTTTTTCACTTCAGAGGCAACTACTATTAGGAGGTAGTGTGATTTCTTGGCTTGATTGGTTCTGACCCCTTTGGAGAAAATTCTGAGAACTACATTAGGAAAAGGTGTAGAATTCATTTTATATTATCTTGTGAAATCTGAAGTCTGGTACTTTAATCTATAAACATGATCATCAAAACCTAGCAAGTAAAACTCATTCTACTTAATGTAAGCCAATTTTACACATTGCCTCCTGTATCATAAAAAAGAAATATTTTGTTGTTTGCCAGTGTGACTGAGAAAAGACTTACTGAAAGGCAGCAATATGTCTGGTAGCTCTTATGCTATTGAATGGCACCTTTACTTGTCAACATAGGCAGTTGCTGAGAGTTTTGGGAGTGGTAGTAGTGAGTGTAGGAGAATGGAGGGATAGGATGTTCATTTTTTACCTGTAGAGTTCACAGTTTTGTGGGGACATCTCTTTGGCTTAATATTGATTTAAAAGATGCACATTTCAAGCTGTCAGCTGTGACTTGCTTTGAAATGGGTATATGGCTTCCTTTTACTGCCATTCATTTTGAAAGCTGTTGACAAATAACATTAATTCTGTTAGTATCTGGTCTAATTCCTGAAGTGTATTTTGACTTAGTGATCTTGTCTGTAGGAAGTTTTGGCCTTGCTGACAAATGACCTTCCAGCTTGGGTTCAAGGTTAGAGCATGAGTTTTAACAGTTTTTCAGTGGTTGGCTGTTTCTACAATCTTACTAGCATTTTCCTGAAAGCCTAAAATATAAAAATATTGTACCTCTATATGTCTGATTATCTGCTTTCATCACAGGAGTGTCATTCTTTTTTTTTGTATTACTAATTATGAAATCATTTGAAATCTGAGGTCACTGACCCTGTGTAAAAGAGAAAAAAAATCCAGTTGTTTATATTTCTATTTCAAGAGTATAAAAACAATGTTAGTACCAATCTGATAAAATAATCAATATTCCAGTCCTCAGTATATATGCTCTGTAAACTTGTTTGTAGTTTTCACAAAAATTCAAATAGACAATCAGAATCTGTTAAGTGGCTAGACTGCATATGCATGAAATTACTGAATAATCATTCGTGAAATATGCATTCATGAGGTTACTGAATATCTATTGATTTCTCAAGTGTTGCTTTTGCATAGTGCATTGGAACTGATAGTTTTTTTCTGTGTTTTCCTTCCTTTTTTTATTTATTATTATCATTAAGTTGCCTTCACAAAAGATACATGGAACATTTTATTACAAAGGGAATTTTGGTATAGAAAGCAAAACTAACTGGAAATAATTAAAAAAAAAATAAGTTTGCATGTTTGAAAATACCTTAATAACTGAGACTGAAACTTCTTTTGTTTTGTCTGGTGTTTGGCAACCCTGCACATAGCAAAGGGGTTGGGATTACGTGATTGTTCTGGTCATTTTCAGCCCAGGCCATTCTATGATTCCATAACATATATGTAGTTAAAATCAGTCAGTAGGTGTAGAAAGATAAATTAATCCAGTTGGTCACTTAATTATACCATCAGTTCGATGTTTTCAATTTTTGCTTTGTCATTTAAACACTGAGAAATGCAGGTTTTTAGACTGCCTTTGTGAAACAGCTTGTTTTATTTATGGACATGAATGTGAAAAGAATTTCTACTCCTGACTGTGTTTCTGATTTCATGTTTTGAATTCTGTTCTCTCACTAAGGTGCTTGAAAGGTAGTCATTATGTTGCTGAATATCTGCAGACTTAATTCCTCTATTTTGGGTTTCCATGCTTACATTTAAAAAAGGCATACATATTGTGCAGTGGTAACGATGCCAAGTTGGAATGCACTCCTTAGCTGCAGGTACCACATGGGCTCTCCATCCTGCTTGTAGAAATAGAAGATTCAATATAGAGGCACATTCTACATGGGGAAAAGGAACCTGCCAAAACTCTTTATCCCATCTTACTTCTCTCAGTTTTCAGCCATGCTCAAAGATCAAGACCCATTTCTAATATGGTTAGCATTCTGAGGAAACTGCTAAATTCAAGGAGCTGAGAAAAAATCTATAGAGTACAATAATACAAGATAAGGGAGGTAAAATTAAAGAGGTATCTAGCGTTGTTGAGATGGCATTAATTAATAATTCAAGACAGACATGTCAGCATCAAAAGGTTTGCCAACAAAGGGGAAAATGGAGGTGGCAGAAGATAGCAGATCAGCACCACCGAGGAGCTATTCCAGGTAGTGGTGAGGGATGGACCCTTCCAATACAATTGACAGCACTTGTGGGGAAAGGGCTCTGGGTGTTTTGCCTGGGTGGTGGTGATAATAATGCTTAGTCTAGTATCTCATGAAATTCTAGGTATATATCATTTGCATTAACCAATAAAGAATTTTAAGTATAAAGTAGTTAGTAGTTACTGTTGGGTTGGCTTTTTTTGGTGTGTTATTTTAATTGTGCTTTAAGGCTTATTCTGCTTCTAATGACATTTTGGTCCACAGCTATAGAGTAAAGAGACCTAAAGAAGGAGAGATGCAAAGTTTGTTTTAAACAAAACGAAACAAAAACTTGTTTTCCTTTGAAATTCAAAACTGCTTTTTGTTGCCAGTGCTGTCAGTTTTCTGGCCTGACCAGGGGGTTTGTGTTCCTGTTGAAATTTTCTGCTGGAGTTTAAAGATTTGAATAAAGAAATATTGGATCAGTATAATCTCTCCCCCAGTGGTAATTTACTGTCCATCATCACACAATGTGTATTGCATTAGTTTAGTTCCCATATTGAAAAATGTCTTATTAGCCACCTTTTAAGCAACAGTTTAAATTAAATTGACACTGAGCCATAATGTTAATACAGTATTTCAGCAGTGTGGTAATATATAGTGGTGGACAGACATAAATCTGCCTGTAGAAAACCCACATATGTAATCTTATATAAATCCACGCCATTGTGGTAGTGTGGTTTTTAAGATCCACAACCAAGCATTCTGAATATATTGAATTCACCTTTGCTGTAGCAGTGAAGAAATCAATTCTGTAGTTCTACATACAACAGGTGTCATAAGAATCAGGCTTAGGGTGCCACTGTGGTGATTTAAAAATGATATATTATTTCACATGGACTAAAAAAAAAACCCACACACAAAACTGAATGCAAAAGCAGGTGAAGTAACAGAGAAAATAATTCCAAGTTGTCTTTTCTTAAAAGAAAATATTAAGGGTATATAATGGTAGTGTTGTTCAGAAAAAGCTTTATCTTTGCCTTTTTACTTGCAAACTCTTCTTAATTATATCTTACTGATCTAAATTAACAGTGATCTTCGTAACTTTTCTGTCTCTTTTCATGTTTTTAGCTACTGTTGTATACAGTATTGTCAGTGATTTGTTGTGTATTTTGGTATACATTTCTCAGAACTTAAACTTGAAAAGATAGTGCTAGTATTGTATGTTAAAACTAGCATACTATTTATAATGTGCACCTCATCACATCCAGTGTCTGACTGTAGTGGTGGAAGAGAATAGGAATATTACATATTGTTTACAGATTGTTGTTGTTGTATTCATATTCTCGTTATAGAATCAGGTCAGTGAAAACCATAATGTATTTTCCTGTATAAAAGAGGTTGCATTTATGTTTTTCTCTGAGATGGTCTGTAAATACAGAGATGGGGTTTCTGTCTCTTCATACCATCATCCCATATGATTCATTTTCTAAGCAGGGTTCTGATTCTAAGGCTTTGATCAGAGTTCTTTTTCCAAGATTACAGGAAATAAGTAGTTGAAGAATCTGGGCAGTATTGAATTTGTATGTAATGTAGAAGAACTGGAAGAAAATTAATGGCATTTAGAGAAACTGTGGGTAGGAGTGTGAAGAGTAGATGCTGTTTTTAACATATGTACAAGAGAAGTAGACAACACTGAGAACAAAACTGAGAAGAAACTAAATAGTTTCATATCACTACATAATTGTATTCACATGTATTCATGCAATGAAAGGTCAGTTTACTTCAAATCCTCACGCGTGTCGTGGGAAACTCATTCTAACATTGGTTGAGTGGAGAGATTAAAGGTGTAGAAAAGAAAAAAAAAAAAATAAGGTGGAAATGCGGCACTCTTGATGTAAAGAGCAAATTGGACAAAATACAGTCAGGAATAAATCAAGTATTACTGGTTCTGCATCAATGCAAGAAGGCTAGGTTGGATCATCTCTTTCCCTTCCAGCCTTAATTTTCTGTTAACTCAGTCTTCCATCCAAAAGAACTGCACCATTGTCTGAAATTAAAATTGATTTTTGACAATAAACACTTATGCCCTGCACTCCCTAATGAAGGTATTTCCTTTTGTTAACCTGCAGAGATGGAAAAGGGCACAAGCACGTGCTATTCACCGGTTAGTAGTTTTCTATTATTACTCAACATATGTATCAGGATGAATCTTCATTGTCAGATTTCATGGTTAAAATTATTTTCCAGTAGTAATTCGTTGGATGTTATGCTGCAGCTTTTGCTTTCAGAAATGATTTTTAAGCTATAATTTTTATTTTGTTGTTTAATGCAAATGTGTTTGCCTGGAATAATGTAATAAGATGAAGTAAAACCCAAAACATTTAGTCTGTACAGTGACTGAAGATGTACAGAGCTGCTCAACTGCAAGTGTTTTACTGCCTAAATGTGGAAAGCTATAGTAATTCAAGTAAATGGTATACAAATTTAAAGAAACAACTACATGTATTAGCCAGGTGTCTGCCACTTAATTGAATTAAAGTGTTCCACACTGGATGAGAAGAACATGTTTATATCTTAATACCAGTTCTTGCTTAAATATTTTAGATGTCTTGATGCATCTTATTTCGTACTCAGCCTGTAGCTTTTGGCACTGTTTGGGGAAGCTCTTTTTATGTTTTATTCACTTCATCTTACATTATTTGTAAATCTAAGATCATTAGGGTTGCTGACAGAGAAAGAAGGAAAGCTTTTCATCTTAATTAAATTTGAAGCTTGTGTGTAACTCCTGATGGTACCGAACTGGGAACTGTGTAAATTCTTTAGCTACAGAAAGAACAAGCTATGAAATGATCATTTTTACTGAGAAAAATCAAAATTTATTTTATTTTATTTTATTTTATTTTATTTTATTTTATTTTATTTTATTTTATTTTATTTTATTTTATTTTATTTTATTTTATTTTATTTTATTTTATTTTATTATATTTTGGTAATTAAGTTCTAAGCAGCACGGGCTTTCCCAGGCCTATCAAAATGAGGTTAGTAAATCCATTCTCTCTCTGCATGCTTAAAATCTGTGCTGAAGTTCTATATAAGAAATATTTCTAATTCCTCGAACTCAAGCTATTTATAACTGTTTGTAAACAGCAAGAAACAGAAACTCCAAAACACAGCAAAAAATGTTTCTGTGAAAAAAATGGCAGCGATCAACAAACAGCAGTGCCCCTCCCCATGAAATAAACAGAGCAGAAAACCCAAGCACCATGATCAGAATAGGCACAGTAAGTTAAACAATGAGTAGTTTTTCATCTTAATGTGATGCAAGCAAAACAAGAGAACACATTTTTTTTTCTCCTTTTGGAGACTAAGCATTGTGTGGCACTAATAAAGCTTGAGAGTTGCTTGTAGTATTTACAGCTGTAGTTTCACTTCAGATTCCTTCCTTTGTTTTTAAAATTAGAATAAAATACTTTCTTCTGAAGTTTTACTTTCCAGTTAGGAGCATATATTCTTTGAAAATAAAAATTTTAAGAAAAATGATACTGACTACACAGCAATAGTTCTGCTGGCTGCAGCTGCTTATATTTTTTCCTTTTTCTTTTACATCTATTATTGCCAAGAGTGTTCTGTCTTTTGATCACAGACTTGAGAGGAGGTGACAAAAAGCAGTATTTATGAGTGCAGTAGCGAAAGCAGAACATGTTTATTTCTGTCTTTTCATTTTATTTGTTTGCCTGATAAGAATCAGCTTCAAGTGTATCTTTTATTGTTCTTGCTATTTTGGTTTAACAGATGCATTTGTTTTTAAAGGACCTGAATATACTTGGCATGATTTAGTACATATTATGTATTCGGTATAGACTTGGTGAATACAAAATATCTAATGTCAAATCACAAACAAGTGGCTAAGCCATCATCACAATCTGTTTTTCTTGCTTTGACTTAAGAACTAAGCATCTGGCTTTGTGACGCGACCTGTTCAGATTCACAGGAAAAGTTACTTGTGTTATTTTTTGTTACCATGCCATTAATATAGAGTTACTATCCAGACCTGGGGAATGTTTATAGGATCACTGAATGGCTTGGGTTGGAAGGGATGCCAAGGATCATCAAACTCCCAACCCCCCTGCTGCAGGCATGTTGTCAGTATCCTGGTCTAAAACCTAGTTTATATCAGCATGCACATTTCTATATTTCAGTGTATTTTTTAGAATGCTGTTTTCTGTTTCCTGAATATGCTACTTTTCATACTCATTTGAAAATCATAAACTGTAAATTCACAGAATAAGCAGAAATGTCTAGCAAATTCTCCAGTATTTCATTAATTGTATTTATTTGTGAACTTTTAAAATGCTCAACTAATATGTTTAGTTATTCATTGACTTAGCTTTATTCACTAGTGTAACCTAAGTAAACCTGTAGTCTCAAGTATTGCCATTTTAGGTGTGCTGGGTCATGATACAGTCACCCTGGGTCACGTGAAATAGTTAAAAGTTCTGTGCAAATAGAACTCCTCATCTGAACTTAGGTCTGCTGATGATAAATAACTTCTGGCTGCTTGGTCTTTGTCATTTGGTGGATGTGAGGTACCTTTACTGTCAGAAATATTCCTTTTTTTTGCAACATAATGTCTAGATTATATCTTATTTAAATGTATCTGTCTAAAAAGGACAATTCTGATAAAACTTAGTTATCTAGACCTCCTTTGTAATTGACAAGACAAGCAGGTTATCCTGTTTTATAAGATATCGGTTATATCTGGGATGAATTGCAGTCTTTTGGTGCTTGTCTGTCCCAGTCAGTTGGATGAAGGATCTGGCTGAGTAGCTTAGACAAGCCTATCTTGTAGATAGCTGAAGTTAAGTGTGATGGATTTGACACATACGGCGCTTATGTGCAGTATTGCAGACTTAAGAGCGAACTACACAGTTAGCTTAAAGAATAATAATTGCACTGTGTGTAAGTTCCAGTCATAAAATAATGAACTCTATTACAGTCTGAAAATAGGAGCAAGCTGTATGTAGTTAGTTGCATGCAAATTGCACATCACATGTAAATAGACTGGTAAATTCAGAAGATCTCATCAAGATGTGAGAATAACATTAATTTGAAGGCGCTTGTTGATTTCTAATACATGAAAATATCCAGAAGTGAGAAACACTTGAATTGCTGGTGTGTGGTAAATGAAAATGGGTATCTGTGCTGGATTATAGCTTCACAGTGAGTAGACGTTACTAAGAAAACAGGGGAGAAAAAAAAAAACAAAAAAACTTTTCAGCCTAGAAAAGGAGCGGATTCCACTATGGAAAACACAGTGCTAATGTATGCGTTAATATATACTGAAGTAGGACACTATAGTGTCTTGTTTTCATTGACTTAGTGAATAACTGTATGGGAGCATTTAATGAAATAGCTGAAGAGTAATTAAGAAATGATAAAAATAAATATATTTTCATGTACTGAAAAAATGACAGTAGTGTGAGTTCCAATGGTCTATTTCTAGATTGGTAACTATAAAAAGCTTCATTGTTTAGGTCAGATGTAGGAATATCATTACAGCAGAGAATGTTAGAATTAAAGCTAATCAGGATATATTGTCAATAGAATCAAAATAGTTTTAGGCCCACATTTAGTTTTAATGAACAGGGAGAAGAATTTTGAAGAAAGCAGGTGACCTCATGAGAACTTTTGGTGATTTTATTTGGTGCTGAAGACAAAAACTTACCATGAAAGAATGATAGAACTGTTTGAATCTGACAGTATTGCTTCAAGTATGAACACAGTCAAATGCAATTAACTGCATAAGAATTTAGCCAGCACACTAGAAAAAATAGCCATTCTGTAACCTCAAAAACACAAAGTCTTTGTTAGCTGTCCTTAGCAGTATAACTAGATGTTACAAGCGGTCAGTAAAACACCTCTTTAACTCCCCTATGCATTTTTCATTAAGCAAAGACTTTGAGATCTTGTTAAATTGGATTTTGTCCCAAAACACAATGGTTTTCCCCAGTATCCTTTACTAAATTATTGTGTATGTCTTCATTCATTCATTCATAAGATGTGACTGAATTTCCAAGATGTGTAGTGAACAGTATGAATATAAACATATGACATTGTTTGGCACATTTTTGGATGTTCTTTTGTGAAAAAACCTGTTCAGTGTTAAACACAAACATGGGGGAGGTGGAGGACTGGTGAGAAAAGGGGGGAATCTTTTTTTATTTTCTCATTCACAAAAAATGTCGGAATACTATTCAAAATTTTTAGGGGAATAATTAGCAAAATTGATAGGCTTCTTCATTTTATGAGTTTTTGTTGGTCAGACAAGTGGCATGACCTTACAGAAACTGATGCCTAGGAGAATATGTGGTGCACAGTTTAAGCAGTTTCTTGAAATAATATGAAGTTCAAACTCATTATGACAGTTATTTGGAAAGGCTGGTTTCTGTTTAGACAAACTTTATTCTGATCAGAAAAATCACGAACAAAGTTGACTTGTGTTACATTATTAATTTAGAATTGTGAGTATTGATAATGAACAAAAGAACTTTCTGCCGAGAAGTTTCTTTCAAAAGTGCTATGTGGGTGGCTTCTTGTTCTTCCATGTATGAGTCAAAACATATTGCTTCATTTAGAGCAATAGTAGAAGATTATAGAAGATTTATATAGCTGAACAGAAAATATACAATGTGGGCAGATAAGTAACATTTTGTTTTTCTTGCTGGTTCCATTTTAAATAGCTTACTATCTGTTTGCAGTTTTCTCTGGTCATTCCTAGAAGTAAATTTCTGACATCCTGTAGAAAATTTTCAGTTTTCCAGGTATCTCCAACAACTATTATTTTTAAAGTGTGTTTTGGTTGTCTTTGGAATTAACTATTTTGTAGAATAACTAAGGGTTATTTGTTTTTACTTGTTTTACAAGTGTAGGGAATGCATTACAGAGTGAGTGCAAAACTAGACGCGCATCCAAAATATGTTACATCGTGGTTTTGGTTTATAAAATGAATTTATTCAAACTTTCAGCTTAGTGCATATCTAGATTTATTAAGTTAGAAGACCTTTATGCAATATAGAGTAACCAGTAAAGTGAAATAAGATGTATTATGTTGTTGAATAATAAGCTTGAGATTGAGACTATAGTCTGTTTTCTTTGAGCTGTGTTAATTTTTTCTTGGTATCTTAACTGAACCCATTTTGCAGAGGCCTAAGTGTAGAATACCTACATAATTTCCTCTATCAACTTAATTAATAATCTCATAATAAATATAAAATGTCATTATATTAATCTGTATTAGTTTTATAGATTTCAGTATTTACCCATATATTTGCAGTGCTACTGCTTTAAAATATCGATACAGCATTAGTTATCTTCTCAACATTTCTGAGTCATCATGTTGATGACAATAGTTGAGAAAAGTCACTGCACAGCTTTTTAAAAGCAACCACTAATCCTTGCCTGCTAATTTTTAATGCATGTATGCTTAGTATCTTTCATTACAAGACACTCAGTAGATACTGCTGGGGTGGAATTTTGTTGTAAGCTGATGTCAAATGTATTAATTTAATTCTTCAGAATCACAGAACAAAGCTATTTTTTAAATGTTGTAAGTCATTCAAGTGGTATGTATCATCTACATTTAAACATAAAATTTGCAAAAAAGCAAGATAATTATAACGTGTGTAGGCTTCTACATATTTCCAGTAGGCAGCATAAAGAAAAAAGAAGAAATTAAAATTAGGGAAGGTGTTTGGAGAAAATGAAGATCGAAGATGCAGAAGTACATGCATTGATTCTTTCTTGTATTCATCCAACCTTCCTTTATATTTCAGTTCTGTGAAATAAGCCTTAGAGAATTTTTGAGTTTTCTGGATTTTATCTATCTTTATTAGTGGTTAATTTTACCCACTCTTCCACATTATAATTAGATAATTTTATTATAATAAAGTAGTCATTGACCTCTATGGTTATGGAGGTAAAATTTGCCAAGGAATGTAAACAGAGCACTTAAATACAGTAGGACTTTTTTCTATATGTGCAATCAATTCTGTTGTTCATTTTATTTGCTTGGAGTTGAGCTAAATATCAGTATACAAACTACTGTATTAGTGAACAGAACATATAGTTCTGTCTTATTTTCTTTAATGGCTGATGTACAAAGTTTCCTTACCTTTTCTTAAATACTAGCTGCTTGGGTTACAGTTTTTCAAAAAAATCCTTTTTGTTTTATAGTGCACCATCTTTGTTCAGTTGCTTTCATTGATGCCTCAATTTGAGCTTTAACAAATGAGTTAGGCCAGTACTATCTACTGAAACCACAGGGTAAAGTAGTGAGGGAAAGGAGCAGTGTCAGATGAATTTCTTCTTGGTTTATTTCAAGCTTCTCTGGTGTTTATATATATTTAAATATAATCCCCGCTCCTTTCATTCTGCTTTTCCTGCTAGTTTATATTTTACTATGTGATAAAATAGCTTGGAAAGCCAAGATGGGGGACAATGCATTCATTTCTGTAAAAGTTGATTTGTTGATAATTTTGCAGCATTAATAGTCAGTCCTTTGGTAACTGCAGAACTTCCCAGTAAATGTGCTTTGTTGTTCAGAATGGAATATATTTCTCTAACTCAGTAACTCATATACTAAAAAAAAAAAAATAAAATATCTATTTTCCATAAGTGGATAGAGAGTTTCCAAATTGTTCCTTTTAACCACTCCTCTGTCACCAACTCTGCAAAGTCAAGGATGGAAGCTGATTTTGGTCTTATGTTTGGTTACTCCCAATTTAGATTAAGGTTTACAAAGCATGATATCTTATTTTTCAGTGACAAGAAAACTAAAAGGCTCTTGTTTTAAAATCTAGGTGTTAAATATTCTATATGAATTCTACTTTCTTACATCTAGGCATTTATTCATCAGTAGCTGCTCTATACAGAAGTATAGGTGCTGCATGCCTTTGTTGTTTCTGCATGTTTGTCAATAATTCTTTGAATTATGTGTTTAAAATGAAATTTAGCTACACTGACAATGTTACCTTTAATCTTAATTCTCTCTCTGTTCTCTCCTTTCTGAAAATCTCCATAAGTCGCCGTTAGGAAGTTCATCTTTTGAGCATAGATTCCTGTTTGTGTTCCTTTTACTTATTTTCCATTATTTCCGAGTATCAAAATTGTAATCTTCAGGCAAATTGCTTAGATTTGCAGAAGTATTCAAGTAGTTGAGTCCCACAGCAATTGTACTGATATTCCTGCACCTCTTTTAATGCAGTTTTAATAGATAGGAGTACATAAAGCTCTTCTTGGTAAGTGATATTCTGTTGAGAGAAACTCGTCTCCATTAACATTGTGTTATCTACAGATAAAGGTCTTCTAGGTGATAGTTGAGATTTATAATTCATTATTTTCTTGTTTTTGAATAGTTAGGGCTTTCGTTCTTGCCATTGTTTTTCATGTCAAGTTATGTAATACACAGGACAGTGAGTATCCAGATTTGATGATTGCAGCACTGCTCACTGTTCCAAAAAAAGAAGGGAATTTGGAAGCTGCTTTGCCTGTTTTGGACCTTCTCTTTATATTTGAGGTGTTGATTGTGCCTTGATTTGGAGGAGAAAGTGAATGAATGATGAGCTAAATAGTTATGCTGCTTCTCTGCTTTACATGTAGTCATTGCAGGTCCAGGCTTAAAGGCAGTATACCTGTTCTTTTCTCTGTTACAGAATGATCAAAGATGAAGCTAAAATACATTTTCTGCTTGTAAGAGGCAACAGCTTTTCAAAACTGGAACACATAAGACACCGCAGAATTCTTTGCAGGAGTTCATGTTAATCTGTCACGTTGAAAAGAAGTTGTGGTTGGGTATATTTCCAACCTCAAGAGTACAAACAGACAGTCTGTACATAGTTTTAAGATCAGCAAATGCATCAGTGATCAGTGTGAATGGAGTAAAATTTGCATCATCATGAATTAGATGTATACAGTTATTCTTCTTAAATCAATTTTCTAGGAGGAAAAAATGATTAATGAGAAACTTTTAAAGATAAGAATGCCAATGTGAAAAGTATTTCCACTAAATTTTATACTTTGGTGTAAAAACCCTTTTGTCCTAGGACAACATTTCCTTTGGATTGAGTGAAAAAAGCTATTGGTCTTTAGTGAAAATCATGCATATATTCAACTAATTACTATTACCAATGATGCAGTTTATTGTTGTAAGGAGAAAAAAATGTAGTGCATAGCGGTCTGTAAAACATCTGTCAATCAAACTCTTAAATATTTGTTTCCTTTGCTGCTTCTGGATTTTAAAAATGATCCCATAACATTAAAAAAAAAAAAAAAAAAAAAAAAAAGAAAAAATCTTCATACAGAATTATTTAAAATCACATAGGTGTAGGTGGAGCATCTGAATGAGACTGCATAAATGACCATTAAAGCCTTTAACCTCTTTGTTATCTTTGACTATCAATTTATGCAGTCATGCTCTTTGGGCTGGGATGTCCACGTTTACATTTGGACTTCTGAGTCACGGTTTAGAACATGATGTGTTGGTTCTGTATAGCGGGCCTCCACTGAATTTTTTATACGTCCTTCTGTTATTTTTATATTAGGATTGGCTGTTGAGGACCATGAAATCCAGCAGTATCTGTTGTCTGGTGTGAAATGAATAACTTTATGGGAAAGATAGGTGATAACCTTCCAGGAGCACAGAATAAAACAGTATTGTAGGATTGCTGAAATTGAGAATCATAAAAAAAACTTTCCAGAAGATGAAGTATTTCATTATATTGGTATCATTGTGAGAGTCTGAAGAGTTTTAACTATCTCTTTCCCTCCCATTTTTAAGCAGAGCAAGTTACCTCAATATGAAGTGATTTAGATAGATCTGCACACAGTTGATTTCATACTCTTTATTCTAAACTTTATTTTAATAAAGAACAATTTATGAATTAAAATCAGTCGTTAGAGTATCGATTGTAATTTTGAAATGAATATATGCTCCTTTTACTTATTTTAGAGTTATTAATGTAAAGTTCACTTGAAAGATTGTAATCCTAACTTAGTTTGCTAGAGCAGTAATCCGTTCAATTCAAAGAGTGAATTTCAAAGTATGGTAGCTTTATTTTTTCCCCTTAAGCTTAAGGTGCAAAAAAGTACGTGTCAGTGTTTTATGTTTGTGGTATCAGCACTTCTGTTACTTTGAACCTTTTTCATCCTCAAAACAGCACGGATTGTCTGCATATTGTATTTTAGAGGGTCTTGTCAATTAAACCAGACATTTTGGAACCAGCTTGTTTCATCTACAGTACTTCCTTCTGTGGGTTTTCTCATTGATAACATTGATAGCAGTACATCATTGTTCTCAGGTTCCCCCTGCAGCAGTTATCTTCCATTCTTGCCTCGTTTTGAAATTATTTTATGATAGGGGTTGCTGCAAAGAGGAAGAAATACCTCAGTTAAGAGCTCCATTCTGCTATCAGAAAATGTGAGAGGTGAAAGGGAGGTTCCTGACAGGAGAGGGGCTATGCTCTACTGCTGCTGTCCTATGTAGGCTAAGAGAATTGGACTCTCCTTGCCTCTTCTAACCAACATCTTGGGGAATGGAACACTTAGTAGACTTCTGTAGTCATTGCATGTTGCAAAATGAAGCAATTTGCATCCATATCATTTCAGGTCAGAGGAAAGCAGTTGATTATTTTCTCATAGTATGACCTTCAGTTTGTAGGAAACATCCTCTATTTCTTTGGAATTAAAATCACAGTAATTAATGACCATCAAAGTTCTTCAGGTTTTTGACCAGATCTCTCCTATTCAAACTTTGTATAGTGTACCAGTAGAAGAAAAACTTCTTACGGTCTTCTTGGGAAATGACCCAGCACTTTGGGTATCATCACTTTGAGGTTTTGTACATATATACATGCAAGTAAGATTACTGTGTGGAAAAACTTAACATAGTCAACAGCATTTTCTTTAGTCTGAAAACAAGAAGTTGAAAGAAGTAGAAACATATATTAATAGAGCAAGATATCTTACAATATATTTTTAGAATACAAATATCTCCATGAGAAATCAAGCTTTAGAGAAATGATACATGAGCTTTCTGAGGTAGATATATGGCAAAGAAATATAAGATATATTGCAATATTTTTATGACTTCAGTGCCAATGTCCTTTAAAAATTAAGGCGATAATTGAATTAAGGAAAGTCAGGATGTAGGAACATAGGAAAGAAATGTGGGTGCTTTTTCAGAAGACTAATTATAGGTCAAATAGGGTGAAATATATAGGGTGTCAAATTTTAAATGCGTAATAGTTTCATGTAATGCCTTCATCAATTTTATTGTTTATTATGTAGTTGCCTGAACACTGAAGTGTTTGTTGTGCTGTATCAGTAATGATGAGAGTCAAGAGAAGGATTAAATATGGTTAGAAAAATCAGACTTTCCTGGTGGTAGTCCACTTTTACATCTTAAGAAATTATTAGGGTTACTTCAAAGAAGTCCTCAAGTATCTTCCTCATAAAGTTTCTGGAACCGCATCCTTTTATCTGAATGTTAACACTTGTGCTAGAACATAGTGGTAAATGTAACTGCATGTTGTTGTTATTGCATGTTTCTTCCTGTAAAAAAAAGTATATTCTCTGCTGGCAGTCATCTAGAGCTTAATGAAAACCAGATTTTGCTTATTAGTTTAAAGTTGGAATTCTGTTGGGAGACTAATGCTTAAATGTAAATAACTGCACAGAGTCATGCAAGAAATGAGGTATTTAAAGTCTCATGATGCACAGTGGAAAACTTGTACATGCCATCATGCCACATGTAGAAAGCAGATGGATGCTTACAGGGACACTAAATTCGTTTTTGTGAACTTGGAACTTCATCTCAAACACAAACAACCACAACAAATAAACAAAACAACAACAACGAAAAAAGCGAAGTATCTTTATTTATTTATTTATTTATTTATTTTGATTGTAAGTCATGTAGGTATGTAATTAATTTGAGAGAAGACACTGAATATTCTACTCTTATTGGACTATTTTAGCTAACGTTAAAAACATGTATTTTTGTGGCTTTGTTTTCAGAGCGTTCGTTAGTGTTTTCTCTAGGATCTTGTGTTAGGCAGTTACAAGCCAAAATGACAAGTCAACAAGTTGAATAGAGAACATCTGTGCTTAATTGAACAGTTTTCAGTTGTCTCTTTTCACTTCAATATCCACAAAAGGAACATTGTTTCAGAATGTGAACAGGACAGTAATGGGGATTAAATCAAACACAAGGATTGTTGAATTATTGCATTGGATACTCTTTAGCATGTTAGAACATAATGAATTTTGGTTTTACATACAAGCTCTTTGGAGAAGTAGAGTGGTTGTCTGGGACCTACTTCTAAAACTGACAGATTTTTCTGTGTTCAAAGTGATCCAAACTTGCCTGGGATTTTAATTTGAATCAGTTAACTATTACTAAAATTTCCCTATTTTTTTGTTGTTTTGGTAGGTTGGCAATGGAGAAAACTATTCTACATTGCTTTCAGTTTGTCCTTGTTCTGCACTTTTTTAAAGCCGTTTACTTTAAAATATAATCTAAGCCAGGTTCCGTAATTTGTATTATTGCTGCTGTTTTCATGTATAATCATTTTTATACAGTGCTGTGAGTTTTTTTCCCAAACGATTCAATTGAAATCTGACATATTCATATATTGAACTTCAAATATTTATATTTAGTATCAATTTCTGTTTCTATTTGAGTCAGCATACATTCTTCTGTATCTCTGGTTTTCCCATACACATCTACATGAGTTTGCACATGGGACTTTTAAGAGCTTTCTGACTTGGTGAGCAAAGCGCGGGCAGCCAGCAGGTGGTATGTAATCACATCATACCTGTGCAGTAAATAGATCAGTACCTTCCAGGAGTGTAATCTGTGTAGCTCTGTTCTTACACATATCACGGCAGTTTCCCAGACAGTCAGCATGGCTGCTGAAGAGTCATCACTTGTCTTACTACATGTAAATCAAATCAATAAACTAGTGATCATTTGGAAAGATTTGTTCTGTTTGTTGTTGTTGTTTTGTTTGCTTTTTAATCATTATGTTTTATTTATTTTTTTTTTTCTAAGAAAGCTGTAAATTAGATTAATTCCATAATTCAGTTCTTTGGGTAGCTCCATAAATGTTCGATAATGATTGGAGTGTTGAGGGGAAGGTGAAGGGTGGAAACTGGAAGGTGAGGAGAATAATTTCTTCACATCATGAGAGCTGTGTGATGTTAGTTTGTCCTTGAAATCAGAGGACAAGTCTGCCGCATTTCAGATGGCAAGCGTGTGTGTCTGTGTGTGGGTGTTCAGTACTTGCTGAGAATATGGAGGTTGCTTTGCATATGCTATGTAGTATAAGCTCATGTGTTTCTGTATAGGCTTTTCCAATACAAGTGGGAAAAGATTTTCATTTTGCAGTGAAATCTTCAGCTTGATGTCTTTCTTTAGGTTTCAGTTTTAAGTCGCAGCTCAGCTAAGTAGTGGTTACCCAGAAATCATATAAGGTCTTAGGTACAGTTCGCACTGGATTTCTTGCTCAATAATTGCTGATCCTGGTTACAAAAAGTGCACTAGATTATCTTTCAGTAAATGCTACTCACTCTTTCTTCTCTATCCATTTAATATGGATTCTTCTATATATTCTTCTAGAGATTACATTCTGCAGTTTAGACATAGCTTATGTAAATCAGTACCTAAAAACTTCCTCTGCACTGTGATTTATATTTCCATTAAAGTTCTTGAAAGCTTTTTTTTTCTTTTAAAAACAGAGCATTACTGTATTTCTCAACTAAAAACCATTTCCTCTTTGAGCTTCAGTGATTGGCAGAGTATTATAAAAAATTAAGATAAAGTGAGCTATAAAAATATTCATTTTTCTCCTGTTATTAAGATAGAAATGAAAGGTGCACAAACAAAATTCACACAGAGTCTTTAAAGCTTTGTGTTAACTATTCATTTTGGGAAAGTTGGAAACTCTTATTTGTGATATTTTCAACTTTCCTCTCTCTTTCATGGATTTATTCCAGCTGATTTATTTAATTTGCTGCTTCATCTTCAATTTAGAAGAGCAATTTAATCTTTGTAAATGTATGTGTCTCCCACTGAAATGTCAAAGTTTCTGTTCTTAGTATAGATTTTACTTTTGGCTTAGTGAATTTAATTTCCTTTTTAGTATCATGTTGCCTTCAGGTTTTGAAAGTTCCCATGACAAACATAAAAACTCTTTTGATTTTTTTTCAAGTCTTTGATGAAAAAAAATGAAGCTACACAACATTCACTAACAACAGAACCCATGCAACTTCCTTTCAATTTCTTTTATATCATAACAGATCACTCTGTCTCCATTCTACTTCTTATACTGGCTGGTAACCATCAGTGTAATTTCTGAGTGGGCACAGTATGTTCTTTGGGAAAGAGAAGAAATCTTATATGGTTTTTACAATCTGCAGTGGGAACTGCTCGGTTTTATTATGAACATTTCTGCTCTTTGTGTCAACATTGTAGGGGAGCAAGAAGCAAAGTGATTATCTTGCTTGGAATTTTAAAGACATCTAGAAAAAGAAGAGTTGAAAATGTTATCTGGTGAAAAGAAGACAAGATAGATGATATACTCCAGATGCTCAAGAAGTGGCAGTCTCATGCAAAAGTGAAACTGTTTTATAGGTTGCCTTAATGGTCACTCCTAATTTAGTGGAATAGTTTCTTCAGGTTCTTTGTCAGGATTGTAAATTTTATATACAACTACTGTAATTAGTTTATTCATCACAATAGCTCAGGGGTAAACTAAAAGAAACGACATAATTCATCTTTGTAGAAAATTCTTGGAAGTACTTGATTATGCTAATTGATTTAAATTTGGTAGTGCAAGTATACAAATGAGCCTCTGGTACCAAGGAGTTTAGCTCTCTTGCAGATAGAGCTGAAAACATGCTTTGAGAAAATTGACTAAAAGAGGCTTCTTTTTTGTTCTGTTGTTCAGACCAAGTCAATTTGATCTTCTAACGTTACAGTTAAATGCCATTAGAAGCTACATGAATTAGCAAGTTTTTAATTCCACTTATGATCATCTCAGTTTGATACAGATGACTGGATTTCACTGTCAGTTATGGATATGTAGTTCTTCCTTATTGTCGGTTACTATGAAATGATAATTCATGCTGTGTCTTTTTTTTTTTTTTCCTCAATAAATGGAAATATGCACTAAAAACCCCATTAGCAGATGACTGCATCACAGGAAGTGTCCCAGGTACCCTCAGACAGAGTTAAAAATTATTCACAGTGTATTAGTCATAAATAATTGTTTGCACAAATGTTAAACATAGTTAGTCCCTTTCAGTATTCTATCTAGCTAGTAGATGCTAAGCCTTGTAATTTAGTAATTTTTTAGTGTCTTCTCACTCACATTATTTTAATAAAGTCATGCTATTCTTAGGTTGTTTTCCATTTCTGTTTTTTTTTTTTTTTTGCTAGGCAGGCATTACTTACATATTCATAATGTTGTTTCTTATTTCAACGGAGAAAAGTTGAAAATAGTCAAGTGCATATCATATTATCGTTCTGTACAAAATTCAGTTAGCTAAGACTCCTATGTTAAAAACATCTTGTGACTACTTAACCATTCATCCTACCCAGGTTTACAGTAACGGTTCTAAAATGAAAGCTCTTCACTGAGATCGGTTTGCTTCCAGTTCTTTTTTAAACTTGTCACAATTCAACAGCTGAAAGACTTCAAAACTTACAGAATGCAGTATATGAAAATAGAGTTGGGCTTATTTAGCTTGGAGAAAAGAAAGCTCCAGAGAGACTTCATTGCGACTCCAGAAGGGAGCTTTCAAGCTGGAGAGGGACCAACTTTTTACACAGTCTGATAGTGATAGGACAAGGAGGAATGGCTTTAAATTAGAACAAGGGAGATTTAGGTCAGATGTTAGAAATTTTTTTGCTCAGAGTGGTGAGACACTGGCATCAGCTGCCCAGAAAAGCTGTGGATGCCCCATACAAAGGCATTTGTGGCCATGTTGGATGGGGCCCTGGGCAGCCTGAGCTGGTGGGTGGCAGCTCTGGCCATGTCGGGAGTTGGAACTTAGTGATCTTTAAGATTGATTCCCTCCAACTTAAGCCATTCTGTGATAAGATAGCTGTCTCTTACAGTAGCTAAGAAGACAAGTTTTATTATTTATTTATTTTTTGCAGTATTTACAATGACCATCTAGAGAAGATTCTAGTAGGATAAATTGTCCTGTCTTTTCTGTGTGATTATTTTACTATTTGTGGTTATTTTAATTTTTCTTCCTGCTGCTGTGTTATTAATTGCTTCTTTCTTAAAAGCTATGTGGGGCATCTGCAAAATAAATCAACAGCAAATGCAAGAAGCTGGTAGGAACCCAAGGTAAACCTCAGAGGGCACAGGCACTGGGTTACTTTCTTCTACCTCAGGGTAGGCTTAGTAGGAGACTCTGCCAAGATAGTCAACTACTGCAAATTTGGGAGATTAATTTATACACATGACTGAGTGAGAGCTTCAGGAATTAAGAATTTATTAAGGGTATCTGACATTCATTACAAAGAGAACAAGTAATTTTTCATGAAAGGAGTGAAAGAGAAGCTATGCTGACCTGCAAATGCAGAAACAAGAAACATTTTTCATCAGCAGGAAAGCTGAATATTGGAACTGGTTGCCCCAAGAGGTTGTGCAGTCCTTAGAAAATCCCTGAAAAACCTGACCTTTCTGGCTGAGCCTGCTGTGCGCAGAGACCTCCTGAGGTCCCTTTCAACCAGTATCACTCTGTGGTTCTAAAATATCTTGAATTTTACTTCTTGGAAGATCACAAGGCAACGGTGCAAATCTGAATGTGTATGAAGCTGATGTTAAACTAATATTTCTATAGTAATACCTGCAGTATGAAAATGTTTCTGTACAGAGTTTAAATTCAAGTATACTTAGTCCTAACAATTCATTTACCATCTTCCTATGAGAAATACATAGAGGATTCACGCACTCAGTGAAGAACCAGATCAGAGCAAATGATTTCCAGTCACTATGACTTGTGCTGGGCTAAGGAAGCCAGGAACATGGTGGAAAGTGATCTGAGGAGTCTGATGATCAGGAGAAACATGGGTAGTGCTTGTTGAAACCAACCATACAAGGAAAAAGCCTTGGAAGGAGTATAACAGCAAATAACTCAACTTTTAATTGTGCACTGTTTCGGATTACAGAAGGGGGAAACTTTATTTTCCTGCAGTACTTACCAGAGGGCCAGGAGGTAACTTGGATGCAGAAAAAAAAAAGCTTATATTGTTCACAGGGGTAACATTCAGAGCTGTACAGCTTTTAGAACTGCTGCTTTATTTAATTACTTTATATGGATATAAATACTCTTCTGCTCTTTTTTGGGATTGATCTCTTATTGGAAGTTCTGGTTCAGGAAGAAAAAGGTAGCTTACTGACCTTCATCAGAAAATTCTGTGAATCAGAAAACTTAACAAAAATAAAGAGTAATGTTATTTTTTACAGACACAGGAAATGGCATATGCAAAAAGAATGCATCTCACCAGCCCGAGATCACCTATTAGAAATCATTTCTCATCTCTTTGCTCTGGTCATGCTCATCTATTTTTTAAGATGTTTTCAGTCATACGGATTTAAATAATTTAACCCTGCTTTAAAAAAAAGCAAAACAAAAACAAAACAAAACAACAACAACAACAACAAAGAAAACCCAAAAAACCGCTTTTCCCATATGATTAAAAATACTCTGTAATGCCCTGTAGCAATGTAGTGATATTTCCTCTTGCTTTCACATTCCACTACATTCTAGTTATGAGTTTAGAACATTTAGATTTGAAATTAGATAGTAGCAATTATTCACTTGGCGATGCACTGAAAGTATTTCCCAAGTCAGTGTAATATCTTGAGTTCCTGCCTGAACTCTGAATCTGATTGACTTCAGTCTGTAATAGCAAATCTGAAGGAAAAAGAGCCTGTTTCCCTTTGGACAATTGTTGGGATTTTTCTGAACGCTGTTGTATTCTTTTCCCATCAACAGGGGGGAGGCGGGGAGAGGGTGAGAGACAGGATTTGATGTGAATTTTGAATTTTAGTTAAAGAGAAATAAGTAGATAAATGTCTTCATTTTCAGTTTTAGTTCCCCAGTGAAATCCTGTGCACTAGCTTACAACTTAATAATACCAATATAATGACATCCTTTACAGAACTCCCACTGTGGGATATTTATGTTATAGCATTTCTCGCCACTGAGGACATTGTGAGATTTCTTCATATTATCTAGGTGAATAAATAAATTCAGATTTTAACAGCAGATTTTCTGAACTCAAATCTAATCACAGACCCTTGGAGAATACAGAGTTGCTCGGTACTGGCATTGATATTGGCACGCAAATGACTAGTCAGTCTTGCATGCTGCATTCACATTAATCACACTTGTAAAGGCAGAAAAGTATTACAGAGAGTGTTTTATAGATGTAGTTGGTGAAAGTAATATGTGCAGATATAAAAGATGTTTTTTGACATGACAGAAGGGAAGCTGTCATGTCAGCATTTCATTTTGAAATGAAACTAGTGCTACTAATGTACCTGAACATTATTTCACTGAGATTTGGTAGTCTAATCACATTTTGCTTTATATTAATAAATCAAATAGAACATACTGAGGAGCTGTGTAACACCTTTTCTTTTTCAAAGACATAAACTTCGAGACTGTGAAATGGTGTATAATGGGTGCATGAAACGTTCCAGACAAATAGGAGGTATAATTGTTGTTCTTCACTCAGTCTGTATAGCAAAAAAAAAACCAAAAAAAAATATTGAATGAATCAGCTAAAATATTGTTGATGTAACCCTGTGTTAGAAGTTAATTCCCTTATATTCTGTTGGTATTGAATTCAGGCACTTTAATATTGGATTTCATAAACCCATAAGAATGTACAGATTTTGTAAAAGATACTTTTTTGCTTGCAGTTGAAAAAGTGATATTTTTATGATAATAGATGCTGTTTATGTTTTCTAAATCTGTGATACAGTCAGTATTTGTGTATTAGCTTGTTATACCTGCTGATTACAGTCTAGACTAATACGAAGTGCTTCTTATGCTATTTATTTAGTGGTGTGGCTCTGAAAACATTTCTTCATAAATATTAATAACATTAAGTTCCTCTGCTAGTTCTTCTTCAGATAAAGAAAAACTAAAACCTGATGTTCATGCTGTTGTGGAAAACTCATAAAGCTCTCTGAATGCTCTTGTAAGACAGATGTAAAACATGTAAAAAATGTGTAAAAATCACTTCAGATTGTATCCATGGTGCTGTATTCTGGAAAAAGACTGAGGGTCTGTTTGTGCACAATTTTGATGTAGGCCAAATGAGCCTGTGCCGTGTCTTGCACGTGGCTCAGGTAGGCTGTGAATATTACTCTGAGTTTAGAGAGTCAGGTATTTTCTAACCATGTACAGTGTTACAGGACCCCACACTCATCTGAAATCTTAGTTTTCTCTTTCTCGATCCTCTTGTGTATATGTAACTTAACTTTATGACCATGAAACGAATCTTATATATGATTTTTAAAAGGATTTTTCTTTGGAGAAAAGACCAGTTTTAGAGAAGCCAAGGTACTTTATTTTCTCTTTTATGTATCTAACTGGTGCTCTACAATGCATAGTACTGAACCATGCTGACTGAGTAATAACTTTTTCTTGATATAGAAAATGTTAAGTATGGTTAAAGACACATGGGCAATCACAGTCTTTTGCATTATTTTCAATATGTACTCTCTCACACAGTCTGTATTTTGCAACAGTATTAAATTTGCTCATTAGAAACCAATGTCCTGTAAATCCCAGGTGGCAAATTTAATATTATCTGTAGCACAGGGTATATTAAAACATATGTTTATGGTAGCACTGTGAACCACAGAATATGCTTTTTAAAATTTGCATTTTAAGTCCAGACTTAAAATGAGCCTGTGCAGTCTGGGCTTAACTATAAATGAAATGCAGCCAAATTACTTCACTGTAATTGTGGATCTCATCAGTGAGTTTTTTATATATGTCTGTGTACATAAATTATTTGTTTTATCATTACAGTTACGGCCAGTTATGCAAAGGAATCTGTTAAATCCTGAGTAATCCTTTCTTTGTTTATTTATTGTGATCAACAATTGAAAAATAGAGCTGATTCAGTTTTTATCTTCGGATGACAACTGCTGCTTTTCTCTCAAGTTAATACAAAATAAAGCCATGAATTCTGACAGTGAACATCCTCCCTCATTAGATGAAAATTACTGTTGTGTATTGAACAGAAAAAAAAAAAATGCACAACATAACAGTAAACAACTGCTGTTGGGTTTTGTTTTGTTTTTGTATATATTTTTTTTGACTGATTTTAGTCAATGAAAGTATTCCATCTTTCTGAGATCAAGGATGAAATCAGTATGACAGGGCATCAGTGTGAAGAAGCACCACACTTTTACAGATCTAATGGAGTTTTAGGAAAATCACACCTGGCTTTGAAATTCACTGAAGTGAAAGTAGTTGGTTGCTGGGCAAGTGTGGCACTGGGGGGTAAGTATAGTCATTCACTATCACTTTTGAAGGCAGATCTTTTTCTAACTGTGGTCAGAAATGGATTGCCAAGGTAGATGAGATCTTTAATCAGGTTTGGTAGGACAGTTCTTGTTTTCAAATATTTAACAGAGAGATTATGTGAAATGGTTGTTTGGAAAGTCGTATCTTCTTGATTTTGCTCAGTTGCAGGGGCAGTTTTGTTTGTTTGTTTTTTTGGACATGCTGAGCAGAAGTGTATTGAAAGAAATCAGCGTTGTTGCTGCAGTTCTGTATTTTGTTTATCTCATTCCTTAAAGCATGTCAGTGGTTCGGTGGGATGTTCTTTTTCTGATGGGTGATTCCTGTTAGAGGAAAAGCAAATGAAAAGGTTCAGTAAATGGCTTTTGTTCACTTCCTGATTTGAGATGTTAATGTATTGCTGAAATTGTGCTGCTAGCATTCTTGGAGATAGTAATCAAATGGCTTTATAAAGTGCAGGTGTAACGCCACAAAGTATCATTTGAGAGATCGATCTGTAAACTGGCAATGCTATATGGGAGTGACAGGTGAAGTGCACTGTTTTTTCTTTGTAACAGTGTGGCATAGTAAACCAGAAGATATACAAGGAGAGATCTGTCAGTTTGATTATCTATGAAACTTGTAAAGAAATGTTAAAATTAAATATATTCTGCTATCTTCATTTTTCTTCTCTTTGCTGTGCTAGAAAATACAGAAGTGTTTTTGTTTGTTTGTTTGTTTGTTTTTCCCCTCAATCTGAAGCCTGTTTTCTGTCATAGCCATTTGAAAGCACTGATGTGTTCTGCAGCAGAAACCTCTAGTGGGTATCTACTTAGAGGTCAATTAATGAAAAGGGGTGTTATCACCCAACAATTTAGCTTTTCTGACAGGAAAAATGGAGTAAAGTGGTTTTCAGGGAAAATCTGAATGAAGGATTACAGGTGGGGTTTCCTTGGAGCTGTCACAGCTACAACTCAGAAGTCAGCTGCAGGACTGACTGCACACCCTGTTCCTTCTTTGCTCCATCCATCCATCTTTGAAGTTTCAGACTCAAACATTAGATATAATATTATCCTTGCTTTAAGAATTCCTTAGCATTAGGGATTTAAAAATGACCAAGATATTTGGCCAGACATATGCTGTGGGTATTTTAAGTTAATTTCATTAGCACAGCGGAGTAACATAACAAAGACTTGAGGATTTGGAAATTCAACCTGAAGGTTTTTGTTTCAGGTTAAATGGTTCTATGACACCTGTGACACCACTGTCTGTAAACCTCTTGGAAAGAAATACAAACTACGTGCTTTTTTTAAAGGTCAGATAAAAAGAGACGGTAAGAAAATAAAAACGAACATTTGCTGAACATGGCTTCATAAGACATCAGTGACTAACAGGAGAATTGAAAAAAATGCTTCAAGCTATAAGTATTGTTTTGTTTTTTTTCTTTATTGTTTTTCACTTTCTATGGCATATCTGTACTGCAGTCATATTTATCCTAATACTGACAGTAACCACCAAGATCCCATCATGACTGTAGCTCTTCAGCTTGGTGACCATCTACTGGTTTTGGATTTGCATCGTGCTCTCTAGGATGGAGCTAACAGGGACTGTGATCTTTAGATTCTCCATCCTGTGCCTCTGTGTGATTAGGATGTACTCAGTATCTTTGTCTCCTCTCTTGGGTGACTCCAACCCTGCTCTTTACTTTTCACCATCATGTTTTGGTAGTTCGAGTCTGTAGCACTTCTAGTCCAGAGTACATTCATCCCCGATTAGGCTATTCTTTCTTTTCTAGTTTGTAAGGCTGTTGGTGGAGATACTGTCATTTTGTAAGACTTATTAATCTTGTCTTCACTTGTGTTCTTGTTATTGGTTTTTGTTATTTCCTTCTTCTTCTCCATGTTCCAATTAACTCTCCATTCACATTAGTACTAGCATTTCTGTTACAAGTCTTTTAGTTTATATTGCAACTTTTTTGTACCTTAGCACCTGTAAAACAGCCAGGATGCTAAAACTTATTGAATGCCCTTCCAGCTAGTGGTAAGTGTCTCGGTTGTTAATGCCTGTGCAGTGCTGCCAAAGGTCAATACACATGATATTTTATATAAGGCCAGCATTTTGGATCACTGGTAGCTGTAAAATCCATAAAATGATGACGAAAAAAATAGAAAAATATTTCCATCCCCCCAGAGAAACATATAATGTAGAGGCACATCCACTGAAAAATGTTACTAAAACTGTCTAATTTTTTAAGTGTAATCAACTTTTTAATCTATTGTAGTACTTTGAGACTCCACTGGGATGAAAAGTTATAATGAAACTGAATCTTTTTTTTTTTTTTTTTTTTTTTTTTTTTAATTTAAACCAGTTTCTAGTGATGTATGGAACTTACCCTCCAGAGTCAGTAAAGCTGTTGGAAAAACAAAATTATTTTGGTTATGACCCTGGAGGTTGCAAGTGTATCCATCCAGGGATTCCCTGAAGCGTGGATAAATCTCAGAACTGGTTGCCCCACTCTTGGCTCTGAATGGGACCTGGCAGGAAGAGCTGTGCTTTGAAGCATTGTTTCTGCAGCTGGCTTTGTTGGCTGTATGCAGAAACAGCAGGCTTGTACAGAGAGCAAGACAGTAGTTCTGTGCTAGGAGATATGGTACCAGACTTCTCTAATTCAAATGTACTAACTCAGGCATATACTTAACCTGTACAGAACGTTTCTCCCTGACAAGTATTACTGATGTGAAATGTGAGGGGATGACTTTTTTCTTTTTTGTTTTCTTTTCTTGTCTTTTTTTTTTTTTTTAACAACAAAAAAATTGAAGTGGTTTCAAATAGGAACAGCAATTTTTGTAAGTTAATTTTAAGTTTATGATTGATTTTTTTTTTTTTTTTTTTTTTGTTATACGAGATACCATAACCTATGGTTGTGTTTTCTTTCATATTTGAGCTGTGTATGTGTATATGAGTACTGTTGGGTAAAGCTCAATCTCCAATAAGAACTAGGCGATATTGTGGATACATAGCACACAATTATTCAGTTTTCAGGATATAAACATTTTTATATTAATGACAGATTAGTAAGATTGTCTGTTTTGTCATTGTCATGTTCTAATAATGGATAAGGATGGCAAATCTTCCTGGCAGTTTTATAAGACTTTATTTGGCCAGTACTCCACAATGTCCTTGAATTTGAAAACTTCCTTATAATATATCTATCTATCTATCTATCTATCTATCTATCTATCTATCTATCTATCTATCTATCTATCTATCTATCTATATATAATGTATGTATATACTATATATGCATAATATACATATATGTGTATACACTATATATATTTAATGCTTAGACCTTGCATTCTCACCAATTTATACTCTGGTGTTTTTGTATTTTAGTACTAATCCAACTCAAAAATGTGTTATTACATTTTTGTGTATGTTGGATTGTTTAACTTATCATAATTATATGTGTTTCTTACAGTTCAAGTTTGACATTAAAAATTACTTAAAATTGGGAGTTTTTTATTGGGTCCAAAAGATAAACAGAGATGTTATCTTGTTCAGTAGCTTGTAAGTTAATCATCTACTCAGTCTGGGAGTCATAGGCATGTGTAAACTTGAGCATGTTTGATCAAGCCAACCTCCTGGGAGTGTTCATTTCAGAAACTGTCCATGTCCCTTGAGACCATAGTTAAGGGTAAAACAAGGCTTCTGACTCTGCTTTACCTCATAGGCAGAGTTTTTGTTCCCTGCTGAGTGAAAACTGTAACTCTAATGACTGGTCTGTATTCTCCAAAGAAGCTTGTTGTTGTTGGTTTTTTATTTTTTTATTTTTATTATTTTTATTTTTTTGTTTGTTTGTTTTCTTCACAGCTAAACATTTTGTGTACTTACTGTAATACCAAGAAGAGTGTCTTAGTAAAACTCTAATTCTGATTCTTATCTGAACAACTGCTGCTGGCATTGTGTATGATTTGGAATGAATTCTGTTTGTAGGTAATTGAATGATGAAATTCCACAAATAAGCAACATTGAGATAGAGGAAACTAAATATAACTACCTAGATGTTTCTGGAGTTAAATATTTGCTTCATACAATAATATAATCATTTTGTTCGCAATTAAGGATATGCATCAGTGAAGACAAGCCTATAATGAAGATAAAGAATGGCTGTGAAGGTTTCCTGATCTTAATATAGAAGAATTAATTCAATTAACCCAAATATAGGAAGCTCTGGCAGTTTTTTAAAAGGCTTGGAAGTCTAAACACTTTTCTATTCTGGTGGCCAGAAGAGGTCTGCAATTTTGTTTGAAGTATTACAGATGCTTCTATAATTTGTACAGAATGTTTGAATATAAATTCAGTAGATAGTTTGCCATTCATCGAATATATCAATGCCTACTTACGGAAAACCTGTTTCTTTCAACTTCCAGCCACAAAAGAGGCTATGGAAAGAGAAATCACCCCATTGGTTAAATTGTATTCATAGATATTGTTGCAAAATATGTATTTTCTAGGTTACTGTAATACTCAACAGAGAGGAAACACCACCATCAGGGGTTAATTCATCAGCCTGTAAGATTGCTAAGTAAAGCTGTGTGAATCGTTTTGAAGTTATATCTCCTTCTCCTCACTGTCTGAAGAGGGGATTTAGTTCTCTAGCTTAAACCACATGCTGATTTCAGAGATGCCTGAGGTCAGATGAGGTAAATCCTTGTGTGGTTTAGAAGTCGTTGTTTACAAAACACACATGAATCCAGAGTAGTGATAGTTGAACTTTTCTGTTAAGATCAAGTTCATATTCGCTTACCTTTCTGAAGCTGGATTATGGATTTGTATATCTGTAATTGTATGTATATTTTTGTTTGCTGATAGCATTGAAATGTAAACTTCTGAAGAATGTGCAGTGCTTTATGTCCCAGTTTATGAGCAGAGTGTCTTCTCATGTATTTGGAGAATATTCTGATCATGAGAGATCTGTGTGTGAATTTGTTCAGAAAGTTCGCTCAACTAATTAGCATTATAATCTTGAGTTTCAAATTCAGCTTGTTTAATGAAATTCATTGCAGTGAACAAGAAATGATGATGAGTCATAAGGGAATTGTTTTAAAGAATGCTTCTAACAATTAAAAAAATATACAGATACTGAGGCAAATTTTGCAGCCAGTGCTTGTGCATCACTGAGAACTTCTTACAAATAATGAAAAAGTAAAGAAATAGAATTAAGCTCAAGAAAACTTCTGAGGAGGTGATAATTGTTTACTGTTGGTCCTGACAAGATAATATCTTCTTTTGCTTTGCTTACTAATAAAGTGATAATGTAGACTGATTTTTTTTTTAAGGGCTTATCGCATACCATGAAAGGTGTGAGGAAAAAAGATTTCAAATAGAACCATTAAAACAGTTGTTTTATAACTGCATGATCTTCATTGTACTGTTCTTAAAATGAAATGGAAATTACAGATAATGAAGCAAGTCAAACTTAAAATTTAGTAGAAGCTGGATTTAAAACATTATATTTCAATTCTATTATTTACCAGTATACTGAGTGCATCTTGTAATTCTTCATTATGCTACCTTTTAGAGTTAGAGGGCTGCTCCCAGTGCAGAGTAAGCCATCCTGCCTCTGTACTCAGCATTGGTGGGGCCTCATCTTGAGTATTGCATTCAGTTTTGGGCACCTCAGTACAGAAAGGACATCGAAGTGCTGGAGCAGGTCCAAAGTAGGACCTGGGCAACAAAGGCAACAAAGCTTGTGAAGGGCTTGGAGTATATACACTGTGAGGAGAGACTGAAGGAACTGGGGCTGTTTAGTTGAGGAGAAGGAGGCTGAGGGGGTAACTTATTAGTCTCTTCCAGTATCTGAAAGGTGCTTACAGCGAGAGCGGGGTTCATCTCTTCTCACTGTTCAGATGACAGGATGAGGGGAAATGGACTCAAGTTGCACCAGGTTTATGTTGGATATCAGGAAAAACTTATTTACAGAAAGGGTTGTTATATACTGGAATGGGTTCCTCAGGGCAGTGGTTGAGTCACCATCCCTGGATGTGTTTAAAAACCATTTGGATGTGGTGTTCAGGGACATGATTTAACAGAGGGTTGTTAGGGTAGTATGGTTGGGTCATGGTTGGACTCACTGATCTTTGAGGTCTTTTCCAACCTGAGTGATTCTATGAAAAATGGAACGGGTGTGTAACATTTTCTTAGCAACAACAACACCATCTTGGCAGCTATAAAAAACAAAAGTGGGTTACCTCAGCTGGAGCAGATTTTTATGAATGTAGCATGTAGGTTATTGTTCATTGCTGGAAAAATTGCATAACTAATTGTAGTGACTGTGGAAAAATAGTGTTTTGTAGCTGAGAGTTTGCTCTATCAAATTGTGTTTTTCTGCTCTTTGTACTTGGGAATAAATGGGAGGCATTACTTTCGGAGCAACCTACAGAATTTTGACTGGATTTCTGCTGCTTCATAAGCTAAACATAAAACAAACGATGCTCAAGTAACTAGAAAATATTTAGGTGGTTTTTTTTTGGTTTTTTTGTGTTTTTTTGTTTGTTTGTTTGTTTCTTTTTCATTATAAGCGAAGCTGTAAGTGTAATATGCCTTAGTGCCATGGGAAATTAAGAATACTTTTATGTGCCGCCTCTATTTGATACCGATGTCTGATTGCTTTCTGTCTGTAAGATATATAGAACTGAGTATTTTTGAAACTTTATTCTCTTTTCAAGTTGATGTAGAACATACACTACCACTTGTGACACCACTGAATCTGTCAGGAAATGTTTTTTTTCCCCCTCAGTTTAGAAATTTAGTCTTGGATAAATTTATAAATAAATTGAGTTAAAGCGTGTGTTAAAAAGGGTGTGTTAAAGTTTCATATAGAACTGTTATTTTGGAACTGAATGCAATAATTTCTCCTCTGTTTAATGGCAAGCAGTTATGTACATCACTTGCCAAGCTATACATCTTGTTCTATCTTTTCAGTAGTATATAGAATCTACTCATAGACAGACACATGAATCCTTGCCAAAACACAACTGTTACCTAATCCAAAAAGGAATATCCTTGTACTTTATTTGTAGCAATTTGTTGATGCATGAAATGCTGCTTGCAGTTTTCTTTGGGCTTTTTGTTTGTGTGAAGGGGTAAAGTGCAATGTTAGGCTTTCCCTCAACCCTGAGTTTTGGGTTGCTTTTGGGACAAGTAAATGCTTCATCAGTTTTTCAATTTCTTCTTGAGACAGGAGGCTCAATCTGGGACTCTGACACTTAGAAGAACTATGAGATATAGCTTTCTGATTAATATTTTAGGTTAATAATCTGGTCACCAGTGTAAGGCATAGAGGTGTGCATTGTCATTAAATTCTTTTTCGATAGGAAGTTCCAGATACAGTTTTTTAGAAAGGCCAAGGGAGCATGTCAATTAAAAAAAGATTATTTTCCAGAATGTTCAACTCTATATTCAGATCTTTGCAAGACTTAGATTCAGACAGAGATTGAAGCATTATAATGAGCATTTAAATTATCTTCTTTAGATACCCTTTGCCAAGTGAAATTAAATATCCAATTTTTATGTACAGTATGTGTGAAGAAGAGCCAGGGCCAGGAGTGAGATACAAAATTCTGGCATGGTCGGCAGGCAAGTATTTAAACTGAAATGCCATAAGCATTTAACTCCTAGGTATCTGAGCATCTGGTCTAAACAGGAACATTGCATATGTGTCTTCTCAAGATCCTAAAATTTGCCTTATAATTTCCATTTTCTTTTTTAAAGGTCTATATTTCAATAGTGGGAGAAGGTAGCTCAGCTTTCCCTGTTTACAAGTGGCTCCCTCCCTGCTGGGTGGCTGCAGCCTCTGACTGAGCAGGTTGGGCCTGCAGGCCTGTGGGCTACTAAGGGATAATGTTATCTATTCTTCTGCAAGATATAGGAACATAATCTGAAGCACTGAAGTGCCTGCAGTGTGTGTACAGCAGAAATGTTTAAATATCAGACCTGAAACCAGTAAGGTGCTTTATCTCCCATATAATTAAACTATATTTCTCTCCATGTAAATACAGAAAGAAATATAAAGTTACTTAGGTAGAAATTGCTATTAGTTTAAGAAAAAATTGATTTTATTTATTTTTTTTTTTTTAACTTTTTCTGCAGTGTTTTTTGCCCGTGACTTCTTTCCACTGGAAGCACTGGTAAATTTTGATGGTGGTTTAATACCACTGCTTACTGTAGAATCTCTAATATGTAGATTGTAGAACCCTAGCAGTGGCATTTTCCAATTTTTGGACTTTTAATGGACATCTGCCTTTATAAATGCTGTATTTCAGTCAATTCACATTTCATGCCTTGTGAGAGCTGGTTATTTGTCAAATACTGAAGCTTGAAAAACTCGAACAGATTTGTGTCACGTTCTCAGGTCATGCAAATTAGCCTGTTATCGCTGAAATTAATGGAGCTCTACTGATTTATACAAGCTATAGACTTGGTTTATTGCTTCCAGGTATTTTGAGTATGTTAACTGTGTACAAAAAGGCTCAATTTCAGGTTCAGATTTTTTATGTATTAAGTAGTGCTCTTTGATCTATGACCTTAATACGACTTTCCTTTTTAATTTGCTGATTGTTTTTTTTACATCACATTTGGAGTCGGGAAGTCCCAGGCAAAATATCTTAAATTCTGCAGGCATACTGTTGACATGCTCACTAGCTGGAGTGGGGCTAGGGGGGTGTTGTACAGCTTCTGAAAGAGATTTTTTGACTTTTCCATTCAGGAAAAGCAAACTCTACATGAAGAGCATGATGTAGTAAATACTATTCAAGGATTTATTGCTGACCATGGTACCTTGCGGTGTGGAATGCATTTGGTTCTGCCCGTCCCAGCTCCTTGTGCATCCCCAACCCCTATAGGCTGGAGGGTGGAAGCAGAAAAATCCTTGGTCCTGTGCAAGCACTGCTCAGCAACCACTAAAACAGTGGTGTGATCTCATCACTTTTTCCACCCAAAAATCCCCACCACAGCATCATATAAGCCTCTACAGAAAATCTGATTCTTTACCAGCGAAAACCATGGCAATTTGTAATCTGACTGAACTGTATATGGTAAAACGAGGTTAAATGTTATTGAGTCATGTATAAAATATGGATAAAAATTGTCAGAGAAATCAGTTTTTTTCTGGCAATGTTAAAATGCTTCTGGAAAAGCAATTTTCTTAGAAGAGCAAATTGTTTTGTTTTGGTTTTTTAACTTTGCTAATGTATTACAGCTAAGAACTAAATATTGCTGAATTTAATTATTTAGCATAAATCTAATAGTTAAAAGCTGAATTTTATATAAACATCTTTATAGCCCATGAAGTCCAAAATTTCTGGATCCTTGTTACCACAGGTACAGCCTGGTATTACAACCTCTGCCAAGAAACTATCTTGACATACACAAAGCAGCTGCTACCTATTTACAGAGAAGAAGGGTCCCCTGAAGGCTGCGAGGTGTGTTTCTGGAGAGATCTGTGTGAAATCTGAACCGAGTAGACGGAGGATAGTTGAAGTATAATAGAGCCTCAACTGCAGCTCTCTGCAGCTGTGAGTTTCTGTTGCAGTACGAGATGTGCTGCTTCCAGAAGCTACAATTTATAATGAATTCCTTTGGCACACCTTGGGCCTAGATCCAGTCTTTAACCAGCTGTTATCTGGATAAATAAGCTTCTACCTACTTGTGAAATCATACTATTAAAAGCAGACAAATTTCAACTCATCTCTCTTAAAAATAAAAATTAGAAAAAGATATATATATATATTATACATATATGTATCTTTAATGGAATGCCCTAAATTTTCTAATAAAATGCAAAGGCTATGAGTTGTGGATTAATAAGTTTAATACAACTTGCCTACCTTGGCCTCTGCAGTGTGTAGGATATTTACAGTTATGCACTTGAGAACATTTGAAGCTGGCCAGTTAAGACTAAGGAGAATATTTTATGAAATCAAACTTTACATCTGCAGGTGGAAGCACAGTTAGATTTTGCAAAATTGTACAAAAAACTTTTCAACCCTCTGCCCCCCAGCAGTGCCAACAGTTTTCTCAATTATGTTAACAAATGAACTCATTTGCTTTCGCATTGGAAAACCTCATTTGAGAGAGTAGCTGCGCTTCAAGTTAATCTTTTTGCACTTTTCCTTTTAAAACCTGTGCATCAACATTACCTGTCTTCTTTGGCATTTATGCTATATTTGTTTCTTTGTGTGGATTTTTCCTCTTTTGAATGTAACAAATTATGTTCCATTGAATCAGTATGTTTAATTTCATGGGTTATTATTGAAGTACTGGAGAGTGCTGGCTGTCTTTGGGCTATTAGACTTATCAGGATAAGCTATCTGCTTAAGAAATAATAAAACACCATACTAAAAATCTCGTGAAAACAGCAAGGAAGAAAATCAGTGCAAGTTCCAGCTTGATAAATAAAATAGCATTTTTAATAGTTTACTGTTAATACTCAAGGGCAGTAATCCATATTAAGGACTTAATGGTCTGTGAAGAATTCTAGAAGTCATAACAAGGAGTTTGGAAAGAGTAATTTAAGGTTTTTTTTTTTTTTGGTTTTCAAAGTAAACGAGCATACAGAAGTCAAGCTGATTTCTTCCCTTCAAACTGTTTTTGGCTATAGCTCACTGAGACCATGGTTTTGAACAGCGTGCCAAACATCAACCTAAAGATAATTGCTATGACCAAAACAAAAACATGGAAACCAAAGTGGGGAAATGATACTGATTAGCTGATTACTAAGATATCTGAAAAAAAGCTAAAGCCCCAGTTTTTATCATTTTGCATTAAGCAGTAAACAGATTATAAGAGGAGTTTGTTCATTATTGAAATCTCAAATTTTCTGTACAATTTTTATTTATATTTTCCTAGCCTAATATTGATAAAGGTGCATTTTCTAACTGTGTGTATTTTTTGTCTTAAAATAAATCTTTGTGGCAACTGTTGCTTAAACTCATCATATAGTCAGCTCTGTTGTCATTTGACTGAATTAATGTTTCTTGTTATATTTGTGGGGAAAAAGCAGTTTTTCAGGGGATGTGGTTGACACATAAGCCAGGTGTCTCAAAGTATTCAATTCTATGGGTACTGTTTGCATACTCGGGAATTTTTCAGATAGTTGCAATATTTCACATACAAACAGGTCAGCTCAGCAGGCTCATTATTTAATTAGTTCTGTTCTTGTAAACAATCAAGTGAAAATTATTGAACAAAAAAAACATTGATTGCGTAATTAGATAAATAAAGCTGTACTCAAAAATGCTAACATATTTAATAAGGAAATCTTAGTAGTTGGTTACCATACTTTTAATATCATTGGCTTAATTAGAATAAGTATAGAAGCAAATAACATCACATTTCAAGACAGCAATTCTCTTACTCACCAGTTTTACTATATAGGTTGCTTTTATACCTCAACACTGTTTAATATATGCAAATATGTAAATTAAACCTTATAATTGTAGAGATGGTAATGTAAGTGTACCTGTTAAGTGCTGGTTAACATCTACACTGCAGTACATGTAAAGTTTTAGTACATTTATATATAAAATTTGCAGATACAAAAGAGGATACTGCTTGACTTTTTAATAGGGTAAACTGCTGTGAAAACATTATTATATTTAGTTTTAAAACATTTCAAATATAATATTTAACTTACTGCAAAAGTAATTGCTCTTGTTACTGCAGTAGGAGGCCAGTATGCTCTTTCTTAAATTAAAGTACCAGATAATTATCTGAATTTTATGTTCAGAATATAAATACTTTACTTGCTCTAGACAAAAGAACATTGTAATCCAGCTTCTTGAAACCCTACATGGTTTTGTTTCATTTATCTCCATAGACATTAGCACTAAAAAGCCTTTATGCTAACAACAAATACTTTAATGCACTCACAGCTTTGTAGCTGTGGTTTTATTAGGATTGCAGTTTTTTTTTTAAGAGGAGATAAACCAATTGAAATAATGGAAAATACATCTCATTTTGAGCATGTGAGCCTCTTTACATCTTAAATAGCAGGAGAGGTCTTGAGGGGCAACTGTAAGTTGTTATGAATTTAACTTGTTTACCAAGCTGCACCACCTGAAAGAAAAACTAGTGGATATCTGTGGAGCAGAGGTGAAGGAAGGAGAAAGGATATTATCCTCAGAAATGACAATGCGGTCATTAATTCCCTCCAGGCATGGAGGCAGAGAGGAATATGAAGGATGAGGTTAGGTATGAGGGACAATTATATTGCACCAGAATATGCTGTACTGTGTTTTTGGAGTTTTCATTTCAGCCTGGGTTTTGTGAATCTCCCTTGGAGTCAAAACTGGGAAGTATACAAGACGTAGTAAGGGAACTGATGGATTTCTCTAGAGTGGTGTGTTTATTCAGTTAAAGGTCTTAGATTGCTGAGCTGGGCATCGTCACAGTATACCAGGAATGTTAGTGATGTCTGAGGGTTTACTGTATTTTGTAGCCTTCCTCACATGTTTTGAGAAGCACCAGTTTTTAAGATAGTATGAATGATACATGGCACTTTTTTGTGTATAGTAGTTTGTAGGTTTTACTTTCTTTCACATTGGGTACAGTGGCTAAGAAACTAACAGTGCTGTGGGTGCATTTAAGATTCAGATTGATGGATAAGAAATGGTGATTGAATCACTGAAATTTGAGGGAGTCCAGATTATAATTGTCTAGAATGTTATCTGTTTATTTTGTATGAAAAATGAAATGGTGCTGTATTTAGTGACTGGTTTGTAATTTGGCAAAGAGCATTGACAGGTAAAGCAGCTGTGGGTGAGAATGGAATAAATTTATGTTTAGGCAGGATGTCTGAGTATTCAACTTGTTCTTACAGACCAGGATTTGCTTTTATGAAATTGGCCAACATAGTGTTTTGTAGTGGGTTTTTATGTGTGTTTTTTAATACTGTGAGCATGTAAGAAGTCTGTTGTGTTTCTCTGAGAACTATAGTACTAAACTGTTGGAGGTTTTATGCATTCTCCTGATTGTTCAGTAAGAAGTATGTAATAAAAATGTATTTAGATTTCCTTCTTAATGCTTTTCAAATGCAGTGTCTCTGTGTTTGACAGTACAGATTGGGTATCTGAGAAGGATGGAATTTGATGTCATTGCCTAACGTTAAGTGATGCAGGATGTTGGGTCTTCTTTAGTACCTGGCAGTAGGTGGGGACGATCAGTTGTTGCTGTAGTTTATCATTACAAGATTACATATTTCTGTTAACTTCAGCAGGAGACAGTGTTAAAGTCATGAGCAGAAAGAGCCATTACCACAAGTTTTCTCCCTCTGAAGAAAATCGATAAAGTCCTTGGCTGTAGTCGTTAAATCAATAGACAGAAGAGGTGCTTAGGAGAAGAGAGATCAAATATGAAGATGGACTTGTGTATCTGAAAGATTAGCTTTTCAGCTCCTCACATTTCAAGATTCCAACTCGTAGGGAAAGAAACTGTGAAACATGCAAAATAAGTAATTCCTGGATTTGCTTTTTCCTTTTCTTTGCTCATCCATTCATACATCCTGTGAACAGGAAAAACTTTTGACGTGTGTTTCAGACAATGTAGCAGAAAATTTAACAAGCAGTGATACTTCAAATGAATAGTGTAGACAGATCGCCAAGAGCAAAGAATGAGGATTACAGAAGTACTTGACAAAGAGCTGGCATTATATTCCCATTTATTCGATTGCTTGTAAACTGAAATAACTCCAGTCTGTAATGCCTGTATATCCTGTCAGATCAGAGCTGCAGACCTAAGCCATACCAGTGAGACATCAGATGTCACTTCCCAAAGGTCTTCCTGGAAAGCATTGTGGAGTCGCAGCAGTCAGTACTCACCATGACTCGTCTTCACTGATAGTTTTGTTACTTAGGCTATTATTAACCTGACTGGTATTGACTACCAGAAGCTAAGCAGCTTGAAGTTAGCAGACAGCTAACCTACGCTATGAAGAGTAGTCAAAAGCCTGGAGAATTCATGGGAAAGAGTTACCAGATTTTTATTCTTGAAGTAACTTTTGTGTGTCGGTTAAGACTATAATACATGCATTTATTCCTTTTCCAGTAGAAAGCCGTGACATTTTTCAGTAGAAACATACTTCTCTTTGCATATGCAAAGACAGGCAGTGCTTTGAGAAGTTGGGAGAAGATAATTTTACAAGATCTACGATGTGTGGTTCTTTAAAAATTCTCCACTGATTCCTGCAGTGACTATTTTTATATTTATTTATTCATTTATTTATTTATTTATTTATTTTCTGTGAGATACGGCAGTATCATTGATACTCCTCTGGTCATTTGAAGAGCTGAATCATTTCCCTCTGCTTTTGTTATTCCATTTTTGGATGGGAGTTAAAAACAATTTCAAATGGGGTAGCAGAAATGAAATGTTTGTCTGGAAGACCTCAGTGTAGGAAGAGGTGGCTGGTGAGTAGGTTGAGTACTGCTGAGGAATGTGTGTCTCCTGACAGTTGCTTGCTATGGTATACAGTACTCATGAGGGAGAAAATAATAGTTACAGACTTGAAGAGGAGGTTTCAATGTTATGGAAACTGGAGGATAGGATTCTAATAAAAGTCATTTACACAGAGGAACAGAATGAAGTGTACACTTATTTTGATGCCAAGGTCAGATCAGAACAAAGACTTTTGTTGTGGTTTTTACCTGCTTTTGTAATTTACACCTGAATACAAGTCTGAGGGCACATTGGATGAATTTGTATGTGTACTTAAATACTAGGAAATGTTGCATGATTTTTTTTTTTTTTTTATTCTTTATTTTTATTTTAGTGGTAGTTTCCATTAAATAGGTAGCTTCCTAAATAGGAGGTAGGTGGAAATGTTCTAGGAGGCAAAAAACAGATGATGTTTTCACTATAATGTGTATCACTGTCTCAGTATGAACAAAAAAATAAAAATGATTTAATAGTGAATCAGTGGAACCAAACTTATGAGTATGTTGTCTCCACACAATCAATATAAACAAATGAATGACAGCCATCATATTAACAGATTCTTGTGTCTATACATGTTTCTTTGTGTCTTGTCTGTGCATGCTTCTTAGTCTGCCCAGCAAACTAATTCACTGTCCCAATCTATACGATCTCACCAATTCACAAAGTATAATTACTTAGTTGTCAATAACAGGGAAAATAACAGAAATCAGAATTCTCTGCAAGGTGATGCTGAAATCGTGGTTGTGTGTAAGCATGTTCCCTGCAAGGTGACATTGAGTCAGCGTGACCTTGGAGCAGGCAGGTGTTCCTAGTAGTCAGCAGAGCTGTAGGAGTTGCTGACAGGAGGATTTGACAAGTGTGAAACATTCACTACTGGCTGAGAGTCTATTCCTCACTGTGTCATAGTTAAATCTACCTTTCATGGTTTAGCAAATTATCCCTTTCAGTCCCAAAGAGCCTTATTTCGATTTGAGTTTCTATATTCAAAAGTTAGATGATACATTAGATAACCTTTTAATTTGTGGATACAAGTCATAGTGTGAAAAAACAAAAACAAAGGATCTAGAGGTAAAACTCTGCTGTGGAAACTGTTAGGTAAATACTTTGATGAGGCACAGTAATGAAACAGTTGTATTTCTTAACAGAAATAGAGATTTGGGAAATAACTCATTTCCTACTGGCAAAACATGTAGAATCATGGGTTTGGGAAGAGAGAAGCACTTTACAATGTAGCCAATAAGTAAAACTTTTTAATCATATATATTTTTTTCAATTTGAATTTTTCCCAGCTCTAAAAAAGTAAGTCCTCATGGTTGACCAAGTGTTTTGTTGTATATTTATTAACTTTTTTTTTTTTTTCTTTTCCATATTTGCTGTGTTTTCTTCAGGAAAGGAGCATTACCTTTGCAGTATTTGCTTCAGAAACATTTTGGTTGTGTTATTTTGGTACCTCATTTTACTTTCAGGAAAAGGGAGGATATTAAAGCAAAGACTATCCAAAATATTTGCTAACGTGTACAGATGTTAATTAAGGAAAGGTTTGAATGGTGAAGAATTTTCTATTTTCTTTTCTTGTTGACCTTTTACAAATCTTGATATCAAAGTGCAGACCTCCAAGCTAACCTATGTGTTTATGAAGCTTCTTGTTTAAATTTAGGTGCTTTTTTGACTGTGCTCTTAAACTCTGGAGGGTGACTCAGGACTTCTATGCATCGTTAACCCATTCTAATAAAAATAAGAATTGCATTTGTTTCAATAAAATTATTATTTTGTAATATATGTATATATAATTGTATTATAATTGTGGGCAATATCTACATTACAGAGAACTTGAAAATATGTTTTTGCTCTCTTTTCCAATTATTTCTTTTCATTACTGTCTAAACATGTTTGGAAAGAAAACATACACATATCATTTATTGTACTGTGGCTTATGTCTTCTCATGGACAAAATGTCTGCTATATATTATATATATTAAATTCCAAACCTTTCATGTACATTACAAATATTATTTAATGCATAAAATATTTCTAAAGAAAAATTCAATAAATGCTGTATTCCCCATGGAGTGACAGTTGAAAAACTCATAAATTTAGATTACACAGTCATGTCAGTGAATTCAAATTAATGAAATGGCATCCCACACGAGCACTACAGTAATTTACATATTAATTTCCACTAATGTTTTTTTATGGCTGTAACAGACTTGTTCTAGTCATATTTGATGAAATACAACAGATTGTGAAACAACAAACAGTGAGCAGTTGGGTATGATTTATCTGTTGTTCCATTGGATCCTCATTTTCCCTGGAAAAAGCTTTGTCTACATTATTAATGTCTGACAATTTTCTTGTATTCGTGCCCTGAGGCAGAATATGTCTGCTAATTTTGTGCAATGTCTGCTTTCATAACAAATGGTATTTATTTTTCATTTTACAAAAATACCAATAAATAAAAAAGTAAAGTTAAGCTACGTGGTTTGACATTGTGAAATGTGTATTTTACTCAGAAATTACAAGATGTTCTTATTTGAGGTTAAAGAGATGAAAAAAATTCACTGGATTTCATGTACTTTCATGCTATACTGCAGCACCTACTTCGGTATTGAAAACTTCTGTTTTTATTTAATGGATCCTATAAACATGGGCAGAGAACATGCCATGGCATAATTTGCTAGCAAGCTGATTTTCCTTCAGCTTTGTTGTAGTACCCTCATCCAGAGCTCGGGTCTCTTACCAAAATAGTTTTCTTGTATCAGCTTTCTTAGCTTCTCCTCTGGTGAAGGGGTAGTATAGTATAGTATAGAGCAAAATACTGAGCGTGTCTGGAGAAAACGCCATTTTCAGAAGAAAATCTCAAAAACTTCTAAGTTGTTAAAAAAATCCACAGCACTATGCATGCTTCTATCTTTTAAAGCAGTGTACTTTCTTATTGAGAGTATTTGCATTATATGACAAGTCAAATAATTGCTGGCATGTAGTCCTAGAACCTGGAAAATAACTGCTCTACTTGTAGTAGTCTAGTGAGCCGCCGTGAGAGAAGAGCTGGACAAAATGCCAGCTGTTTAAGTGGGGATAAGGTGAAAATGTACTTGGCGCTCATGTTTGCTTGTAAGAAGGTACGATGTTTATGTCTGTATATTGTTTTGTATTCAAAGTATCATTCTGTGTGGGTTTTTTTGTTTTTTTGTTTTGTTTTTTTTCCTTTTTTTTTTTCTTTTTTTTTTCTTTTTTTTTTTTTCCCCTCTGTGTTTTAATTCTGGAAGTAAACCTCTCCCTTTTAGAATCTCAGAAGACTTTTTACTACACATCATTTGTATTCCTTGTGCTGCGTGTTATTATTGACTTAGACTTTTAGAACTTCTTAAAAAAAAATTGAGCATTTTTTCATGTCTAGGTTGAAATTAAAATAAACAAAAAGCTAAATGTTTTTTAAAAAAATTAGGCAAGAGAAAATATGAAGGAATCTTCAGTATAAATATTTAATAAAGCTGTTACCCTGATGCAAACAAAAGGGCTTTGAGGAAGCTGCTAAATGTAATGCACCAGGGCATGTTTTGGAAGCAAAGAGTATCTCCTGTCTCCTCCAGCTCCTGCCTGTGCTGATGGTTTACACAGTTTGCATATTCCTGGGTACCCAGAAAGCAAGAGCTCAGTTTCATGTAGCTTTCTGCAGTGCAAACCTGCATGTGTTTGAGTAGGATGCTGATGTGCCGATGGCTGCATCTTTCACTAGCCGTAGCTGCCTACACTTCGAAACATTCCTAGGCAGTATTTCAGGCTAAACAGGTCAATGCCATGTGCATAACGAAGTAAATAAAAAAAAAAATAAAAATATATATATATTTACGTAATGAGGTGTTTCCAAGTTAGATTTTTCTTTTTTTTTTTTTTTTTTTTTCATGTTTCTGACCTCTTTCACCTAATGCAGATAATATCCTGCTCTAGTTCTGTTCAGTGAACCTTCCATTTTGCAGTCACTGTTGTCAAAATTATCTGGGGGGATCACACCAACCCCACCACCCCTCGGTTGGTTGGCTGCCCATGGCCAGGGCCTGTGTTGAGGCAGTGCAGCCCTGTCACCATAAGAGGCTGTGTGGGGCTTGCTTGGGAGATAAGTCCATAATGATGGCTGCACTCTCTTTAGCACAGTGTCAAGGCGAACTACTCATGTCACCGTGTCTTAGGAATGCCTTCATTTTCTGTGCTTTGCAAACGAACAATCAGGGACTCTAAAGAAATATGGCTGTGTTTCAACTTTTTTTTTTTATCAGGATGGAATCCTTTCAGGAGTATCTTCTGAATGCACACAATGATTTGCTGCTAGTAGCAGTGGCAACGTGCACAGAAAGCGAGAGCTTGGGACAGTGCAGCTAGAAATGATTTTCCTTGAGCATGCCCTTTTTCAAGGAAGGACAGCTTGGCAGTGTGATAAGGGGCATGACATCTTAATGAGCCTGTAATTGGGTAGTAGTGTTTGAATTATTGCATCCTTTGCCAAAATTTGTAGGTTATTTATTTAAGAAACAATATGGACAGAATTCTTTTAAAGTTTCTTGGTAATGGTCATCATGACACGTGAAAGGAAAATAAAATGAAGGCTTCCTACTTAGGTTTTCCATTGGTACTGTTTGTACTTTTTAAGCCTGCTTATATTCCCAAGCATTCTTTCTTTATTATCCTTACTGCATTTTTTTCACGTATGCTTGGAACTGACCTTTTTCCTCAGAGTACCGGACTGTGCTGACAGCTGGATCTGCTGAGCTCAGCATCCCCTCCCCAGAGCCAAGCATCCTCTCTGGTCTTCGAGCTGTCCTCTTTTGTTACTATAGATAGGGAATATAGCTCTTCTTCTCTAAAAAATGCACTGTATACTGAAACAACAAGACACACATTGTACCAAAAGCTATATTTACAGCTGTAGAGAAGTTATTGTCTCACGTAGACTGGATGATTTTGTATCGGCAGTTTGGAAACTTCCCTTTTCTTTCCCAGCCTTCTCATTCAGATAACATCTATATATATGAAAATGTGTAATCACTGTGTGTGACTTTTTTCAGAGTGCAGGATCAGAGAAGCTTGTCTGAATTAAGCAGGCTTCATCGAAGGTTGCGCATATAGATGTTTGAAGTCTTTTTGGAAACAGTTAAGGGCAGTTTAAAAGCAGCAGGTTAGAAGAAAATAAGTAGCAGTCACAAATTCTTTCAGTCATAAATAAACACAGCAAATTTTGAAGTACATAATTCTTTTTGCTCCATTAAAAGTGGATTCAAGGGGAAGGATTCCAATAATGAAATGGGCTATTTACAGGCCTCTTCTCACCTTGGTATGCAATTGCTGTACATTTCTGCATGCAAATATGTATTACACAGCATTTCTTTTAGCAGTTCTTACAGTGTTTATCATCAGTCTTGCAGGAAAGACAGAATGCCTTGAGTGGTACAGATTATATGTGTAAGCAGTATTGTGCATAATAAATTAATTAACAATGATTACTAAACATTTTACAGTACTACTGTGGGGCAGAGAGAACTGCTAAATGACCTATAGTTTCAAAATATTTCATTTGAATGGCTGTGTAGTGGTAAAGCAAATTTTCTTATCTTGTATATAGTCTGATAACAAATTTCTATTCAGTTACAGATTTTCTTAACAATCAGAGTTTAAATGTGTACTTTCAGGAAAAATAAACAAAAATTTCTCAGGAACCTTGTGGGAGAATCTAAAATGGTAGAGGAAAAACACTTCTTGATGTTCCTTTTTTCATGAGGTAGTTCTAAAAAAATACTAGTTTTAGTTCCCTTTCCAGCTTTTTAAACAACAGTTTCCATTACTTGTCCATTCCCATGTTTGTTCATTCAGCCCATTTTGTTAAAGGGAAAAACCAGGCAGGATGCTGGACCTGAAAGAGTCTTTAGTGTTGACCTTCCCTTGCAACCTGTTTTAAGGTGTTTTATGGGATGTGTTTCAATCTTTAAACTGTAATTAATAAATCCAGTTAAGTGTTTTGATTGTCACGGTTCTCCTGATATTCTTTGTATCTCATAGGAAAATTTTCTCTTAAAATATCTTCATAAAAGATTAAAGAAAAAGTTTGAACCATTTAAGATGTCCGTGCTGCTGTGCAAACAATTTGTAGTATATATTCATAAAAAGATGTTGTTAAATGTACAGAATTAACAGTGAACAGAACACATTATTGTTATAAAAATGTTTATTTTAAAATCTTTAATGCATCATTGAGATGAGTGGCTTGGACTGTAAATGTTTTCCTCACTATTCCAATATGAATGTTTGCTATTTGTTACTTGTAAGTTTTACATAATGGCTTCTTCCTTGGATGAATGAACCAAGCTTTTCAGTGTGGAAGAATTTAAATAATACTTACATCCTTAAGATGACTTGATGAAACACTTTCATTGTCTGATTCTTTCTAGAAAAAGAGAGGGAGAGGGAGGCGAAAGATTGTAGAAGAGGAGGTGGAAGGGGGAAGGGGGAGGGGGGGAAGATAAATGAAGCAGGGCTTGAGATGTTTCAAATCTTTTCAAGTGTTACCTGTTTTTAAGCTGGACAGCACTCTTCTGTGTAGTGTGAAAGGCACTCTCCTATTAGGCAATTTGCCTTTTATTATTATTATTATTATTATTCCCTTAAGAACTGAATTTAGAGGAAAATATCTCATTTCCTTCAGTCTAGCTTAGATTACCTACCTTTATACCCATATCTGGTAGAACTTTGTCTTGCAGGATCTTTTTGCATCATGATGCTTGTCAGACTGTTATTTGACATATAATAGACCAAAATCTTCACATTTGCCTTGTTAGGGCAAGTGAACCCTAACACAGCACACTTAAGGCTTTCCAGTAATGCTTGTGTTCACAGAAAGTTCAAAGTGTGTGAAGAGAGATCAAATCTGAGGCAGCACATTACTTAATGTTGCTCCACACTGATCAGGGAAGATGGAAAATTATTGGTATGGAAGCCAGCTCCTGCAGAGGCTATTCTGCAGCCTGAGGCAAAATTCTATTTGAAGCTTTCAAGTTGTGTATGTTTTTTAAAGCTGGTTTTCTTTTTAATTTTTTTTTTTCCCTGCATTGCTTTGTTCTTTATTTTCCACCTCTTTGTACTTCAGTAACTTAGTATTAAACAAAACAAAGCTTTCAAAAGTGAAGAAAACTTACAAGAAAGTACTTAAAACTTTTATTTGAACAATCATCACATAACAAATGGTGCTGTAAACTACTAAAAAGTTTTTGAGAAAAGAGCATTGTCATAAGTTTGAATAATATCCACTTAGGTCTTTTTTCCTTGTGAGCTGTACCATAGTTGACACTCAGTAACACCTACAGTTTTCCTGGTGTTTCACCTTCTTAATGAAGTTAGTCAAATATGTAATACAAGTGCTGATGTGCAATCAAGATAGCAAAAAATAAACAACTTGAGAGTTCAGTGAGAGTTGATGTTTCTGGTAGCTTGTAGTGAGGTGGGTGAGGAAAAAAGGCTCTCCAGTGTTTTTTTGTTTTTTTGTTTTTTTTTTCCTTTAGTTTTGATGGTTTGAAGATAGAATATTTTAAATGTCACATTAACTACAAGTACTCTGTGGGGTTGGTAACAGGTTTATTTTATTTTATGTACAATTGACTTGGGCAACACATGACAGAACTTCAACTTCAGTACCAAAACGAGTCTGCAGATTTAAATTGCCCATTTGTTACCCATCTGCTGTTCTAGGAAATAACAGGTAATAACAAAACATTTCTGAAGCATTATTTGTATAAGTTATTCTGCTTTGAAGATACACTATTAATTATAAAAAACCAACTGAAATAATAGAACCTGGAGGTGTGGATTCAGCTATACTAGTTAAAATCCTTTACACCAGAAAAGATGTTTAAGAGGAAGATTAATCCCCATAGCACAGTGGATTTTATACTAGTATAAGTACCTTGAATACAGAAGTACTGTAGAATAGTATATAACCATGGCTCAGCTGAAAGGGATGTGTGTATATCTGATTGGTAGTGTGATGTCTTAATCATACATGGCTGTTTTCAGAGTTGGTCTGTCTGTCTGCTCTTCTATAGGAACTCAACATTTAGGTTAGGCAAATAGTCATTGATTGAAATCATGTCAGAGCAAAGTGATTCCATTCAGATTTAATGCCAAGTGACACTAGATGATGATAGAGTTGAAGTGCTTTTCACTTTATTTACAGTGATTGTTTCTCATAAAAACTAATTTATTTTTCAAAAGGTTAAGGAAGGATGATAAATTGAATTGCACTTTCCTGTGTCATTAAGCTGCGGTTTTTAACCAAAGAACATATGGACATTTATGAGAACTGATGGAGATCTGAAAGCAGTGGTGACAATTAGTGCTTCAATAAATGCTCATCCAACTGAATCCAGCAGGAAGGGCCATTCATTACAAAGTATTCCATGGTAGTTAAAGCTTACTCAAAAACTTACAAGAAAAAAACAATGAACACAGTAACAAATGTATTTCTACAAGGCTGTAGGTGTTTTAAATATATTATTTTCCTTCAGATGTGAGGTGATTTTCAGAGCTTTTTGGGCTTCTTTCCAGAAGGCGGAGAAATTAATCAAATTAGCTGTGCGTGTATTGTGTGCCATCATGTTTGCAAATTCTATACTCCAAGCCTTCGTTCTTTGAATATATTATCAATAGACAGTAACTGAACAATCCTTGTTTGTTTGTTTTCTTTTGTTTTTGTTTTGTTTTGTTTTTCACTGACAATCTTTAAGAAGATCTCCGCTTTGCTGTACTTTGCATCACAGAAACTTAGGTCTGAATTGGATTTTTCCATTGAAGGGATCATGGTGTGCTCTTGTTTAGGAGCTTTTGTCACCTCCACAGGTTTGGGATTTAGTGAACTGAATTCTATAATGGTGCCTCAAATGTCCACGATATTTTAAAGAATTATTACTTCTTATGACTCTCTTCCTTTGCATCCAAAATATCTTCCACTGTAATTGAATTAAACTACTTTATATTAACTGTATTTTAAGTAAGTGATACTCAGAGTAATTTCTGTTATTTCTTTATCTTGTGCCTTTTTAGAATGTAGCTATTCCTTCTGTTTACCATACTTTCTTTACAAGTTAATAATTATGCTTCTTTAGAAAGTGTTAATACTGTAATTTTGGTATATAATCAATTATTAGATTTAAGGTTTAAGAAAATCTCATGAAGATATGCCCCCATTTATAATCAGCCAACTTGAGCATAATGATCTCAGTTATGGTTGCTTTTCAAACTGTATGTTAGAAAAGAGTGAAGGTGGGTGGGTGTTAGGGAGAGAAAGCAACAAAACTGGGGGAGTAAAGTACTGGTTTGTATGTCTAAGGACATTAAAGATCTACTGACTAAAGGTATGCATCAGAATACCAAAAGTCACCTATGAAGAATACTGTAGGTTAAGTTACAACTATTTTGTAGCATAAAGATGAATTTGGGGACCACTTAAAGTTCTTCATTCTCTTTGATTGTGCCTACTAACTAAGCACTCTCTGGAATGATGTTCTATAGTCCCTGCAAAATTATTTGCAGAAATGAAAAAATACATGTTTCAAGAATACTTTTATTACTATTGAAGAACTGATTTTGACTTTGTAAAGGGTTTTTAAAAATTATTTTTATTTTTATTTATTGTTTTTATTTTAAATGAAGTTGTGATATAATATAAAGTGTTTATCATGTTCTTTTCTTATGAACACTAAGTAATTTTCACTTTTTGTGGGCTCATATAAGAAGATTAGTTGAGAGAAATCAGAAGTAGCTCATTCATTTGCTCATTCATCGTGCTGGTGATTCATAATACCATTTTGTTTTGTACAGTAGAAGTGATATCAAGAGAGAGAATATTTGAAATTCTTTTCATCTGTTCTTTAGCAAATCCTGTGCAGTTCTTTGCAGTTCAGCATAAAGTTTCCTATTTGCTGCCTCTGGTGTTTAATTTTCTATGCGCATTTCCAAGCGCTGGAGTTGAGTTTGGGGATAAGGGGGTTATAACTAAAGTTTCATTCTCTTACAGTTTCATTACCCATGTATATCCATTCTGAAACTTTTTAATGACTTTTCCTATTTTTTTAATTTATCTTTTTCTTCAAAGGATCTTTCTTGCATGAAAGTAGCTGCAGCAATTGTCTGCTGGAGCTCCAGATTTTTTTTTGCTCTGAAAAGTGTACCGTCTGAAATTGTACCTCTGAGACCTGTTTTGGCCTTTCACTTTTGGCCAAGTGGGACATAGTAAGCTCAAAGAACACTGGAACACTGGTTATGAAAGAGACAAGGAGAGATTTTTCTTTTTTACTTTTTCTTTTTTCTTTTATTTTTTCCTGCTAGAATTGCATCTGCTATACAGAGATTCTGCCAGGCATTCTGGTGTTAAGAATCTGCAGAACTCCAGAATGCTCTGGGCAGTGTGCCTGCCAAAAACATAATTAGATTTCAGAAAAATATATCTTCAAATGGAAAGAGAACTTAAATACAGAAAAGTTGATCACTGGATACTAAATGTAATTAAATACAGATTTAGAGAAATTTTTACCTATAATCCATTTGCTTTCCTTTTTGACTGAGTTTGGAAAGTTTTTCTGTTGAATGTGAAAAAACAAATGAGAATTTAGAACCTGGCTGTGTTTCTGACTCCTGAGAGGACGCTGACTGTCCTGTGAGGTTTTAGGGATTGTTTGATTTTGAAATGGCAGCAGTGCCCTGTTAGCTAGTATAAAGCACCATACTAAGCAGTTCATGCTTGTGTAAATTGTTTTCCCCTAAGAAGTAGACAGTAGTAAAATTTCTTATGTGATAATACTTAGATTTAGAAATTTAGAAAACTATGCATTCTGCCCCACACCAAATTAAAGAGGCTGTGATCATTTAAAAACTAGTCTTGTTGTCAGTAGCCAGAATAGGTGTTGTTCAGCAATAGGTCCTTGTAACTGGTTTTTGCTGATGTTTGTAGTAAAAATTTTAAAAATCTATATTGAAGTATTTCATTTTACAAATAGAAGAGAATCGTTTCCAGATGGAATTTATTTAATGAATGTTTTCATCTATAGGAATTCTGACATTTTAAAGTGTTTTTGCATTTTGAGTCTCATTAGTTTGGAGTCAATCTAAGAATAGATGTGCTGTTCCTCAATGAAATAAATGTCGTATTTCTACATGTACTTCTTCTGCAATATATATATATGTATATGTTTTCTTTTGACACTCTGTCTCCTCCATGAAATAAATGTTTCCTCTAGTGAAGCTGGGCCTCTGATATAACTGGGAATTTTATTTTATTTTTAATAATTCAATACACATATTTGTTCCATCTTGCTGAGATTTAGAATTGAGGTTTTAATTTCCTGCTGTAGACTGCATGACCATTAAGAGAGGAAAGAAGAAAGTAATTCCTGCATCAGTCGATCCAAACCCTCCCATTACAAACTGTCACACAACATTATATTTTTTGTAGCTTTGATTACTTAGTGCTTTAGTTGGAAGGGTATTGCAGAAGCTAATTTCTTGCAGCATCAGAAACTACCATTTTAGTCTAAATCTATTGATGATCAATTGATTATTATGCATACATGTGTAGGGGCTGTGTATATTCATTCTGCTGTTACTACTCTTTTTCAGTTGAAATAGCTTTTTCCTCTTATCTTCTTGCCTGATAGATTTTAGAGCTCACTGATGGCCTTCTTGGTCTTCATTTTATATGAACCAAATAAAGTTTTTGGAATTAACATGTAAAGCTAAAAACACAATGTACTTTTATTGAATACTGCAGATGTCTTAAACCAGTGAACAGTTGATAGCAGCACAGAAGTATCAGTCCAATTTCTTGATGTTAACACAAATCTTGAATTTATCTAACATCTTTGGAAACTATTAATAAAAGGCCTCTTCATTCAGAAAGAAAAGCCTGACTTTGTTCGTATTAGTTTTAAAAACAGTATGGAGAAAATTAACTGTATGCATGAGTGTCATCACCAGAAATTGCTACTTTTTCATTTCTTAAAGGGAATCTGTTGTGCTGGAAACTGCTGAAAAGTTACTTCCCATTTCTTGTTTGGAGCTCAGACAGCTATGTCTGTCATATGGTCTGTTACAGTCATATCTGTCTAGTTAGAAACTAAATCAGACCACTCATATGGGTGGTTGTGTGGAGCCAGGAGTTGGACTCTGTGATCCTTACTGGTCTTTTCCAACTTGGATTCCATGATCTACATTTATCTGTCTGCCTTATTATATTAAGAATGACTTGCTTCTTTTTTGGAAGCTTGAAGTAGATAGAGATCAGTTTGTATGTTGTTACCATCTAGTCCCACTACATTCAATAATTGAATATTATTTTTCTTCTATGTTGTGTTACCTCTGGTCTCCATTTCTAATACTTATAATATCTCAATATATAATATCTGTTTTCTGAAGCTTGTTTGTAACACAGTTCAGACCATGATATCAGAGGCCATTATTTTCAAGTATAATAAATGATTTTTTTTCTGTAACGTATTTCAGAGAGATATTGAAATACAGAAATGGTCATGCTAATCACGTAGATGTCAAAGCAAGAAATGCCCTTGTGAAATGGGAAACACCTTAATCTACCTTTGTGGATTGAATAAGAAGTACTTAATTTGCAGCAACTGCTGCCCAAAGTCATGGAAATTGGTAGCATAGATCAATGCAGGTATGAAAATGCCTCCAGGGTAGTGGACAACCTTTTGCCTTACTTGTCCTTATTGTATCTGAAATATGGGCTTGTTGTTTCAAGTATTATAATGAGCAGCAAACTGGAATAGCCTCCATATGTTTACATCTTTCATTTATGTAGATAACACGACACTTTATCTTGTGTGTTTCAAAGCATCAAACATTTAATGCAGATTTAAATTCACTTTTTTCCATTAGGTCGATATTTCAGGATTATTGGAACCCAGGACTGGATGTCTCCTTGTTGTTTACTGCTTGTATTGATGCTTTCGTAATTGGTACCTTGTGATGCTGGATACTCCAGAAACAATGAAGCATACTGAGATAGAAAAATAGCCTATAATTTCACAGAGCTTTTTAATTTTAAACATAATCAGTTATGGTTGTTCCTGATGACTTTCTGTGTTCTACACCCTAAAAGTACAAAACTTACATTTGATTTGTAATTATTTTCATTTGTGAAATGAAATGCCATCACTTAAATCAGTATGCAATATAGAATTTTTTAGGATGACCTACAGAAGTTCTGGTTTTGTAATTTTATTTCTTCTTTTTGGGATAATTGATTGCAATTATACAATCTTTTGAGGTGTTTAACAGCAGTAACATGGCATCTTAGAAACACAGCTACAAGTTAAATTCCTTTATTGTAAATTAAAAATCAAGGAGTACAGTTCTGTACTTTCTGTTGAATATAAGTCCTTGTTCAATAAGTGCTACTCAAGAAATAACTTTTTTTTACTGCTAGTAAATTACTGTATTAATTTCTTTATTCTGGTAGATAATATTGTCTCGATGGGCAGTGATATAGCAACTAATATCACAGTTTTCTCCCTGCAAAGAACTTTGGGAACTGGTAAAATTAAATTAGAATTTTATCTCTGTCACCAAATAGAAATATGGAAATGGTCGTGTACACTGGATCTGTTCCCTGGGAAAGATTATTAGAAATGGAGGCGAGGGATTATCAAAATCTTTTCCGTTGCTGCTATTGCAAAATCCACAGTATGCCACACTGGAAGATATAGAAAAGTATAAAAGAAATCATTCTGTATTTTTAGCTTCAGAGCAGATAGGAAATTCATATTTGTCCAAAGTAAGATCAAGGCTCTAGGGAAAACACTGCAGACCCAAGCTGAAGAGTCACCCTCTGGAATCAGAAATCTTAGTGTTCTCATCATGGCTGTGAGGGAGAAAAAAAACATTCTGGTTTGCTTTTTGATGGAATTGTATTTCATAAGCTATTCCCTGGGCCTGAAATTTATCATGCCCTATATGTGAGGGGGAGATCTTTGAGGACAAAAAGACACCAAATACTAAAAAACTCATATAAAAGGAGAGAAGTGCTGATGATGGTGTCGATTGTCAAGATTTTTGAAGTAACTATCCATGACAGCTTGGTACCAGCTTATCTTGCAGCAGTGCACTGTAGCGTATCCACCAAAAATACTGGAAGGATGGAAACAATTTGTTCAAATGAGAAATGTGAGAATGGAGAACACCAGATATATTTCTTAAAATACGTTGGTCATGCCCTAACAGTGGCAGTGCATTTTTACTTCTAAAACAGTAACACCTTCCAGCTTCATCACATAACTCTACTTCGGCTTCTCTTATACACCTCGGTCACTTCTTGGTAATGTGAATCAACAAGTTTTTGTCAGAAGGGGCTGGTCCCTTCTTCAAGTCCCTCCATTCACTAGTGAACAGGATTTGCTTTTGCTTTCTGAGATCTTTCCATTGCTTGTTCATCTTGCTATATGTGTACTTTTCATTTTGATTCAGAATGCGGTGCATAATATCCACAATGTTACTTGCAGTACGTGAGTGCTGTTCTGCTTGCTCAGTATTCATATACTGTGCATGAGAATGTGTCCCAGAAAGGTTGGCAAAGGTGATAGGGAAAGTTGTAAGGCAAATTGCCAGAAGGCATCTTTTTGAACTCCTATGCACTTTCTTTGTTTTGATTCTCTATTAAACAAATAAACAATGTATAATACCTGTACTCCATGTTAAGACTTTGTACTGTGTCATCTTAGGGCACAAGAAAAAAGTTAGAATTCCTGATTAACTGAAAAACATTGACCATGGTTTACAATTAGTACATCAAAACAAATATGTAACTACAGAATGAACAACAAAAAAAAAGTTAAAAAATGTTGCAGTCAAAGGATTTTTCGTATCAAGTTTGTTTTCAGCAGATTTAAAGTAAAATATCTTTGGATCATTTTTTTTTCTTAACATGAAATTTAGTAATGAATGAGTGATTTATCTTTTGACAGCAATGTGAAATGAAGCAAATCCAAAATAAAATACAGACAGTAATGAATTGGGGTATTTTGCTTGGTTGTAATTACCTTTAATTAAGATTAAAAATGGAATGTACTTTTAAATCTTATCATTTCATTCACTCATCCATAAATGTGGACTATGCTAGTGATACCTGAGAGTCATTCCAATTTGTTGATTTAATTGTTACACTTCTGCAATGCTTCTGAGTAGTGAAAGGCAGTTATTTTACCAAGCTAGAATAATTATTTTGATCTCAGAAGAACTATTGTATTATATAATTAATGCCAACATAATCAAAGTAAGAGTTTCTTTTGAAAGTCACTGGAACCCATTCCTACTCTACACAATATAAAGGGACATGACTGCTTACAGTACTGTAGAAACCAAATTTGTAAGAAGTATATGAAAAGTACAATATATATGTGTATAGTATATGAAATGACACCATAATTGCTTAAAAAATGTAATATTTGCAGCATTAGATTATACTTAGTGGTAAAGTGCCATGGATATGTTGTGTCCAAAAACCATATTGCCTCATAACTTTTTTGACTGATCTTGTTATTTTTACTTCTTCACCTAAAAGAGTATTTCATACCAGTTTCATTATTTCATTTACAGTTATCCATGTCGTCTCATTCTTCATCTGTTAGAGAAGCAAACCATGGTATTAGCTCTAGAGTGCTATCATTTTCTAGACATTCATTTTCAAGATTATCATTTATTAGTCCCAATGTTCCATATCTTCCCTCCTGTTCCCTTGTGTGTGTGTTTTGCCATCTATCCGCAGAGCAATTTGGTCTGTACTTTAAGATTTTTACAATAAATTTTCTGATGCACATGAATAATTTACTAAATTGTTACCTGTGGGTATAAACTCTTATGTCCATTTACACGTCTGAGTTAACACAGCTTCATAAGTTTCTTTCTTCCACTGTGAACAATATCTCTTTCTAGTCTTGCAGTTTCTTGATGTCCTTTTCAGCCTGTAAAACCCCAAGTATAGCAATAATATTATAAGAAGATAACTGTTCCGTTTTATTTGATGAAGTGATGAAAGATTTTCTACCATCATTTGTAAGGAAGGGTAGGAAAGTAACTATTTTCTGACTTTCAGTGTTCACTTAATATGGAGCTAAGGTTTGATTCTCTATAAGGAACTGCCTACAAACACATTCAGATATGTGCTACTAATTAGTGAAGTTTTCCAAACCTAAGCTCATCATTACTGTGCTCTAAGTCTTATTCTTGATTTATTATTTTTTTCCATCAGGAAGGCAAGATTCATGAAGAGGACTAATAGTTTTGTCAGCTAGGAAGAAAAACCTTAAGTACACAAGCTTAGGTCTTAAATGCAGGCAACCAAGCTATGTGATCATGTTTAATAAAAAGACAGTACTGCTTCTCCCAAATCCTGACCTGCGTACATCCTTAGATCCTCACAGCTATAACGACACTATGATTTTTTTATATTAGTGATGTTAATCTGGCATGGAGAGAAAACTAAAGTGAAAATGCTTATTACTTTATTTATCAGATTCTGTTTTCAACTGTGAGAATTTGAAACATTACCCAAGAGAGCTAAATAATAAAGAATATATTAGCAATGAAGGTATTTGTTATGTAGCATCCCTGGTAAGACTGTAGTCTTTGTCCTGGAGAGACTTAAATCTACATTTCTATGGATTTTTAAAGCATAATATTTAAAACATCCAAAAATTCTGCAACCCTGGGAAGATTCTGCTTCTTCAGGACTTCTTTTCTTCCCATTTTAAAACCTGCACACTGTATCTTGCCTTAATAGGAACAGTATAGTGTAAGTAGGAGATTTTTTTTTTTTTCTTTTTTTTTTTTTTCTTTAAGCAGGCTTGAGTGGTAAGAAAGGCTGTGATAAGGAGAAAGTCTTAACAGCAATTCTGAGCCAATCAAGCGGCTCTATTATCATCAGGCTGTCAGTCGTATTTCTCATGTTTACTGCTGTAGGCTGGAAAGTCAGAAAAGAAACATTTAATCAGTTCCAAAATTAACTGTAAAGGAGATGAGGAAATGTACATGAGTGATGTTTATAAGTTTCTTTTAGTACTTTTTCCAGGTTTTCTATAGAGAAGGCTTGGTAGAAGCAAGGATCTTTGGGGAGAAGTAAGGTTTCTCAGTTGGGCAGTCTGACAGAAGGAAAGTAGACAGCAAGAGTGTACATAAGTTTTACATTAATAGTGCAGTGTACTTCATTTCTTTGCTACAGTCACATGGCTTAATGTGCTGTTATTAGCCAGAAAATGGAAGATGAGCAGAGGGAGAGAAAATTTGCAGAAGATACACCATCATTTCATCTACTTAAATTCAGAAGGCTGTGAGGTGTTCTAGCAAGGATGACTTACAGTGAGTTGAGTGGCATGATTGGAATAGAAATTCATTGGAATAGCTGTAAGACAAGACATCCACAATAGTTATTAGAAATGATTCTAACTCCTAAAATTACAACCACTCAAACTAAATATGGTTGAATCACAGGAGCAATCGGACTAGCATCAGAAATTGGTACTAATACATAAAACTAGCTAGCTAATGTAATTGTACTACTAGCTGAAATCGTCTTATTGAAAATCTTTCCTGTTCATGTATTGGCTTCTGTGAGCCACTCTCAATTTCTAAAAGAAATAAGAAAAAAACCTAAAAAACCCTACCTAGTATAATGCTCTTAGGCAAACTACTAATGACTGACAATGAGGAATGCTAAAAGAAATCAATATTGGGACCACAGTACTGATAATGTTTGATTTATTTCAATAAAGTTATCTTTTTTATTTCCAAAAGGAGCAACAGCGGTAGCATAAGTGGTAGTTGACTCTTAACTCACTTAAAAAATTAATAAACATTGTAAAAAAAAAAGGTAGGGACTTTAGAAAGAGAATAATATGGAATTACAGAAGATGTATTAATTATTTGAAATGTTGAGCAGATTTAATTCTTGTGGAGATCCCTACAACTGGTGAATTGCTTTGGAAAGAATCTGAAATCAACTGTGACTGCGTGTGGCTGGAAGAGTAGCTTTTAACTGCTTCAGCCCAATAACTTTTTTGTTATCATAGTTAATTTGAACTTGATTTGAACTAAAGTGTCTGTGTAACTCACCCCTGTGCTCTAACTATTGCTCAAGAGAAACTGGAGCATTGGGAACTCAGTGCAAGATTCCTGCATGCAGAAAGAAAGATGAGCAGTCCGTAGCTTTGTGTCCAGTGGGGTAAGCAGAGGCAGCAAAACTCCTTCTTAGAATGTTTCGGGAATTCTGTGTGGTATCTGTATGGAGTAGATGTATTTCAATAATTCCTTGATGGAAAATCTTTGAGTTGAACAGACTGTCTCAGTGTTCCCCCAACATAAATTATCTTTCATCTAAAATTTCTGAAATACAGACAAATAAAGTGTCTGTGATTTGAGTGGTTGTCGCTAGTCCAAGATCAGATTATTACAAACCTCCCATCAATCAGACCTGCAGGCAAGAAAGTGTGATATTTTCAAAAGATAACAAAATCCTTTACAGATGGTGTGTGTGCTTAGTATTACAGCTCTGGATTAATCTTGACATATCATCATCCTGTACAAATACATCCTGAAATGTAAGTCTGAAAAACAGCCTAAAAAAGATAACGGAAATGGCGAGAGATGTGGGAATATTCCCTCAAAACATAGAATGAAACTACCAGAGCAGTGCATTTTTCAGTAAGTAGAAACCTCTCAAATGATGAAAAGATACAGCAGAGATATTTAGTAAGACAGAAGCTTCAGACTGGTCTGGGGAAGAAAGAAAGGTGAAATCTTCCAGAAAATGACATTTCAGCAGAATCAGGTGTTGTCAAAGATCGAAGAAAAACTGTGCAGTTAAGAATGACATTAAAAAATATAAGGCTTTCTTTGTTTAAAAGGAAAAGATGTTCTTTTAAAATAATATTTTTATTACCCTGAATTATCTAAGCAAATGTGCTAATCAGTTAAGCAAATTGACATCTGTGTTTGAATACTAGGGAGACAGCAAAGTGCCTCTTTGTGGTTTCGGTTTATTTCACAGAGCACAGATCAATAGCAAGGAGACCAAAATAACTGTTGAAATGAACCAAACTGAATTCTCTTATAACAAAGTGTTATTATGTGTTAAAGCATTATGGAAAAGTAGACACTACTTGCAAGTACAAGCTGATGTTTTAGTTACTGTTTTTTTGGTTTTTTTTCGTCTTGTCTTTGAAGAATTACTAGTCATTTTATAATACTAATCTAGCATTAGACTTTTTATAGCCAGCAGTGCAGAGGGATGAGACCTCAAATTTGCTAGCAGCGTTCACTGGTAGTTGGTGACATAAGGCTAGTTCTTAATTCAGCAATCACAAGTTCTGTTCTAAAAATCAATATGCAGGGTTGGAAAGATGATGTTCTGTGTGTCTGTCTCATCCTGTTTTTCTGTTGTCTCCCCTCCATTGCCCTAGATTATTGCCTGATCTGCTTCTGTTTTCAGTTCTCAGCAAGCCCAGCCAGTGCTCTTTCTTTGACTTCCCTAAATGTCTTTGATAGAGCTGTATATGTACAAGATTTAAGTTGTCATAATGAGCTTCTGCATCATCATCTGCATAATACTGGGCATGTGGAGCAATTGCAGAAGGAATCTTGCGTGCTTGATAGCTCTGAAGCAGATTGTGATATCAATTGCCTTGCATGCTACACATTGCATTTAGCATAAGATTCAAAGAAGACATGGAAACAAGGGCTAGAAGTTCAGTTTCTGGCATAATTGGTTTAATTAGGAAAATTAGACAAGCTGGTAAACATGCCCAGTTTTCTTTTGGGGGCAGATGAAATTTGCTGGCTCTGGGAAGATTAAATGTGCTCTATAAAAACAAGCTTGTCATAGAAGAATGTAGGTGACCTCAACAGACTACAAACAAAAAACAGTCTTCAAAGGTTTATCACTTTGCAAGATTTAAATAGGCTTTGTTAGCTCAGAAGGAACTATCACTTCATACAAATTTAATCTCCTGACAGATTTGAGTATTCTGGTTCAAAACAAAGGGTCATTAATGCCTCTCAAGGAAATAGTTGTAAGAACTTCATAGTATTGAGAGAATAATAATATATTCTTGGTTTTCAGCAATACTTGAATGGTTCTAATTGAAAACTTAAGGGAAAAAAAAATCTGTTAATGGACCTCCAGCATGGAAAATCCTAGCCTGAATAGCAGAGGTTATAAAAGCGGGGTTTTACAATTAGGGAATAGGTGTTACTATACATACTGTCTATAATAATCCTAAGGAGAAATTGATTTAGGTATCAAACAGGGAAGAAATATTTCAGATGACCTGCTTTTTGTTGAGGCTAATCAAACAAATTAAAACAATTTACAAGCTAATTATGGCCCCTTTGCAGCAGCGGATGATTCTGTACCAGAGCTTCAGATAATTTTTTTCACTGGATTGGAGCAGGATATTTAAAAGGGACAGTGACAAACCTAGATTAATGACTTCAGGTAATCACTTACATGCTGCTTTCTGGGCTTGAATAGTAAAAAAGTTATCAACCACACATACTTGTGGACATAGTTTTGGACACCGTTCAAACAAATATTTGGATCAGTACAGACTCCTTTATAGACATTAGGAGTGAAATACATTCATTGACAGGTGCCACACTGCATCGATTTTGGGCTACCTTTCTGGAAACTGCCACAGGATATTTAAAGCGTCTTTAGCCAAGAGTGCTTCATAGCCATCTAAATCCTTTTTTTCTTTTGTCTTTTTCCCTTTATATAAGTGTCATTAACAAAGAAAAGCAGCATTTGCACTGTAAACTCTCTGGACAAATATAGACTTTCTGTTGTACAGGACTTCACACAGTGACCCTTTTGGGACCTACTAGTGCTCATTATAATTATCCTTCCATTCACGTAATTTGACTTATTGAGAAAAGCTATCACATATAAATCAAATACATAGTAGTTATTTCTCTTAAAATATCACATTATAAATTGTGTGTGATACTAACTGGCATTTTAATTTTATTATATTCATTACTTTTTGAATTGATTTAGAGTGAGTACTACTTCTAAATGAAATGTTTTGAGTCATCATCCTTCTGAATTTCATTTGAGTTAGCTGGCGAAATGGCTGAAGATGGATTATATTGAAGAAGTTTTCATATGGCCTTGCCTGTTGACCTCTTTGAGACCCACAATGAGCTTAGGCCCATTTTAGAAATATGTTATGCAGCATTCGTTTCAAGAATATGGATTAGAGAGCTTTTCAGGACAGTAGGGTGCCTTAAAACCTGCTGCAAATATGTCATCATTTTTGGCGTGGCTTTTTATTTTTTTTTCAATTGTGAATTGAATTGTTGAGTACAAGCCAGTTAGTTGAGAAAGAGAAATAGATGGACATAAACTGGTGCAATTTGAACAGTATCTGAAAAGTCCAAGTGTGATATTTTAAAATGTCACCACTTTTTACCCTTTCCCATCCGATAAACATTAGGGCAATTTTCATCTTAATATTGCCACTGTTCATAATGTCAAATGTGCTGTCAACATATACTGAAGTGTTGCTTATGAAACTCTTTCTATTCCCAGATTTAACTCCCTTGCTACTTTCCAAAACCAAGGTAGAATGTGCAAATGAAGGGCATTTGTTGTTGCTTACCAAGCAACAATCAGAGTTCAGTGAAAGACTATCTCTTTACACAGGATCTCAAGAAAAGCAGCTCTCTGCCAATCAGAATGGTCTTTTTACTACAAGGAATTTTCTGGATTTACTGTGTTTTTGTCTAACTTCATTTGTGACTTAACCATATAATGTATCATGCCACATGAACTAAATGCTACTCTTTTTTTTTTTCTTTTTTCTTTTTCCCCTATTGTTTTCCTAGGGTCTTGAATAGTAGTGTTGTAAATAATGTTGCCTTTTCTCTAAAGCTAAACAATTTTCCTTACTCCGCAAGATTAAAACTAACTTAGGTGCTAGCAGTCAGAAGTGTGTGCTTGCTGGTGTGCAGTTATCATCTCCACATTTTCTTGGTGAGCTGAACAGTGCGCTGTTGTTTGAATAATCTGTTCCACCACCAGATGTGCAAATTTAACATATGGTTGGAAGGAAAAAAACAAAACAAAACAAAACAAAACAAGTGAGGTGTTTGGGAGCCATTTTCCACTTTCTTTAGGTGTTTTTGTCTCCATCAAATTAATTTTAATATGAAAGAATAATGTCTTATCTCATCATTGAAATAGTGGATTAACATTTAAAGAAAACTCATTCTGTTCACATTATCTGCATCCTCTTAATACTTCAGGATAATAGTCCATTTTCTGATTGTTAGATACGTTTTAGTAGCTATATTTTCTAAATTCCAATTACTGTTTTTGAATGTTTTGTTTTCCAGTGAAACATAATGGAATGAATTAGTACTTATCCTTTACATCTTCTTTTTTTGTGTGTACTTGCTATTTGAAACTCGCTATGGTTGTGGAAGAGCCATTTGCTTACCTGCTTTTTCTGAACTTGTTTTTTTTTTATGTTTGTGAGTTTCAAGAGCTGTGTTTCTGAAGTGGATACTCAGCAAATGGGAACGTTTTTCCAGAAAGTCTTTGTAAAACACTAAGTAAAGGTTCTAACACTGATATTCTATTATTTTTCTCTCTCTCTCTCTTTTTTTTTTTTTTTTTTTTTTTTTTTGTGACCAACTGTGAAAGATGATTTCTGTGTATGTGTGAGAACATGTGAATTTCCCTAGTGACTGCATATGATTACCATTACATACTTTCATATTTTACAAGATGGTCAAACTGTTTATAGCAAGGAAGCGTCAGATATATTACTGTTCTAAAAAATAATAGAATTTTCCCATGCCCATTTTAAGCATTACTTCTAATCATGACTTTACACACAGGTGTAGCCTCTTTGTATGTACTCATTCTATTTTAGGAATTAATTTTCATGTCAAATATCTTTGCCTTTTTGTTAGTTTGTAATTACAAAATTAAGATTTTACAGGGTTCTGAGAATCCATCAGAACCAATATGAAATGTGTAGTGTAATAATAAATGCTGAGAGATGATTTTGCTGCTGAATATAGACAATTTCCATTGTGACAGTTTGTATACTCTCTGAATGTGACTTTGGCATTATATTGTCCTGCTTTCTAATTTGCACCTGTTTGTGTTCATCCATCTGGCTAAGTGTGAGATGCTGAAATCTATGCTTCTGCCAAATATAACTAGTGTTTAACACATGCTTATGCTCGTATATAGATGTCTGCTTAGTCATATTTTTCTACCATATGCCTTGCTTTTCAATTTAAAATAACTTTACTGCTTTAAAATAAATAAATAAATAATGGACTAATAACTTTATTACATGAAGAATGAATCATCTTTCACTGAGCTTTTTAATTCTTTCAGTGTGTGTGTACTCAACAAGTTAGCTATTTCTCTCTATTTTTTGGTCTATGAACACATTTTTTTTTTATTTTTTATTATTATTATTATTTTTTTTTTTTAGCCACAGATTATATATAATTAGTGACTAAAGTGAGTAAAACTTTAAAGACATAAATAAAATTCACTTCCACAATATTTACTGAGTGGATACTGGATAGAAGAAAAGAAATTCTAGGAAGGGCAACTTAGGGGCTTTTAGATGGCAAGAATGGTTTAGTGGCTTGTAGTTATAGTGATGGAAGGACGGTTGGACTAGATGATCTTGTAAGTCCTTTCCAACCTTGTTATTCTATGATTCTTTGATTCTAAGGGCTGCAGCTTCTAAGAGGCTGGGGGGACAGGAGCACTCTTACTTCATCTCTTTGCTGCTACTGAAATCCATTTGTCCATTATTTAGGTATATACAATCTACCTGCCTCCTTATGTTTATTTTTATACTACCCATTACATAACAGTAATTTAATATTCCTCCTCAGAAATGTAGTTTATTCTGCTGCCTTGCTGTAGTGAATGATGGGGAGGAGAAGGAAGCAGAGAGACTGATGCTGATGCTGCCTCTGCAGAGGGACTTGGTTGAAATAATCACTGAACTAATGGAGCAACGTGATTATCTTGTCCACTTTGTTGAGCAGGTATTTTCAAAAGAAGACTCAATTACAAGCTTAAAGGTGACTGACTCTAGATGTATGCAGAACTACACCATTTCTAATGATCAGGTGCTTCTTTCTGCCTCTAATTATGAATATGTTTTTGCTGTAAAACTGTCTGTGTTTGGCATGCTTCTGAGCAGATTTGTTCATGAGATTAATGTGAACAGATGGCAAGGTGAGCATCACAGCAGTGCCTAAAATATGGACTGTGGCTTGAAGGTCTGCCTTGTTTCGGCAAAGGACAGTACTGGTGCTATGTAACTGTGCTGCAAAGCACAATGGTATGCAGATTTCTTTACAAAAGAAAAAGTTCTGTTCTTTGCAGCTGTTTGAAGTCTAATGGCTACATTGGCAATTAGTTTAATTTACATAATGATTCCACAAGCCAAATTATTATCTGTCCTATAAATGACTGAAAATTCTGTTTGTTAATACACAGCATTTATGCAGTTATTACAAGTGTCTGCCACAATCTTTGGACAGAAGTACACAGACTGAGAGAACTGAGTGAGAAAGTAAACTACTTTTTGGATATATCTATGCCATTTCTGTTATTTTTAAAAAAACATTCAATAGCCTTTTTCATTTTTTTTGTAATCAGTGATTGCAAAACAAAAACTCTTTCTATGCATTTGAATTGCATTTGGAGTTGAGATTAGAATGCAATGTATTAGCTTTTTCTGTTGATTTTCAGTGAGAATTAGTCTTTCTTTAAACTGCCTTTCAGAACTAGAAATAATGGCTGAAGATAATTTTTCCTGGAAAGATTCCAGCAGAGGGTCACAAAGAAGATAGAGGGCCTGGAGCATCTCCCCTATGAGGGAAGGCTGGGAGACCTGGGTCTGTTCAGCCTTAAGAAAAGAAGACTGAGAGGGGATCTTGTTAATTTTTATAAATACGTTAAGTGTGGGAGAAAAAGGGATATAGCCAACCTCCTTTCAGTGGTCTGTGGGGACTGGACAAGGGGAAATGGCTACAAACTGGAGCATAGGGAGTTCTGTGCTAGTATGTGAAGGAACTTCTTTACAGCGAGGGTGACGAAGCACTGGAACAGGCAGCTCAGGGGGGTTGTGGATTCTCCTTCTCTGGAAATATTCAAGACCCTACTGGACATTTGCCTGTGCAGCCTGCTGTAGGTGGTCTGTTTTGCAGTGGGGTTGAACTTGATGATATCTGGAGGTCCCTTCCAGCCTCTACGATTCTGTGATAAATGGGTATCAGAGACAACCAGAAATACGGGCATGGCCAATTATTGAAAACTGAATGGCTAATAGAATTAATGACTGAATGGATAAATGTGATATGCTTTTGGAAGAGCAAGCTTAGCTGTTGTGAGAGGAAGTCTCGCCTTTCAGTTGTATGATACTTCTCAGAAAGAGACAGTAGTTAGGTAGATCATGTTAGTTAATATATTTGACTAGTATTTATAAGAGATGCATAGCCTGGTTCTGCAAATATGAAGGAAAGAAAGAAGGTGGTGTTTTTTTTGTTTTTTTTTTGTTTTTTTTTTTTTAATGAATGGAAGAAGACTGCATTGATAAATACTTATTTAAAAGATATGATATTTTGGTCAGAAAATGACAGTCTTAGCATGGATTTTTTGCCTCTCTTTGGTGATACTTGTAGCAGGTATTTGCCCTCCAGTTAATCGCAGTTCAGGAATTTCGTGAGCCTCATGTGGTTCCTGTCTGGAATCCTCAGTAGGCTTCTTTTCATTACTTAGTCCAATTCCTGTTAAAATAAATAAATAAATAAATATTTAACATTGATCAATAGATTTATTGTTACAGAAAAGGGGTCCAACTGGCAGGAAGAAACACTGTAGGCTTGTCTATTTTCAGTCTAGATTTATCATAGGTTCAAATGATGCCTTTTAATTGTATTATTATTATTATTATTATTATTATTTTCACTAAAATGAGAGGGAACAGTTGCTTCTCATGTGTCCTTTCCATGCTACTTATAATTTTATGGTCCTTTCATAGGTCTGTAGACTACATCTGAGGGGCCTCTTGAGTTCTCTGTACCAGTTAGCTGTTAGCACACACAGTTGCATCATATAATCAGTGCTGATTCTGCTTACTGCTGACTTTCCTTGTGCTTTATGTTTTATAAATACAAATCTGCATTGAAAGGCATTATCCTTCTTTTTTCTTTAAGTTTTTATAAAGTTATTTTCCCACAAATGCATTTGAAAATCTGTCCTACATTCCTGCTCTTTCAGTGCTATTCAAGTTGCGTGAAGGGAGAGACCTGTGAGTTCTTCGGGTATAGGTTATTGACAAACAGAACTGACTGGGAGGTCCATAATGAAGGACATTATAGAATCACAGAGTCATAAAATTACTGAGGCTGGAAAAGACCTTGAAGATAATCAAGTCCAACCACAGCATAACCATAGTACCCTAACTCTAACAACCCTCTGCTGAATTGTGTCTCTGAGCACCACATCCAAATGGCTCTTAAACACATCCATGGATGGCAACTCAACCACCTCCCTGGGGAGCCTATCCCAGTGTTTAACTACCCTTTCTGTAAAGAAGTATTTCCTAATGTCCAACCAATTATAAATTTACCTTGGTAAATTTGTAACAAAGATCTGTTGGAAGCTAAAGGAATGTTTTGGGAATAGTACTTTTTTTTTTTCCTGTCTAAACAAAACAAACACAGAGACTATATATTTTGCTAATAGTATTGTACCTAATACATTTGTATCTAAAATCTGGAATGTACAAGGGACCATGAAATTACATGAGATTTGGGAGTACTGGAAACACAGTTATAAGTCAGGTATTATTACAGAATTGTAGGGGTTGGAAGGAACTGCGGAGAACATGGAGACTAATTTCCTGCTAAAGCAGGTTTCCTGCTGTAGGCTGTACAGGAGAGAATCCAGATGGGTTTTGAATTTTCTCCAGAGGAGGAGACTCATAACCCCCCTGGGCAGCCTGTGTCAGTGCTCTGTCACCCTCACAGTAAAGAAATTTCTTTTCATGGTCATATGGAACTTCCTGTGTTCCAGTTTGTGCCTGTTACCCCTTGATCTATTTCTGGGCACCACAAAAAGGTTTGTGCTCAGTGTGAGATTATTTACATCTCATGGTAAAGAGCTTCAAGGCCATCATTTACTGTGAACTTGGCTTCCTTGAAGGTCTCAGGTCATGACAGTCTTAGACTATAAGTCGTATTTCTTGAATATGAAATTTACTAGTGGACAAGTAGTTTATTCATTAGAACCACATCTTTTTGAAAATTGATATGATGTGTGAAACTTTATTTGTGTGACAGTTTATGCCAAAAACCGTAAGTGGTTCTGGAACAAATAAAATGATTTGAAAAAGAAACATTTAGATTTTGTGTCAAAACAATTTAGCTAAATTTACTTTAGATTAGTGTAAAAACAAGTCCAAATTAAACCCATCAGCCAGTCTCCACTTTCCTGCACTCCCCAAATTACTTTGCCCTGCTAGATGCCAGACATAAGCGTTCATGCTGATTTCTTCATTATGCTATTTACTATCTGAAGAAAAGAAATAATTGTAGAAACCGTATCTCTAATTGTGAATAGTATGAGCTTGCCATTGCTGTAGATTTTTCTCTGCTAATATGGATTAGAAACAAAGAGATTTATTCAGAAGTTTTCAATCTTGCCAGACAGTTTCAAATTAGACCAGAATTTCTTAGTCTCTGATGGCTGTGTTCCTGGAATTTTCAATATGTCAAACATATAAAGTTAGCAATACAAACCTAAAATATTTTGGTGTGTCACATTTGATTCTCGGAGTTAAGGAATGCATTGTGTCAATGTGATTAATGACTAATTAGGCAGTCCTGTAGGTGAGCACAGTACAATTATAGTTCCGTACTGACAAGGACTTTTAGCACTACATATGTTAGTTTTTAAGGAATGGCAATTTAAGTTTCTCATTAGGCATACTGCGCCATAGCCTAGAAATATTCATGACTTTTTTCCAGCTTGTTCAATTTTCCATAGCATTTGAAGCAACTAACTGTGAAGGGGTGTATGAAAATTGAACTAGAGGGTAGAACATCATGTATTAACTCAGAGAATCTAAACTGATCAAAGAAGATCTTACCCAAAGTGCATAATGTAAGTAGTCAGTCATCTCTGCAGGTCACAATCTATTGTTGACTGCAGAAGACATCAGTAAATGTAACATAAAACACTGCATAATTGTTAGATAATCTTAAAGGCCTTATCAGTGTTAAATGAGAGTTCTTCAACAACAGAATTTTCCATATTTTGGTCGCTGAACTGAATTTCTTACATAAAATGCATTTTGTTGCTTTCTGAAAGCACTGTCATCTCAGCATTGCAGGGGTACGAGGACTGAAAGTTTGCTTTCTAGAAGATATTTAGTAGGACTTTTTTTCTTTGGAAACAAAAAAACAAACAAAAAAATAATTATGGTCATGATAGCTCTTGCATGCAGTGTGAATTTCTGAAGCATCTTTGATTTCCAGAGAAAAATTACAGGCATTACCCATTAGCTTCTCAAGCAGGGGTCACAGAGCGGGAAGTACTGCATGCAGACTTTTTTTCATGGCTGCCAATGGACAAGGGAGATGTTAGAACTTCCAGTGTCAGTGTTATTTTGATGCCTATAATTTACCAAGCACTTGGCAAATGTCTGCAGTAAGGCTTATTCCAAATTTATGACCAGGAAACTTTGTTGGTTGCTCCAAAAATAATGCCTTCTATTTATTTCCATGGAAACTTCAACAGGCATGAAGCGCCTAGAACGCTGTTTGACAGAACAAATACAGCTACAAAACACTGTATTTCAACATATTCACCACCATTCGTTATGCATTTTTGCCAGCAAGTGTCTGCATGCTATTCTTGTAAAAATCTACTTGGTCATCTGAAATGTGGTTTGTCTTATATGTCATTGTCACCACTGCTGAAATGCACCACCCACCACCACACTGTGCTCATATTAACTGTTTGGTCTCCAGAAATGTTCCATAACTACCAGTGAGTTTCAGTCTGCCATTTTTCTTCTGCATAAGGGAATTCAGTAACACACCTTTGCTCCATGCACACTTCCATGTCAGACACTATCTTGTCAGACTGCCCCTCTGCCTCCATCTGTCACATGACAACAGAATGTAATGGAATATTGGTGGGAAGGTTTAACCTCTACTGCCATGCTACCAACATCTGCCTCTGATGTCATGAGCCAGCATAATAAAAAAGAGAGCATTACTTTCAGAGCAGCCCTTGTGTATGGTAAGCTGTATTTTCTGACCTTGCATAGTATTGTTTGTTGCCAGTAATTCCTTTAGAGAGAATTTTGTAAAATTCTTCTGAGAATTATTAAGATGCTTAAGTACAAGCATGGTTTCCATAGTGGAATTAGAGTGAAATAAACTGGATGAATTCCAGATCTATTTTTAATGTGCTTCAAGTTTAGAATACTAGTGCACAGCAAGACTGATTTTAACCCTTTGTTTTGCGTTTTTTTTGCTTACAAAAGTAGAAGATGACAAAGCTACAAATGGTAGTATGAAGACACTTGAAGGGCTATTTTCTCCCTATTGGGGAGAAAGTGGTATCTTTAATGTCTGTGAAGCATTCATACCTTAAACAATTATAGCTGCATGGTCTTTATAGGGAATCATGCAAAAGGGAAAAAAAAACCAAACAACTATTTTTATTCTTGTCTCTTAGAAAAAGTATTTATTTGTTTTAAAACTGAGCTTTGAATGCAGTGTCACCAAAGAGACATTCATAAAGCATGTGCTGCAGTGCACATTGTCATCTTTAGATTCTGGGAATGAGCTGTATTGGTGAGTTATTTCTGTTTGTTAATTGCAAAATATCAGTGGTTTTGATTTGAAATGGTTATTAGTCATGGTCTGACAGTTCTCAGAGGGGTGGTAGATAACCTTCTATGTCCTGCAAAGGGATTAGAAAGTGCTGACCTGGGAATTAAGTAATTATTTTAGTGTAAATGAGTCCAAATGCACCCTATCCAAAAATGAAAAGAGATCAGAGAATTGGAAAGAAATATGAAGATAATGCTTTTGGATGTAAACTCTACTCATCACGCCAATGTTTCAACTCATAAAATCAATGTTTTTAATGTTTTCAAAAGGAAACATTTTGTGAATGACTGTTTCTAAGAAAGGGCACCTATTTAAGAGAGAGGGGGACCTCCTTTAAGCCAGAAGGAAACCAGGCTGTTGGCACTGAGCATCAAGAAGATTGAAAGTAACTTTTAAAACTATGGAGCTATAAGAAAACTTAACAGGTACAGAACAGAATGTGGTTCAGTGTGACATTCCTGCAGCTGAAGATATTAAAATTCTCTATCCTAGGTGTTGTAATTCTCACAAGATGGAACAAAGCAAAAGGGAAATAAAACAGATTTTCTGTTTATAGAGGATGTAAAAAAAATGCTTCAAACCCCCAAGTAGACCAACTTTAAAAAAAATCTCAAAACAGAAGAAATAAGAAGAGAAAAGTGCTAGCCTTATAGGTCTATATGAATTTTGGTAGAATCAAAGTGTTGTGATTCTGTAACTGTAGAAGACAAATCATACAGACAGGACAAATCGAACCATGCTGCTATTGGAATAGAAGTGTGCCACTGCAATGACCAGCTCCTGGAACACTGTCTGTAAAATGAGTTCTGTTGTTATACTGGTTTAGAGGTGGGCTCCTGGAAAGACCGGAAGCCCAGGACTGATTTGGTCAAATGGAGGTGTCTTGATCTGAGATTTTTGTTTAGACGTCAATGGATAGGAATGGGCTTTCTCATCTCATTTTGAAACAGAGATCTAAAACAATTAACACAAATTAGGTCCTAAAAGTGACCAATTTCTCTCTGTTCACTATAAAGAAAGCATAAAGGGTCTAGCTGAGCTACAGACACCACTGAAGCGCACAACATGAATCCTGCCTAAAGTGACACTGAAAGTAGGCTGCACAGACTTCAAAGTTCTTGAACTGTCAGGAGAAATGACTAGGAAACAGTAGTCAGGCAGATTAACTGGAAACAGAATTGAGTTTCTTTTTCTTTACTTGTCTTTTTTCCTTTCTTAGTTTATGAAGAAGCCTTTTAGCAATCGAAGAATTTTTAAGAATTCTATTTTTTTCCAGTAAAACTGTGTAAGCCTGTCTACAAAGTGAAGGGTAAACCAGCTGTGATCTGTCTTCAGATTTTTAAATGAAGTTATCTGTTGAGTTTGTTTGGACGTGATGCATTTTATCAGTGGACCAATACATTCATCTACATTCTTTTAAAAACTCACTGCATTTTTAAATTGATAATTAGGAAAATGGAGGGAAAGGGTGCTTTGCTTAGCAGGAAAACAGTCTTTAAAGGTATCAGTACTCATGCATTTTGTTCCCTCAGTACTCATTCAACGTTTTATGGAAATATGTAAGCCAATATAAATGCAGGTGTACTAAGTTTTTAAGTCACAAAGAAGTAGATCAGTGGGGTAGAAAAGAGATATAAAACGTTTAAAAAATGCCTTTTAGTATATCTTTGGAATTGCTTCAGTAAAATCCCCAAAGAACCGGCTTTTGTTGGGCAAAAGAATGCGAGTGTATTAAAATTCAATATTTCTGTGTAATTTGAAATCTGTGCTGCCTGAATTACTGTGTATCAAATTAGTTTGCTAGAAACAATAGCAAATGGGTGACTGTGCAAGTAAAAGCACTGGGTTATTTAAATTCACATTATCATATTTAGCGAGATGCTGTGAAAGTGGCAATGTGCAATTTATACATGATCTAAATCAGTCTGTTTTGTAGCATGACATACCTCTTTCATTAATGTTTACCTAAATATAATTTAGTACCTATTACAACAAAGAAATTCCTTCTACTTTGTTCAGTGAAAAACACCACATCTCAGTGGGTGTTTGTTTGAGGTATCAGATCATCCTTGTGTACTCATGAGCAGAGCTTTCAAACCTTCATTTAGTCTCTAGAAACTTCACTAAGGGCTTTAGACTTATTATGTTTAGGTCTCCATTAAGTTCACATCTGCATCTGTTATCTGAAAACAAACAAACAAACAAACAAAGAGCATAGAATTTAGCACTAATTAGATACCTGTTAAAACATAGGCCGAAATGTAGATAGACATGTGAATTTAGTCAGTACCTCACTCAGTTCAGGTGGGTGAAGGAATACTGCTCTACAGACTTGCCAACCAGAAAGAATTACTTTAGAATTAAAGAAAAAGAACACAATGATTTATCACCTTCTCCAAAAGACTTTCATTGTCACTCTTCTGTCTCCTTTGTAAAGGTGAAGCTCTTTTTGTGACGTGGTCCAACCTTTTTTTTTCCCATCTGAACAGATTCAGTGCTGTGTTTTACACATTTAAATGTATTTGTGATTCATGGCACGTTTTTCTAGTGTACTCTGCTGCTTTTTGCACTTTATTTAGTTCCTTTTATTGAACATTCAAGTTTGTGAGTGGCAGTTTACATTTTCTTAGGCCTTTCTGAATGCAGATCTCCACTAGATCTGTTCAAATGATTTGAAGGGGCTTATGTTTTCTATCCTATGTTCTCATTCTTGCTTATTTTCACAGTCTGTGAACCCTCTACTACATTTGTGATGCAGGCCTTTCATTATTTTGATAAGATTCTGAGCAGAAGAAAATATTTTTAATCAAAGCATTTCTCCATTTATTTGGACTCAAAATCTCAAAATATAAGTTTGAAACACTTTAATAATGGCAATGTTTTAAGAGTATGCACAGACTTGTTCTTGAATGAACATAAATCGAAATGTCGCACTGATTTTTCCATATAAAACCAGATATTTACTGTGTGTTCAAAGTGTGTTTTACTGTTTAAAGATGATTATTGTTTTTCCTGTTTGGAAATTTCAATACTGAAATTTTTGGAGAAATAATTGTGTGCCAGGCTAACAGGATTTTTTCAAATTCAAGGACTCTTGATCATTGTGTTAGGTTATTTCTCATTCTTAAATGGTTTTGTCTTTAATTTTTATTCTAGAAGGGCAGCACCTAGTTGCAAATGAGTTCCATGAAAATGCATAGTACTGTGTATCTCATTAGTTTTTTTTGTTTTTTTTTTTTTTTTTTAATATATATATTATTTAGATCTATCTGCTGCATGTGCATTCTTTTTCTTTTTCTTCTTTTTTTCTCTTTTTCTTTTTTTTTTTTTTTTCTTTTTTTCTTTTTTTCTTTTTTTCTTTTTCATCATTATGAGTTTCCTTTACCCTTTGGAATAAGCTCTATGTGTTTATCTACTAATAAGATATTATAATGCCTTGTAGAAAAATTGAAAGGAAAAATCTGTCTCACAGCTTTGTTGAAAGGATGAAGCTTAGTGCTGTTGTTAGAATTTGTTTCATTAATTACTATTAAAGTACCAAGTCCTGATGACTCAGAGGATCTAGAGGAAAGCTAAATCAAGTAGATTATGCATTTTTTTTCCCTTCAAAGCTGTAAGGGAAGTGACTAAGTTTTGCTCTTAGGCGTTGTCACAGCATCTTCTCACACTTCAGGATGTGTTTGCTGGAGATATTTCCTACATTTGAGCTGAAAAACATGATCCTAATCAGAGGTTTCCTTAATGCAATATGGGTTCTGTCTGCTACATCTCCTTTTCATTCTAGAGAACTTTATTTCCTTCTGGCATAAGCAGAGCAGCAGGATTATGTGTTGTTTTGGACCAGGAGTGCTGGAAGGAAAATATTGAGGTGATTGCTGAGTTTCTCAGAGGAGTCATAATCAGAGCCATGGAGGTGTTGTAGTGCTCAGATCAATCCACACTCTCCTTAAGTTTTGACACCTTGCTGCTCTGGTCTCCCTGTGGAAGACAGTACAAGGTTGCAGACTTGGCCATAATTAAGTCATTTTGTAACACTGTAACTGCTTTTGTCCATTCATGCCCTCAGGAGGACCTGAGTAGGGAAGAATTTTAAGGAAGTGTTAGTTTTAAGAAACATAGACACATTGAATAATTTTAAGATTTTTGTACATTTGTAGATTATTTGAGCATACTTCTTTTACAGAAATATTGAAATTAGATTATTTTTACTTCTCTTTGAATGGAAGATGTATGTTCCAATTTGAAGAATCCGCAGCCAATTTAAAAAACAGTAAATAAGATGAAAAATCTTCATTGAGGCAGAACTAGCCAATTTCTAGATGAGCACAATAAGTCGTCAGATATCTGATCAGTAAGTTATTGTGTATTCTGACAGTCCTCCATGAAGACAGATTTGTTTTACTTTGCATACAACAATAAGTTGTTTCTGTGGTGGTTGCTTCAGAGAATTTTGTCATCTGTGAAATAGCTCTTTCATGTAGTTTTTGCTATATTTTTTCCTTCCTCCATCTGCATGGAAGAGACAATTAGTAAGAGTAGTTAAAAAAGAATATATATCAAGAAGAAAATCAAATGATTGAAAGTCTTTTATGTTGTGGTTTCCAAAAAGAATATTTTATACCCTGTAGCTTAATGTTATAAGCCTCTTTAATGCTGTAGCCTGAAAAGACATTAAAACCCCTCAACACAAAGTTCACCAGTGTACTTACTCAACAGTATCCTGCTTAATATTTTCTCATGACACATTTCAACACACGTTTGATTCAAAGATAATGAATATAAATGCAAAATAATGAGAGAAGAACTTGATCCTTCTGGATCCTTTCCAACTGGGAATATTCTGTGATTCTGTGATTTAGGAAAAACAAGAATAACAACAAAAACAACAAAACACTTCTTAAGTATTTTAGGTTAAAAATGATTGTTACTGTTTTCAGATAGCAAACTTATAAGAAAGATAGCTTAAGATCACTAAAAAGAGATGGGAGATATAAATCTGGCAAGCAAGTATATTCAGTCATGTATGTGTGTAAATGACTCCAGATCGGTTTATTACTACTGTGCTTTGAATAACAAGAAATACTAATAAAATCTCTTTTGAGGGAGTAAGGATACATACATATATAAAGCTTTTGTTTCTTAAGGTAGGGTCTCTGAATAGTTCTAAATCAGTCATATTCTATAATATATAATATATATATGTTTTAAAAATGAGTCCCAAGGGCATTCAGATCTTGTAGACTTTAAGAATGTCTAAGACTGAATCATTGAGAAGACCTTGGTTTATATTAAAAATCAAAATGTGTGATAGAAGAATTCAAAACAATACACATTAAGGTTCTAAACTGGGAAAAGTAAAAGCAAACCAGAATGTAACTTTGTTATTTCCTTTCAAAATAGTTCTCTCACATCCTTTATTTCTGCACATGTGACTGTAAGCATGCAATACTATTCATTACTTTATTTTTAAACATCCAGTATGCTCATGGTTAAATTCACTTTCTGTTACTCATATAGGCACAATCCTATTTTAGAATAGTATAGAAAACCCTAGTCAGATTTTAGACTTCTGATGGATTTCTATAGCCAACACAGTTCATGGAAAAGGCTAGAGAAACACAAAGCAGCACTGCATACACTTACCAGCTTAGTCTACTGAATTTCCTTAGCAGTATATGTTGTGCAAACATGCCAAATTTACAGCTTCACAAAGAATATCAGCTAATTTTATTTTAAGGATCAATTAAGGTGTGGTCTTTTTGGCAGAAATGACTCAGGCTGCATCCATATATATATATATATTTCTACTCTGTAAATGAGGAAGGATGAAATACGAATAAGAAATTGCCATAGTTTAGCCAGTGAAACAAAAACTGAAGTAACTGTCAGCAGAGCAGTACTGCTAAATGTTGCCAATCACAATTGAACCACACACTTAAAACTGAAAGTGTGTTAACCTTTTTTTAGTTATAAATATATATATATATATGAATATATTCATATAAATATATGAATTGATAAAACATATACTAACTAATAAATGGATTACATTTCTAGATCATTGCTTTGTATTTCGTTTAGGTTTATTGTTTTCTTGTTTGATCCTAAAATGGCTGTCAAGAAGCCTTTACCGATTTCATGCTTTCAAAATCATTACTGCTGGCCAGACTTGGGCTGTCTAATAAAGCATATGGACAAGTTAGAGATGGAACGTGTTTATTTGTCTTATATTTTCCCAAACAAATTGGTCTCATAAACAACCTAATTGCATATGTTAAAGGAGAAAAAATAATCCATCCTTAATTTAGAGGCAATGTAAGATGAAATAAAGCATTAAGAGGGAAGAGTAAGAAAAAAAGGAGAGTATGAGAGGACATTTAAGGAAGGATGTTTGTAGCAGATTTTCAAAGAACTGACATTTCTGATAGGAGTCTCTTAAGCATCTACATATTCAGCATTCACCAAGAGAAAGAGAAGTTCTGATCCCTTTGAAATTCATGCGCTGTTACTTAGAAGTTAAAAAATTCCAGTGCAGAATATTTTCCTGATGAGGTTGAAAGATAATGTGCTTAGTTAGATTATAGGTGGGGAGATAGCATGACAAAAACATATATTCAGAGAAAGCAATTACCTTGCATTACTGGAGGTAAAATAGTAAATTGTGTGTTCCATAAAGGGTCTTATTATTTTCTGCACATTATTGAAGCACCATTTGTGGGTTTTTTTTGTTTTTTTTTGGTTTTTTTTAATAGTAAAAAATATCTTAGCTGAGTCTTACATGCTACTAAATGCTATTCCTGTTTATTGGAGATCATGACATTTGCAGTTACAGAAGTAGGATGTTAAATCATCCCACTTGAAACAGCTCTTCCTTTTCTGTCACTGAGCTGGATATCACATACAGTGAACACAGTCTCAAAATACCTTTACTTACTTTTGTTCTGAGGCCAAAGAAGGTAGCCCCTGAGAACTCTGTTTTCCTCAACTTTGAATTCTTCTTACAGTAAGTCTGGGAAAGTAAGTTTACCTTAATATTCAGATAAAAGCATACTGTTTAAATGCTGAGATATCTAAAGAGATCTTTGTCTGTGGAAGCTTCCACCCTGCTCAGAACACTGTCAGCTTCAAAAGAAATTAATAGTTTCCCAAAATTAACTCACTTCTAGTGAACTTCAGAAAGCTTTATACATAAGCATGTAAAGAACGTATATGGAATCACCCAGCCTGGTGCTCAGAATGGTATGTAACACTGAAATCTTAGCATTTATGAAATACCTCAAATATTCCAAATTTATCACTTCTTGTTATTGCTCCTTTAATGGCTTAGTAATTGCCATTTACTGGAGCATAGCTTATCATAAATTGCTAATGTTTTTATTTTATTGTTAGATTTTATTTAATAAGATTTCATTTCTTCTGTGTTGTCATGGTTTTGTAATTTATACTCTGTAATTTCATTCTATGACAACTTTCTTGTTTTTTCCTTGACCAAAAGTCCTCCACTGTGTCTCACAAGTAGACATATATATTTAAACCAAAGGCAACTGTGCACATCATTGGCAAATACATTGCTCAGTTTAAACTGTCCTGTCACATCTATTGATATTTTCCCTACAGCTAACATATATCGTGTATCAGTCTGTGATGTGTCTAGGAAATCCCATTTCACACATCACTTCTCACAGTATTTCATAATCACACAGTCAAAGGATTTTGCATAATTGGCGAAACAAGAAAGTATTAAGTCAAACCATCTTTCATAGTGTTACTTAAATTGATAGTTGGGTTCTTTGCTTCCTCACCTTTTCTGACATCAGTTACTCTGTTATTGCTTACTTTTGCACAGCCTTAAACTTTGTGATGTCAGTGATAACAATTTAATTTATAAAGCAGATAGGCTGATAAATATAACAACATTAAAGATACACATTTCTCATCTTCGGGTCAATCTCAGGAGTCCTTTCTCTACTTTGATTCATTTAACTTTGGGAGTTATTTTCATACAGCTTTCCACTTTCACTGGCGCAAATGACTCCTCTTTTTCCAAGGTTCAGTTATTACTGTATGTTTTTTAAAGTTGGAAGTTCTTAAAAGAAATGCCATACACCTCTTCTATTATACAGCTCATTTTAGATTTCTTTTATGCTTGATTTTTCTGCTCAGCATTTTGAGAAGCAGAGCCTCATTATCAGGCCTTTTGCATTTATTTTTTTTGTAAATTGTTCTGTTCTTCTGCTAATTTATCCAATTTCAAATACAGATCTGTAAATGGTCTACTCCTCTGTTTTGACCTTCTGCCTCTCTTCTATTTGAATGTTTTCCATAACAGCTGCCTCTTCTGCTTGGAAATAAGATTTTAATTAGATTTTGTGGTGTTTTTGTTGCTTTTTTTGTTGCTTTATTATTATTATTATTTTTTTTTTTAAAGAAGTCATTTTGAACGCTACTTTTTGAGTAGCTCATGTACATTGCTTCTCTTCCATTTTTGTTAGTATTTAAGACCTCAGATTTAAGGATTCATTTTAGGCACGTGCAGAATGATAGCTTTGCCTTTAATTAACAATTGCCGTTAACATTGCCGTTAACAATGACTATTTTTCTCCCCTTCTCCTTTAGACCTGTTCTGTAGAACACATTAGTTACCATTAAAAACTAATAATAATAATATTTTCCTAACCCTGGTTTTGTGATTGCAGCATTGTCACTCAACCAGTGTTGCACAGTTTATCCTCGAACATTTGGTTCACAGTTAATGCGAGGTCATTTTTAGTAACTAGGGAAATGCTCTTGTGAGCTTTGGCATGCAGGAGATAGTAGAGATGAGTGGAAATTAACTGCAAATGGCAATTGCTAGTAAAATTTGTTTTCAACTATTACACTTCAGTGAATATATTTAATTTTCAGTAAAATCTCCCAAAGTGATAAAGTATTGATTAATATTTTCTTTTAGTGGATGGAATAGGAGGTTTCTGTTTTTACAGCAAATTGTTGGAAAAAGTGATCTTTTTTTTTAGAATACCTTCCAATAGCATATTTAAATCAGATTAATTAGAAAAGCACCTTCCCATAGAGATGTCAGATGCCCAGGGCTGGGGCTGTCCCTATCTGTCCCCTAGATGCCCTTCTAGGGGCTGGGATAGGGGAATGAGGCCTGGCTGAGTGGCTCTGCTCTGAGGAAGTACTGGGGAGCCCATAGGGAGTGGCCATCCTATTTGGCACCCTGACTTTTCCTTGTTAAAAGTTAATCCTAGAGTGTGTTTTGTACATAAAACAATAATCCTGCTAGTTTTCTTAGCTTGATGAGATGTGCAATTTGGCCATGTGCAGTAAATGGGGAAACAGTAAAATACTGAGATGTGATATGATTTTTAAGTATATATTAATAATCTCTATTAAGAAATGCGTGTTCTACTAAGGTAACTTTTAGATGTGATTCAGAGCCTTTCTGTTTCAGCACTTCAGATAGTTCTCTGCTTCTAAGCAAGTGCTTTATCAATCATTTCTGTAAGTGAGCCTGTAGATTGGTGTGTAAATGAAGTGTTGTATCTGCTCTCTCCCTTGTTTTGTTTTATACTGTGAACCAATCCTGTGAGAGGCAGATTCATTTGTTGTTTAGTTGAAATGGAATGACTGCAATTCCACAAACAAATTGGGCCTCAGTTAGGTGCACTCTGTCATAAATAATCTCTGAGGAGATTGGATTTCTCTCCTTGCTGATGTACTTCAGCTGTGTGTTAAACTCATAGCTTCTTAAAGACACTGAGTTATTGCTTAGCTGAATGATCACTGAACAGCAGGCACCTGTCCTTGTTCTCTTGTATTGTAGCCGTGTCTATTTCCCTAAAGCATATTTAACAAGGTTTATGGTAAGAGAAACTACCAGTCCATTTTCTAGCATTTTTTTCAGTCTTTGTCCTAGGTTTTTTTCTAATTCACCTCCATGATACACCACACTTTCAGCACATATTTCCTCATGATCTGGAGAGAAAAAGCCATTTCCTAGATTGGTTAAGGGCATTTTCCATGGTCAGGTGATCCCATACTCATATTTCACATTCAGCAGTAGGCCACTTTGAAACATACCAGCATGTCTTTATCAGCTGCAGGAAGTGTCTTTAGGTCCTCATTTATAATTTTTACAGTTATCTATTTGACTTTGTCACAGATGTTTGCTCTCCAATGCAGTGCACCCATTTCCCCTTTCTTTCTCAAAAGCAAGATGAAACTCCTTCACTCTGTGGTTGAGATGCTTCTGTGGTGCTGGCAGTGTGATAGTGTAATCTCTGCGTTTTTCCAAGCTACCTTCTGCAGGTTTTGTAATGAATGGGTTGAGCAACATCTGCAAAAGTATGATAGTTCTGATCTACTGTTTCTGTGCACAGCCAATCCCACTGCACATTCTGAATTATGTTTTGCTTAGATGGGATTATGTAACTACCACAATGATATAAATTGAATAATTCCCACAATGTAGCAATCTTTGTATCTTGACGTATAAATATGAGGTTGTGCATGTTTGATAAATGGCATGTTCAGACTTAGAGTGTCTTTGCATTTGATCTATTTCTCATCTGCCAGAAAAGCAATATGTAGAAGGTTAGTGAGGAATAGTATAATGTCTAAGTCTTATGTAAAATACTAAAATAGCAGGATAGCAGCATCACTTATTGATGAATGAGCTGATTTTTAATATATATGGGGCTCATTTAGAAAACTAATGACAAACAGTTTCTCTCTGTCTCAAATCCACCACTAAATCTGATCAGGTACATGATGTGAAGTAGGAGAGATGCAAATGTAAACTTTTAATTTATAATACCAAATCTTTTCACTGCAGAGTAGCCTTAAAGAAAAAATAACCACCAAGGAAACCTTTAGTATTAACACAGTTGACAGACTGAGGATGAGTACCAGATGTAAAAGGCAGTGTGGCTGCTAGTACCATGAAGTGGTACTTTTCCCACATTACCCAATAGTCATAGACATTACATGTTAGATGCAAATAGCTTATATTGTATTTTAGTAGCTCAGGCAATGTGAAGTTCTATCATGTAACATATATGAAAACAAGAACTTGCACAAGAGTAAGCAAATATTGTCATAACTACAAATAATGTAATGTACTGTAAATGAACTAAAAACCCAGTATTTTTCTTTCTTCTGCTGTACTTCAGTTCTACATCTCAGGTTATATTTCTGATATAAACCACCTCATCAGATATGCCAGGTTGTGCATGACTATGAGTGAGTAGAGTTGGATGTAAGTCAGAATGAATCCACTGGCTGTACATAGGCTGCAGGTAGACAGTAACAAAAGAGCTACTTGAAGTCAAAAAGGAACAAGTATCTGGTGGAGAAGCTTAACAGAAGAGATTTGAAGGATATGCAGCCAATGTGTGGTGGATTAGAGGCAGATGGTGACAACTGGGCATAACAGAATGTTTTAAAAATCAGGAAATTTTAGAGTAGCAAAAAATTCATGTTTGGAAATATTACCAAAGATGGACTCACCAGAGGGTTTCAAAGCCATGTGGGTTAACAGCCATGTTGCACAAAAACTAACACCGAGACTGAAAAGAATGGTGAGAGAACAGATCAAGGCCAGCACACAACCCTATTAATAGAAGAGCTGCTGAATGGCAGTGCTTGCTCAAACATCTATGGAAATGAAATGATAGAGACCAGAGAGGTATTTTTGATAGCTGACAATGGGATAAGCAAGAAGAAGCTCATGCTCCTCAAAGATTAGGATACTAGTAGTAGTAGAGATAGAAAAATGTGCAGAAAGGACTTGAAAGTGAGGATGAGAGAATCATCTGTTTAAGGTGACAGGGGCATGCCTAAGAAGAGGTATTAGCCACACATGGGAGATAAGTTGGTGTGACAGGTAGGTTTTTAAGTCATCAGTAGATAGCTTTATAAGCTGTCGGAGTGGAAGAAAGTATTCACAGCCACTGCAAAGTGAGAAGAGCAGGGGTCGAGGCCCAGGCTCTGCTTTATCATCATTGTACCGGAGGAAAAAAAATTTGTAACAGAATACCAATGACTTCTTCTATATTTATGGCTCCCTTACTAAAGCTTGTGCCTTCTAGTTTGAAGCATGAGAGGAAACTAGTGGGAACATTTTTTATCCAACTGTGTTTGCACAGTTATATTTCTTCTCTGATAGTGCAAGAAAGATTGTAAATAAAGTTTATTTCATCCTAATTGAAGGAAAATACCTTCTAAAACTGTTCATATTGCATCTTTGAAATGATTGATAGCTCTAAAAAATATGATTGAATTATTTCCCCTCAAAAATTGGCCTTTAAGTAATGACGGGTTCCAGTTAGGGTGCTTCAGTGTAATTGGCAAGTAGTTGTTCTTTTTGCTCACAGTGTGGCATTACACTTGAATAGAAAATAGAGCATCCTAGGTAGAGGTTTTTAGAGGAATCATATGGTAGATTTTTCATAGGGTAATGGAATGCATTGCAGTGCACACTAAGGCAGGTATGTTACATAAAGAGTCTTTCTATTGTAGTGAAGAAACACATAGGATAGTTTAAAAAACAACAACACAGAGTGAACTTTCTTAAAGGACTTTCTGTATGATCCATGTAGTACAAAATGTATTTTCTTTTTCATATTTCAGTTATACATTAGAGATATTATTTTGATTTTATTAGTGTTAGTACCTTGTGAGATTGCTATTTGTAGTTATGTCTAGTCATTCTATGTACTAAATAGAAGTAAGAAATTGTACTGAACATGTTGTGCTCCTGTTTTGCTCTCAGAATTCATTATTCTTCCATTGCTCACCAAAGGCAAAGGAAATTACTTATCTTGTGCTAGAAACTCTGGGAACTAAATATACAGTTATCAGACTCATTTTCTTATTCACAGACTGCATGTGAATATATAGGTAAGGTCTGTGTGGTTAGAATGCTCTGGATGAGTATGGCTTGAGGACAGTAAGTTCTGAGTGCTGGTTTTCCTTTCTTTCATAATGGCACAATTAAGCTCAGAAGACAGCTAGTATTTTACTTCAATTTCTTCATCTGTACAACATGGATAGTGACGGCTGGCTAAGGGTGATTTAATTTTAATAGGCATTTGATTCAGCTGATGTGAAAAGCTTGCCACCTTTTCTCAAATAGATTAATGTTACTATATGTTATTCAAATTTCAGGAGATTAGAAAAGAAAAAGCATTGTAGCTTGCTCTTTTCTCCTGCTGTGATACAGGATTCTCTTGTGGTTGTCATACGTCTCCCTTGGTACCATGAAACAGCTAACAGAAAGGAAGGAAAAACTGGAATCACTTCTTTCAGTTTTACCTATTTAATGAGAGAGGAAAAGAGACTGCTTTATGAATCAAACCATAAAATGTTATTTAATGTATTCTTAGCGAAGCTTCCTAAAATTCTTTCGTTGGTGCTCATTGTGCCTTCACTGTGAGAATATGATATTTTTCCCTTTACTTACCTGAATGTCTTGAAAGAATTTGATGCGCTTAACCTCTCTTGAGCAGAGCAAGTAGCTTAAGCAACTGTGCTTTATTTAATCTAACAACGTTAATTCTTCCATAATAGAACAAGATTATTCTTCCTGGATTTCTTTTTTTATTTTTTATTTTTTTAAACCTCTGTCGTGTAAAACTAGTATAATGTAACTGTTCTCATGAAAAGAAAGAGTACTTTCTTATCTAATGTCTTTATCTTTGTGTTTATATGTGTATTTCTGTTGAGCGTAAGGTTTTTTTTGTTGTTGTTGAGTTCAAGTATCAAGCAAAATGGATAAGTACAGAATTTAATTATGAAGATTTTTGAGTGATTTCTTTAGAAACATGTTTCCAGTACACTGTGGAGTATAACTTGTATGCTGGTTGGCCACCAGCTGTGTAATTTTTTGCCATTTCATACTCAGTAGATTTAGAAATCTTTTTGAAATTCCCACCATTTCAGTTTTTTTAAAATTTTTTGTCCCAGGCTCCTCAGGGAGTTGAAATAGACAGTAACTTGATAGATGAAAGCTTCATATTGTGTAGACATATTTTATTATAGAGATTTGGGATTCTAATACATTTATAAGAATATGAAGGGTGGAGACAAGGTGGAGACCTGTGATCCTTTAAGAAATAATGTTATTTTAAGGGAAGGATTTTTCTTCTCAATGCTGCTGACTGAAGAAATGCGGCAATAGTAGCAATAATTTTGTTGGTATCTCACTGAATATGTGATAGTGAATAGGCTTATGTTGACATTAATGGCATTCACATATTTATTTATTACCATAAATGCATTCTTATGTTGTAACATAGTTTGTTATGTTATATTTTAGGCATGTTTATGTTGTGTAAGGAACACTCTTTTTATAGTGATACTCTGCCACAGAACAAACTGAAGCCTAGATTTTTGAAATTGTGTAATAGCCACAGTGAGGCCACGCCTATGGAAACCACATCTTCCATCTAATTTCCTAGACATGGTTAAAAAACAGTCTTGGTTAATTCTTCCTGAGAAACTAATGTTATAATGGCCTATAGATGTTGTAATTCCCAACATTCTTAATGCACTGAGTGTTGCTTATTGGCTAAACTGGACTGCAGTGTTGAACATGCTTTTGCTGTTAGGCACCCTTGGGATATAACTCAGACCTGTCACTGCAATCATGGTATATTTTATGAGGTGCAGCAAATGAGAATGTCTTCAATTAGGTATTTGTGTAGGAGTGTATCTTGTTAGTAAGTCTTTGAATTTAAAACCACTGAAAGCCTGTCGTGCCTCTTTCTGAATCGGCCATATAGCCTGCTTAACATTGTTCAAATGCACTAAGAGCCTATTGCTTGATGCCCTTGGACACTGTGAAACTTTCTGCAGGATCATAATTATTAGACTTCTATGAGCACAGTAGAAACTGAGCAATGAAGCATCTCAGAGGCATGTTGACCATTGCTTATTTCCATCAAATCTGTAGTAACATATACATATTTAAACTAATCTTCTGGATCCCATAATTACATTTCAAGATTATATTAATAATTTATTTATATTATGTACCTTTCAATTCAGCTTTCTTTCTTGTGTAGCTTGAGTTATTGTACTTAGTTCCACCCTGCATGAGAGAATACTTTAGCTTATTTCTTCGCATTTAGAGCTGTTAGAGTTGATCACATGGGGTATATTGTTTCTAATAGAAACTGTTACACCATGTGAATGCAAGCATAATTCCAACGATGTTATTAAATCCATTGTTAATTAGAAAATATATTAACAGAAGAAAATACGTTCTATGTTTGTGTCTACAGACACATTGATGTCCTTGACACATCCAATCTCACATGGATTTCTGAATTTATTCTCATTATTTATCTTTCCTTTTTGTATCTTAAGAAACTTAATGTGAAGTTAGAGTATACGTTTCAAGACAGAAGAGAAAATTCTTTCTCATCTATTCAGTTATCAGTTTAAGTTTTGAAGTACAAGTGAGAATTCCTTTCTGAGATCTAGACGTAGGTTGAGTCTTCTCTATTGAGTGGGTGTTATTAGTATTTTTAACAGCCTTGACAGTTACTAGAGGTTTTAATTCCATAGAGTGGTGATTGCTCGTTAGACTACCTTAGTTGCTATGAAACAAGCTGAAAAATTGCCTGGGATACTTAGCAAAATTACAACTACACAGGCAGGCTTCATGTTTCTTTGCCTGCAGTATTTCTGTTCTTGATAGGATTATCAGTCTGATTTTTAATGTTTAAATTATGCCATCGAGACACGTGGTAGTAATTCAGTACAAGGCAACATCTTATTGTGAACATTCTTTAGCATTTCAGTTTCTAAAAAGGAATTTTTGCTGAGTACCCCTTTAATGAAATATATGTTTTCTATCTTGCCATGCTGCTTGGCACTGTGTGTAGAGATACTGCTGCAAGTTAGCCAGCTTCTACTCTGACATTACTGTCTTCATGGCAATGCAGACTGGCCATTGCATTTATCCAAATTTTCCTGTTCTCCCTCCAAACCCATCTAAGGGTCAAATACATTTGTCTTGGCAATAAATGTCACTGTGCTACTTCAGGACAGAAGCAGCTGTGCTCTAATGGCTATGTAGGAAGCCTGTGATACATATGCAAGTAGTTGGTGTGATTAATCCCCTAGTAATTTGAAATACTCCATTTCCAAAGGTCAAATGGCTAATATGTAGCTCTATACAATTAAAGTAGTTGGGTTTTGTACTGGTAAGCTGAAACAGCTGGCAACATGCTATTGTTTTCAAGATTAAATATATCACTTAATGGTTCTTTAAGTATTGAGTGAATCCACCAGTCCTTCATGGGTATTTTCTTTTACAGTGCACTCTAGGAGAAATGTAGTCAGTGTATCTGAAGAGACAAGTGAGATGTATGTCCTGATTTTCAAGATTCTGCTGGAAATCAATTGCTGCAGATTTTTATCTGTCAGCTTGCCCTTGGCTCTCTCGAGGAGGTCCCAAATGATCCATTAGGACAATCCATCATGAGAGAGTTAGCGGTGGATTTCACCGTTAACCTGTGGTCTGCTGGTGACACAAATAGTCCACAGTTTTTAGATAATCTCAGAGAGGTTGTATGGACCTTCGTGAAATGTAAAGCTTCTAGAGGCACATACAGCTTGGAAAAAAAGCTGTAAAATTACTTGGGCCCACTTTGACTAATAGGAATTTGGGTAATTGGATGATTCAGAGGGATTTAATGGAAACAGAACAAATTGCTGAAGTACAATGGCAGGTTTGCATGAAATTTTTAACATTTAAAATGATTAGAGGAAAATCAACCTTTTAGTACGCTGTTTTATGAGTTGTAGGCTACACTGTGGCCTCAGATCTTACTTGAACTTGATCAGAGTACTTATCCAGTAAAATCCATAACATGCATAAATGCAAGCATGTGAGGAGTCCCATTTACAGCAAATAATACTGTGCTGATAACAATCGTAGGAGACCACCTGATCACTGGAGCAGTCCAGGGGAAGCGCTGTGGGCATGGGGATAGTTGATAGCTAAGAGGCAGGTGCAAGGCCCTGGTGGGAGGCCTAGGAGAAAGCAGACCTGTGGAGCACAAGGCCAGGCACAGAAGACAGGGGGTGACCCCACAGGGCTTTTCACATCTGCTGGACCCAGAGTGATGTGGCTGCACTGCATCCAAGCTGGCTGTGAGCAAGGGCAGCTTGTGGGGGGAAAGGCCCTCTTGGTCCACAGTGATCTAAGAAAACTGTCCATGTTTGCTTTATAAGGGGAAAGACTCACCCAAAGGGCAGTTTATTCCTTACTGGGATAATTATCTGAGGCAGGACTTCTTCTAGTGTGTTATCTTTCCCAGCTTAGTTGAGCAAGAAAAATGTCATGCAAAGCTGTAAAAAGATCCAGTTTTTAGCCAGAAGCAGTTCTTCAGTACACAATGCATGGACATTATACATTTAGGGTTTTTTTTGTTTTGTTTTGTTTGTTTTTTTTTTTTTTAGTAGATGGGAAATGAGGGTTTTTTGGGTATTTCTGTATTTTTAAATGCATTTTAAGATATGTATTTAAAATTAAGAATTTTAATTAAATTCTTAATTAAGAATTTAAGAATAAATTCTTTTAAGATTAAAGAATTAAGAATAAAAAAGATATTTCTTAGTGTTCAATATATATTCAGTCTAGAAAATTAAATGAAAATAGGGACACATAATCCACATTCACATCTTGAACAACCACAAAAAAGTACTTTTATTTCCTCTTCCATGCATCTTTGTCCACCACACTTGACAGTTTTCAGGCATTTGTGTGTATCCAATTTGTACAAGCAATTATTAAATTAGATATTTCTCTCCATGTGTAGTTTCAGATGTATATCAGCAACCTTATCTGAATGTAAGTACAGTGTGTTGTGAAGTTTTTGTAAGCTGTCACAGAAAATCATTTCCATGGTTTTTTTAAACATGAATTAGGTTTGGAATTATGATGATGCTTCAGGAGTCACATTGTTATATCTATACCTCTGTTGATGGGATATGAATTACTTTTGTTTCCTTCCACCTTTTTTTCCTAACACTGTTTTCTGCAACTTGGGCTCTTGAACAACAAGCAGTTTATTATTGATTTTACTTTGTTATTCTGTTTGAAAATCCAGGCCAAGAAAATGTCAACAACATGTTCCTGCTGTATCCAAACAATGTTTCTTTGGATATTGTCAAAGCAAGAGAAGATTTTCAGTTCATTGAGTAGATGCAGATCAGCCTTTCTGGTGCTCTGGTACATTTGTGAGGAAATGTTTTCATCAGTCTAATACTTCAAAAGTCTGTGCACCTTTGTGCATTTTTCAACTCTAACCTAACACAGTAATTACCTAATTATAATAAAAGAATAAATTTTATTAAGTATTTTTTGAATTTTCACTTGTTTAAGTTGCCTTTCAGTGTGATTTTTGTACACCTGTTTGTTGATGTAAATAATAGGTATAAGAAATAAAGGAAGAAATTGATCTCTATTAAGTACAATATATATATTTCTAAAGAAGTAAAACAGAAAATTTTAAATTACTTGATGGAATCCATATGTATTTTCAAATTTCTTATTTAAATGGTTGAATATCGGATATTTATGCATTTTTTAGCTGAATGGCCCCTTTTCTGAGTAAACTTTTGTTTGATAGGCCTAATTTTGTCTGAGATGTTCCTTAATTAAGGAACATAAGTACATAAATTAAACAAAAGTAATGCCTTCTCTTTATTTCCATGAAAACTACAACAGATACAAAGATCACAGTAATGCTATTTGATAGAACAAATTCTTGGCTACAAAACATGATTTCTCAACACAGTTGCCCCGTTAGCTGTGTATTTTCAGCAGCAATGAACAAGAGCCTGCATGCTGTGGTCATAAAAATCTGTATAAAAATTTGTATTAGCCAGATCAGACACTTAATCAACTCTTATTATAAGCTTTTATTTTGGAAGTAATGATTCTGTTTTATTCTTATTTTTTTTAGAGTTGTTACATGGAAATTTATTAATCTAGGATTATTTTTCTATCTTCTGTGTTAAAGTTCAGGAGGATGTCAGATAGGAAATTAATATACATTGATTTTTGCTTATGGTCTTCCTGGCATGATTGCGATGACATTTTCAGAACTTATCTTTTGGATCAGACTTGCCCCAGGAAGGACTCTTACTATCTAGACAGAGCAGACAGTAAGAAAAGCAGCTGCCTAGTTTTGATTGTTAGCATCTTTGATTTGGGATGTGTATCTTATAACTCATATCATTAAAACAAATAAAAACAAATAAAAACCTCTTAAGACAAAAGAGTCAGACTTAGAGAAAATGCAGATAAAGCAGTTTTGATTCCACAGGAATGTAGATTTCAGAAGTCTGAATTAGTTCTGTCAAAATTCTTGGAGTGGGGAGGGAATACGCATCAGGATCTTGGTTAGAAGAAAAGAAATAAAAAAAAAAAAACCAACAATGGAATGTGAGCAAATTCTAAGTCTGATTTAATGTGGTTGATGTGGGAACAGGATATATAGGGGCTTATTGTATCTTTTGAAGACTTGAGTAGTTAGGAAGTTGTTTTGTACACTAAAGGTGATTCTTGTATTTAGATGATATTTCAATCACAACAGTGATAATGTGTCTAATGATTGATCTTACAAATGGAATGTTGGAGCGGTTCAGCTGGTATCTCCATTGCAGGCATTTTTAAAATGTGTGAAATAAGCACAAAGATAGCATTGTGTAATTATTACATCTGTCTAATTACTATTTAAGATAGAAAAATTATTATGCTGTTTCAAATTATAGATTCATGCAGATATTGTGTGTAGTCCTTAAAATACTAATATTGTACTAAAATACATAAATGGGTTAATTTGAGTTGTTAATTTGTAACAGATGCTAATTGTGTATCACCATGTTATGTACCTAAGTTGTTAAGCCTTCATTAAGTAAAATGAAAATAGGTAAAACTTATTCTTCCAGGGAATGGATTTAGCAAAATGAATGTCTAAACAAGTTAATAGATTACTTTACCATTTCTTGTATCTGCTGAAAGTAGCAGCAGTAATAAAACTGGTCCAGCACGTGCTTTCTATTGGCCAGCATTCCCAGCATCTATCAGGTTTTCAGCTGGCTTGCTGCTAATGTGTGCTTTTGCTTCCCCACTGCTGTTGATAAGCCCTCTAGCTAGATTGTGCTTGTCCATCCTGCAGTCCAGCATTCCTTTTGATGAGAAGATACACTACCAGTTCTAAAATTGCCGAGAGGCCTTGTCAAAAGTAGTTTTGATGGAAGAATATTTCATTAAATAAAAGGCATATGCTTATGAAGATCTGAAAGGCTACTCATTAACAGTTGTATTGCTCACTGTTTAGAAGTGTCATTCCAGGCTGTGGAGAGGAAACAGCTAAAGACAGTGTAAATGACAGAAATCAAATGGAAGAACAAAGCTAATATATTTTTAATGTTTAATTTAAGTGGACAGGGTTGTTGTTTTTTTTTGTTTTTTTTCCTTCTTTTCTCTAGGCCTTGGAAATACTTGGAAAAAAGATAAACAAAAAACCCACAGATTTTTACAATTACAGCATTCAGCACTTTTATATTTGCTGTTAATACATGCTTATCCTAACACTAAATTTTATTTTCTTATAGAGTATATAAACTGAGGCATAGCCCCCAGTAGTAAGATAGTGAATGCTTAAAGTGTTTATGCTCAAAGCTGCTCCAAAGGATAATTAGATGATTATAATTTTACTTACATTGAGATAGCCAATTAAAAAAAATCCATTGCTCCCAAGCTTAATTATTTGAGTAATGATAACATATTAGCAAACTCCAAATTTCAGTGAGAAGCCAGCTGTGTTTAAAACAAAACAAAACCAAGCAGCATGAAATTCAGGGTTTGGTCATGAAGACCAATAGACTGAAGCTTTACTATATAAATTTTGATTTTAATGATTTTCCACATCTTTTTTCTCTGTTAACCCTGAAATTTTATAACTATCTGATGGATACTTCATAAATGACGCCCTGCTTCATCTTGTGTGATATAGGAGTGCCAGACTGTTCACCCGCTGTCTTGTGTGGAGGTTGCATATTGTACTGCTTTTATAGGTAGCAGGCATCAGCACATCGGCATCCATTGCCAGATCCCATTACACCTTGTGTAGTATTGGATGCCACTCTAATTTTGGTCTCTAGCTGGTCTCCTGCCACCTCAGCCTTGCCAGAAGCAGTGGGATATGTGCAGTTTTTGACAAGTATTATTTCACTGTGTCGTTTCTGCCTTAGTTATAACAAAATGAAACAAATTTATTTTTTCTTTTAGTTTTTTAAGGCTGAACCTTAAACCATTTGTAAACATTTCTTCTGCTTATTATGAAAACTTTACTGACATTATGCTTTTCAGTGATAAGGGGGAGAACAAGGGGAAAAAAACGTTTTTTTATGGTTCTTACACCAGAAGACAATACATGGCAGATTTGACAGCCTTGCCTTCTAGAAATTAATGAGTAGAATTTCGAGTTGCCAGTGTACTCCAGTCACTTGTTTACAAGGATGTATCTGACAATGCTGAAATTTCACCAGTCATTAAAGTTTCTTCACTATTTTAGAAACAGTGTGAAAACATGTTGTTCTCTTCCAATTTCCTCTGTCACAAACAAATCAGAGAACAACGAAACGTACTTTTACAATATCAGATCATGTATTTCCTGTCTTTCCCAAAATGCTAGAAAAAAAACTAAATGGAGCTTCAGGATCTCTATGTTTAAACTTCTTTGCTATTTAAACCACAGTGGAAGAAAGGAGAACAGAAAGTCTTTTATTTATTTATTTATTTATTTATTTATTTTCATTCTTTAATACTAACATTGATTTCTTGGTTCACTTTATGGAAGAATGTTGATGTCTTTGCTTTCCATTATGTGAAAGTGATGGTAAAAATCCCACTGATACTAATGAGAACCAAGATTTCAAACGGCCTCTTCTCACTTGCATGAGATTACCGGAAATATCATGAAGTTTGGCATGAATCTGGACTTTTATGAACATGTTACACTCGCTTTACTAAACAATGCAACCTCTCTGTTGAGAAGTGCTCACAAATAAGGTAACATGAAAGAGGCTGTAGAATGATGTGACTGATTGCAGGGTACTATGTATGCTTTTTCAGCATAAATCTGGACCACGCTATCTGGAAATGCTCAAATATCAGCCTGGATGCTGAGTCTAAGAAACTGTAGCATTAATTTTTGACTTAACCAAGGAGTAATTGATAACACTTCTGACTAATGTGTATGAAGATGAGTATTCCAGGTTAATTTATGGAGTTACTGTTTAGACTGGCAGGTTTTGTGGATGTAATTTTGAGATGTCTGTGTCTTTGCCAAAAAGAACACTAATAATATTAGAGCTGAAATACTGCACAATATTTTATCAGTAATGAACATTTTGTTAAGAAATATAAATAGAACTACAGATTTATTGATATAAAGAAATGTACATGTATATGTTCTCATAAATTGAATAGCTCACCATCATTCTATGATTCAGAGATAATCATATCCAATCATATAGTTTAAACATACATACTTTGTGTGTTTACTCTCAGCCGTGGTATATTGGAAAAATATTCAAATGCTTTTTTTTTTTTTTTTCTACTGGGGAAATATGAAGAGAAGAAAAGCACCAAAATTGATGCAGTGCATATTACCTAACTCAGCATGACTGCTGATAACTAGTTTATACAGCTTATACGTTTTCAAAAATAGTGCTGTATGTATTAGACTAGAAAAAGATTAAATCTTTTTTTCTTTCTTTTATTCTTTCTTTTATTCTTTCTTTTATTCTTTCTTTCTTTCTTTCTTTCTTTCTTTCTTTCTTTCTTTCTTTCTTTCTTTCTTTCTTTCTTTCTTTCTTTCTTTCTTTCTTTCTTTCTTTCTTTCTTTCTTTCTTTCTTTCTTTCTTTCCTCTATGATTTTCAAAATCTTACATAGTATATATCTCTGAAAAAAAAAATAAAAATCTTGCCTTGATTAAAATCTCAGTATCTGCATTTTTATTTATAATGTTAAAAACATAAAATTCAAACCTGCAAGTTGTGAAGGATAAAAAGTCATGTTTAAATAGAGATGCTAAATTACTCCTTCTAAGAGCCACTAAAACCGAAGAGCATTCATTAGAAAAGTCATAAAAACTTATGAGTCTCATTTTATTAAAACTACTGTTCAGTTTCCTGATGGGGCTGGATTACTTAGAGGATAAACCAGTGACATTTTATGCCTTGCAGTGAAGTTTACATGTAAGGTGAGGTCTCCTGAAATTAGGCTGGTGGTTTTAATGTGAATCCTAATGGATGGGTTTTTACGTTGTAAGATTGCAACTCCTGATTTAACACGAGCACCTTCTTTTCGTAACATCATTCTGTCCCTTTTTATATTACTGTTCTGCCTCTGTTTATATTGGCACGGAATTACTTTTGTCTCTTGGTTAATCAATGAGAAAGCAGTGGATTTTTGGAAGTAGCACATTAGCACTTTGTTTACTAAGCCTTGGGGTCAGATGTAATGCAATTTATATTTGATATCTGTTTTCCTTACTAATCTGTAATGGGTATTTTCTTGTTCATAATGTCTTTCAAAAATTTCCACAAAGGGTAGTTCATACTTAAACAAAATTTATTTCTTTAAGGGACTTTAATTTTAATAAAAATTGTAATTTCCAAATATACGTTGACTGAAATTGCTCTTATACCTATACAAGAGATTTTAAAAAGGTGAAGATGGTTGCATATGTGAAAACATTTTGTATGTATAAGGTCCACAGCGGTATTTTCTGTCTGTGATTAGTGAAGAATAGTGTATCACCTCAGAGACTGTGAAGCAGAGCAGTGGTGCCTCTTAATATGAATAGCTGAACAAATGCATTGAATATATTTAGCCCTCTGAGTGTCCATGTAACAAAGTTTTGGTGACAGACTAGGAAAGAAAGAAAACAGAGAACTTTGACTGGGAGAAGAGAGCTTTGAATGGAACAGATAATGAAAAAGAATCAACCACTGTGTGCAAACAGTCCCCATACAGGTAGTAAAGGGAGAGGAATGAACAGAGTTCTTTGTTGCCAAACAGAGAGCAAAGCACAGAATACTGGGGACAAAAATGTTGAATTGAGTGAAAGCTGGAAATAGGTAGGGGAAATAAGTGAAAGATCTTAGCAGGGTACAGCCGTATTTTTGCTGAGATGATTTTTGTCCTATTCTTTCAAAGACTCATACTTTCCAAAACAAAAATCCAAACCAAAAATACAGTGTGTCACAAATATACAGCAATTAGCCAGAAATTGGAAACTTGGACTATTAATTAGCCTATATTTAATTGCTTTGCTGTTCATTATGAAATGTGATTTCTAGTTTATTCAAATAGTCCCTCAACTCTACTTTGCTTATTTTCTGCTGTAATCTACGTCTTCACTAATTATGGAAAGATTTGTGTCACATAATTCTAATGCTTTTTTATTTGTTTGTTGGGCTGTCTCATCTGCTTTTTTGTTCTTTCTCAACAAGCTAGTCTGCAGTTATTTGTTTGTCTGACACCCATGCCAATGTCCAGGAAAACCATATCCAAAGTAGAGAAATCTTGCTGTTAGAAAGGGCTTTGCAGAAGAAACATTTATCCTTATCTCATTCCCAGCTAATTGTATTTTTTTTTTTTAATTATCAGAATAATTTAAAATTATTTACTTTTTAGAGTTCCTTTTCTGTGAGAATTTTTAATCTTTCTTATTTGAATGAAAACAGATTATGAAATGTTAAAAATGTCTTCTCAATGGAAGATCTTTTCTAATAACTTTCATTAATGTCTAAAATAGTTACGTAGAAGCTGATCATGTGATATATTTTACCTTGTGTCATCATCTGGCATGTGGATATATAGCATTCCACAGCGCTGAAGCCTTTCTGCTTGTAGCTGCTGAGCTGTGTGAATGTGAGAAATGACTCTTAGCTTTTGTCATTATTCTGAAAGTTGTCAAAAATGTAACGTAAAAGCTTTGCAACTGAAAAAATCCGAACAAGAGGAGTTTGTCTTGTAAGTACTTTTTGTGTGGAAACACACATTGGCTAGTCTGGACACACCAAAGACCAAATGGAAGAGAAAAATTATGTTGCACCACAGCCTTTTTCCATGAGGGTCGTAAATGTAAGTGTCTCCTTTCGCCAGCTGCTGACATTCTCTAAATTCATAAGAACACTGTTAAACTGTCACATCAACACTTAACACTCCTCTACTGAATCAGGTGCAAATTATTCAAGAAATTAACAGATAAATTTTAAAGGAATGAATCAGTGGAAATAGGCAATGCGATCTTATCAATTTTGACTTTTTTTTTTATTTCATGAAGAAAAATCTAAGATGTAAAGTTAAGACTTACAGTTCAAGATTCTCTGGACAGAACATTGCTAAAAGCAAGAAGATTTTTCTAGGATAATTTGAATATACGCTTGTTCTGACCTTATGATTTTCCTAAACCTCCATTTTTGGCATACTGTTAGACAGGATCCTGGTTTATGTGGGCTGTTGTTACTATGAGATCGATACCAGAGGTTTCTTTTTGCAACAGAGCATTGAAAAGACTGAGATTTATAGAAGAGTGATGCAATCGTTTGCTAACTTACTCTTTAGAACTGTGCCTGAAATCATTGCATAGAACTATAAAGGAAGTACAAGGAATAACATGAAGATGGAAGTGTAACAGAATGGGATTATTATGCAGCTTGTGCATAAAATACCAAAATTTACAAATAAATGAATGAGTGGACTTTGAGACTGACTGCAGAATTAAGTGTTCTGGCCATTAGAATTGAAATCTTTCAAAACCATGCTGTTATTTCAATCTGTTAGAAACTTTTTGATAACAATATGAGTGTCTGAGCAGCTGTTTCTAACTTTAGAGCACTTTGAGAACGTGAACACTGCATGACAATAGGCAAATTATCATATTTTAGCTACTTATCTATATCATAAATAGAAATTATGGAAAAAACAATTAGATCATGTTGTTACAGCATTAATATTTAGAGCTGCTTTTTTTCTTCATTATAGTTCTGAGTCCTTCCACATATTGGCAAGTTCTGTCTGCTGTTCAGTCTTCCTTTTTTTGACACTGCTCTCTCTGTTGGGATTCACATGCATGTGTATTCTTAGATTTTCTTTGTGCCTAAAAATAGTAATACTGCTTGTTCTTAACCTATTTTCCCACATTATACCCTTGTAGATTCATATTCACTTTGAAGATTCCTTGAATACCTAAACTCTTCCTCTAGAGCTAGAAAGTTGACCTGCACTTGCACTTTGTTCCAGTTATTCAGTGAATACCAGATTTAGCTCACTCAATCTATATTTATCATTTTTATTGGCTGCATGTTTGCTGAGTATTTGTGAGTGGTGTTGTAGACCATTGTAGACCATTATGCTTAACTTTCTGTTAACATTCATGTTGGTTCTTCTTCATCTTAATGATGCCTTGTCTAGAAAGGGTGATCATACTGATATAACTTGCCATAATGATATTTTTTATATACCATCTCATTTGAATATAATAGGAATTTCAATTACTATATATTTTCTTTTCTTACGATTCAAGACTGCAGCTTTAGGTCAGATATAGACATAATCCTACAGGACAAATTCTGCACAGAGAATGTTAATATAAACTGAAATTCATTCTCCCTGTCAGCTGCAGCTGGCATAAATGTTAGACTATAGGTAAATAAAATGAGACTTTCTAATCTACCAACAGATGTATCTCTAAATTTTATACATTCATAAAATTATCTTTGTAAATGTTACAAATCTTTACAAAATGCACTTTTCTGTAAACTGTATAAAAATCTATACATTATAAATCTACAAGATGTATAAAAATACAAACTTGAAATGTTAATGAAGCAAATGTTGATTGCAGAATTGTAGGAATCTGCAATGACACCTTAAGAAGGCCAGGACTTTCAGGATAATGTCATCTGAACTTGTGTTTACGGGGAACTTCTGGGAGCCACCCAATGTGGTTTCTTAGAACATAAGTAATATAGTTCCATGGTCAGCATTCAGAGGTGTTAAATGAGCATATAATTTAGCATAAAGTTAGAGATTCTGCTGCCATTCTTCAATTTGACAAATTAGCAGTAAATGAGCTCAAATAAATTCAGCGGGTAATTACAGAATAAAAAAAACTCCCAGCATGATCCTCACTGAAAGCCGATATTTAAAACGGCCCATTAAATAAAATATAGTAATTCATGTGAATAACTTGTCACGTTGAGGTATGTAACAGTTTATATCTGTGCAAAATTTGGCTTGAGAAAAACAACTTTTGATGTCTGATTTCTTGAAACAGTGGTAGAGAAGCTGAAGAGCAGCAGCACATTTGGTGTCATGGCATGTGGAACTTTGTTTACTGAATCTGTTACCTGAATGTCCCATTTTTTTTGCACAGCAGTCAATGACAACATAACATAACTAAAATAATCCCAGTTATGGCATTTTATGGATTTCACATATTTATTCTAATCATTGTCTCTTGAGAGAAAATTCCAGCGACGGAGCCACAGGCTCTATTTGTATTCTTATGTCTAATAACTCTAATTTAATATCTACCTTCCATTAATTCTGGTGAACCTTCTGCACCTCTTCCTAGATTTTAAAACACCTGGTGGCAATGAGTTTCTTATAATAACAGTTGCACAACTGATTTTGACAGTAATTTAGAGTTGTTTTGAAATGGGAGTTTGTGGCAGACGTCTACATTTAATTATGTTAAGACATTTTGCCTTGAATTTACTGTAGTCTGGATCAGGCTGTTTTGAACTTTGCTTGTTTATTTGTTTAGACAAATGTTTATGCAGCAGAAGAGAAAAGCAATAAGAAAAACTCAGAAAATAGCTAGGCTCTTTTTAGTGAGTGTTTGTGCAATTTTGCTTGTCCCTAATTTCCTTTCTGGCAGGCAGTGGCAGTATTTCACTTCTTCATTAAAAATGTGGAGATGGAAAGAAGAGTTAAAAGAGTGAGCAAGATGTTGCAGTAGATGATGTAGATCACAATAGTAATTGACACAGTGGTTTAATGTGCCACTGAGGTAATGTATAAAGCCTTCTGCCTTTAAAACTGCAGTTCAGCTCTTGTTGTTTGGGAACATGAACAGTGATGGAATTTACTTTATTTCTTCATTATCTGATAGAATCCAGATGAGAGGAAATGATATTTCAGTTGTGTGAACTACTCACTGAACTACCAAATATCCTTTCTGGTTGTATTCCAGTCTAAAAGCAGAAGCAAAATAAATGCGTCTGAGATGAAATCACTGCTGAATTTCTGAAGTCCAGAGTGATTTTTTACTTCCCCAGGAGTGATATGCATTTCCCTGTGTAAACAGCTGTGTTAGCAGCTACGCCTGTTTCACTGCTGCTGCCATCTTCCTTCATTCTGTCCACTTACCTCTGTCTTGCTTTTTTGTGTTTTTTGGTTTCTTTGGTTTGTTTGTTTTGCTTTTGTAAAGTGTTTAGTTCACATAAGATGCTGACCAAGTGATTGGAGCATGCAGAGGTGACAGAAAGGTAACCTGGCCACCATCAAAAATTCTTTTGCTAATGTAGCATGCTGAAGTTACTCAGTGAAGGGCCTGGTGGTTATCAGAGGCAGCAAAAGGAGAGGTGAAGGTTAGACCTAATGTCTAACGAGCCCTAACGAGCTAGACCTAACGAGCCCTCAGTACAAAAAAGACATGGAGATTTTGGAAAGGGTCCAGAGGAGGGCCACGAATATGATCAGGGGGCTGGAGCACCTCCCCTATGAGGACAGGCTGAGGGAGTTGGGTTTGTTCAGCCTAGAGAAGAGAAGGTTGTGGAGTGACCTCATTGCAGCCTTTCAATACCTGAAGGGAACTTATTCCCAGGAGGAGAGTAAACTCTTTGAAAGGGCTGATAATAGCAGGACTAGGGGAAATGGTTTTAAGTTAAAAGAGGGAAGATTTAGGTTAGATGTTAGGGGGAAGTTCTTTACTAGGAGAGTGGTTAGGCCCTGGAACAGGCTGCCCAGGGAGGTTGTGGATGCCCCGTCCTTGGAGGTGTTCAAGACCAGGTTGGACAGGTCCCTGGGCAACCTGATCTAGTAAAGGTGTATGTTTGGTGGCCCTGCCAGGCAGGGGGGTTGGAACTACATGATCCTTGAGGTCCCTTCCAACCCGTGTCATTCTGTGATTCTGTGATTCTGTCTAGGAAGGCTGGTGAAAATTGTTGTTATATTTTAAGTCTGTTCAGCTCAGAGCTGCAGCCCTAGTTATACTGTTGGACTTATGCAGCAAGTAGTACTGTTCATAAGGAAAGGTGCTTGCTCATGGTGGTGTCCCAAAGAAGACTCGACTGGTACAAGACATCCCGCCTGAATCAGCTATTGGTAATGGGGACTGTGGGAAATGCACAGTGATAATAACACCCCCCCCCCACACACACACACAGGCCTCCTCTCTGCTAAACTAAACACTGCCAGTTCCCTCAGCTACTCCTTGTAAGATTTGTGCTCCAGACCCCTCACCAGCTTCACTGCCCATCTTTGGATACACTCCAGGGCCTTGTAGTGAGGGGCCAGAACTGAACACGGTACTTGAGGTACAGTTCAAATCGTATAGAAATTTGTCAGTAATTGGAACAAAAAAATCACTTAGAAGTCAGATCGGAGTGAATGGTATCTCTCAGGCATGTTATTGTTTCATGGTTTTGTCACTGACTGTAACAAGTAATATCATAAGCAGTGCATTTTTGGTAGAATGAACTGACTTGAAAATTTACGAAGTGGAAGGGACTGACGGACCCTACACATGGCTTGCCCAGAGGCTGACAGTTTGGAAGTAGAAAAACTCCTAACAAAAGCCCGAGGTCCTCCACATGCTGTTGGAGTTCTCTTTGGCTGAAATCCAGTGCCTGATTGTGGAGACTTGCTTTTGTGAAGTACTGGTTCGTGACAATCTCATCATGTTGGCAACTGTTAGCCAGTACATCCACAGCATCCATGTGGAAAATTTGATTCCCCCCCCCCCACCCCCCCCGTCATTTGACTAAGCAATGTAAAGGTTAAGCCACAACTTAGAGATGAACTGTGTAATGCTTTCTTCATGCCATAATGTTCTCATTGTAGAGTTTGGTCAGGGAGTCATTTGTTACAAGTACTTAATTATCTTGAACCAAGCTACTTTTGGCTATTGTAAATTCTAAAATGTATGTTTTCTTCCATCAGAAGAAACTGTATGTTTAGGGACAGTTTTGCATGCTTCGAAATTCACATTCTCTATATGCTCTTTAACTCTGTGTTTGATTATTGAAGCATTTATGTAGAGCAGTTGTGTATCTATTCGTTGTCAAGCCCATATTTGTGCTAATGGTTTCCATATCAGTAAATGAGGACATTATTTACATGATGCTTTCTATTTTGCCTCCAGTTACTAAAATCAAGAAATACAAATTTGAAAAGGTGAGTTATAGGGAATTGCTTTTATGTATTAATGGTGCCTATGGAGGGTCTCATTAACACTCACAGCATGGAAAATTCCTGCAGCTACCCTACAGAGCTGTGGAAAACATGACCGCTGAGCAGGCTTTATTGTTTATGCTTCATTTTTCTAATTTATTCTCTAAAAGGGTATTTTTGGAGCTTCCATATGACAAATAATAAGCCATATGGGGGGGAAAAAAAACCACAACTGGACAAAAGCAGCAGGAATACTTCTTTAATTCATTTATTAATCGCACTATTTTTATTTATTTTTTTATTAAATTTTGTGAGTGGGAGTTTCACTTTAGCTGTATTCTCGTAAATGTTTGATTTCCAGGCTGGTGTTTGGTACTTTATTAGAGCAGCAATCAGTGCTAAAATGTCTCGTTGCAATATTTACACTTTCAAAACTAAATTATATATGTATGTTGAATATATATATTTTATAGCAGAATTATTTTTTCAAGTATAGCATGAATTATGCATGTCCTTATGAAGGTATTCATCCAAATCCAATGCTACTAGTTGATATTTGTGGATAATCACATAAATTGAAAGCATTTAAATTTAATTAGAATTATTCATTTTTTTAAATATAGGAAAATATATTTACACTCATAAAAGGAGTTCATTCCTTCTCCTACCTGTAAGAAGATAACCTTCAAATGTGCTATTTCACCATGTATACACTCAAGGACAAAGAGACCAGTTTCTTCATTATGTGCCATAACTATTTGGATTGCTAACTACAGTATAGTGTCTGACCTTTTCTGTTTTGTGATTGCATCTGTTCATGTTTAGCTGGAAGATCAAAATGGCCTTGTGCTAGAAATGATGCTGTTCAAATTGTAGCTGTCAGCTAAGCCCAAGCCCGTCTTGGCATTATGCGAGCCAAGACTTTTAATACCTTGGCTGCTGAGAGCCTGTGCAGTGTAACATACACTTATTCCAGAAATATATTTGAACTTGTACAGCTGGATATATTTTTTGTGAGCCAGTTGAGGGGAAAAAAGGAAGGAGCGAGACTGCTATGATGGTATTTTGTTTCAAAAAAGCTGGTAAGTCTTGTGTTGACTCCCCTTAGCTTGAATCTGTGATCCTAAACAAGACTGGTGAGGTTGATTCCCTGCACATTTTGGGCTCATTCATTCTTTTTTTGTAAGTGTGTTTGAAATATACCCATTTTCACCACACGTATCTACTAAAATACGCATAATGTTGCATATTCAAACTTCAGTATTTCTACCATGCTACTAACTTGTGATATTGCAAGTACGTTGTTACTGGGTGGTTACAGGTCCATCACTCATTTAATGTGTGTTTCCCTAGATAAGACGGGCCTGTGTTCTTGATGTCCTCTGGGAAATAAGAACATCTGTCTACATCTGTTCAAGAAGAGCACAATAAAGTTTTCCTTGGTCCAGTCACAGGATGATTCAGACAGGATTCCTAAGTCCTCTACATATTTTTGTTCTTATTACTTTACAGCTATGTGCAGTTTGGATGGGTCATTATACTTGTCCTATTTTGGCATACAGAGATCAAAAGATAAAGTTCCCAGGTCTCTTAGTAGATCGAATAGAGACATATCTGACACTCACAAATGATCCCTACCATTTATTAGGACTTTCCAAAAGCATTTTAAATATTCAGTGCTTTAGGAAACAGCCATTTCAGTACTTCTGATTTCAAGAAGACTTTCTTTAAGAATCAGGACTTTTGTAGGAAGAGAAAAAGTGAAAAGTAATTCTGAAAAGTGGCAACTATTACTGAAAAACACCTTCTAAAATCTATGTGACTTTTTATTTATTTTCTTTTTCTTCCCCCTCCCCCCACCCCTGCTAGTTTTTGCTTTTAGCCTACATTGTAATGCATGGACAACACCTGTAGCCTCTCTCTTTACATCCCACAGCTCTTGATATAAATCTAGCAAGTTCGTAAAACTGAAGGAAATAAGCACTAAATGGAAGTGGGGAACTGCCACCTGAAATACATTTATTTAATATATTTCTAATTGATTTTGTCACCATTTTTTCCTTTATTAGTCTGAGGCAATTAAGGTCCCTTTTACTTTGATTCACATGGAATTATGACTCTTTGTAATCTGGTCCTACTCTGAATATATTTGTAATATCTATAATAAATGCTGAGAACAGCATACATCAAAATGTTTTATTTCACTCAGTTCAAAGAAATGTTTACTGGTGTGAATTTAATGGAGTTTTTATAGGTCTGTAATTAAATAGTGATAGGAAAGTATCACTGAATAGGATGTTAGCCAAGTGTAGATAATGTGTGTTTTCAAAATGCAACAGTTTTCCTGACTTCATTAGTTTAGGTGTGTAACATCTTAGCACTACTCAGCAGCGCTCGAAAAATTGAATTTTGCCCCCTCGAGAGCAGAGATAAAATACTTTATTTTGCTTTTATCTAATGAATTGTAAAACAGTGATGAAGCCAAACAGCTGCTTTATTCTGTCCTCCTTCCTGCCCACCACCTTGTCGTTGTGGCCTCTTAAGTGAACTCGCAGCCCCAGCATTGCCCCAGTTTGCTGGCTTCTGGCCCAGCCTCTGCAAATGTTGGGTGCGGTGCCACTTTCCTTAGAGCCATGCAGGGATGTTGTACTCCTCTTGAGCCACATTGGGAACAGGTAGTGGTTAGTAGGAGAGGTACGAGGTGCTTCACCTGTTAGTTTATTGCCATCTCTCTTTTGTTGGCTATGGAAGTATGAGCTACAAAAGTGGGTGCCCCATTTACAGCCTGTTATCTTGATGAGCACTGTGTGCTCCTCAGGCAGCAGGATGCTTTGGATCTGCTTTCCTCCTGCCATATTTTGTTGCCTTTGCTTTGTTGCCTGATAGCCAGAGAAATGGCTTATTTTGATGATGGCTGAACATAACTCAGGACAGATGTGAAAAGATAGCAGCTTAAGCATCTACTTGTTGGTTGTTTCGGAAACAAAATTCACTAAGTCAAAAAAATACAAACACCACCATATAGATAGTTTGGTAGTATGCACTGGAAATAGGTATGTGCTTATATGTTGTTGGATGTTGGATGTTGATACTAGCTATGCTAACATCCACTTTTTATTTTGTGTATTTTGTACCAATGTATTTGCAGCATCCATTGTTCCATGCTATTTCCACTTTAACTAACTCACATCTGCTTTACATCTCGGGGCAAGAAGAGAGTTCACAGTCTTCTTCTCACAGAACACCGTGAGTATAGATAGACCTTTAAACTGGTTTGCTTTCCTCAGGAGTCTTTATGTAGCAAATCTGGGTGATGAGTGAAATGACAGATGTAAACCAGCTGAAAGTTCTGAAAGTGATGATTTAATTAAAAAATAAATATTAATGACAAGATAAAAAAGAAATCATCAGTTGTCCTTTTTTTAAAAAGTGTTTGAGGGAGTTTTTGTGCTTTGGATTGTTGGACTGTTTGTCTTCAGCAGCTCTCTAACATACGGAGATTAAACAACGATTCAGTGTGAGTGTTTACACAGATGATTATTTGGTTTGTTAGAGTCAGTCCATTAGAGCAGTTATAACAAACCATAAATTAGAATCTCCTGTTCCTTTCTTCTAACTGAGAATACTGTATACCCCAGCCATTCAGAGATCTCAAGAATGCTTCAAGAAAAGCATGAAATTAGCTTGAAAACTAAATGCCCCCAAATTTGGCATTACTTGTTTATTTATCAGGATACATTGAGGAATGCAGGAAATTAAAACAAAAGAAAAATAACAAAATGGGAATGAAGAGGAATGGATTTTTATTTGTTTTTTTTAAATTAAAGCTAAGGTTCTTCTTTGTTTTATACAAACTAGACTCGATATCACAGAAAAAAATATGATAGAACTGTTTGTAATATTAATGTTGTAAATGGAAGGAGGTATGAATGGACAATTGTCCAGTTATTATATTAGCTGATATGCAAAGTGCCTGTGTAGCATAGATTTTCTTTCTCTTGACATAGCTAATTTTTCCTAGTATTAATTATAAAACTAGTAATCTTGATCTATGGCAGAAAGGACTTTTGAGCTTCATCTCCTTATCTGCTGGGATTACTTGGGATGGTCTCGATTGCATGTAACTAACCCTGAATTTACTTTAATGACCCACACACTCATCCACATAGTGTGTTTCTTTGTGGGTGAATTGGTGAATCATTACTTAGTGGAACAAATGAGTATAAGTAAGGTATCTGGAAATTCAGGCATATTTTTTAAACTTTTCATTTATTTAAAAATATTCTTAAATATTTTAGCAGTTTACTTACGTGCTACATTTCTTGAATGTTTGTTTTCATTAGTGGTGGGTTTTTGTTGCTGTTGTTGTTTTCCTTTTTTCTTTACCTTTGTTGAGTAAAGAGAGGGCAGAGAACTATGGCCAAAAGATTTCATCTGAAGTATTTAGTTTACCATCTGGATGGATAGCAAGAAATGAATTAACAAATGAAACAGTCTTAAATTCAGTTAAGATTGCTAAGTGATCGAGTAAGCATTGGATTATCCTTTTGCTGGATCTAAAGGAAATAGCCAAAGGCCCCTAGATGATCGAAGTCTGTGAAGCCTAACATAAAGGTTCTCTAAAAATTTATTTGCTGTGCTGACAGGCTAAAAGCACTTTTAATGGTATAAAAATTATACAATTAATTATATCCTGGGGTGTTCACAGGGAAAACCTGTCAGTATATAATAGCTATATATTCTCCCTCTACCTCTGGCTGTTCCCCCCTTCTAGAAAAACTGCTTTTGCATATTCTCAGTTAGGGTAGAAGTTTTTTAAGCTCTTAGCTACACTTTCTTCTCACTGATGGTGATACTCCTTATAATTCTATGTAGGCTACAATCTGCATGAGAATGGTTTTCAGTTTCAGAAATACTTGGTCCAAGCCAGTATTGCTTACAGTGATGGCGGCTACTCTTGTAAAATATCTTTGCAGGCCAAAAACAGTCTTTAGGCAAGGTGCTATCTTTATGCTGTGCATTTCCCTGCCTTTTCTCTGTTTAAAGGAAATATAGATTATCCAACCAATGTAAGTTGTGAGAGGAAATGGCTCTGTCTTAAAATTAAAAAAAAAACAAACAACACAAAACAAAACAAAACAAAACAAAAAAACACAACAAAACACACAAAGTGGATTTCTATTGTCAGAAATTATAGTACAGTTCACTGTGATACTCAGAGGACTTCTGATCAACAAATGTAATTACAGATATTAGGAAAACAGAGCTTGAAATCCCATCATTATCCTTTGAGCCCATGGCAGGCGTTTTTTTACCTGCAGGCTGCTTGCTCATGTGAAAGCAAGCCCATTTTGCATTTAAAAGCACTTCAGTTTTTGCTTGGATAAAGTTCCTCTTGCAGTTGGCAAAGACAGAATGACCTCAAGGCTTTACAAACAAATATGTTTGTTATGTTTTCATTATACTAAATACAGAAATTTTCAAGCGTAAATGTTATCTTTTAAAAAATAAAACACGGGAAAACCCCAAAATGAGGGGGGAAAAAAAAAAAAAAAAAAAAAAAAAAGGAACAGAAGCAATCAGAGATTTTAAAGATTACTCATATCCTTTATCACTTCATGTAGCAATCAGAATTTATTTTAATCTCTGTATTGAGATTTGAAACTTATAAAGCGTGGCTTATAGTTTTACTCCAAATTATTCTCTTTCCCATCCTTTTCTCAAAGATGAGGCTGTGTTTGTGAGGCAGCTGAGATTCTTTACGCTCGTATGGCCTACCAAAAATAATTTCTAAATATATCACTATCTTAAAAAATGTATTGCAAGTAATGGTGAGAGTACATTATGCAGTGTCTTCACTAGCATGGCTATGCAATCTGAGCTGAGCTCAGTCATTTAAAACAACTTTAGGCATCCTTGAGATGCACTGACAGCAGAAAGTAACTTGTGAAACATTCACGATATGGGTTTTGTCTTTGCCCATTAAGTGTGTACCAAAAAAAGCTGACTGAATGTCTGAAGGTTTCATTATTAAACTCCTTAGTTATTAGTATGATTTTCAGTGAGGATACGCACCACAGATTTCTCTGGATGTTCAAGTTCTGACAGCATGAACTGTCTTAGTTCATCTGCTAACTTCATGAATTTGTGTTTCTGAGGTGCTTTTTTGATGTAGTAACAGTGGAGACAAGAATGTTAAACAAGTTGTTCTGTGAATCTAAAAAAGAATATCAAGGAAACTTGGAGTATTTGATGTTACTTAGGCAGTTAAAAATATGAATTAGCAAATAATTGTTGGCTGTGTTTAACAAGGAATTTCAGTGCTGAAGCACATGAATAAGAAAACAGTCTCTGGTCCCTCACCCAGGGGTGCAAACTTGGGGGCGGAGCTGGTGATGGGGTGCACTGACAGCCCCATGTACAGCACATGTTGAGCCAGGCCCAGAAAGCCACGTTAGGAGTCCTGTCAGCAGCTAAAGGTGATGGGACAGAGCTGTAGACAAGGTTACAGCATTGGTCTGAAGGCTTTTCATTTGACAAGGCTGGTATCATGTGCATGTAGCATGGCTGCAGGGATTCATGGTTCCCAGACCAGAGAAATGGGGCTGCTGTGCTGTGGGCCAAGAGTCTAGGGGAGGCAGGGAGGAACATGAATGCTCCTGGGTGTTCACAGGGCTCAAGTGTTTGTCTACAAATGAAACAGAAAAACACTGCACCACAGACAGTTTGGTGGCTGTTTGGCTGAGAAAATGATGCCAGGTTCCTTTTTCTTCACAGAATGCACATAATGTTTTGTTTTTTTATTTTAAAAATTATAGTTACAGTAGCAAATATGTTTGGCTTAAGAATCTACTAATGGCTATGAGGTTTTTATTAATATAGGGTTAACTAGTACCTGGTGCCTTATCTTTGTCTTTGGAAAGTAAATTGTAGCACCGAGTTTTTAAGAGCAGTTCAAAAGCGTTGTAAATATAAGCAGACATTTTAAGCATGCAGGATTTTGAAAAAAGCTATTCATTAATCAGCCCTTCCTGGCATCTCTTTTTATATACATAGATTAGATGGATTTAAGAATTTGCTTGAGGGGAATCTAATCCTCAGCTGCAGTGATAGGTCATGAGTTATTTCTTCTCATCTTTCTTCAAAAAGAAGCCCAAATAACACAAAGGAGTTGTTGTTTTTAAAACTGGAAGTGTAAATTACTGTTTTGTCTGTTCAGGCCCAAACACGCATGACAGAAATCTTAAATAATGCTGATCACTTTGTCTGCGGATGTTTTTCATCTAAAATTGACAGGATAAGTAGGCAAACTGTAAACCTTCTTTCAAAATGATAAGAATGTTATAAAAATCCATTTCTCTGCTTGAATTTTTTTTTACACTTTTGGAGTATTGTGTTAAGATTGAAAGTCATACAAGGACCAACAAATTAGGGGTTGCAGAGGATTATCTCAGTATTATTCCACTATTTTCCCTGCATTGTATAGTGATGAAATATCCCTGGCATTACTGTCACTGCTTAAATCTCTGCACTTTCAAAAGTGGTGATCTTTCAGATTATGCATTTCCAAATCTCATATCCAAAAACATTTTTGCTGTCTCTTGTATCTGAAAACATAAGTGCTGGAGATTATCAGTGCACTTTTATAATCATACAGTTAAAGTCTCGCTGATAATGAATGAACAAGGTCATAGAAGAACTAGTTGGTATCATGAATGCTTTGCTTTCTTACAGATCTTCTTGTTAGGTCACGGTACCTCTAACATACAATTTAACATGCATTTTCCCTAAATATATAAACCTCAAAGAAAAAAAATGTATATTTTCTTTAGTTCACATTGTTTCTGCAGCTCAGAATTGCTTCAGTGTCAAAGAGCAGCTAGAAAAGGAACCTTAAGATACAGGTGTCTGAGCCATAATTTCTCCTTATGGCTCTGCTCTGTTTTTTCTACTCTGTACTCTGCTTTCTTTCACTGCTGCTTTTCTAGTCTGTAAGAACCATGATGCTGAAGTCTCCTAGTTTCTGAGACCGCATTTATTTATTTTTGAGCATACTGATTGGAGCAGCGACTCTTTCACACATTAACACAGTGTGAGCACATCAGCAGGATTCTGCAGTTTGCTGTGCTTATGTAGTGTTATGTGTTTAAATTAATACAAAGATTGCTCTACAGAGTTTATATACTCAATTTTAGGATAATGATACATTGAAGCACAGAAGCATTACTTCAGTCTGAGAGATAGTGCATTCCCAGATCAGATAATGCAGTAGCTGGCTAATTTTCTGTGAATAGGTCTACTTTGATTTACTGTCATTAAAATAGAGAAAAGAAAGAAAGTACAATAGGTACTGCTCACTGAGGGGGATGTGCACTCTGTTATGTTGCTTGTACCTTTCAAGATAGCAAGGTAGAAGTTAATTGCATGGTAATCGTATATGTTTAACCTTGCTATGACTATATTAGTTCTAACACTTGTTAGTATTAAAAACATTTGATAATTGGAGCATTACTCTTGCAGTATATGGAAAATACTTCTTGATGCCTTTGATTTAGAAATAGCTTTTCATGATGGCTTAGTGTAGTATGAACAACTCTCAAACTTTTCAGAGAAATGAAACAGCAGCAATCTAAATAGATGCAGTTAGCAAGACTAGTTTCTTCTCTAATGATGTGAAGGTTTACAGTTTAGTGACCTACAAAACTGGCTCCCATCCAGGCCTTCTGCTTTACAGTTGCTTCTGGACTGTTTGCCTGGCAGCATCCTTAATGGACCCATAGGGAATTTAGACTTATAGCCTCAGTGTAGAATGCTGAAGAGGAAGTCCAACAGCAATTCAGGTAGACAAAAAATGGAGAGAAGAAAGCATCTGTTGTGACAGAAGTCTGAAACTCTTTTTTTATTATTTTTTTTTATTTTATTTTTTTCTCACAGAAACAGCTCCTTGGTAGTTTTCCTTTCACTTGCTTTATATATATGTGTGTGTGTGTGTGTGTGTATAAAACCTTTAAATTTCCCACTCTGAAGGCAAGGAAATAAACTTATGTTGATTTTATTACCGTAAATCATAACCATATTTTCACTTCCACCCCTCCCCATACAAGTTTTCATGCAATGAAATTGTATTTGATGAAAAGAGCATTTGAAATTAAAATGAATTAATTGTGAGGGGACAAAAATAGAAAAGGAAAAAAAAAAAAAAAAAAAAAAAAGCCTAAATGTAATAAGCAAGGGAATTTCTTCTGATAATGGATGTCCTTGATTCTGTTTGTCAGTCTTTCAAGCAAGCTGCTATCTAATAAAGGTTTTGTGTGAGCTTACCCAGTAAATTAAATAGTCCCTGCAAGGGACAATGTCTTTTTTGTGGTGTCTTAAGTCATTTCTTAGATATAAATCAAAACACAAATCAGTTCTTTATATATGAAGAGGTAGTACTTTGGAACAGCTGAAATCTATTTTTTTTCTGTTTGTTTGTTTGTTTGTTTGTTGTTTTTTTTTCTAAATCTCTCTTCTAGATACAAATCTCAATTTATTTTCTTCAAGCGATATGCTTTTTTTTTTTTTTAAATTTATTCAGTAAGAGGTTTTTCTGAGTTGCAAGTAACAATTAAGAGCAGACATTGTTTAGAGGTCATTTACATTAGTTCTTTCTACATGACATTGCATCAATCAATTAAGCTAAAATTGCAACCCCTATTTTATTATTGTGGCAATTTGACCCTGCATTGCAATGCTGCAAAAGCAGGTCTTCCATATTGTATATATACATATACTTTTTTTTCCTTCAAATGAGGTGTGTATGCTCTGTTTCAACACTGTGTTGCTGCAGTTGTGAGTTGCAGGAGGTTAGACTAGATTAGGTCAGTACCTCTATGTCCTTTTGAAAATGTATCACTACTGTTGTAGATCAGTCACTTATTTCCTTGCAGAAATAGTTTAAGACAATGAGCGATGTTATCTTATATTCAGTGCTGCAAAAACATGCCCATACTACTTCAGAGTTCTTCCTGGATCTGAAAATGGGCAGCTTTCATTTGTCATGTAATTGGCAGCAAAATGCCTGCACTCCATGCATACCCTGCAATTACTGCAGGGTCTACATATGCATTGATACATGCCTTTTGTGGGTCCTAGTTTTTCATCAGGAACCCCAAACAAATAACTGGGAAACCTCAGCAGATTATTCAAATTAGATAAAAGATTATTGAGGATATTTGCTGTTCACCACGAGTAACTGAGAACTGACTATGCTTGAGAAGGTCCAATCCCTTACGGGGCTAGGACCAAGTGTATTCCCCACTTCTGAATCCTGGACTTCCTAAACATGGATGCTTTGCTTTAGGTTTAGCTATTTTTATTTAATCCCCTAAATATTTCCATCTTCTAAAAGTTCCTGTTTGCTTGCCCTCACTCATTAATTGAAAACAGAGCACATGAATATGTTGGCTTTAGTATTTTAATTACTACTGTGATCTGAGATGAGTTACCTAATCCAGTAACAAAATATGTCTGTACTAGAGCTAAATCTACTTGGGTAAAGTGCCTTCTTGGAGAATTATATGAAGGGTAGCTTTCACTGACATACTGTGAAATATAAGAATAGCCATATTGCTGTTTAGTTTTTACTACTCGATAGCCAAAATAAATAGATACCCAACTGTTGTTATAAAGGTAGACTGTGTTCTATACTATTTTTATATTCTTATCATCGAGGAGAAGAATTCTTTTTTTCTCTTTGTAGGAAAAGCATAGAAAAGCCCCATGTTTCGTAGTCCAAGATAGCCTGAAGAATTTAAAAATGATAAAAGATGATTCAAAGAAGACGAGATACAATAAACGCATTTTATTTTCCCAAGTTTATCTAGGGAAGGCTCTGAGCAACCTTTTCAGATTATGAAGTTGACAATGATTTAGGCAGGATGATCTCCACAGGACCCCAGCACTGAATATCGTTCTATGATTCATTGCCAGTAAATATAGATAAAAGGAAAAAAATAATAATCTTTTTTAAATTTCTACTTACAAAAAGTTTGTTTAATGATGTATATGAAATATTTTGTAGTATGTTTAATTCAACATTACAAAAGCCTATAATAGAAGTGTGCAATTCAAGAAAACTTGCAAGAAATGAAGCTAGCACAAGTGAGACTTAATAGCTTCTAGGAAGGATTTTTCTCATGTTTTTCCTTAATCAAAATGTGACAGCTGTAAGCCGAGGTCACCTTTTGTTTCAGTAATTGGTTAGGCATTTTATTAATAGCATACGTTATGGAAGCAAGTAGATAGTTTTCTCACAAGAATTTCACACATGATTTATTTCCTTCATCAGATGCTTCTTCTCATTTAGCTGTTCCATAGTGTAAAATAAATGTATACATCATTTGCAGTTCTAAAATTTATTGCTTGAATCACGACATTGGTATATGACATAGTGCATCTTATTTTGTAGTATAAATTACTGTGACAGAATAGAACAATAGTGATGACTTTAGCTTATGAGCAGGGTAGTAATTTGATGTTACTTACTGCTGCAGAATAGTTTCTGTTATAGTTCCTTGAGTCTTAGTCTAAATCTCCTTCTATACTGAAAATTCCTTCTGTATTAAAAAAATCAGTTTTTTAAATAACTATTTTTATAACTAGAGCAGAAAAGCAAAGATTTTGCCTTTTGGTAGATGCAGGTAACAGGCCAACATGAATTATAAGAATATGTACATTTAAAATAAAAACATATTGTATAATTTTGAATATTATGAGATTATCACAGATAATGAAAATGGAATAATCAAGATTTGAACCTTCTAGAAGTGACAGATCTAAATTATGACTCTTTTTTTTTTTTTCTGAGAAAGATAACAGACCATTTTGTACTGTCAAAGTTCCTCAGAACTAAGCGACACTTCTATTATTCCCCACTGAATTTTACATTAAAATTGCCTTATTGCTGTTGATTTTGTGCAGATGGTACTCACATACTGGGGGAGTAATATACTGGATGAGGTCAGATTAATGAAAGTGGTGTCCTTTTTAGTAAGACATCATACTAAACTAAAATATTGTTGTAAAGTTTGGGGTGTTTAGAAATTGTACTGTTGAAGAGGGGACAAATTTCAAGTGTAACATCAAACCATTTGAATGATTTGATACCATTTGATACCATGGAAGGCTGAGGAACTTCAGAAGAAGAATGTGAATATCCTGTCAAATGGAATACAAAATTCATCAGTAAGAGATGAAGAGAAGTAGTAAGCAACTTTACCCTAAGATTTCCTAAGTGAACTCATTAGACTTACTGCGACCATATAGTCGTGTGGAACATTGAGTATATGGAAAGATTTTCTGGAGAAGAAAGAGTTTAAAAATTGCAACTGTTTTGTTTGGTCAATTGATGAATAAAAATGTTCTCAGGAGAAGTATTAAAATAATGATGAGTACGAGGAAGGCAATTGAATTATGCTTATTACTGTTTCTGGAAACATGCAAGTAAAGTTACCTTTATGAAATTCTAAAACCATGAAATTATAACCACGTTAGAGTTTAAATTTTTCCTCCTTTTCAGAGTATGCACACTTAGTCTGTGGAACAGAGGGCGTCACTATGCTGAGAAGAATTACTCAGATATAAAATAATGTTTATTTGTTTATTCCTTCCTTTCCAGGACTTAGAGGTCTCTTCCAATCTTAACGTGTCTCTGATTCTTATGAAATCATTTTCAATGCAGATATCCTGGCAATAAAGTAGGGAGCATTTAGAGGACCCATCTGTGCTGTTCTCTGGATAAAGTGAAGCTGCAAGCTGATGGGACAAGAGGGAATGGCCTCAAGTTGCACCAGGGGAAGTTCAGGTTGGATTTTAGGAAACATTTCTTCTCTGAAAGAGTGGTCAGGTGCTGAAATGAGCTGCCCAGGGAGGCTGTTATTGAATCACTGATCCTGAATGTGTTCAAGAAACATTTGGGTCTTGTACTGAGTGCCACGCTTTAGTAGGGAAATATTGGTGGCAGGTGGACAGTGGGACTGGATGATCTTTTCAACCTTGGTGATTCTATGATTCTGTGATATGAGTCCATAAGTGCATCATATGCATAGAGAAGTACTAAAAATATGTTTGATACGCCATGAATGCCAATCATCAGAAGAAAGGATAAATTAAATTATCAATGTATGTTAGTTGGTAAATAGGGGGGTGTTTCGTCAGTGCTTCTGCTGTGTAATGTATGCACTATGTAGTGGCATAAAATCTATAGAAAATCTGTGAATGATTTTATTTAGCAGAGTGATTTAAAATAAAAGGTAGTCTTTTTTAGCAAGAAATCTTTACACATTAATTTACTTTGTTCTTCAAAAGATAGTACTGGTTTTGTAATAAGAATAGTGTCTGTGTAGTGTTTCAATAATGAAGTATTCATTTTCTGAATATAAATAAGACACATGCTAAATGCACATAGTGATGATTGAGACCACTCATAGAAACGAGCAAATATTCTCATTTTTCAGTGGCATTTTATTAATAATAGATACAGTCTTTTTGCAGTACTGTTCTCCTAAATCTCTGTTGAGTTATGCTGCAATTGCTAGTCACTAGATCTGAACAACCAAGAAAAATCTAGAATTTAGGGGAAATTTATGAAATTTTGCTGGACTTGAATAGTCAAGGATAAGATCTCACTCCTGTTTCAGGTTTTTTTTTTTTATTCCAAGTCTGAGACAGTTTCAGGAAATTTCTCCTTTTGTGGATTTCCTTTTTTAATGCGACTGTTGTTTTAATTTGTCTGTGTTGTTTTGGTCTCATATTGGTACCTAAATTCTATTCATACCTTTCTTTAGTTGCTTTTTACTGAAGTAATTTCCAAAAGCTAATTACATTTCTGTGGCATTCTTTTCAGGGCTATTGAAAGTAAGACTTGTGTGAAGCATTCCACTTTAGATTAGTAATTAAAGCAGTTCATTTTACAATTACTGTTGTTAGCCATGTTAGTAACCTTTTTAAACACTCTAATCTAGAAAAAAAAAAAAAAAATCACCATCCTCCAGTGTAATTAAAGTTAATTAATTTCTAATGCTGGCATTTTTTTTTTTCTTCTTGCTTGCTTTTTTTTTCTTTGCTTTTACAAAATGTTTTTGTCATGGCATGACAGTGTCTTCATGGCAGCTCAACTGACTGTAAATGTCCGAATCATTTATGTTTCAATGTCAATATTGATTCTAGCATTGCATGTGAAATAATGTTAAATTATTTGTGAGGTTTTGAGACTAGGGCTGGAAAAACAGTTTTAGAATCTTTTGACCACTGAGTATTGTGGTGGTTGTTTTCTGCTCTGAAGGTGATAGGACAAGTGTTCCAAAAGCCACAGCACCCTAGAACTGAGTTTATAGGCACTTACATTCTTAAGTATGTGCTGTAATTTATGCTTGAATCTAGTCATAAAATTAATCATTGCAAGACTAGAAACTGCAAACATGTGAATTTATGAAGTAATGATAACCTAAATACTGATTTTTGTTGGTTTTATTGCTTATAAGGTGAGAATTAACCTTGTAATTCCTGTTGTTTGTAATACTTGCTGGTTAATGTAAGTAATAACAATATATGCTATTACATATATTGTATGCTATTATATATGCATTTATATTTTTTTATATGTAATATGTAGTCTAGAGATTGTGAATGACCCATTGTGCTAAGGAAATCATGGAAAATTTCATTTAAAATAAAAGGCAGAAAGCAAGGGTGTATAAGCTAATCAGTGGCTCATAAAAATAGTTTGGGAGAATTGGTCACTAACAACTTGAGACAATCAGAAAATGGGGTTTCTAGTACACAAAATTTGAATGAGCAGTAGAAAATATGAATCATTTTCTCCTTTCAACTATATAACGTGGGTTGTGTTGTGCACAGGGGAAAAATATCCATGTACTCTACAGGGCAGTCATTCATGCTGAGTGGATATGAACAGTCATTTGGAGCACAATTGATTTTGCAGTATCCTGGGCTGGGCTGGAGACTTGTGAATTCATTGCTCTATAAGCTATTAAAATTTATACTTCACAATAAAGTGGCTGTTTTAATAGGAAAATATTTTAAAAGTAAAGCATGATTATCTTCACTGCAGAAGGGGATGTTTTACCAATTGAAGACTAAAATCTTAATAAAGGTGAAACAAGTAGAATAAAATACTGGCAAGTACTAAATATGTTGTTGTACCGTGTTTAAACAAATTGTTAGGAAGCATGTAAAACTTTTAAGAACTTTGATATTTCCTCCCCATGCAAAGGTCTTTTTTATAAGTAACATTTTGGAGTTATTAACAGTCTCAAATATTTGGAGTATTACAAATAAATAAATAAGCAGTTGTGATGGGTTGTTTGCCATTGAAGTGAATGTAAAAATTGAAACAAGGGAAAGGATTGGTAAGAAGTTGAAGCTCCAAAGGGAGTGCAGGTTTCCCTTTCACTTTTACATCTGATACTTTAGTATAGGACTTCAGCTGTATTTTAGGCAGCTTACCAAGCAGGCAGAGGATTTTAAACAAACATGAACTTTAATATTATTTTTTTTCCACTATTATCATCAGTATGACAGAAGAAAGGATTCATTGCTTCTGCTATATGAGTGTCTTGTTGATGGAAAGTGCAGTGCAGACCTCTATGACTGAAGACTGTAACAGATATTTAAAATACAACTTGAGTTCTTGTATTTCATGTTTTCCATTGTTTGGGAGTGTGTGAGGGAAGCTAATAGAAAATAGTGGGGATAGACAGTCAAATTTCTAAACTGTGTTAAAGTTTGGGGAGTGGCTGGGTAAGAATGCTAAGATCATGAGCATCAGTGAGAAGACTGGAGAAAGAACTAGGCAACAAACTGTAAGGCAGCCTTTTGTGGGATAAGGATACCAGACAAAAAATGATGTAATTAATGATTGTTTGGAAAGAAATAGCACAATATTATGAGAACCAATAGTCCTAAACTGATCAATTCCAATACCCTGTGGTGATGATTGTTGCAGTGAAAGCTTGTCTTGTAAAGGGAAAGTAAACCTGAACACAGCAAATAAATGTTTATAATGAAATAGTTTGAAATCAGAAGCATTTTATTTTTTTAAACTATGTAGAAAAGTATGTTTCTCTCTCTCTCTCTCTCTCTCTCTCTATGTAATTATTGTGAGATTAATCTGGGCAATCCTTTGATTTTGTTTATGATAAATATCTCAAGGTTCATCTTATGGAGAGGCTAAACACCCATTCCTTATGGCCAGATGCCCACATTGTACAAAATACACATGTGGCCAGCCAACAGACCAGCACAGACAGAAACCAGTGTCTTTATCAGCAACAGTGGAAGCATACTGAACATGAACATCATGAATAGTCTAATCTTGTTCCCCCTTCTCCAGCTGATAAGAGGTTTGCTAGTGCTCACATCCAAAGCTACACACAACATGGCTCTTGGATGGCTAGTTTCAGACATTCATTTAGTCTGCCCTGGAGCTGTACCATAGGCCCCCATCTCCTACAGTTACTGGCTCAGCCCTGTGAGTCCCCCAGCCCTGCAGTGCCTCTTGAGCAATTGGCACTGACACCACTTGTCCCACAGAGGTTATAGTTCAGCTTGATTTTCTCTACCAAATCGTGCATGCACGCACACAGACTGTAAAGCTTACTTACATGAGGAATAGTTAGGACTAAAGTTTAATGAAACAGGACAGACTGCACTGATCAGGTAGAACGCTTGGCCAGACAAGCATACTTGTAAGCCAGAGGCTTACAATTGAGTGGACACTTTTATGCTTTTCCCCCCATGTTTGCCTTACTAATTTCTACCAAATCCTATGTGTATATGAAAAAAATAAAGGCTCTATAATTGTTTATGGCTGTAAAAATTCACATCTCTTTAGCATTGTGTTGTTATACACAATTAGAACTCACTGACACATCATGAGATGGTTTTGAATGTTACAGTCTTCCATAAGTTAAAAAATTGATCAGATGAATTAATGAGGGAAGAGTGCCTGGAAAGCTCTTAAACATGAAGATGCATGAAGATCCCCTGGCTGAGGAAGTTCCTGAGGTCCCGGAGTGGAAATAGGGTCTGGAATGAACTATCGCCCTGATCCTTTTCTCTCTGTTAGGCATCTTCTGCTGAACCTTGTCTGAGACACAAGATCAATGTGATTTTTTAAAAATTGTACTCCTGTGTAGATATCTGAATGCTAATTGACTGCATTATAATCAGAATTTAATGCATATGCAGCTTAGTGCTCTTCATTCCCACCAGCCAGGGATTGTACATCATTCTTAAGCTCTGCTTATTATCAGTTTTCTCCTGTGTGACTGAATGTCTTGATTTCTGCTGTATTTACCATACCTATTTCCAATAATTTTCCATAGAGGATAGGTGGATTCTGTCTCTGTTTCGTTTGTTTGTTTGTTTGTTTTATTCTTTCTTATGTCCTTTTTATTGCTTTTTTAACCTTGCTAATGTTGCTGAACTAAGTGCTAATATAGAAGGTACAGAGTAAAACCGTTCCCCAGATAAGTGAAATACCTAGCAGTACAAAAGGAAAGACTTCCAGATCATCAAAGTTTCATACTGTTTTTAGAAGGAAGAAGGTAATTTGAATCTTTTTTTCCACGTTGATGGATTTATTTTAATTTTTTTTATATTTCAGAAAAAAACATAAAAGAAAAAAAAAAGATGCTTGTTATATTTAGTTGCTCGCATCTGGGTTGGAAAAAAGAAAAGAAGCAGGAAATGTTTATATGTTTAGTTTCAGTGTGTTGCTCTACATTTATGTAAAATTGTGCATCTTGGCACTTAAAAGGAACACCATAGTGAAAATGATAGATATACATATGTAGGAAATTCCCAAGAATTTTGAAAAAAAGTAGAGTAAATATCTTTCAAATAATGTAAGATCACATATTGAAACAAGATGGAGATATTTTACTGCATCATGAACACAGTTTAAAAATCTAGGGATTCCAAAAGCCTAACAACCTACTCAAGCTAGAACTCCTCTGCAAGGCTGCAGTCATTCTGGAGCCTTTTGTATTAATAAGAGGATATTCCTGATCAAAACTTTTGAGTCATTTCAGCTAAAATACTTCTGTTTCTCTGAGTAGCTGGCATCTCATATAGTCTTTTTTTGGGGGAATGTAGTTCTTTGGCAGAATTACACAGGTTGGATGAAAGGTCATCTAGTTCAACCTCCTGCTCAGAACAGAGTCAACCATGAATCAGATCACATTGCTTATTGCTTTTCCCAGTTGGGTGCTGAACAGTCTCCAAAGCCAGAAATTTCAGAACTTCTCTAGGCAACTTATTCCCAAGATTATTTTCCTTATAATTAATTACTTTTCCTGTATCTAGTTGAGACTTCCCTTTTCTCCCTCTTTCAGTTCATGGTTGTTGCTCATTCTTCTGCTTTTCACCTCAGTCATATGCCTGACTCTGTCTTCTTAGATACAGAAAAGCTACTTTCTTCCATTCCTTTTTTTTTATCTGCCAAACAAGCCCAGTCCTCTACCCTTAGCCTCTCCTTTCAGGGCAAGTGCTTCTGTCCCCAGCAAACTGGTAGTGTCCTATTGATCTTGTTCCAGTTGACAAGTGACTTTCCCATACAGGAGGAGCAAAGAATTGAACATAGCATTGCAGACAGATACTAACAAATGATGAGTAAAGAGGAGAAACCATTTTCCGCAGCCTACCAGCTACATTCATGCTAATACAATTCATTATATTGTCAGTATACAATGTCACTACTGAGGATATTTAGCCAGATGTTATTAAGATCCCCAGGTCTTTTTCAGCAGAGCTATTCCACAGTGAGCCATTCTCAGCCTTATTCAAGGGTAGCCCATGCTAGGTGAGAAATCTGCATGTCTCTTTGCTTTCATGAGATCTTGTTGGCCTAGTTTTCCAGCCTTTCTAGTTCCCCCTACACAGCAGCCCTGTCCACAGACATAACAACTGCGTCCTCCGCTTTAGTGTTGTCACACTTGATAATGATTTTACCTCCTCCTCCAAGTCATTGATAAAGATGCTAAGTAGGATAAATCCCAGAATAGAGCCCTTAGGAAGACTGCTTATATCAGTTCTCTGCAGATCATTAACCACTACCCTCTGAGTGCTGTAAATTATTGCTCAAACTACCATGGATAGTACTGGGTATTTTAGCGCCTTTCTATAGGAATGTGGGATCCTTCCAAGCTAATCAGGAGTGGAGGATGTGAAACTAAGTTAATGTTCCTTTCTGTCAGACTGATTATGTTCAAGTCCACTTGGACCCAGGGTAGTTGGGTTACACTTTATGGACTTACTAAATCCAGTGTCCCCAAAATAGATCTGTGGGGCATCTGTACATGTTCTGCGTTTATACACAGACACCCTAACTAGATTATTCAGTCTGCCTCACCTTCAAGTCTTCACTTATTTTTTAAGTTAGTGAGAACTTCCATTCTTGAAGGGAAATAATTTATTTTAATTGATGTTTTTCGTGTTGTGTTCTGTCTGCCTCTAGCTTCAGTGAGTATTTTCACACATAACTTAAGTGTATTAGTGTAACTTATACGATATGAAATCATTGCTTTCCTACTTTCCTCTTAATTTTAGTTTTGTTTTCTGCATTCTCTCCTCTAGTCCTCCTCTCACCATTTCTTTTTATTTAAGCTTGTAGTCTGTTTGACAATGATAGGCTTTTTTAAAAAGTGGAGTAATTAAATTATTAAATAATAATTTAAATAATTAAAATTATTTAGTATTTTGAGGCTTTGTGAAAGAAACAATAAGAATTGCTGTGACTGTGGTAATGTTTACAAAATCACAAACCTTAATTAGTTATTAGTGTCATTATAATTGATACTGTTAAGTAGTTCCTGGACTTTGAGCTTTGTCCTTAATTAGAGGCATCAATGTCTCCTTCCCACTGAGATTTCTTATTTTGCCTAATAACACAGGATTATAAGCTTTCAGTTGTCTCTTGAATGAAACCTCCCAAATGACCATACCTGTTAGAGCTGCCTTCCTCACTTTAGCCAGACTTCCAAACATGCTTTTTTTTCCCATTGTCTGAGCCTTTATTTCTCTTCACTTGTTAATAACTACTTTTGTATTAGTTGTTTTTCAATTAGTATAGTAACTTCTTTCTTGACACTTGGCTTATTGTTTCTCATAAGATATAGAAATTATAATTTATCTCCTAAACAAGATTGTCTCCTACAGATTTCAGAAGCTTCTTGCAGGGTTTTTTTTTTCTTTTTTTTTTTCTTTCCTAAATATTTTGAACAAATCAAATTGTGTACTCCTACTGTCTTGTCTGTCTTTCCCATTCTTGTTAATTCTTATCTTGCTTTGTTCTGGACATCTGGATATGTATGGGATATGTATGTTTCACGGTGTCTTCAAGGTCACTGGTTTTCTTTAGCTGTTCCTTTGTCTCTTAATCATTAGTCTTTCTCCTGCTTTGTCAATACCGACACTTCCAAATTTCTCCAAAATTTGCTTTCAGCTACTGATTGATCTATTGTTACCATTAATTCTCATGATACCAGGACAGACAGTTAGACCCATGTCTCCATTCCTCTTCAACAGTCTTTCCTGTACCTTTTTTCTGCCCTACTTTTCTCCATCATTAAAACTGGAGAGCTCATGTGCAGAGGAGCTCTGCAGAGAGGGACCTGGGTGTCCCGGTGGATGACAGGTTGGCCATGAGCCAGCAGTGTGCCCTTGTAGCCAAAAAGGCCAATGGCATACTGGGGTGCATTACAAAGAGCGTAGCCAGCAAGTCGAGGGAGGTGATCCTCCCCTACTACTATGCCCTGGTAAGGCCTCATGTAGAGTACTGTGTCCAGTTTTGAGCTCCCCAGTACAAAAAAGACAGGGATCTCTTGGAAGGAGTCTAGCGGAGGGCCACAAAAATGGTGAAGGGTCTGAAGCATCTACCCTATGAGGAAAAGTTAAGTGAACTGGGTCTGATTAGCCTTGAGAAAAGAAGACTGAGAGGGGACCTGATCCAGGTCTATAAATGTCTAAGGTGTGGGGGGCAACGTGGCAAGGCCAGACTCTTCAGCAGTGTGTGGAGAAAGAACAAGTGGAAATGGCCAGAAACTGGAGCACAGGAAGTTCTGCACAAATATGTGCAAGAACTTTACAGCAAGGGTGACAGAGCACTGGAACAGGCTGCCCAGGGGTGTTGTGGAGTCTCCTTCTATGGAGATATTCAAGACCCGCCTGGATGCCTACCTGTGCAACCTGGTGTAGGGAACCTGCTTTGGCAGGGGGGTTGGACTTGATGATCTTTGGATGTCCCTTCCAATCCCTACGATTCTGTGATTCTGTGAAAACTACATGTAGAAGATCCTTCATCCATTCATTGTTCTCATATTTAGCTATTTATTGCTGTTGCCAACTTGATCCGTTAGCAGTTTCATCCTGTTTGGCCTCACTCTTCTGTCTTCTTCCTGATTTGTTCTAAAATACTTCATTCACCCTCTGCTACCATTTATTTTTTATCATTGATTTACCTATCATTGAGTATCTACAGCTTTTGATTTTTCATCACCTTTGTGGTGATGGTGCGTGCTTTATGTTAACAATGTATGATGGGATTTGTAGTCTACATTTATTTGTTTTAAACATTTTTTTCCCCTTCCTTAGATTTTCTCTCATTTTCTGAATATTTATGACATGGTTTCCACACTCTTAATTATTAAAAATGACAGGAAAGTCATCTCTTTATATACGGCACATTTGAATGTAAGGGTTTTATCAAGGAGAATTTATATTCTTATATACTTCCAGTGCAGTGGAATATTTGTTTTGGAAAGGGAATAATAGAGTTTAGTGTCAGAATGTTAAACAAAAGGGAAGATGCTGATAGTGGGAGAATGATGTTGTGTGGCATACAAAGATGGGGAACATTCACATTTAAGATAATTGAAGCAAAAATACATTTTCAGATGAAGGAGACAAAAGGAGGAGGAATAAAAGCTAATGCCTAGGAAATTTTGTAGGAAGATAATTGATTGTTAGTGATGAATAGCAGAAGCAGGCTTATGCAAATTTTTAAGTGGGGAGGAATTTGAATCTTAGGGAATCCTGAATTTTTGGTGGTATCTTGCAATAAATTTATTAGAGTATAGTTTAGGATATATTGTACAGCATATGAACATTCCTGTGCTGTTGCTTACAATTATAAAATGCCCAATATTTCTTTGGCAGATATTTAATTATTTAATTCTGAAACAGATGTTCTCCACAAAATTTTATATTTAAAGTATTTTAAATAAATAATATCCTTCTTTTCCCATTTTGTTGTAATTAAAAATCTATGTAATATTTTCATTTAAATGAATGATGTACGTTGCTTTATACTGTCTTCAGTAGAACTTTGCTATAGCATGTGTTTATTTGTGTATGCTCAGAAACAGTTATATGATTTCAAAAGTGTGGATGAATAACATTATTTTCTTTCTGCTTTATCTTTCTAATAAAGCCAACAGCATACAAATTAGAAATAACTTAAAATTGTTCTGTAACGAGTGGACATCCTACATTTTAATCAGCTTTTTGAAGACCAAAGAGAGATTGAGATTCAGTTAACATAAAGTTAAAAGTGAAGAAGAGTTAACTGTTGAAAAATGTTGGGGAAACTGGGCTGCGGGAATTTCAGTGTTGCTTGAGATATGTTAAAATTTGACTGAACTCTCCTCTGTTTTTTTGTCAGGCTCTGGATGGTGTTTGTAGTAAGGACTGTGCATCCTATATCTAGTTTATTGAAAGATGCAATTTTCCTTGAGCTGCACTTGAAATTTGCACTCAAATCCATAGAATTAAGCCTTAGCTTTTTTTTTTTTTTTTCTTCACATAATTCTGCAAGAATCATAACAAATAAGATAGGGAAAGACACATTTTGTAGGAAACTGGGGAAAATATGAAGCATTAATGAAATAATGATTAAAAAAGAAGACTGCTAATGCTAATGTGATTTTTTAATAGGAGCCAACAGTAAGTTAATGCTAAATGAATGGAAAAGTTATGAAAGGGGTGAGAAAGAGACTGATGTTCCTGGAAGGACTGAAAAGAGAGTAATTTGGAATTGGATCTCTAACACACTGATTTGGACATGATAATGTGAATATGCATGTGTTGTGATGGTGGAGAGTGTTATTTTGAAGTTTAAATTAAGAGTTTGGAAGTCATAACATTTTATCCTACCTTGAGTACTGAAATCTCCTTAGAGTCATAGAACCATAGAATATCCCAAGTTCTAAGTGACCCATAAAGATCATCTTACATGGCTTTAAAAAAAAAATGGAATTGAGATGGTGGTGTTCATGTATTACGTTACTTCAGGTAAACTTGTGAGAGCATGTATGCTTTTAAGTTTAGCTGAAATTCATGGTCGAGACACAAACAAAACATCATAAATGTTAAGAGTATTATGTATATATTTTTAAAAAATCTGACAAGAATCTGCCCTCAAATTTTAGGCCCAACAGCTGCCTCAGGGAATCTGAGTTGTGTTCACATGCTAAAATACAAATTGTTTGGTTAGCTTGAAAAGCAACAATCATTTTTTCACTCTATTTGGTGTTGTCCACACTGTTGCATATTTCAGTTTGGTAATGGCTTATTTATCTATCTATCTATCTATCTATCTATCTATCTATCTATCTATCTATCTATCTATCTATCTATCTATTTTTTATTTGTTTGTTTGTTTGTTTATTTATTTACTGTTATTACAGAGATAGTCTTATGTATCCTTTAAGGTTGCATTAAAAATATGAATAAGGTCATTTTTGCACTGTTGTGATATCATTGGAAACCACATTTACTGAGTGTATGTTCAATTAGTGTCCCAGATGTAGAAGAGACTATTACTTACTGCCTTACAGGCCCTTCTTTCAGGTAATCACAGGTGATGGAGGGTGAAATGAGTATGTTTCTGTAGAAATCTTCAGTTCTAGTCAGAACTGAAGAGATCACTTCTGAATATGTTGTAATGAACACAAATCTTTTCAGATTTGTTTTCCTTCTCTGTGAACATGAGAGCTGTCTCTCCAACAGCCAACAGTTCTGTCTCATCAAATCCAGTCTCAAGTTAATATATTAAGCTATATCATTGTTGTATTACTCATGGGAAATCTGAATGTAAATCTGTATGGCATATAAAGATAAAAGTTGAGTTGAACTGTTAAAAAGGAATCAACCAGTATGGTTGATAATAATAATTTAGAGGTTATCATTGTGTAACGAGGACATTTTGAAGCAAGAGCTATATCCTTCCCTCACGCTTGATTTAGCACTGAGATATCCGTATCTTTTATATGTGTGGCTGCCCTCAGCATTTCTGTTTTCTTTCAAGTTCTAGTGGGAGCACACAATGAGTCCTGTAACAGAGTAGTGCACAGAACCCATCAATCTGTGTATCTTGGTATCTTTAATGGGTAATTCTTAGAAGGAAAAGTGGGATTCTTTACTGTGGCTCTAGGAAGATATTTTTCCATATGCTTTCATTCATTTCTCTGTTTCAGTGGAGAATTCCTGCTTTGGTAAATTGTATTAGATGATCATGTTGTTCCAGGACTATATACTTTGAGTGGGTGGGAGAGAATCAGCGAATTCAACCTGTGGGGTTGAATTTCCCACATTTCCAAATTCCCATATACCATGAGATGGCATATTTTGTAGAAATACGAATATTAATGGTCTTGGATCAATAAATTCCAATTATGATAAATATTTTGTTCTTTTGGCCATTTATTCTAAATTTCTCTTTGCACCTGAATATATACAGCATGTGGGTTTGTGGTTCCCACAAGCATTATGGCTATTTGGAGCACAGCATGAAATTGCAATCAACATGAATGAGGAACAATGGCTACATAAGGGTAGAGCAGATGGAGCAGTTTTCCACTCTTCTAAACTGTAATGTTAAAAAGAACATCCGCTATTTTAGGATCAGGAATAGGCCATCTGCCCAAATTGCCTGCCCTTTCAGCTTTACCTTACTTCCACATTACTATTATTATTTTCATTTGAGTGTCATTATATTTTTATGCTTTATACAAGATAGTTCTGTCATAAGCTGATCTTTTTGTAAAGCAGGTTTTTCTTTAAGAATTCCAGGTCTTTCTTTAATATTTATGTTTTGATATTCAATATTTTCTTCCCACATATGATGTTCGCTTGACAATTTCTCTGTTAAGTGAGACAGCATCTGCCCTTGCAGTGTTGGAAATGATGTTTCTGACTAAAACAATAGTAGCAGAAAATAAGCAAAGGAGTAACAGAGTGCTTGGAGGGTATGGGAGGCAGCAGGGCAAAGGAAAGGACTTAGAGCAAAAAGGGTGTAAAGACAATTGAAGCTGTTGAAGCTGAAGAAAAAAAAAAAACACAACAAAAACTAAACAAACAAGCAACCAAAACAAGCCAAACCAAAACAACAAAAACAAACAAAAAACCAAAACAAGGACAAACAAAAACAAAAACAAAAACACCCACAACAAAACAAACCTGGGCAAGTGAAATTTAAACAGCAGCAAGAGGATTTTTATTTCTAACATTAATCTTTCTCTGAAAGGAGGAATGACTTAGCAAAAGATTCAGTTCCTTTGAAGGCTATTGGTTTACAGGATACTATTTCAGTGTCTTTGTGGGTTGGGAATTAGAAAGAATTAAATGTTTTTTTGTTTGTTTGTTTGTTTTTTCCAAAGGGACTTTAAAAAATCTGAAATTGTTAGTTCAGTGGAAATTGAGTGCTCTACAAGAATGTCAACACTATGTATCTGCATTTCATTTCACGACTTGTTATTAATTCATGTTATGTAAATACCTGCACAGTCACAGTCATTTGGCAAATGACAATGGAAGTTTTTTTCCCTTAATGCCTAAAGAAATCGTATAAAATCACTTCAATGTTTGAAGAACACCAGATTTTACTACTTTTTCCTAAGGGGATTCACCTCCTTTTATTGAATAGGTCAATTCTCAGTTTCAAAGGACAGATCTCAAATGATAGGATACGGCCATGTTCTTTAATATTCCACTCACCACGTTTTAGTCATAACCGAAGTGGAATTATGTATTTACGTGAGTAATTGCAATTATTTTGTGTAAAACCCAACTTCTAGAACTGTTAAATTGATAATTTAGGTATTTTTTATTTTCATTTCACAAACTTTGACATCTCAGTTGGATTTTTATCTCATTAGCTTCACATTCTGTTCGTAGAACATTTCTGTTTTCATAATCCTTCTTGTTGTGTGGCTATTGTTGTAGCATTGTATTCTCACCAGCATCTCTTTGGACTTTTCCCTAGGAGACTGATTCAGGTTGTTTTCCACTGGTATTAATCTGAAGACTATTCAAATTACACATTTTGTAGGTCAACCAACTATTCTACAAAACCAATTAGTTGGTAAGGTCGATCCATATTCCACATAAATGAATATTTTTCCTAATTAGCAGTTTATTTCATCATCTTTCCACTGTTGATCTTGGAGCCCCAAAGTGTTCTAAAAGAATCACTTGTTTAATTTTTTCTGTCATTCCCCCCTTCAGTTTTATCCAAGATGTCTTTTGATAAGCTGTATTATGATGGAGTGATACGATCTTTGGTACACCAGTACTTTTAAACTCAATGTATGTTTCCAGTTATCTAGTTTATAACCTCTACAAAAACAGTAGATGGTAGCTGATCTTTTCCCAAGCATGAGGTGAAATATTAACCATGGCCTGTCTTTAGTGGCTTATGCTCAAAGGTTATTCTCATTGTTTTGTTTAACTGTATCCTTAAAAATGTCTACTATGGTTTTCATACTGATTGCACACTTTCTGCAATGTAAAGTTTCTTCTCAAGAATCTGATTTTACTCTATTCAGTGCATCTTTCTCCCCTGTTCTTCTGGAATCATTTAGTAAATAACTTATTTTCTACATTATAGAGGCACTTTTTCTGAAACATCTTTTGTGGCTTCTGATAACAAATACTACTTGATAACTGTTGATCCTTGTGTCTTTTCTATGACTAACAAGCAAAAGATTGAGGAAAGAATCTCCATTTATTCTTTAAGTCGTCTTGAGGTGATTGGTTAAGGTTACATAAACAGACAGCATTTTTTTTTAGTGAATTTTGGAAATGTTTTTTGTTTGTTTTGTTGTGTTTTGTTTTTAAGAGGAAATTAGCATTTTTTATATACTTTGTAGCTACCATTTGAGGTTACAGTTTCACATCATAGTATCTAGAGCAGAAATTTAAATCTACACATATATCATCTTGTCTGTGTTAACTGATGGAATATTGGAATAGATATTTATAAATGTTTTACCAAGAATTAAATGGTTAGTCTTTCCATGAATAGAGCATTGCTATTTTCAGTCTATTAGCTGACAGAAAGGGGAAGGCAAGTGAGTCCAAACACTGAATTAATGTCTTATGATCTTCTTGACCATGTTCTTTGGGACATTTTCCTCTAGTATTCCTTGAAGTAGAACTTCTAAATGATAGCTGTGAGAACACACTTGCATAAATAAAGAATATTACTCAGTTTCATAGTGATTACTGGAAATGTGTCTTTCTGTTTGTTTGGTTACCAAAGTTTTGTTTTCCTAATAAAAACAAAATCTCAGTCTTTCAGAGATGGATTGAGGAATTTGTTAAGTTATGAAACTTCCTCAAAGTCACGTGAGAGGAGGACTGCAATGTTATTTAATGAAATGCAATGTATTTTTCTTTTGGAGAGATAAATCATTTAAATCTGAACAAGTAAGCAATGGGATCATGAGTTTCTTCTTTAAAATGTAAGGTATATTTTCATTTGATATCAAGATAGATTACAGAGTTGTTCAAATGCTTGTTAGATACACTTAGGTACTCAGCAGTTTAGTACAAGAATTCTGTACGCTAATGCAATTTATCTAGAAATGAAAGCTTGTAATGTGATATTTAATTAAAGTAGATATAATCAGGACTTATTTGGGGGACGGACATGGGGGAAAGGATTTTCATGCTTTTGTTCATGTTTTATAAAACTGTTCTGAGCTGTTTTTGCCTGAAAGAGATTCTTGTTTCTGCTCTAAGATTAAGTTCAACATGTTGCTTGATTCAAAAGGTTAATATTTCATTCTCTAGTTACAAAATTCAGCGATAACTTATTTTCTTCATTCTTCCAGTTTGTATTTATAATCATTAATTGAAATAATGTAAAACTTTGTCAGTTTCTATATCTGGAGTCACCATATCTTCAGCCATCTTAATGGTCAGATGTCTTTTCTCGAGCAGACTTGATAGTTGTTATTCTGCAAGAGTCGCTTTTGGCTTGTGATCAAAATTCTGATCAACAGGATTTTGAGCACATTTGCTGCTTATGGGCTCAGTCTTGCTCTCATGAGGATTTTAACTTTGATACGAGTAGTCAGGTATTCATTGTTCTCATTTCATTTCATTTATTTCATTTCTACTAATAATGTTTCTGTCAGTCATTTATTGCTTGTTAGATTGTGAAAGCTGGGGTGGTTTATAAACTAGTCAGTTGTTATTGCTAAGAGAAGTGTGTATGTCTACAAAGAAATCCTTAATATATCTAAGCTGTTCAAAACAGATGAGTTCAGTTTATCACAGCCTTAAGTTTAGACATTACTAATAACTGAATTTCCCTTTTGATTGAAGCCAAAATATTGGATTTATATGTTCTGAGTCTAAAAATGCATTTAATTTTCAGTCTTCTGGAAAAATACCAAAGTAGCTTAGAACTTGCTTTTGTCAGTAGCTAATAATCTATTTCCCTGTCATTTTTATGTCTCCTTTCTGCCCTTCAAAGAATCACAGAACTGTAGGGGTTGGAAGGGACCTCTAGAGATCATCATGTCCAATCCCTCTGCAAAGCAGGCTTCCTACAGCAGTCTGCACAGGCAGGTGTCCAGGCAGGCCTTGAATATTTCCAGAGCAGGAGAATCCACAACCCCCCTGGGCAGCCTGTTCCAGTGCTCACCCTCACTGTGAAGAAGTTTCTTTGCATATTGATGCAGGACTTTGGATGCTCCCGTTTGTGGCCATTTCCCCTTGTCCTGTCCCCACAGATCACTGAAAAGAGGTTGGCCATGTCTCTTTGACTCCCACATTTAAGGTACTTATAAACATTAATAAGATCCCCTCTCGATCTTCTTTTCTCAAGGCTGAACAGACCCAGGTTACTCAGCCTTGCCTCATAGGGGAGATACTTCAGGCCCTTTATTATCTTTGTCTCCCTCTGCTGGACTCTTTCCAGGAGATCCCTTCTCTTTTCTTCCTCCCACATTAAGCAATATATAAAATACAGTTATTATTACTAAGCAGTATGAGTAAGTACTTTGTGAAAGTGTTTATTATGCGGGTCATTGCAGTTGTACAGCCTAAAACCAGCAAAAATAACGTATGTGCTCCAACTGGCATTTCAACAGGAGAATATGGAAGGAAATATTTTATCAGATCTTATCTGAGTTTGTTTATTGTCAGACAAGAGCACCCCAAATACTTCTCTAGAAACAAACAAGCCAAAAACGGTTTTGATTTTAATCAAAAATGTATTTTCCTCATAAAAAAATTTCACATACTCACTGTGTCTACTCTACAGAATTGTCCATTTCATTACACCATGTATCAATCCTAGTATAGCTTTCACTGCAAATCTCGTGGCTATTGTGTGTAATACAGCACAGGAGGAGGTATTGCTCAGTTCCACTACTTGTAAGTAATAGTAAAAAAAACAAAAACAAACAAAACAACCAAATAAAACCAGAAAACGTTCTTGGCTACTTGCACTGTATTCCAGACGTAAAAGTCTCAGGAAAGTTCTAGAAAATGAAGTTAATTGTATTTGGTTGGTAGAACACCCTTAGAAGCCTTAGTTAAAATTCTTCTCTTATGCTGAGGCAGTACTTATTCCTATTTGTCAGCAGCAAAGTCCAGGCATCTAATTTCTAAAAGATACAGTTGTTCTTGTTTCTTTTTTTTTTAGCACATATACAGTCCTGTGCTTTTTATTTCAGAAATTAAGTGATATTTATGACATATTAGTTGGTACGCCTATTAGAGTTGATTTAACTTCCATTGCTGTGCTTTTTTCTTTGCCCATGTCCCAAAGACTGATTAGAGGAGGATAAAGCTCATTGAGTGAAAAGGATTGTTTCTTCAGGTAATTCTTTAGATAGTTGTGTGGAACATCATTGTTCAGGTCTCGTGAGATGCAGCTGTAGAGATACACCATAGAGATAATTCCCAGAAGAGCACCAAGGCAGGCAAGAAATCCTATTATGCTGTTCTTTTCATAGCCTTTCACTGCCATATCTAGTCCTTTAGTAGTTACGTTGACGCATTGTTTCTTATTCTGTGGATAAATAGTGGGAATATCTATACAGATTTTGTATTCAGTTGATGGATTTAGATGTGTGAGGTTATATACCTTTATATCAGATGGTACTCGAGCGCTCTGTGCAGCCTGAGAGTTTTCCGCTTTCAGAAAAGCAGTCCATCTAACACTGGACTTGAGAATTTTAGAACTTGCTTTCCATGAAACCAAGACAGAATTAGATCTTACATCTTTGATTTTGATATTTAAAGGTCCATTGCTGTCCTGAGGGAGAGAGCCATCCACTTTAATCATGATTGACTTTAGATCTGCCCCAACTAAATTCGTTGCTATGCATGTGTATAAACCACTTTCTTTCTGTGTTACATCACTTATGTCTAATGTTCCTTCAGAATGGATGTAGTATTTATCAGAAATAGTATTAGGCAAAAGTTTATGTCCTGATGGTGTTATCCAGTAGATTTCAGGTTCTGGCTCTGCTGTTGCTCTGCAGTGTAAGGAAATATGGCTGCCAGTTTTTAAATCCAAAGTAGATGGAAAACTTTCGGGAGCTATCAGAGGGAGACAGATTTCCATCATTTCCCGGAAGTGTATCTGTCTCACATTCTGGCCTTGGAATTCAGGAGGGTCTACACAAAACAGAGACTCTGGCTCCATGAAGCGGATATTTGTTTTGTTCATGTTAATCCAGCGGATGACACAATCACATCTAATGGGATTGCTGTGTATACTGACTTCCTTCAAGTTAGGCAACGATTCTATTGTACTGCGGTACAGGGCACTCAGTGCATTGCTGTTGAGCATGAGTGATTCCAGCTTTGGAAGTCTGTAGAAAGCGTTTGGATGAATGTATGATAATCTTGGGTTGTTGGTAGCTTCTATTTTTCTTAAATCTGGTAAATTATCAACAGCAAGACTATCTATGGAAATCAGTTCAGGCATATTATTAATTCCTAACTCCTTCAGGTGGAGCATATTGCTAAAATCTCCTCTTCGTATTCTGTTAATAGGATTCTTATTTAGATCCAGAAATTTGAGATTTGTAACCTTCTGAAGAGCAATATGGGGCACTTTAACAAATCTATTATCATAGAAGGAAATGCTTTCTAAATTTTCAAGGCCAGCCAAAGCATTATCTGGTATTTCAGTGAGATTTATGCTGGCTAAAACTAGGCTGCGCAGATTGATAAGAGGCTTAAAGTTCATATCTTCAATTCTGATTATTGGATTTTCTCCAATCATGAGAATCTCCAGATTAGGAATAGCTTCGAACCACTTACTGTTGATCATTTGCAGACCATTTGAATTGAGATGAAGTCTGAGAAGATTACTGAGGCCTATGAAAGCTCCCGGTGCAATCATAGAAAGCATGTTATGATTAATGTAAAGCTCTTGTAAGTTGTGGAGTCCAGAGAGACATTCTTCAGGGAGTTCAGTAAGTTTGTTTTCTTCCAGGTACACAGAAAGCAAATGTGGTATTTTTGTAAGATTAATACTCGCCACCGAGGATAAATTGTTCTGAGATAAGTCTAGACCAGTTAAATTCACTGGGAAGTCTACTGAGTGTTCAATTTTTCCAATATTGTTAGTCTGTAGTAGTAAAACCTGTGTGTCAGCAGGCAGTCTGGCTGGAAAATTAAAAAGGCCTAGATCATTACAGTCCACTGTCGGAACCTCCATATATACAGACCGGGGAGTGAACCAAGGTCTGATCTCACATATACACAACTCTGGGCAGTCTGCTTTTTTTCCTACAGCCTGTACCACTGCAGTGATAACTAGGCCAAGGAGAAAATTAATTTTCAGTTTCATGTCCTTCATTTTAGCTGAAATGTTCAGAAAAGTAAGAGACCCTTTAGTATTCCACGGTCACGATTTTGGAATTCAGTATGACCTGGTCAATTGATAAAACATAGACTTGCATTTGTCAAATGCAGATTTCGAAGGACTTTCTTCCTGAGGATAAGTGATAAATTTACAACCAACTTGTCCAGTAGCAAGAGACATTTTGTGGAAATGAAGGTCACTCTGTCCTTGATGACATAAAATTGATAAGCTTTGTGAAGATGAAGCATGTATAGATGGTCATAGGAGATTAAGCAATTCATTTATTTAGTAGTATTAACTTCAAATCCCATGATTGATTAGTGTTTGCAGGAATGACAGGATGACCTAAAATATAAGAAGAGGAAATAATTAGTATAAGAAACTATAAAGTTATAAATTAATTTAGCTATCTCTTGCTCTCTAATGTTAATTATTGCAAGTAAGAAAAGAAAATGACTGTGGTGCCTGGAGTATTGTAGTGGTATCCGAATAGCATAAATGAAGTTAATATAGTAATATATCTTTAGACTTGTAGCTTGTCATATATCCAGTGGAGCATTGCTCTGAAGAAAGATGAAGATCCACAAAGTACAAAGCAAAAAATATAAGTGAGATTTTTCTACATATTTCATACTCCTTTAAAATATTTTCTTTTTTCTTAAAGTTATCTCTATAAGCAGGCTGAGTTCTGTTGGCTTTGAAAATGTAAACACTGAACAAAATCCTACAGAGCACGAAAACTTTTGAATGAGGAACTTAAAAATATAAAGAACACAACTTACATGTAATCAAAGGAAAATGAAATGGTTGGATTAATACTCATTTCTAATGGTGACATACTTAACGAGCCTCTGAGATATTTACGCAGAAATACACAAAATTAATAATCCACTAGTTTTATTATTTTCTGATTCATTTTGTAGCTGCTGCTTAGGAATAAAACTTCCCCTCCCCACCTCCTTCTTTAAGTAATAACTAGAAAGAAGACTGTACCTCGTAGTAAATAGGTTGTCATCTGGACATACCTAGTCTGAATACTGCCATGGATATTTTGGCTTCAATAATTCCAATTGCAAGGGGTTAAAAAAAGACCACAAGAAAAGTGTGTTTAAAGAGGCAAGAAAAGAAAAATAGTTGACACTAGCAATTGCTTCTTCAATCCATAGCCCTGCAGGAATCTGAAATTTTCAATGTTGTTACAGGTCTATTTCATATCTCAAATGATAATAAAGACAGGAGTTTGTCCCGAAGTGTCAAATGTGTCTTTTCTTCAGATTTTTGTTATCTACTTATTTTTTTTTCTGTGGAAAAAATGTCCTACTGTGAGTGTATTTGCATTCCAAGTGATATAATTCGAAAGTTTCCGTGTTTTATATTTGAAGCAGTATTCATTAGCTTCTGCATTTACTTCAGAAAATAGTCTATACGCTAACTTTAACTATACGTTAAAGACTAGAGAAGACTGACACATTATTATACACATCTGTGCCCTTTTCCCCTTTGCCTCTTACATTAAAATTCACAGTGACATTGTTTACAAACTGTAAGATGAGAATCAATGCTTCATTGACATTGATAAATAACTTCTGAGGTGTTGTTGGTATCGATAGAGAGAATTACAAAAGTCAAGTGTCAAGGGTTTGGATTTCAGATTTCCTTTGCAGGCCCAGGAGGACTGGACATATTGATCAAATAGACAGACCATATCAGCTCAGAGGAAAGGTGTTGGACCATACTGATTGGCATGAGAACTGGGCCAATTTGAAGAACATTTGGCAGGTGTTTATGGCTTGTATGTTACATATGTTTAAGGAAATTTAATATTTTACTTTAACATGCAAATATATTAAAAAAGTGAACAGACAATGTGTGAGGTAAACATACAGAAAACATTCTGCTGTTTTGAGGATTAATAATATGTTTTTATGGAAAAGGCCCAGTTATACTGAAATGCGAAGACATGCTGACAGAAATAGTAAAAATATAATCTGTTCCTTTGTTCTGGGAAATGAGATTAATGTGGTCTTGCAGAAAAATAAAGATATATATTGGGCAGCTAATGTCTAGCCTATAACTTGCTCTTAATTTATCCGCCATAAGGTAAGTAATGTACCTATTACCTACCTAATGTATCTAGAGTACTGTCCCATTTACTGAAGATCTCTAGGTAGAAATCATTCTAGGCCAAATGCACAGATGTGATTTATTATAGAGAAGATAAGGAAGAGGAGAGGGAGTGCTTTCTGAGTCCTGTTCTTCCTGTCCTTTATTAGATACATGTCCCATTGACTTCTGGAAATTTATTTGAATTGTATTTTACAAATACACTTGAAAGTGTGGTGAATACAAACTGTAAGCTTCTGATGATTGAAACATCACTGGAAACCTTACCTGACTAATAAAGTCACTGAGGTTCAACAAACTGCTCTGTGGATATCTAAGCTCAGTGTTTAGATTCCGTTATCATGCTCATTAGTCGGAAAGTGGTCTGAGAAACAGTAATGACATAACGGACCTGCTTTTCTGCTACACAATGGGCATTTGTTGTTGGTCACTGTGAATGATTGGATGTGGACTGAGATGGAGTTTTAATGTGTGAAGTTATAGGTACTTAAGATCTTCTACCAGTAAAAGTGTAAAAACTACTACCTTTTTGTGTACATAGTGCCAACATCAGTTAATATTCTAGTTTCTCTGAGATTCTCATGCCAAAACAAGAACATTAGTGGACATGTTCACATTGCATATTAGATGGCACTTTCTGCAAACGACGTCAAAAAAAATGTGAGAAATCCAAATTGAAATTCTTTTTCCCTTATGATTCAATCTGATGTCTTTTCTCTTTCTGGTGCATGCTTCAGCTAACAAGACACCAACTCAAGCTCATGTGGTGTTGCAGCATAAATTTGTCTTATTTTAGCAGTTGATGTGCTTCTGCCTTGTATAAAATATTCACTGGGGTTGAGCACCTTGAAGAACAGGTTGCAGAATAATTTTCACTCTGTCCTAGCCTGCAGAGACACTTCTGAAAGACTTTTGTTTTAAGTAGTTCTATATCCAAATATTATTTTATATGAAAATGACTTGCTATTGACAATCACTCATGGCATCGAATAAAAGAGTATTTGCAGAGTAGTATGGACGCCCATGATGACTTTGGACACTATACAAAAAAAGAGAAATAGTCAAATGCACATTGCACAACAAAACTTATGTACAAACATTTGAGTAGTAAAGCAGTGTTTTGGTTTTTGTGTTTCTAGTAGCACTATTCTGTGAAGCTTCAATATTGGATGTTGTTAAAGAAGTTCAGAAAATACAGATTGCTGATGTTATGTTTTCTGGTCCCTTTTTGAAGGAATGAAAGCTTAGTATGACGTTAAAGATTATGGGACTATGATTCAACTGTGATTTTGTCAACTGCTGTGTGTCTGTGCTTCTGTGTGTATGTAGTTAACTTCTAACCTTGAGATGTATACAAAACATTTTGAACTTGGAAGTGAGCTGCAGCCTACTGTAATAAGATCTACCCCATGTAAGCTGCTATCTTGCACTCAAGAATATAAACTGTAATTGAAGTTCACTTTCCTTGAAGAATGCAGCCTCACAAAGATAATCAGAGAGTAAGCATTTAACTTTTTGATACTTTGAACTTTGGGAATGCTTTGATTCCCTTTCTTCATTAGTATACTGATAACAATAAATAAAGACTAAATTGAAATACTGCTACTAACAGGGATTTTCAGAACTTTTATTAATGCCTTCCAGTACTTTAAAGTTGAGCTCTTTGTATCATCTGCAGCTTTATGCAAAAGTTTTGCATTTCAAATATCCAATTTTAAAGGTACTGATACAAACAAAAAGGACCTGTCCTGTTCCTTTGAATAGTATTTAAGATATTTGAGGTTTAAATACATAAAGGTTTACTTGCAAAAGTAATATTTTCCTTCAAAACAACAAAACATTATAATTAAAAATAGTGTTTTGTTACAGCTCTTTTGCAGCTTTTGATGCCCATTCAATATTTTTGATGGATTCATAAAACTTATGTGAATTATGATGCACAACAGAAAAGCCTGTAGAGATGAGGCTCAGCAGCAAACTGTCACCAGTAAGATGGGGATAAGAGTTTTCACACAAGTAGCAGAAGGAGCTGCATGTTATAATTCTGGTGTCTTTGATGTACTAATCTTTGCTGAACTGCACTGAAAAGTTATCATGTGCACTCTGATTATACATGTTTTCTCTCATTAAGATTAAATGCTATGATTTGTTTACTAATGTTGCAATTAAAAAGTCTCAGTGGTGTCTAAACGGTGTACTAAAATGGTAGTATGACGTATCAGTGATAAAGTATTCAGTATTACTGTTTTCCTGTACTGGAACTTAAATCGTAAGGTGTTTAAATCTTTGTGGAGAGATTCCTTTAAATTCTACTGGAAGACCATCTGAATTACATTTGACGCATGGTTGTGGTCTTATCAAACCTGGTGCGCCTTTTAGGTTTAATGTATTGGCATGTCTGAATTAGGTGTGTTTCGTTCACTGCTATTGACAGCTGGAACCTTGATTTACAAGAGTGTAACACCATTATTTGAGCTGGAAAAGACATTCAGTGAATGAATAAACTGAGCAACGTTTCTCATCACTGGAGCAACAGACAGCTAAAAACCAAGTCAGAGTGGGCAGAAAGGAAAAGAAACACGTCAGATTTTGGCAATCTTTCTTTTCCACTTCAGCAGTTAGAGAGACAGTGATAAAAACTAAAAATGCAGCAGCTACACTGCAATGTGCCCTGCTGGCAATAAGGCAAACAGTTCACTTCACGAGGACCAATTTAGAGGTGGCAAGCATTTTGAAAACACAGCTGTTCATACAAAGCTACCTTTCAAAAACATCAACTGAAAGAGCCACTTCTCGGTTCTTGTCATTATAGCCACTTTCAGCAGTTCTGTGGACAGAAATCCTGGTGACAGAAATGTCACTGACTCAGAACTGGGGATGAGGCATTTTGTTCCTCACTTGACTGTGGCTACAGCATTTATTATTTATTTGCTTATTTTAAGAAGAAGTCCCGGAGTTATGCAGACCTTCATCTGAATTTTTAGTATTTTTCTGGCCCTTTTTATTGGGCGCTTCTTTATTTGTTGGATACTCAAAATGAAAAGATGTTTTCTTGACTAAAAAGAAGATGCAAAAACATAATTATTTGAAATAGTTCAAGAATCTGTGCTGAAATTATTATTTTTTTTTCCTTCCCCTCTTTAAGAATGTAACTAGGATGCCTTTATTGAAGTATACATGGAAAGTTTGTGAACGAGGAAGTAGTACACATTTAGGCTAAAGCACAAAGCGAAAATACAGAAGACTTTTATAAGAGAACCTGTTGATGTGGTTGTAGGAAATTATATAGGCTGTGTAAAAACAGAAGGACTTTCTGCTACCGTAGGTTGATTCACGCCATTCTCTGAAGCAAAGAGTTTCATGCAGAACCTCTTTACAAATAAGCAAATATAAGTTAATCTGCTCTTACTATTTTATGTTGTTATAAACAGCTAACACACAGGTGCAATTTAAAACATGGATGAAAATTTTTGGAGATGGGTATGTTTCTAAGGTGTCCTATTTGGACAGCTGTCAGCTTCATGTGATAGTTGTATTTTGAGAGTCTTAGGATGTAAACCTCAAAGGTGACTCTTTAAAATATCTGGGTGTACTTGGAAAAAGTAACGAGGCATTGTTGTTTGGATGTTGATTTATCACAAACATTTGCTTTAATTTTCTGTAGTGGTTGATTTTTGGAACATCAAGCTTGTCCTGTATAGGAGCGAGTGCAAGATGTAAAGGAGGGGGCAGTGCTATTTGTATTTAACCCTGGAAGCAATTTGCAGTGCCTAAATAATTTAGGTGTATGTCTTTGTGTTTATTTTGGGAGCTTGTTACACTTCCTTTTCTAAATATATTTTTTCTCCTTTTCTTTTGAATAAATTTCCCTGACAGAAAGCAGAAAGCTTAAGATGTTGAATGTGAGCGTAAAACAGGACAAATTCTCACTTAAACCATTATGAGAAAAGAAAGGCAAGATTTTATACATCATTAATTTCTTTGTATCCATGGACATTATGTTCTTTGAGGTTACTTTAACATAAAAGTAGAGATAATTTCAGGAAAACATTATGATCATCTAGATCCAAAGGAGATTTGCCCTTTCACTAAAGTCTGGCCTCCTTGTGCACTTGTTTATTCCACATTGAAGCATTTTAACAGATATCAGAGGAATTTTCACCATATACAATTCATTAAGGACTTACTGTAGTTGTATTTCTTGTATCAATATAAAAATTATCTTGTGTAAATATTACATTGTAACAAAGCATAAAGCTTTGAAAATAGTTATGTTGAAAACAACACTAATGTTCCAAAGGAATATTAACATACTGTATGTGATATTTTGAAATAACTTTTCAAAGGACTTGAATGGATACTTGGTAAAGCCTTTTGCAAATTTGAGGGTGGGAAAAATACAGTACTGATTTCCTGACCTATTTTAAAGTGGATTAGCATGATTGACACCGAATGGCAGATGACTGCTGGACCACCCGCATGAGAAGCAAGGCATTTATCAATCACAGTCACGGTGCTTAGCAGAAAAAGAATATTACTTTGTTACTGTTACACATTTGGCAGCCTTTGTGTCAGCAGCATTGTGTATTGGAGCCATACTGGTGGATGAGCACCACTCAGTCTTGTGTGCCAACTCACTGCTGAACAGAACTGCGACCTTTATTCCATGGAGCTTTCAGATAAAATACAGGAAAAATGGCAGTGGATGACTGAGACAGGGCAAGCAGAGAGATGTCACCATGACAATCTCAGAATATCCCAGGATTTGTTCTCTTTCTTTAAGCAGCATTGTAACTTACTATCATGATCCCGAATTAGTTTTCCAGGCTTTTCTGTTAGATTTTCAGTCTGTAGTTGTTTCATGTGTTTCTGACATTTTTAATTGCACACTCCTTAGTAATGGGGTGAATCTGACCACTTCACCAGTGTCATGGTGAAAGAGGATTAAAAGTCTGTGCAATTCTATTTTGTAAAGGAAATGCTAATTCTATTAATTTCATTTACCACTTTTTTTTTTTTTTTTTTTTTTTTTTTTAATGTACTACATCAAACATGAAATACCCACAAACCTACAAATTTGTGCATTCTTTCTAGATTAGGAGAGACATTAGAAAATTGTATTTAGATGACTCAGTGAAATTCATTTGAAGGTATTTACCGATTGTGTTCTAATCTATTATGTTCTAATTTCTTCTACAGCGTTTCAAAACATACGAAATTAAATTCAATGTATGACACATAGACTACAGATAATGATTTTATATACTTAGATTAATTGTAAAACAAACTTCAAACTAATCTTGTTTTGCATTTGTCTTCTTCAGAAATCAGATATCAAATGCTCAGCTCTGACATTTTTATCTAAAAAATTAACTATTTGCTAAAATTACATATTTTCTTAATTTCTTCTAGAATAATAACTGCACATCCATTTTCTAGTTGTCAGATAAAACAGTAATGAGATAATACATGAAAAATAACCTTTCAAATATTTTGATCCTTTTCCTAACCTCTTTCCTAACCTCAACAATGCTTCTCTGAGGAACTGGGTTATATGTTGTTGCCATTGCCAAGCAATTGTGTCCAAAAAACATTGCTTTAAGTTGAGGCAGCAATGGATTAGTTTAATTTAGATTCATCCATACACGTTCAACTTCTTTTTGACAGTTGTCATGTTAGTAGTGGCAAGCACATATTGGCAGTTACCTAGGCATATAGTTGGCAAAGGAATGATCACGTTCTGCATGTGGGTGAATGTACCCTGTTACCAGATGCTTCAAGCAGATGGCCAGAACTAAAGATGAGTGAGACCAGTTTTGGCTTGATTTTCTACAAAGCTACCAAACCAGTGCAGGGAGTCTGTAATGCATTTGACTAGTAAAGAATCTGAGCCAACATCAAGCAGTGTGTTTGGCAAAGCCTGCATTTTGTATTTTTATTTTGTGGCTCTTGTAATGTAGAAGTTAAATAAGCCTAAAACATAGAAACAGGTGTGCTCTTGTGGTGGTATTACAGTTGGAGAAAGATAGAGGCTGTACTTTCCATGTAATATATTCCTTGTGAATTTATTATGTGTTGTGTTTGGGTTGGTTTGGATATGTTTGTTTTTAATTTATCATGGGAAAAAAGGGTTACTGTAATAAAATTAGCATAGTAGTAAACAAGATAATTTTAGGAACTGCAATTTCTGTTGTATAATTTTGCAATAATAAACATTTAGGCTTAGACCTAAAATAATTTAAACCATCAGTATGAAATGGCAGATTCTTAATGTTCAATGTTTCCACATTTTAGTTTTTGGTATATTTATGATTTTTCGGGTATACAGTCATTTTGAGGTAAATGTGTTTATATCTGAAAATGTACCAAACCAACCAACCAAAAACCCACAGTGGACAATGGAAATGATTTTGAACTACAATAACCTAAATTTCTACAAGTGGCTGATGAATACAGGTGTATCAGGAAAATTCTGGTACAACCCCAGACAATGTTTGATGTATAATTGTAAAATAATTTAATAGTTTAAGATCCATGAAAAGGAAAAATATTGCTTGTTGTTACAGTTAATGGAAATCCTTTGGTACAAATATATAAATATATATTAGAGGTGCCAGAAAGGAATTAGATAATCCAAGTAATCTTTTTCATGAATTTTCCTGCCAATTTTGGCAAAATTACTTTATATTTGTGCATATACGAGGCGATTACTTTTATCCTGACCCACCTAGGGAGTCAGGCTTTCACAATGTATTGTTCAACAGAAATGGATATATTAAAAAAAAATAATAATAATTCTTGAGGCATTTAAGAAATGTACTGAAGAAAAAACAATCTCAGGATGCAGAAACAGCCAAGTTGTAAAATAGAATGTACTTGTAAAGATTAGGAATGAAATGTTTGTTTTCTGCTGTACTTTATATCCATCGGAGTGATTTATGCATACTCATAAGTTGCCTCAGAGAGGTACTGTCATTTCTGATATCAGAAAGTATTTTGATTTGTGTTTAGTTTTAATTAAAGTTTTTGCTTAGGTGAGTATCTCACTGATATTGTATGTAAAGGTTTTTACATGATTTACAAATCTAATTTCATTTTCAGATCTGAAATTATTGCTTTTTTTTGCTTTTATGATCCATTCATCAGCTCTAATCCACAGTATAAGATTAACATAGTTCATTTCTTATCTCCCTAGAAGTGAATACATTAGAATGCAGAAACTGTTTACTTTTTATGGTTTGTTTTTTAAAATAATAAACTAAAAAGGATAGATACAAGTCAAAAATGCTGCAACACTCACAACTAAGTACAGTTTACCTTCTTGTAGCACCACAGCTCAATAATCACATACTTCCAGAAATGCTATCTGAATCTTCTTTCAAATGCTTTTCTTTTCCTTTCACATTGTCAAGATTACATCTGAATTTATAAACTTATTTAAACTGTTGAACCTCTCTGGCATGTATAAATTGAGAGCCCCCATCCCCATGTCCTTTTTCCCCAATGTACAATCCTTTTAATTACTCCAGTTATCTTTAAGGTATGTTTTGTATTTTCTTTAAAATGAGAAATTCACACAATCCCTGAATGTTAGCTGGTTTGGCTAACTAGCATGTCACTGAATAAGGTTAATTTATCCTATGAAACACAGATTATATTGTCTCATCTTAATTGTGTATTTCCTTTTAAGACCTTCTGCACTTGGATGCCAAATGTTCCAGCAGTGTTAAAATTAATGTTCTGATCTCCCAGAGAACTTTCAGCAGTATTTATTTTTTGTTCAGGTATTACAATCAATCAGACAGTGATTGCTGTACTCATGGCTAGTTCTAGTTTTTCCTAGACAGGCATAATTTCTGTCATATTTTGTCATGATTCCTAGTTATGATACAAAGACCTAGATGTATCTGTTTCCCGTGCATATAAAAGACACCTGGGAACATTAACTCACATATTACCATAATAGTGTTCAAGATGTGTAGATGTATTTGTGCAGTGGAATACATCTTGCTATGAGACAATAGCTCTTGAAACCAAAGAAGTGATACGGTAGAATTAAGGCACTGAACTCTGATATTACTTGTAAAGCTCATACTAAAGGTGACTCTGGAATGACAGAATGAACAGTTTTGTTCATTACTAGTTGTGAACAGGGATAGATGCACCATTTCAGACTGTCTGTTTGTTCTTCCAAAGATGGGTTAGGCAGGATTTGGTAAAACTGGTCAGGTTAAGTCAATGGAACCTACTGTCTTTTCATTATGACACTTTTGTTTGGTTTTTGAGCCTGGATTCAGCCTTTCTTTTTTTCAAACAATGGTCTGGTTCTCTTTCCCAACCTGAAAACAACTGAATGTGTACAGGATAGATATTTCAGTAGTTTGAAATTTCAGTAGCGTAAAATGACATGTTATCTCAGGGTCTAGTAGTAATTTCTGCTATGGAAATCATCAGAGGAATATAAGAAGGAAAGCGAGAGACATGATATGCTTGTTTACTTAAAAGATGAGCATTTGCACTAGAATGCCTGTGAAACAGCAAATACAAACATAGCATATTCCAAAAGACATTAGTTCAATTTATCAGCTGTGGATGGATGAGAATGCTTGTAGATTGCTGTACACAGTTCTTGTCACTCAGCTGCGGTAAAATAAATATGTTATAAAGCACAATATGAGGAAAATGCTAAGAATGGTTTGAAGAAGGAACCAAGAATAAAGGGTGTTTTTGCAAAATGGGTGAAAAGAGATTCCTTTCTGCACCTGTATGAAGTCAAAAGCTATCAACGTGAGAAGAACTGTTTAAGTTAACATCCACTTTAGTAACTACAACAACCAACTGTTTAGATAACAGGACTAAAATTAATGTAGAATTTGAAAATTATCATTATCAGAGTAGGATTGTGGAACATTGTTTAATTGGGACATCACTTGTGTTTTAATAGCAAGTTCGCTCTTAGAATTTGTATTCCTTGTAATAGCAAGTGACCTTTCAAGCATGTGTTTCTAAAAAACCCCTTATGACCTATGTGCATGGAAACATCATCTGTGAACAGTGAGCAAGTCCAACAAATATTAGAAAACATAATCTTCATATCCACAGTAATTTCTAACCACTATTTTAAATGAATATTGCTTCATCTGTAAAGCAGTTTCTGATGTGCTGAAAACAGAGGAGAAATAGCTGTTAGCTACTTATAAAAATGTTATGTAAAGTGCAGGTAGATCAAGAGTAGTATCACATATTGAAGAGTCTGGAGTTGTTTCCATGTATGTACATGATATCCACTACAATGTGCTTTATAAAGATACAGTGATTTTAAGTTCGAAGGAGGGAGATTGAGGTTAGATGTCAGTAGGAAATTTTTTACTCAGAAGATGATGAGGCACTGGAACAGGTGTCCAGAGAAGCTGTGGATGCCCCATGCTTGGAGGCCAGGTCGGATGGGACCCAGGGCAGCCTAATCCAGGGGGTGACAGCCCTGCCCATGTCTGTGTGTGGGAAGTAGATGATTTTAATGTCCCTTCCCACCCAAGCCATTTTATGATTCCAGTATTTCATTGCAAAGATATTATTCCAGTTCTCAAAATATTCTCAGAAATTGCTGCTTTTCTTCATTAAGTTAATAAATGGTTCTCTACAGTGGATTAGGGGCCTATATGGAAAAACATAACACAAACATAATGGAAGAACACTTTGTATCATATGTAAATGCTTATGAAGTGTTTGAATAAAATAAGGATGTTTCTGGATACATCCTTTAAGTTCTGGAATACATCCCACTAGGAAGAAACATATAATAGAAGAGAGTGGAAATAGGAGGGTGGCACAGTGCCATTTTGTGAGGGATTTGGGTAATCCTGTTGCATCCTGAAAAATTGCCCTTGGGGTTTTAGAATTTTCCATAAGAATCAAAAGAAGAGAAGAGATGCTGGTGACAAAGTGATTCTCTGTAATGAAAGTCTGCTTTTTTTGCAGTAGTGTATAATAAGAAGTAATGGCAGATATTTGCAGATTTACCTGTTTGAGGTATCAGATACAATAGAAAAGCTGATACAATAAATGTGTATAAGGGATTAATTTGGTTAACCAGAGTTTAAACTGGTAAACAAGAACAATTTGGCTTTGGTCTGTGGCTTTTTCTGCCAGTTCTTATAAATATGAACTGAATATGCAGTTCAAGTTCTCTTGTCGGATAATTATCCTTCCTTTAGGCAACAGTTGTCACCCTGTTTAGTATTATAATGATGGAAGTTATAAACCACCTGTCTTTCTCCTTGCAAATGACTCTGTGTCCTCTGTTAATGAGCATGGAAATGTCACCTTAAATTGCTTTAACGTTTTCAATACTAAGAAAACAAAGCACAGAAATAATTTGAAGTTCAAAATCTATGCCAGTTGTTAAGTTTGTGTTAGTATGCCTTTGCCTTTTTCCTGGTTTCACCTGGGACAGAAGTGCTTTTTGTCTTCATACTGTTTGATATGATGCTATGTTTTGGCTTTAGGAGAAAAACATTGTTGTTAACACACTGATGTTTTAGCTGTTGCTGAGTGGTGCTGCACAGAGCCAAGGACATTTCAGATTTTCACCTTCTAGTACTGCCCTGCCAGTGAGAGGGGTCGAGGGGGCACATGTAGCCAGGAGGGGAGAAAACCAGGAGAGATGATATTAACTGGCCAAAAGGATATTCCATGCCATATGGTGTCGTGCAAAAAAACCCTTCAAAACAGTAGGGATTTGACCGGATGGGTAGCTGCTGCTCAGGGGCTAGCTGGCCATCAACCAATGGGTGGTAAGCAATTGTGTTGCGCACCACTTATTTTGTTAATAGGTATTATATTATTATCATTACTATTATTTCCCTTTTCTATCTCAGTAAATAGATGTTTCATCTCAACCCATGAATTCTACTTTTATTTATTTATTTTTCCCACTTCTAACCCCGCATCTCACTGTGAGATTTGAGTCAATGACTGTGTGGTATTTAGCTGCCTGATGGGTTAAACCACAGCAGCTTTGAACTATCTCTACTACAGCATCCCATTTTATGTGAATAATTTTGGAAGTAAGTCCAGATTTGACTTCTATAATTTAGAACACAGATTGCAGAGCAGTGTGTGCATTCTAGCTTGAGTTTCAGAACGTGACTCGGGCTCAGTTTCCACTACTGATTATGGAGAATGATCAACTGGTTAAAGGTCCAGATTGTTCTGGAATTAAATGATTTGCCAAAGAAACTCATCTGAATGGCTGAACGCTTGAAAAGTCCTGAAAGGATTTCTGGGGAAGTGACAAAATATTCTTTTCGTCTCCTGTCATGCGTGAGACAGAAGAGATAATGTGAGCTAAAGAAGGAATCCAGGGGACATGAAGTAGCATTTGAAAATTATAGAAGTAATAATTAGAGAGTTATAGCTGATATGAAGTAAAATAGGTTTGTTTGGCACTCCTTCAGAAGCAGGCTTTTAGGGCTCATCAAGACTTGCATTACAAGCAGTGAGGGAAATACCCTGAAGGCCATAAAAATGTTTGGCTTGAAAATTAGTTTTTAGCATCATTATGTATCCCATGATGCTGCTAAACATTAGAATTAATCGGTAATTGATAAGTTACAAATAAACTTGCTTTATAGTTGCTCATTTTCTACAAATAATTAGTCTTCAAGGGTCACTATTTAAAACATTTTTATGTCCACTTTGGCTAATAAATATCTGTCTTGGAACAAAATACTGAAGAATTATTGAGATGAGTTCTCTTTACAGTCAGGATGTCTAAATTCCTTTTAATATCCTTGTGGTTTATGGAGCCATCTGGATATAGAAAACTGACTTTCACTAGCCTAAAATTTTAATGGAAGATGGAAAATCTACTGCAGGTGAGGACATGTAATATATAGTAACAAAAATCTAGTATTGCCTTGGAAAAGAACTGGAAGACTGCAGTTTCTTACTGATGAGATAAAGCAAAGCTTGGTATATGAGAATTGGCATGTAGGGACCTGTGCCAGACCAGAATTGTTTCGTGGCATGTTCAGCTGGCTGTTTTTAGTGTCTTGGTCTGTTACTAAACCTTTTTTTCTTTCCTTTGTCAAGGAAATCTCAATTTGAAATTACTTTTTTTTTTTTTTTTTTTTTTTTTTTTCCCCCTGAGAGTTAACATATCTTTTGAATGAATCTCCAGCAGGATTATGTATGCCTTTCCGTATCATGACTATAATAAATAAGACTGTATGAGATATATTTTCAATGTAGGCAATTCTTACTGTTTGCAGATCAAAGTATTAACAATGAACTAAAACCATTTAATTCATAATCATACTTGTTTTATGATGAATAATAGCATTATAATTCTATGTACTTGGCAGACTGGTAACCCAGGACATACTGAGTTGGAGGAGTCCTGATAAACTTTCATCTGTTCTTCTTTCTGTTCTTCCCTTCTTTGATCTGATCATAAGAGTCTTGTAGCCAACTAACTCTTTTTCATGAGTGGGAAAGTTTATTTTGATTTGCTTTGCTTTTCTCTATGGATAAAATAGTAGGTTATATACAAACGTGATCCTTGAAATAAAATGGAAAGAAATCTGTACATTCTAATGAAAAATACCTCCCTGCTTAATTTACTTGATTGTGAAATTTTTCAAGCTAGTTTTAAGGTTTGACATGATTAGCCTTCATTAGTTTGGTAATTAGTTTAAGCAGATTGTTTTGGAACATGCTCGCTCCTATTTCACTGCAAAGTCAATCATGTTTTTATTATGAAAGTTCCCCCTTGAAGAATTTTTCACCACAGATTTAATTGCTTTTTCTTTTAAAAATAATGATAGCTAAGAAGCATGAAACTAAGAATTTCTTTCACTGAGAATAATCCTTAATCACAGTGGCCACACCCTCTAGTTAAGTATTTTTCTGTTTGCGCATGTTAGGCTTCCATTCTGCATGTTATAGAATGGATGTTGCAGGGTTAGATGGATTTTACTGATAGGTAAGAGAAAAATGCTGGTAATTATCAGGCAACATTGTTCCATGGTAACAATTATTATAACACGGGCTCTATTATGTTCAATTTGTTATGTTCAGTATTATTGTCATCAGATTTTCTGTCTGATGTGTCAGTGCTCATGGGGGTACAGACATCTTCTGCAATGCCACCACTTCTTCATAAGATAGAATCAGCACGGTTAAAAATAAAGTCACAGAGATCAAGAAATGTGAAAGGAGGATCCAGGCAGAGTATTTTGTGGTTACCATGTGTTAGAATTGACGTAACAGCAGTCTCCATTTATTCTGAAACTGGAAAATATTCAGAGTACTTATTGATCAGAAATGGGAGTAAGGTAGCTTCAGTTTATAACATCCAGCCACGCACATCATGATCTGGGGGATCCGTAGTGATAGTGATAGTCTTCCTACCAGCCAGTTTCAGAGATGAAAAGAAAATAGTTTGTAGGAATACTTGGTTGGTTCATCATGACTATAACTTCTTTTTGCAGTTGTTATTTCATTTTTGTTTTGTTTTACTTTGGCCAACATAGTTGCATTGCTTTTCAAAGTAGCTTTGAAATCACAAAGAATTCATTAACTTCCCTCTCAGTGACGAGTTCTGAGCTCAAAATTACCAATTTAAACTGGTTGCATTATAACAAACTAACATTCTGCTCTGTTATGAAAAATACAGTTGCATACAGTCATAACTAAGCTTTTCCCAGCTAGAGACAGACAGGAGAGAACAAAATGAGGGGAAAAGAGAATGAATGTTGCGGGGCTTTTTTTTTTCCCCAGTTTTGTCTTTTTCTTGCTTACCATCTCTGAAAGTTAACTGAGTAGGAAGTAAAACTGAATCGATTTTAACTTAATTCTACTTCTGCTCTGCTCGATGAATAGCAGCACTTCTGAGAAAAAAAGAAATTTCTTTGATGTGTCCTTTGAGGGCTCTTTTTTTGGCTCAGGCTGAGGCTATCTATAAAATGACTGTTTGGAGACCTGTGTGGCAATCTTTTTTTATGCCCAAAAGAGATGAATGAAAACAGCAATTACAATGCCATCAGTATCGTACCAGGGCTAAGCTTTCATCACTCATAATTTGAAAAATCTAAATTTTTAGACTAAGCTCCACATTTCTTTCGGTTACCAGTGTTTCCTACTTCCTTCAGTGTGCTGTCATTTAGATAAGGCTTAGCTTACCAGTTCTGAATTATGGAATTTAATTGTAAATGATTGTCAAATTTGACCACTCCATTTGTAAGTTGTTTGTAAACTGAATAGGACTTCTAAACAAGGTCTTTATAATACTTTGTTGTTGTTGTTGCATGTGCGGAATTTGAATGAATGCAGCAGTTTAGATTTGTTGTTTGATATTCTGAGTTTATGGTTTAATGTATGTAACAGGTTCTGTTGGAGCTACTGTGTAAATGAATGACTCACGTTTCAGAAATCATTTCTCAAGAAGTGCATTGTATCCAATCCAGAATTTCATTTGCAGTGAAAAAATTTCAATCATAGGCTCCAAATTCATTTTATTATGTGTTTCTTGCATGTTTTTCTCTCAGGTTTAACTTCCCATGTCATACATTTTAGAAATACTTCCTGAACTTTAACATGCAAGGAACTTAGGAACTTGAACAGAGTGGTCCATTGCACACTGCTTTGTGCTTTGTTTTTCTGCTGAGAGATGCTTTTTATGTCTCTTCGAAAAGTCTATTTCCCAAGGGTTCAATCGTTTCTGGTTAAGCACAGATTATAGAATATTATGGTGATGAGCTGCATTTTCTAAGATAACCATATGGACCTCGAATGCCTCTGGAGGCTGGACTTGTATGGAGTTACGCAAAACTTTTCTAAGATAACCACATTGACTTAGAATGCCTGTGAAGGTTAGCCTTGCACCATGACTCAAATATTTAACTTCTCTTCTTGCAGTGATTCCTCCAGGCTGTGGAAATGGTGGATCAAATTCTTTCTAAGACAGGAACTTAAATATGGGGTTCTCCGATCTCAGTTACGATGATACAAGAAGCAAAAATAACAAGACCCTCTTTTATGTATAAGCAATAAGATTTTGACTGACAGAAATCTAATCACAATCAGATTAAGTTAGTGGCAGTTTGCTTCTATCATTAAAAATAAAAATGAAATCGTATTAAACCAAAACACATCATAATGCAGTTTAGGGCACCAGATCATCAACTTTCATTGATACAAATAGAAAACTATTGCATAGATAAATCTTCAGGAACAGTCATTATATGCACCAAATTATTGCTCACTCGTTTCAAAATATCGTGTCTATGGCTTTGACATTTAATCAGAGCAAGAATGGCGTTTATTGAATCTCATATTCACTAAGTCCCCAGTCAAAATTAATTTTTTTAAAGCCAGTAAAATAGAAAATGCTTGTTAATTTTATACAGATTTTCCTTTCATTTCTTTATGTGCTTGTGCTTTTGTCTATAGACATGTTTGGGAACTTGAACCATCAGGTGTTTTTTTGCTTTTAGTTTTGTTCTTTATTTTTTTTCTCTCTTTTACCTGTCTCTTATCTCTTCCCTTTCTCTTTCTGTCTTTCTTCTCTGCTCCTTATGCCTCCCTTCCCCCCCTCTCGTTTATTTTTCTGTTTATTTATTTGTACCAATAAAAGACAAACCATGAGCAGGATTCTGTTTAAAAATGAGTACAATTACTAGACATATATATTTATATCATTAAAAAGAGGATCAGTTTCAACTGCAAGAATACTTGGGTCAGATGTTAAGTTTATGTAAGAACTGAAGTAGGTAACATATGCAGAGCTAGAGCTGACTTGAATGTGTATGTACAGATAGAGAACACAACGTGCCACCTTGTGCTGTCATGAATGGCTTTACTTATCTCTAACAAGTGTGTCTAAATGTAATAAAATCTTTATAAATTCTCATTAATTAATGGAGGATTTGATACACTCAAATAGCTATTCTGTATTGTGGTAGAAATTAGAGATTATCTGGTAGTTTGACTCTAGTTTTACTTTTTTAATGGAGATGTAGGTTATGGTTTATTGGTATTTACATCCTCAGTAATTGTTTTGTGTCTCAGTATAAAGAACTAAGCTGAATACATGCATAACATATTAGAAATGCCATTAAGCAAATGATTCTGAATTAATGTTTTGCTTCTTTATGCTATGCAAAATACACATTTTCCCCAATTAATTTACAATTGATTGCTCTATATTGTGCCCCAAGGGAACGGAAATGAAGTCTGTTTCTGTGTTCCCTACTATTCTGTTTTAGTAGTTTGATTAAACTAAGCATCAAAAGAATAAATTATTTATGCATTTCTAAAGGTAAATGATTCTAGATTCTAAGAATCTACTCACTTCTCTATGTGCATGTTCTATATTAGGATATCATTGCACATGAATTTATTCTGTTTATTTTTTTATATAGATAATAGATGTTAAAGTAGCTGTGCTTCCAAAGATAAACATATGGTTTTAACATTTGGACTTCCCAGTATGGGAAGGTAAATGCAGTCAATATGAAATGAATGCGTTGATTTTTATCCAATTCACCAACATCTCATAAGCTTTCATTAATGTCCAAGGTACCTGTAGTTTGCATTCTTGCCAAAGGCTAAATACAGGTTTAATCTCTATTAGTTTACATTCCCAGTCTAAGACATTCCTATGCTACTTGACCATTTCAAAACTTCTAACCTGTTCATGACTTCTAGAAGCTCTGTTGTTTTTCTTGTCATTCTAATATCAAAATTCACTGTTTCAGCCAAATGCCATTCTTCGTATATTTTTTTGAAAATCCCTCTCTGCAGAAGCTGCAGAGAAGATATATCTAGGTTTTATTTCCTTTTGTTCCTCAGTTTCTGAAGTACATGGTAATACAGATGAAATCAGCAGGGACAAGTAAAATAGGCAGAGAAGCATTTACTGGATAGAGCTTGTGAAAATAGCCAACAGGAAGAATATTCAAATCTTCAAAGGTGTATTTAAATACAAAGACTTTTTAATTTTTGATTATTCAATTACAAGTAGAAATTTGGAAATATATTTATTATCCAAACTGGCACAGTTGTGTGTTTTGGATGAGATTTAACTAATATTTTTCCTGTATTTTATCTCATGCAGGAAAAACATAAATAAAAATGAGGAGATAGGAAAAAAAACCACAAACATTTGGCCTATGAACAATGAGTCCTGTGTGAATTCCTGTGCTGACTCAGGAAAAGGCTTGTTTCTAGGACCAGGGGTGTAGACCTCTGGTGGTCTCTTTCTAACACTCAAACAGCAGGACAGAATTCTCTATAAGGTGTGCTCATTTATGGCCACCTTCAGTTGTTTCTCTTTTAAGCATGCTAGTAGTTTTATACTGTTATTCTGTGGTATCTCCTCATAAATTATGAGGGCTGCTCTCAAAGTAATGCTTCCTTACACCCAGCATATAGTCCAGAGTTTTGACTGCATGTATGGAAAAAGGTTTTTACAGTAAAGGTGCCTTGGCACTGGAACAAGTTGCCTGGAAATGTCCTGGGTATCGTGGCTTTGGAGACATTTGAGATCAGGCTGGATCATGAGCAACCATATCTAGCTGTAGATATCCCTGTTCATTTCAGGGGAGTTAGAATAGATGACTTTCAAGGGTCCCTTCCACCTCAAACGATTCTGTGATTCTGTAATTTGGCACCTACTGACTTCCATCTATTTGGGCCAGTGAAAGATGGACTTCATGGTCAATATTTTCCTAGGTCATAGCAGCTGTGAAAAACACTGTGTCACTTCCACTGGTGCATATTTTTGCACGTGTAGCTCTTGTTTGTCACTGGAGAAAACGCAAAGCCAATGGTGACTACACTGAGAAATTGTGTTTCATAGCACATGTAGCACCTAATCAGAGTTAATTTCATTTAGGCAGAGAGAGAAGATAATTAAAGATTAGCTTTGAAATATACTTATTCTCACTTTGAAACAGATCTTTAATCAGTGGTGGCAACAGGAGTTCCACCTACTGAATATGCTTTGGAGATGATATCTCCTACTTCACTAAAGAAGTTTTGAAAGTTTTACTCATTTTGTGTGTGGCATAAAAATATACTAAGGAGTATAATAAAAAGCTAATGTAGGAAATAACCGTCAAATTGGGCAGAATATAAATTCTTCCTCATATAACAATCTTTGTTTCTAATTTACACATAAAGCAATAAAGAAAATGAGACTGCAGAAAAAGTTAAATGCAAAATTTATAACTTTTCTTTCTTTAATATCCCTTTCTTGAAACTTTTGGGTAATACATGTAGATGTTGTAATGCTTAGATCCCAACTGTCTGTGGCGTTACAACATCCTGATTAAAATGAGTGGTATTTTTGTTCTATAGGCTTCTCTGTAAGTCAGAAGTAAACTGAGGAAAACGTGGCAGTTGCTAGGGTAACCATTTCTTGCCTTTTGCATAAATGAAAATAATCCAGGAATAAAACACGTAAATTGGCTGTGTGGAAAGCCGTATCATATCCTGTTTCACATTCTCAATTTGTTTTTTATGTCTTTTTTTCCTATGGTATTTACATAACAATGAATGTGATCTGCTTCAGCATTTACCTTGAATCTCTCTGTATTTAGCCTGGTCCAGGAAGTAATTTAAATATTCAGCTTAAACTCTTTTTTTTTTTTTTCCCTGTCAACCAACTTACTGTCAATAAGATATAGCTGAGACTGGTCTAAGTGCCGGTTCTGTTCTCCCTGAGTATGATTATCAGATCATGTAAGCAGAAATGAAATCTAATTTAAAAGTTGTTTCATGCACTTAAATTTGACTTCTTGTAATTGATCAAATTCCATTATACATCTGTCTTGAATATGAGTACCAGAGAAGAGCCAAAAGGCATTTAGAAAGCTGAGATTTTGCTGCTCACAGAGGAGTCCAATTTAGGGTCTGAAAATAAGTTCTTGTTAAGGCAAATTTTAGGTGTTTTTTTTTGTTGTTGTTGCTTGTTCTCTTTTGATTTGATTTTTTTTAATCATTAGCAATTCTGTTAGTTTTTTGTTTGTTTGTTTGTTTGTTTTTCATGAGGAAACTCTCATTGTAAGAAGAAATAATTGTATCACTGACACATGGGTTCAAACTACATTAAAATACTTACCCCTAATGAGTGGCAACAAGCAGGCTTTGTCAGGTAGATGTAAAGTTAATGGCTAAGAGACAGTTAATGGCACTGTGTTGGAAACACGTGGTGCTTCTTAAACTTCTTTGTACTTTATACTTCTGAATTCAGAGGAGTATGCTTTGTTTGACAATGGAGTATAAACTTGATATAATATCTAACAATCTAAACAGTATCATATAATATTTGCATGAATATTTGTCTTTAGCATGTTGTCAAATAATAGCTTTTAGTCTTGGTAAAGAACTGAGATGCAGATTACCTGCGCAAAATAGAATTTAAGAAAAATACTTCAAAAGCTTCCCAGCCCTTTCTCTAAACATTGTACAAAATAAATTTCATTGCAATGATTTTATGTATGCTCAGACCTTGGAGCTAAAATAATGTCTTATGTAGTGGACAACATAAGGGAATTATCTGGAATTTAGTGCTGTAACTTTTATTTGTTGCCCTATTTTACACTGCATGACTTAAGTGAAGTTATATGTAGTATTACAGTGTGGTTCCAGTCTATAATCCTTGGCAGATTGCTGTTATTTTTCTAAGCTTGGGACCAAAAGTGCTGTTCATTTAATTATCTATTTAAGTGTACTCTAAGTTTTTGGCGACTCTAATTGACCGGTTCCTGTTTCTTAAATTACTCTGGTAGAAGTAATTACTGGATGGGTCTTGATATTGGAGATAACTCTGAGAAAATCAGCACAAATAACAGCTCTAAAAAGGCGAGATTCCTCATCCGAATAATTTCTTGTGAATCTTGTTGTAGGTTTACATCATACAAAGAGAGAAACAGATTAAATATATTCACTACATAAAATACCACACTAGGAAGAGAAAGCTGAAGTTTGGAGCTTAACATTAAGTAGTCATTATGTTAATTCTCATTCACAGTTGCTAATGCTCTGTTTTCAAGACTGTGTATGAATCTGCAGTGTATTGAGCATCAGATTTGTGGAATACACTGAGCACCTGGCTGAACAGAATTACACAGGTTATAGATTAAGATTATGAAGCTCCAGGGAATCAGGCTTTTCCCCTACGAGAAAATACCTATTTTCTATTATCTGAGCAAACAATATTTTATTTTAAATTTTAAAAACAAAATAGGAAAGTATTTAAACCCTTTTTAGTATTTTTTAAGATGTGGTCAAGTTATCCTTGTCCTGGTGAGTAACAACAAAGAAAATATTACCTCATCTTGAAACAATTTTATTTTCTTTAGTGTTGTGAGGATTCCATCAGACTGTCTACCTTATTTAAATTGTCATCTGCATCCCACTGAATTAGAGACCTAACTCAAAGCATCGAAGAGATTAGCAACATTCCTTTCATTCCTGGTAACATCTTAATTGCTCTCATCCAATGCAGTCATAATGAGACATCTAAGCAGATTCTGATGAAAACAGATGTAGATCATTGACTTGTGTTTTATGACACCTTTGTTGACGAAGTAGCACGCTCCTCTACAGAAAGGATCATAGCCTCCTAGAATATTTCACTTTAGAAGGGACCTCAGCAAATCTCTTTCTCAAAGTAAGGTCAGCTATTATGTCAGACCTATGGAAGGTAAAACTGAGCTTTGGAGTTTCTTACCAGTTGCTGAAAAGGATTTAATAATATAGTCCTGAAACTTTCCCATTTTGCAGATATAACAGTTGATTTTGGTCTGTGTAGATTTAATATTGTACATTAAATGCCAATAAAAAAAACTTGTGATCAATGCTAATGCAAGTTTATTTTAATGGAATTGAAGGTTTTCCTCAGTCTTCAGTATTGGTTACTCATTCTCTCTCTTATTGAAATATCTGTGTTTCAGTTAATGATGGAGTAGATGACTCAAAAAAATTACTGAGACTGTGAAAGTTTCAGTATCTGGTATTGGAGAGGTTAAATAGCAGCACTGAGAAACTATACCACAGCTTTGATGAGCTTATGATTGAATGGTTGTAGATGGCCTTCAGTCTCAACATAACCATTACCATTCTCCTTATGGATTTGAATCAGGAATGTCTGATGTGTTTTTGTATCTAGGTCTTTGTACTTTCCTAGGATTGATATCATAACGTGCCAACACGAGCCCAAAACTCAGCCAGCAAAGTGAAAAGACCCAGGACTATGCACAGCTACCTGAAAGGGGTGAACATCCTGGGCCTGTGCTGAAATGGAGACTGTGGCTGATGAGCAATAGGTGCTAGTTGGGGAAATGAAGGTGTGCAGACGCTCAGGACCCTGGCTTTTGAAACACAGTGTTTAAGTCCCTCTTCTGTTAGAGCTTCATCTGCAACTTTGTCTTGATGTAATGATGCCTGCTCTAATCGATAGCATATATTCATAGTGCAAAGTCATACCCTTCAAGAAACATAATTCCTTTTTTGGAGAGCTAACATGTAAAACATTTAAAACAAAGTAAATTCTACTAAGACCTAATCCACACCTACTTAAAGTAAACTGAAAGAATTTTGTGGTCTTTGTGAACTTTAGAAACTGTCAAAGCAGTGATGAAAAGTAAAACTTGAAAAAAAAAAAGTTTAAGAGTTTTACAGCCCTTAAAAGAGTGAAAGGTCCTGATTTTCTGTTCTAAAATGAGATACCTGTGTTGGCATAACTCCAATGATGAAGCTTGACTTAACTGAGAAGGTAACCAGGGACTCAAAATGCACTTAAGGACTGGGACAATGTATGAGAAATTTAACATTTCAGCAGTTAAATCACTGAAATTGCATATTACTTTACTTTTAATGTATTTATGGTTTACTGTTAAGTGAACGTTTATGAAATGTTCATAAGTATGAAATATTCCCGAATTTAAATGCCTTAGAAATGCACCATGATATGGTTTGCAGTTGCTGCACAGGCAATCAGCAAATTAAAAAGAAAAAAAAAAAAAAAAGTAACAAACTATCTTTATTAGAGGAAGTTCTTTCATGTAAGTACCTAAGAATAAATTGAAAAACCTTTCCCTGACTTCTGTTTTCAAAACCCTTAAGGCAAATACACAAGGAAGATCATTCTATTCTATTTGAATTGGTATTTTTACCATGAAATCATACATTTTTGATGTTGCACCATAGAACAAATACAATTCCTTTAGAGCAGCTTGTAGATCTGTTGAACAGGATTAGCAATGAGTACAGAAATTAGAGATGATACCAAATCACAAAAGGACATGCAAGAGTATTATAGCTTCTATCCATAAAATGGAGCAACAAAGAATCCAGCACTAGATTAATACTGAAATTATTACTGGAAATGTCTTTAATGTAGACATTGAAATTTGCCTGTTTCTTTACTATACCTAAAAAAACCATTAAGTAAAAAATCCTATCTTTTCTCCATAATGTCAGAGATGCCTAGAAAAGCAGCTTGGGAGCATAGGTAAAAATATCTAATAGAAACAATTCTTATTTTTGTTTCGGGTCTTTACTCCCCTTAGTGACAATATTGATCATTAATAGAATAATGGAATTTTGAGACATGCTTAACTGTAGGTGAGTGGAGCATTCTTAAATAGGCAAACATCAGTGTCTTTTTTAAACAACTTTTTGTTAGTCTGGACAGGATGGATTTATGCAACAAACATAAAGATCTGAGAGTCTGAATTTCTTAGTATGAATGAATGTTTTCTGAGAGATAACATTGTTAATATACCTAATTGGTAAGAGATGTACATGGGGCTAGAATGGAACTGAAGAAAATAGGACACAAATCATAAACAGTTTGGCAATAAATTAAATGAATATTTACCAAAAAAAAAAATCTAAGTTGCAAGTATCCATTATAACAAAACGTTTTTCTGTATGTCCTTCCTCTGAAAGTTTGGGAGAGTTAAGTTGAAGTCCCACTGCTCTTAATGGCAGGAATAGATATACATCTTTGATGTCCATACTACTTGTAACTTTGTACTTTCCTCATATATTTGTGTAGTAGCCATAGACTCCCCTTAGTAAATTAATTACAGCCTTTCTAATAACTGTCTAATCTCATTCCACTTACTCCCAGATAATAAGCTGAGAATGTAAACACTGATGTTCTTTATGGAAAACTATGATCAAGTCAAATATGAAATAGGGAGAACTACGTGTTTCTATTCTGGGACATCAGTTTACTTTCTGTGAGCTACATTTCAAGGTAAGGTGCAATTTAAATAATGAAAAACTTGCATCTCCTTATCAAAACTGATAATATGCCATTTGTTATTTCTGAATATTACAGTTTCCTCACACAGGCAAAGAAGAATATAAAATAGCTGTAAAATATTTGGTACAGTTCTGTTTAATTAAACTCAATTTGACCTGAAGTTGAGAAATGGGCTTGTTTCCAGGTTTTCAGCATGGCTCTTGTAAAACTACTTAGCCATTTTTTCCAGGGGATATTGACAGTGATTCCAAAGGTCCTAAACCTTTGATCTTTGACCACCGTACCTTCAAATGGATGTTGTTTGAGTTGTTTGCTTGTTTTTCTTTTTCATCTGAAATGTTATTTTTCAGAAAGTTTTGGATATCCATCTGGATGCTTTAGAAAAAGAGGCTGGACCATAATTTGTAGGATCAAGATTATTCTAAATAAGGTCTGAAGGATCTTCTTTGTGGCAGTAGCGGAAGTGAAGCAGCATGATGAAATTTATGTTTCTAGATAGAAATATGGTGCAAACAGTAAAAAGCAAAGGGAGTAAGTTCTACAAATCCCTTTTGCGTCTGTTAGCATCAATGGGAATTCTGCCATTTACTACCAACGGAAGTAAAATGACACTCGGAGATATAAATTCTGAGTATCATCTGTGAAAGGTTTCTGGATTGTTTTTTCTAGTATGGAAATTTTAATGGTAATAGTTGTATTTCCATGTCTTTAGCAGATCATTCTCTTACAATTACTTTTACACTGAACTCTGTTAAAGCAGTCTTAATGGGAAAGTAGAAACAAACACACACAGAAAATAATCAAGAAGGAATAAAGGATAACAATTGCAAGTGAGGCTCCCATAGTTGTTTTGATCTACCCTGGTTTTACTGAGTTATGTGCAGCAATATACAGCGTATCGCCAGCATTGGAGATAGATGACAGGACAACTTATTTTTCAGAATCTATGGGTAATAGGGTAAAATAATAGACAGACTGGGAGTTGTTAACCAAATTTTCTTTGGCTTATATCTTATTTTGCCATGCTCTAACGCCATTGAAGTGCCTAATGCCTGTGTGAACACAAATAGATTAGTTCTTCTGATTGCTGCTAAGATAAAGCAGTAGTAAGGATGTGGTCCAGTTATAGTAGAACTTGTTCTGAATGTTGGATTCTTGAAGTGCTGAGGAAAGTTCATTCTACTAATGATAGACTATTAACTAATATCTAAGGGATTTGCTTCTTATCAGTGTGGGTATTGGTTTTTTATGGTGTATGTCCAAGCATAGACTAATTTCTGAGGCTGTGGAATTGAAATATGTAGGTCTAGTGCTGTGCAGTCCCCCATACTACTGGGCTGTACTTTATGCCCAAGAGAATTAGAATTCAGAAGCTTAGGTGCTGTAGATCACAGTACTTTTCCTTATGCATTTTTGCAGCTTAAAGTCTAAACTAGAATAATACTGGATATCCCTTTTGTCTCTTATTGCACAATAAAAATTGAATGACTGAAAATGTGTGTTTGTCTGACATAATATTGATGACTAGGTAATCTGTAGCAAAGCAACATTCAGAAGGATATGTTACCTGAATTATACGTGCTGGGCAAAATCGCTATTCACACAACCATTTCTAGCTTTACAGATCATTATATTTGCAATTACCTCATTTTGTCTTCTCTAACCTCGTAACAATACCTCTGCAAACTGCCATAATAGGCATTAATCTTTCCCTTTCTCTCGAGAGCTGTATTATTTTGGTCTTGTATTTGTGCTTACCACTAAGTGACCGACCAAACAACTTCAAATGAAGTGAACACTGAAATTATGGTATTCCAGGACTGTTGTGAAACAGCTATTGTACAGTCTCAGCTGTCCTGTCCTTTTTCAAAGTTAACGTGACACATCCTGTAGGAAAATAAATATATGCGCTAAAAGGTGTAGTACACTGAATACTATCTAGGATAAACTTGCAATGTTACACTTAGAGGGTAACCAAAACATCTGTGCTCTGTTATAAACTGATATTAAAAAGGAGTTACACAGATAATATCCCTCAAGTTACACCGGTAATGAAACACCACTTGACTGTAATTTTATTTTCATACTGAAAGATTTTTACCTTCTTGTTCAGAATTTGGTAAGGGTAAACCTGTTGCACTGTTCCTGAAATACTTTTGCAATGGGGAAAGAAGAATAATTTTTGAAAGACTGGTTGGTTTCTGTGTGGGACATGTGGCAGATGGCAGTTTTATGTTGTGCAGTGGCTTTAGAGAAGCTGTACAAGGAATAGGAATCTTCTAGAGATTTAGCTCCATGTGAGCCTTGACTGGAGTAGGCTTTCCTGCCTCTCTGATCCTGTGGCAAGCAACATGGGGCCAGCAGGGGTGAGAAGTTGAACAGTTAATGCTGTACTTCTTGGAAACATGGGGAATTAGCTAGCTGTTCAGTGCAGTCTGCAAAACTTGCTGATGCTTGATGTGACCTCTAGAGAAAGCTGCTTTCCAGCAAATTGGAGAAGTTCAGGGGCGTGCAATAACGTGGCAACAGGAGTGAGCATGGGATAGGAAAAAGAATGAATATCTGTAGTCCTCTGATTTACAGCTACCATGACAATGGCTAAAATGTTCAAGAAAAGTCTCTGTTTACACATAAAAATTATCCCTGTCAAGACAAATAATTTTATTAGAACTTCAGGTACAGAAAAATCACAGAAATATGATATAGTGACATGAATATATCTCTGTTTTCAGCAAAGATGTGTTATTATACAGCAGAAGTAGAACACATTTGTGTTTATCCTTATTCAGGGAACAAGTTAAACATTTGCACTTATTTAAGTGCCTCCCAATTGAGAGATATATTTCACTTGCTGTCTCGAATAAGGATGACTTTGTGTTTTATCACAAAGCCAACAGATATGATTGCCAGCCAGGGTTCCTTCAAACCTCTCAGTGCCACACTAGAAGAGCCCCAGTAATTTCTGACATTTGTGCTGCCGTCACCTTGCTTTTGTAAAGGCCATTCAAAGACTCCTCTTCCCCAGGATGATGGCTGTGTTGTGATGATGTAAAAAAATGTCTCTGTGCACAATGTTGCTCCTCATTGTGTGTTATATCGCATGGCTGGTTTTTTTTTGTAATCTGGATTATTAGTCTGTAATTTATTCAACAGGCAGTTTCTGAAGTTGTCCAATCTCTAGGCTGAAAATTATGTAAACATTTTTATTTAATACTGACAACTGAATATCCAAGGGGACTTTGGTGCAATATCAACACAGATATTTTCACCTTTCCTCTATTGAAAGTTTGAGATTTTTAGAGTATTTCCTGGCAGAGTCTGATTTGTCTGACAAGTATCCTCTTTTAAAAGACTCTTGGAGTTATTATAGTAATCAGTAGATACTTCGAAAAAAACAGAATTCCTGTAGCATTTCATATGGTTTTGCAGTATTAAACTCTAAGCATGTATGCTTATGCTATCAAATGATTTCTTTTGCACCAGTGATGTCAAAAAACATTTCCCAGTTTCACTGGGATTGTAGGAGTTGAAAGCAGAGAAGAGTTAAAAATCTTCTCTGTTCTCATTCTGAGGTCAGTTGAATTAAGATACCATTAAATTTGGGGCAGATATTTTAATGAATTCCATAAACACAGCAGATGAATAGAAATAATGGGAGCACAGAGATCTTATTTCCTTTGAATTACTGCTTGTGGCCAAGCAGTTACTGCAAGCAGACTGCCTGAAAGAGACTGAGTTATATTGAGAGAAATCTTTGGTACAGAAGACATATTTCCAAATGAAGGATAATTGCTTCAAGGATGCATTATATAAATATATATTTATGAAATTAGGCTTTCCTTTCATTTAAATGTCTGTGCAATTGTGCTGTGTAGCAAACCAGTTAGCAGGCTTGGGAATGCTAGGGGTGAGTGCCCATCTGTAGCTTGTTCTTTCAAGCAGTTGGTAAATTAGAGCTAAAAAATTATGAAATAGACGTAAATGACCATAAGTTTAATTTATTAATCAAATAGTATCTTCTTCACTTGTATAACTAGAGCATGTATTTAAATGTTGAGAGAAGAAAACTTGCACATGTTGACTTCCTTGTTTCATTTGCTGTTCAATTTTGTTATGGTTGGTTTATTGTATGGCACCATCTTCCATATATAAAGAAGAGGAAATTCTGTCTGAGGAGGGCAAGTTGTTCAAGCAACATTGTGAAAATAGGTTGTATTTTGCACTTGTGAAAGTGCTATTTCTCACTAGGTAGCACACTCAGCTACTCCAATAGAACCCAAGATGGAATCATTTTATTGACATTCATACTGGATATTCCTTTGGTGCAGATGAATCCAGCTTAATTTGCTGTGATAGTGAAACTTATCAGTTCAGGTCAACTGAGAATATGTATTTACTGTGGTGATATCTGTGAGATCATGTATAGATTTGTTGTGGTGACACTGATGATATCATTTATAGATTTTGTGTGTTACACTGAAGTTCATACTGTTTGTTTAAATAATGTTTTTAGCATCAAAAATATTAACAAATGTTCTTTGTGAACAATGATGTTTCACAACAGTGGCATTTCAGTTTGTGGGCTAGTCAGCTGAGTAAGTAAAGGCAAGGTAATTTGGTTTTCCAGGTACCTTACTGTTGTAATGAGAAGTATTGATTTTCTAGTAATACTAATGTGTTTAATGACCTTTTTAATGACATCTGTCACTAGTGTTTCTTCTCAAATTCTACAGGCACTTTCCCTTCAAAAAAAGGAATGGATTTTAATTTCTTGTTATACTGTTAGAATGAGAACTGGGATTCTTTTTAAAGGAACACAGGGAATTAAAAATATGGGGATTAAAAAGAAGAAGAAAGTTGTGTTTTTAAAGTTACACATTTTTTTAGACAGATATACTTTGGAAAACAGTTGCTTGAGCAGTACATGTCAATAGTTTGTCGCTGTCAGATTTGGCTAGTTGTTATTGCGTAGAACTTGAAGTGGAAGGGTTTGCTGAGATACCTTCTGGCAGCATCTCTCTCAAGATTTGTTTCTTCTGCTTCATCTTATAATAGTACTAAGTGAAGGAGGGATATATGAATTAACAGAAACACTGTTGTACCAGAACTTATGGGACACTCATTCCTGTAGTTCAAACAGTGTTTGTTTGTCAATGGTGACATTACTTTCAGAAGTAAGACAGAGCTTGCCTTAAAAATCTTTTTGTTTTCCCGCTTCTTATTTTCTTCTACTGTCAGCTGCTCTCAAATTTGGCTATCAAACAACATCCATTTGAAGGTACGGTGGTCAAAGATCAAAGGTTTAGGAGATGAGTGTCACTGAAGTGGTTTCAGCACTGCTACATGGCTCGCTCTCACTTGCAAACACTTCATTTTGTCCTCTGGTCTCGAGGGACGAGTGATCACAAGTGATTTGCAGGACACGCGGATTTCACAGAATCACAGAATTGTTGGGGTTGGAAGGAACCTCTAGAGATCAAGTCCAACCCCCCTGCCAAAGCAGGTTCCCTACACCACGTTGCACAGGTAGGCGCCTGTCCAGACGGGTCTTGAATATCTCCAGAGAAGGAGACTCCACCACCTCCCTGGGCAGCCTGTTCCAGTGCTCCATCACCCTCACCGTAAAGAAGTTCTTCCACACATTCGAAGAACTAATTTCCATAATCTGCTTTTCTCCATCGGTTAACAAAGATTATGCATGATATTTATGACCTGCCCGACAGGTAGCAGCGCTGCCTGCCTGACCATGTCTGGCTCTTCCCGCTCCCAGCCCACCTGCAGGCACGGCCTGCTCTCTAGCTCAGGCCCACCGCCCGGGAAGGCGGCACGGCGTGGCTGCCATGACAACGTCAGCCAGTCCCCGTCTGACACTACCACGTTACTGCAGCAGCTCGTAGGGAGCATTAACCAAAACAGTCACCCAGCGCTCTGTTTAGGATCGTGTGTGCTGAGCACTCAGATGTTGCATCTATGGCATGTTTCTCTCTACATGCATGAAAAAAACATTTTTTTTTTCCTGAAGTGCTATAGCATATCTATATAATATGTTAAAGTAGTGCATTAGAGTGTGGGTGGCAAAAAGCAATGTAGATTAGTGTGAAGTTACCCACAGCTCCTTAATTTTTTCCATTAAAATGAATGAGAATGAAGTCGGAAAAGCTGAGCATGTAGCGCAATATACAACAGAAAAAGTTTCATCTGAGCACTCCTTTGCATACAGCATGAAGAGAGCAGAATCAGGCTCTCCTCCTTTTTGCATACCACCTTCTGCAAAGATGCAAAGAAGTGGCTTGAAATTCTGCTTTTACCAACAAACGTGCACATGCAGTGTGGGTGGAGAGGGGATATTGAATTAATTGAACCGGGGGTTGTGGTTCACGTCATGAAATAAACCAGCTTGCTTTAACAGATTTCATACAGCAGCTGAAACAGAGGAAGTGAGCTTGCCAATAGCAGGAGCTAATGCTTCAATACCTTTCATTCTCTACTCTGAAAGGGAAACCTCTTCTTAAGCTCATTCATTTTCCAGAGGGAAAATCGAATGCTGTGGCATATTGTCAGAGCTGCTTTATTGTCACCATTTACAAAGGTCACCTGAATTAATTGACTTCTTACTCTACATATTGTTAAGCTACCCATTTCTTGACATTTTTGGGAAGGTGGCAGGCTTACAGCCATTGGCTGTCTGTTTCACAGTGTTTGTTTCTGAAAACACGGCAACAGAAATTACAAGTAAATAATTGCATTGCTACAACAGAACAGGTTCTTTATGATGTTCTGCAAGGTGTACAGGGTGGGTGGTGGTAGAAAGGGAGAGGCTGAGGAAATAATCTATATACTGAGCTGTTTATAATGCAGGCACAGCATTCTAAAAGGCAAATGGAAACATGCAGGATGATTACAGATGTATTTCTTTCTTTCACTTTGAAGCATGCAGCAGATAGCTAACCTGTCCTTCTCATGGTGTAAACTAAAATCTCTCTGGCTTTCCCTGGTACATGAATCAGAGATCCATGCTGATGGACTTCACTGAATGTGTTTTCATCTGAAGGGATACTAGGGTAGTGTTATACTCAATCAAAGAAATGACACGCACATACATAAATACAAACACATTGGGCACAATATTGCTAGCATGGAATTTTGTGTTGATTAAATTGGTTAATAATTTTCATCTTTTTTTTTTCTGTTCTCTCTCCCCCCCCCCCCCCCCCCCGACACATTTACTGCCCCCTCAGCTTCCCTGTGTTGGGTTCTTCTCTTTCTGAACAGCAGTGCTGGGCAAAAACTCAAACTACACATGTGAACACAAAGACAGGGAAAGCAAAGATAAACAGTTTCGTGCCTTCCCGTACTAAAGCAGGCACAGCTTTTGCAGTGATGGATTTGAACAGTCTCCTTATATGAAAGTACACTTTGGAGGCACCCTGCTGTGATCCTGTTAATTACCAAAGAAGATGAGAACTCTCCTGCTTAATGTGATCCTTTTTACCTAGTGTGTCCGTTCCAGCTGCATCAGTAATCAGACATTCACACTGTCCCTTCTGACTGAAAGGGGGATGTTTTTAAAGCGAAGTCATTTGCCACAGTCCTTAAGATGTAGCCTGGCAGAAATTCAATAACTGTTTGTGATATGCTCACTCAGCCTTGCCGCTCTGTGGGCTTTAGGTCCTGACATAAACAGCATTTCCCTTAATCCTAGCCCTGGTGAGAAGAAAGGAGGCTGTCCTGTGTCTTGTTTTATTGGTTTCAAAACACAGAGCAACTGTGTAATTTGATTTTGCAACTGAAACATCAGGGGGAACGTTCTCCCTTTATGATTTGGTACCCTTTGATGTTCTTTCAAGCTAACAAATGCACAATTCTGATGCTCTCACAAGCATATTTAGATTATCTCCAGCACAAAAAGCAAATTGCATTTGCATTTCTGTTCAGAAAGTAAAATGTGAAAATATGCTAATAAAACTTTACAAAAAGAAGGAAGAGTTCACATGGTAAGATAGAAGGACAAGATAGAAAATAAAGAAGAACTTACCTTTCAATAAGAGTAGTTTCAGAGCTGGATGAGTTCTTGCATCTCAGTAATTTTGATCCTCGGTTCAGGCAACCACATACTTGCATTAAAGCCAGAGTCTGAATACGTTTGTGTATGTGTGGGTGTGTGTCTAATGGTATATAATACAGAGATGTATCTATCGATATCCTACAGCATGAAAGACTCTCTGTGCTGCCAGCTGAGATCCCTTATGTTTGCCAGGGCGCTGTTGCTGCCTGCCTGGCTGAGGCTCGCAATCCAGCGGGGGGAGCGGGAGCGAGGGATCGCTGCTTGCTAGCTCTTATTTCTCCTTGTTTCCATGGTGGTTAGCGGTGCCTCGTCCACCCTCTGGGCTGTCACTCTGACATGGTGCTGCCTGCTCAGCGGTCATTAATAACTGAGCCCCTTCCACTCCCCAGAGAGGAGCCAGTGCTCCGGCGTGCCCAGCTGCAGCGTAGTGCGCGGCTGCGCCAGCCTGGTTGGCCGTGGGAAGCTGTCTGTTACGTGACACTGATGCTTCGGGGACGGATGCACGAAACGAGCCTCTGTACGCTCCCAGACACCTCTTCCGATTTGTGGGAGTTACAGGACACGGTTTGTGTTTTCACAGAACAGCTCGGGAGGTCTAAATTCCTTATTTTTATCTTTTTTTAGGACTATGTAAGGATGTTATCCGTGTTGGGAACAACTGATTAGAGATCACTGAAGTTCTGCAGAGGTTACTGCAGTTCAGGGGATGTTGTCTCTGGAACCATTCAGGAAAATTGCCATCATGTTGCTTTTTTTTTTTTTTTTTTTTTTTTTTTTTGTGTGTGTGTGTGTGTGTGTATGTGTAAGGAAGTAAAGGATGTCTCATATTCCTATTCCTATTTTTATTATATATACGTATGCATGTTTTTTGCTTCTTTATTAACAAAAATTAAGAGCAATAACACACATTTCTGAGAAATAAGGAAAGTCAAGAATGAGTTGAGGAAGGGGTTGGTGAAATACAGTCCGATTTCTTCAACAGTTCTATACCCGACTGTCTCCTCTGTGGCCATCCAAGTATGTAAACAAAGGACTACATACATTTTTCCTTTCCAACCCTCCTTCTTCCTTTTCTTTTTCCTTTCTCCCTTCGTTGTGCCACGTTCTTTGGTTTCAGCTTTTTTCTTTTTTTTTTTTCTTTTCTTTTTTTTTTTTTTTTTCTGAGTGAACAAAGGGCATATGGACTGTGGAGGCTGAAAACATCATGAAATAATTCAGAAATCTTTTATCAGTTTAAGGGAAATCTACAGTGAAATTTATTATCCCTTCGAGGTATAAAAAAGCAACAAATGAGACAGATGCCATTAGGAGAAACTATTTTGTCATGCATACTGGTTTTTTATGACTGAAATTATTTGGTAATAGAAGGTTGGCAGTAGTAAAACACAAAGAGTTGGTTGTCAACAGGTCGAAACTAAGACAATATTGGCTGCCTTGCATGAATTCAGCATTCCAGCCCTGATTGACGCAGGCCACCCTCTAGTGGAGCACAGGGAAATTTGGTTCTCATTTCACACTTCTGCTATGTTTTTTCCTTGCTCTCTAATAACAATATGAAATATTTCTGAATATTTGGCAAACAGTGTTAAGTTAATGTACTTCTTGCAACAGCAATAGCACCAGATTTCTATTATGAAATGTTTACTATTTTATGAAAACTCTTATTTCATTTTGATTCGCTTTGAGATCGTGGACTGCATTATTTTTGTTCTTTTGCTGTAAGAAAATGATTTTACACTTCACAAAATCACTTACTATGAAAACTGAATTAAGGCAGCGGCAACTTCTTAAATATATTTCTTTTTTTTTTTTTTTTATAATTGGCTAGGGAAAAATTCTGTAAAGTATAACTCACTGGTACTTACATTGTTGTGGCTGTAATAAAGCAGCAGCTTTATTTTTCCTTCTTCCTCTAACTTTTAAATATTGCAACTAAAATAAGTAAAAGGAACAACTCTATTATTCTTTAAAACTGCATGTAATCCAGTTTTCATACATGCTACCAAGTAGAACAGTGTCATACATGAAGTACTGCCATTTAAGTGATGTGTGGAAAATACAGTACTCTAGGGTGGGTGGAACACCTGTGGCCCTTTTTTTTTTGTTCTTCCATTCCCTTGTTATGGACATAGTAGAACATGTCCATAACATCCCCCCCTGCCCCCCCTTTCTTTCCCCCTCCCCAGTGTGAACTAGAGAAGTATAACAAAAACACTGGGAGCCAATGCATCATTTGATACCTTTTATTTCTTTTTGCCTTCTGCTGGGGACAGAGGACACCTCAGGGCAGAAGGATTTAACATCACCTTTCCATAGGATCAGGTTTCATCAGAGAAATCTGGTCTCCTTTGCACCAGGAGGTGGTTCATGGCACAGTAAATCATCACCACTGGCTGCAGATACAAACTGTTGTAAGCTTCCCAAAGTGAACCTATGAGCATTTTGTACTGATTCCATCTTAAGAGCCTGCTTTCCTGGGGCAGGGTTCAGGATGTTTCAAGAAAGCACAACCAAAAGCTGCGAAAAGAAGACTTCTTGTCATGCTAGCTGCTGTAGGAAAAATGCAAATGCTGCTTGATTTCAGCCATGTGTGTTATCACCTGGCCCTGGAAAAATGACATAAATCTGTGCTCCAGTTATGAGTCATAGGGTGAGTGGAGAGGATGAGAAGGAGGGATGGTATAAGAAAAGATAAGAGAATTTCATAAAGTCTGGGCAGAATTAAAAACAGGAAAAGGTTCTGTTAAATCTGACAAAGTGCCCCTACTTCTCTGATCTCATCCCATGGAAAAAATAAGATCTGGAGTAAGGGGACTGCTGCTGTTCTATGTAATGGCCTCTTGTGTTTTGCCCCTATTCTCACATATTCACCATCATTCATTCAAAATCTGGCTTTCTAGTTAGCATGAGAATCATGCACAATCATATTCAGTGAGTTGACATGTGAAATTAAGACTATATAAGTGCTTCATTTTGGTTGATTGATATGGACTGTGTAATTAGAAGGCTAAATAATTAAATCAGTTGAAGTATACTTGCATAAAGAAAGTAAGTTCTTATGATAGAGTATATATGCAATTAAAATACCTCCTTGATAGGCATACATTTACATATTAGTTAAAATGTTATTATATCATAATAAAGTTCTGTCTCATAAGAAAGTGAAATAATTGATTTTTTTTTTTTTTTAATTTAGCTAATGCAAAGGAATATATGTATATTTTCCCAACTATCTAGTGGAGAAAAATACCTTTTGTAACAATGCAATCACTATGATAGGATTCATTAAGCTATTTTCCTGCTGATTTCAGTATGACGCTTGGTAGTTTTAAAATAGCAGTGTGATCTATTTCACCAGAATTATGTATATAGCTTATTAGGTTACAGGATAGGAAAAAAAAATAATCTCAAACTGACAGAGATATGATGAAAGTAATGTATTATAACTCCTGGTATCTATTTTGCATGCATTTTATCTGATTACTGGGTCCACATGATAATAAGTAATTGTTTATCTGAACAATTAGTGTGGTGCATAAAGGCCTCATTTATTAAAATACAATATTTCTGTGCCAGCATTTTTCTTAAAATTGAAGGAGGCTTTCATTTTTGTTAATTTTTTATTTTATTTTTTTACTTTTTTATCATTATTATTTTTTAATTAGGGTGAAGGATGGAGCATCTCTGGCCTTTCATATCCTGTAGGCTTATGGTGGCTCAGGGATTTCAATACCAGTTCTAGTATTTTTAGGTTCAGATAACACAGCTGTAGGTTAAAAGTGTGCAAATACTGTGCAATGAAATGAAAACAAACAAACAAACAAACAAACAAAACCAACACCCACAAACACAAGTATTTGATTTAAATTCTAAGAGGAAACGCTTTATATTATATTAGCAATTACAAAATTCTTCTTAAAGTGGTTATCCACATGATTATGTCCACATGTAAAGATGCATTTTTAGCAGCTTTATTGATTATGAAGACATTTGCCCTTTCCTTACTTTCTGAGGCAGCACAGTGACAAACAAGAGGGTCAAGTGGCTATTCTTTGCCTTCTTCCCTCTTGTAGCCCTTAGAGCAGAAGAGGAGGGAGCTGACGTTTAACAGACGAATTCTCACCAGCTCTGCAAAACATTCTCCTTCTGTCTCTGATGTGAAAGGTGTGGGGGGATGATCCATTTGGGATGAATGCTGGAATTGTTCAGATTCAAGAAAATCTATCTTGTGACTTATCAATTTTGACTTATTAATTATAGCCAGTTTTCATGCATGATGTGCCTTAAAGAGAGACTAAAAGGCCATTGCTCCCTGTAACCCTATTCTATCAGTGTTTTCAGTGCTGTTTATACAAGGACATTAACTTGACACTGCCACGTTCCTTTTTAGATATTATGGCAACTAAATATTGACATTTTCCTAAGGGCTATGCTCCCATACAGACGAGTAGTAACTTATAGTAAAGCATTTCCCTCTGCAATTGAACCATTTCTTCCTTGCAAAAGCAGCACTTCTAACTCTGCTTTTTTTTTCTTTTTGTCTATTTTATTTATTTTATTGAGATGGAAGGCTTATTGCCAACAATTAGTCTGAGCTTCTGAATACATTTGTATTTCACAATGGAGAGTGTTCTGCTCACCTTACTTTACCCATTATCAACTTCGTTTTATTAGATCACAGAGTTAGTATTGATAGGGATAAAGCAGATGGAAACAAATCTAGGCCATGAACCTATAAGTATTTTCACATAAGGTTAAGTTCACATCTACGCAAAGCACCAGATATTACATTGAAAGCTGTGTTGGTAGTATGTGCTGTACAACTTGGCAAAACCAGAACTGCTTAGTAAAAGGAGCTGTATAGTACCGGCACGTTCAATCACATGGTGTGGATGAATGAAAGCAGTGGTGACGAGCTGATGCTTATCTTTGGTGATGGAGGAAATTTTGCATATTCTAGTAAGTTAATGTAGCAATTATTTTGTATTAAATGGAAAACACAAGCTCCCAAACAAGAACTATAGTATGATTTCATGCTACAAGTCTCAGTGCTATAGTCAGCCTTTCCGAAGAACAACATGTGTCTAAAAAATCTTAAAGTGTTTTGTTTTGTACTGGCTCCTGTCGGGTCCAACTCAGAGTAATATCAGAGTTCTTCTAATTTTCATCTCTGGATCTATTTTCATAGGAAGGAATCTCTGGCATAGCAGAATCCGCTGAAGGCTAGAAATGAGTCACACGTAGCAACCACCACCTCGCTATGCTGCGTAGGAATCTTAATGAAGATGGAATAGTGAAAAGCATCTAGAGAGTTCTTATGTGCAGCTGGATTGGGTCGATGAATTATGGGATCTGTAAGGAGGTTTTCAACCTCAGTGAATGTGTTCAGTTTTAGAACTGATTTCATCTCTGTGTGTTTTTTGTCTTAACTTGTGATCATGTCTCAGTTTTTGTGAGCTATAATACTTATATACAGTTTATTGGGATCTTCCCAAGGGTAGCTCTTTAAATCTGAGATTGCCTTCTTGATTTCATGGGAATCTACCTAGTGTTCATGAGACTTCATGTATGCATAGGGTAAACCTTATAGTGCCGTGGCTGTCTGAGTTTATCTGTGTCTGTGGCTGGTGAAGGAAGAGATGGCAGTAATGATTTAAAGATAGTGCCTAGAACTTTCCCCCTGATAGTGCCTAGAACTTTCCCCCTGATTGCAGCCTGGCATAATTCTTACAGCTGGTGGAAAGTTGAGTCTTAATCGAGAGGAATTTCTTTTTCTATTTTTTTTCTTTACTTTCTTTACATGTGGAACATGTAGCAAATGGTCAGGGAACTTCAACGCCATTTTGATATAGTTTATTGTGGTTTAATATTAAAAATAGATGGACAACAATACTAATTCTGGATTATTTGCTTCTCGTTTACATTAATCATACTGCTGAATTCAACATCTGTACAGGCTTATTAAGCTAAGTATTAGAATCATTTTGCTTTCAGTTGTTTTTGCTCTGAGACTAAGACAAGTATCGCAGTAGTTTTCCCATGCCATAAGTAGCATTCTCAAGCTGTGGTCATAGATAATTGTTATTAAGTAATTTTGATGATGACAAGGAACAGCACAGGTATGGGCTGTGTGTGTTCAGAATATGGTTAGCTGATGATAGTTTAAATCAAGCACACTAAATTATTGAAATGAATTGTGTGCCAAAGTGAAGTTCTTAGTTAACTTACATGATTTCATTTCTTACAATTTGCAGATCTAGAAAATTAACAAAAAGGTTACTGAAAAATGCAACATCTATACTGATTAGAAAACCAAAATGTTTAATTTGGAGTATTGAAAATATTTCATTCTCCTCTGCGATTTGACTGCCAAAAATGTTGGGTGCACATTAAGTATATTTTGTGGTCTGTTTCAAAAGTTACCTTTACAGTAGTAAGTTCAGTGTGGAAAGGATCATGTATGTAATGACTTACTGGAGGAGGAGCTGTTTCAGAGGCTTTCACATAGTTCCCATTACTAAGGAAACCATTTATTTTGTCTGTGCATGTTTTGAATAGATCTCTCATTTGAAGTCTGGTGCTCAAACACTGAGAATCGCATGATAGCTCTGAGAAAGAAGCGAAGGAGACAAAAGAGTCTTAGAAACACCACTTCTTTAAGGAATACAATCTAAGAGGATTGTATTGCATGCTGATAAAAGTGTATGCATCTATTAATATTGCAGGGGGATGTGTCTATGCATTTTATTTTGTTTTTTTCCATTCGTGCTGAAGAGCAGAAAGTATTAATAAGTAAAATAGGGATAGCAAATGTTGGTTTGTCCTGCACTTTATATGCCTGTATTGTAAGGACACTTGCAAAATCCAGTGTACTGTTTTGATGGTATTAAATGCAAATTCTGACTTTCATTTGCTGAAATTATATGTTGTGTTAATTTGATGTAGCAAGAAATGTCTCTCCAATGATGATGGCTAAAACAGTGCTGTGAGGATGGCCGTGGACTCAACTGCTGACCAAACCCTTGCTTAGAAAGTAAGCCTGTGTTGGTAAAATTCCTATATAAGTTTAAGACGTGAGAGCAACCCTACAAACATACTTGGGTTATACTGGGGTCAGCATACTTACTCTTGGTATGAGTAGCACTGGTATTCTAGTCAAGAACTGGCTAAATACCTATATAAAAATCAAATGCAAAATCTACTTATTGCATATACTCAAATTTCATGTGAGTGAAGGTAAGGTTTGCATTAGTACCTCCGAAAGAATCTGGTTTGAGGTGACATGTATTTAAAAAGTGTAAGTACTTTGATCTTACTTAAGTGATTCCAAACTATTCCTTACAGATGAAAGTTGCTCACAAATAAGCTGTGTCAGAGAGATGTGCTAATCTGACAGACAGCTAAATCAGGGAGATGTAGGGAAATTAAGTATGTGGTCAGTAATTGTTCTTATTCAGCATTTCCTATGTCTGCATTAGCTTATAAGTTTGTTTCTCTGTCAAGTTAAGTAGACCCAAACATGACAAAGACAGAAATTCTTGTTTTAAGGGCCAACAAACCCCATAACTCTGGAGGGTCTTGTGACTAGAACAAGACTATTATACAAAATTAACTTCCTGTGAAAGTAGAAATAGAATCTATACCTTGTGAGCATCAATGCCAATTTAAACTATTTTGAAATGAAGAGCTTTAAGTTGTCAGCAATTTTGGGTGTGTCTGATGTGTCTGATGAGTGATTATTCTTAATGTACATTGCATAATTCATGTATCATTGTAGGATATGAGATTTCTTTAAAAGCTACTATACCTTGAGGAGATTTAAGAGTGTGTTTCTTTGCCAGTCTCATTTTCTCATTAAATCTTTGACTATTCTATGAGGGAGAAAATGACGGCTGTGGCAAAGCTGGCATGGCCTTGTCTTGACTTAGGTGAATGCTTCTGGGTGAAAGAAAATACATGTGTTGAGATTACAGAGATGTCATAACACAGTTGTTTCAGCTAGCAAATATCAATTTTTAATATTCACAAATATTTATGTTATATCAATGCTTTACTAATTGTGCTTGCTCTCTACTGTCTTATTGCAAGGATTCATAACATGTTTCAAGGTAAACTAAACATATTGTTTTTCATCATCCTTAAATTTATCTTTGTATCAAGAAATGGTGTCTTCAGTGTTCAGAAATACTGACAATTACTTTAATGGTCTAACTGGTGTGTTTCCAAAAGAGTGAATACAGGATCCAATTTCTTCCATTACTGCAAAAGAAATAAAGTCAGTATTTTTCATAAAATAACTGTAATGGAAATTCATAGGAGATGCTAACATCTGTTTTGTTAGCAACAGTCAGTTTACATGGTGAGAACCAGGTAAATGCCCTTGAAACTGATAGATACTTAAGAGTTAATAATTGAATTTTTAATCCTTCTTACAAAAAAAGAGGAACTTACAGTCTTTAATAACTCAAACATTTGGGTAAAAGTACAAAAAAAAAAATAAATTAATATTAAGAATATTTCAGTCCCAAGTAATTTTTATGATGATATCACTGTGAGGTGAAGGTGAAGGACAGGTAGTATAAGAGAAGGAGGATGTTCTTCCCATGCTGAGCCACTCAGGGAAATATATAGGGATATCATTCAGAAAGGTTTGAACTTTAATAATAGAAATGGGCTTACACACCAAGTCTACACATAGTCTACTATGAAAGGTCATTTGGAGCCAATAACATGCAATTCTTCTGTAAGTTGTGGGCTTATTACTTAGAAATAACTGAGGAAATAAAATGTACCTCTTTATTACTGGTTGATGTAAAAGCATGAACTAACACGATTGCGCAACTATGAAAAAGGCTAATATGATCGTAGCATGCACTGGAAGAGTTATTCCAGTAGGGGCTTGGTAGCGTTTTGGACATCTCATTTAGAGTAATTTTTTCAGTTGTGGTTTTGTGTTTGAAAAGGGGGAAAAAAAAAAAAAAAAAAGTTGAACACAAGATGGAAGACATGCAATTAAATACTGTTCAGACGATGGCAAAGCTTGCATTACATGGGGATTTATAAAATCTTGTGTAGTGCAGAAGAGCTGGGGAGAAAATAAGATTCCTGCTGATAATTATATCCTGCTGGTACACAATGAGATGTAAAGCTAGCAGAAAACCAAATGTGTTAACGTCTGTGATTAAACTTAAGTGCAGTTTTGTTTTTACTCTTCAAGTTTAAATCATGACATCCTGGGAGAAGTTTCCAATGGAAATAGTTTGGATTGAAAAACAGAAAAACACAGTCACAGAATCACACACAATCACACAACTATAGGGGTTGGAAGGGACCTCTAGAGATCATCGAGTCCAACCCCCCTGCCAAAGCAGGTTCCCTACACCACGTCACACTGGTAGGCGTCCAGGTGGGTCTTGAATATCTCCAGAGAAGGAGACTTCACCACCACCCTGGGCAGCCTGTTCCAGTGCTCCAATCAAGAAGGACAAGTCAATCAAGAAGGACAAGTCAAAATAACCACAACCCAGATGAAATGAACCAACCTGGGGGAAAGAAGCATCTTGAACAGGCAACTAAACAAAATCCCCAGCCTTTGAAGAGACTTTGTTGTGTTTGTAAAAGAGATGTGTTTACATGTAGCTGGCTTCACACTTATAGAGGAAGGAGCAAGACAATTTTAGGGAGACCTTTGCAGTGCTTTAAAAACAGTACTTAATCAGCTTTCTGTACAAATCCAGTCCCTGTCTCTGTGTTCTAAATTTTGTTAAAACGCTCCTGATAATTTTGAATATTGAGAGGCAGAGGATTTTCTGTCTGCCCACCTGGTGGGAAGTTTTTTTTCCATTGTAAAACAGCTTCTCTCAATATTTATGCCAGCAAGTAAAGAAAATACATATTTAGTAATATGTATTTACTTACCATTATAAAGCTATCATTTACCCATCACTACCTAATAGAAAAAAGAATTAGAATTGAAAAAGGAAAGTGATATCTCACATTATAGCCTTTGATTTCCAGTCCTCTCCCTGTTTCTGGAAACAGTAGTCCCCTTGATAATATTCTCCAAAACAAATTGTTATCCTAAGGCTTATATTTTTTAGCCTGATTTTTGTTTCCATCTGCTACTTTGATCACCAGATACCTCACTCTTGTTTAGATGATGTTGTGAGGTTTTTGTTGTTGTTTTGAGCTACTGTGATAGATAACCAGGCTTTACAGGTTTGAACTGCAGGAAAATCACAGAAAGCCGTGTGTGCACAAAACAGCTTAAGTAAATGCATTACCTTAAAGGCAAAATCCAAATGCCTCAAAATGGGCTTTTTTTTTTTTTTTTTTCCCCCAATCATTTAGAACTTTAATTTTGCTGATGTTTAATTTTTCTGTGAGAAGCTGTAAGAAGCAGTCATAATAAATCAGGTTTTTAGAAGGATCTGTATTTTTTCATTGGGCCCTAGGTTGAATTCCTCTTTTGCTAATAAGCCGCCTATATATTCAGCCATCTTCTGAAGTGGCTTTAATAGGGAAGTACATTAACTTATTTCAGATTTTACTATAGAGATACATTCATCGAGGTAACAAACTTGATGATGGAAAAACGTATGTGTCTCATTACCACTAATTTGAATGTTGTGCCAAATGGGCTTTCAGGAACCAGAACACAGGTAGTTTTGGCCCTAGTGAAATAGTTGTAACATTCAAACTGGAAACCCAGCAACTTAAAATGCCTGGGTCAAAGAGGGAGAAATCAAACTGCTGATGCAGTGTCACATTTTTGCTAAATGCACTCTCAAGCCACATATCTTTAACATGGCTACTCTTATATCAAATGGAGACTATTGAACGTAACATAAAGGAGACTTAATATTACCACTAACAAATGTGCCTCAAGAGTAACCTAAATGGTAGATAATTTGGTATGTCAGGCAGGAGCACTAACTTTTGTCCAGGAAAGAAGATTTTAGTAATTCCATTAATTTCACTGTACCCTCCCGAGACTCTCATCATCCTGGGTGTGAGTGCAGCTGCGTTTGGAAACAAGCCAAAATCTTCACTGCTGCCTACACCGTACTTAAAAGACTTTAATTGAAAATTCCTAACTTGGCTAATCATAAATTACCTTTGGCTTTGAGTTTCACTTTCTGCTGATTCATCTTCCTGCCCAGACCTTCCTTCCTCTTTGTGGTTGTGCAAAGCACATAGGATTGTTTCCTCCTACTTTGTTCTGAATTTTGAAACTAGTCAACCCTACTTTTGTCTGAATAGAATATCCTGAGTTGGAAGGGTCCCTCAAGGATCACAAAGTCCAACTCAAAAATCAAACCCAATGTCTGAGAGCATTTTCCTAATGCTCCTTGAACTCAGCAGCTCAGGGCTGTGACCACTGTCCTAAGGAGCCTGTCCCATTGCCCAACTACATTTTTGGTGAATAACCTTTTCCTAATACCCAACCCCCAACATCTCTGCCCCCTCTCCCCCCAATAAAACTCCATGCGTTTCCCTTGGGTCCTGTTGCTATCACCAGAGAGCAGAGGCCAGTGCTCTCCCTCTATTCCCCTCATGAAGAAGCTGTCTTTCCCACTGACAGTCCTTACTTGCTTCTGTCCTGGGATGAAGATTTCAGTCCTCTGCTTCCTTCCTAAATTCATTGAAGTCATTGTCTTCACCAACTGCATTCAGACTGTATGTGGGACAGCTGGGGATGCCTGTATGGATAAAGTGCTGCCTGGTCAATGCTTGCCCTCTTCGCTGTTCTGATCCTAGAGTCAGACTCTTCAGCACCATTTCTCAGTGTAAATTGTTGGAAGGTGAAATCATATTTTTTTCTTCTTTTTTTAGTGGGATGGAAAGGCAGAAAGAGATACAGCAAGTCATATGATTCACAGGTGAATGCTTTGAAAGGTTGTAAGGCAAATAAATTGAAAAGTAAATATTCTACCTTGGATGAACTTGTGAGAGAAACTTCTGCTTGGCATTTGCTAGTATGACATGTTTCTTTGCCCAAATTCAGCACAGCTGCACTACTACAAGGGTCCTAGGGTACTGATGGCACCAAATACCCAGTGTCTCTATGCAGATTTTCATACTGCTCTATGTCTTGAATAAATTTTGTGCCTATAAAGTTGGAACATCTACGTTCAGAATTTACGAAAGCCCATTTAAATATTTATTTATAAATTAGGCTGACATTTTCTATATATTTATGGCCAATCTTTATTTCCGTGTTTAAAAAAAAATGCTCTACAGATTGCTTTTTCTTTTTCATGGGAGGCTAAAATTTTATGATCTTGGCACACAAGAGGTACAATATGAATTATTATCCTTATCCTATACAGTTTTTATAGTTCTTCTGAGTCAACCTAAATGACAAATGTTTTTCAATGCAAATGTAAATGACAACAAATTAAGCATCTTTTCCTTTTTTTTTCTTTTTTTTCTTCTTAATACACAAATCACTAAACAGTTAAGATGTGCTAATTAGCTCACTTCAAATCAAAGCAACTGGAACAGTCCAGAAATGTTCAGAATTTTAAAAGAAGTCTCCTGCCATGTGAGATATCTTCTGTGTAGGTTAGTAAAACTGAGTTACTAACTGTACTTGTATTAGTTTGAGAATAAATGTGTCATGACCTTTACACAGTATGAAAAATCAACCCTTTCAGAAGAGCTCCAGTATTAGAAAGCTCTTATAATACATGGCAAATCTTTTTGTTCTGAGAACCACCCATCTGTTATTTTACCTGTGTCTAAATCCAATGAATATTAAAATCCTCATAAGCTTTATAAGGTGCTTAAAGAAAGTGAGTAACTGTTTTTAAACAATTAAAGGCTGTAGGTTTTTATTTTTGAAAGCATTCAGTAGGCTCTATAAACACATACCTGTAATGCTGCCTGATTGGGTATTTCAATCATTCATTGGGATAATACTCTGTCTCTCTAAAGAGCTTCTTGGAATGAAACATTTAGTAACAGCAACATGGGGCTTATTTGGTAACTAATTTGCAGTAATCTATTGGTAACATCTCAAGGAAGCATGGAATCATTCTCACTTTCGTTGACAAATCATTCCACAACGTACTTGTTGAGGATGAGATAGATGGTAAAATAAAATCGTTTTTATTGTGGGATTCAGAATTGAAGTTTTATACTGAGAAATTTACTTCTGATTTTCCTGAAGCCATTAAAACTGTGAAAAGATAGCCTTCATCGTAGCAATCACTGTATATACCATGGTCACTTTTCCAAGACCTATTGTAAACTTTATGCACTTGAAAAGCAGTTAATCCATAAGCTAAATTAAATACTAGTGAGTAGTATATATAAATGAAAACATGGATAAAATGTCAGTTGAAGAACGTTATGTGAATTTCTCTGATTTCTCTATGATCAGAATTTCACATCTAGGTTTTAGGCATATTAAGACAGAATAAGTCCAGTATGAAGAAAAGACAAAAGAGATAATTTTTGAAATATTCACCTCTAATAGTTAATTAATGATTAATATGCTCTATGTATTTCTGGATGGAATTTGATGTAACACTGTTCTTGCACACCCGTGTCCTGTTTCTTTTTTGTGTATGGGTGTGTGTGTGTGCATATGCATTTCTAATGAATTTGGTTTTAAAAAGTACAAGGGTAGCTGCAGGTGGTATGATTCCATTTTACATCTACTGTTACCCTGTGTTAGACAAAAGACATAAGGTGAACTTTTTGCATGATTCTACTTTCAAATCTTTTTATCACCTACAGTTTATTTCTTTATGACTACAGTATTCTAGTTTTTACCATTCCCTGCTTCCATAGTGTACCATACAAGCTAATTTCCACTGACTTGGAAACTTGAGTCAGTTACTATATTCAGTCATCCTTGCAGTAATATATATATGTATATAAATACATTTTCTGTAATATAATATTCTTACAAATAAGGCATAGATGTATGTATTCAAAAATGTCTTAATTCCCTAGCAGATAGATCTCTAAGCTGGTTCCAAGCAGTGGCAAATGCATGCAACGCAATAGAAAACCATGTGAATGTGGTCCAAGAGGATTTTGAAAACACTTAATTAGCCTAATTCTAATTAGCATGTAAGGAAGACCATACTGATCTAGCAGTTCATTTTTGAGTTTCAATCCTGGCTCTCTACATTATACAAGGTGCTCTCAAATTAAGCTCCAGTGTGAAATGAGATTCATTTTGTGGGAATATAAAGTGAAAAATTTTACAGCTATTTCATTTTTCTGTTCTTCTATCAGATTATGAAAAGAACCATTGGCCTAATGGGTAAATGAAAGGAAATTATATTGTCTTGCACGGTGGGTGATTATTTCTCTTGATTCTGAATCTTTTTGTTTAAAAAATTGGCTGGTTAGATACTTGATTTACATTTGGCATTCTAGTCCATCTGCTGGTGCTGCTTACATTGTTGGATAATAATTATGTTTTCAGATTTGTTTTTAAATATATTGTAGAACCAAAGACAGCATGCCATGAGTAGAGCTGTAATACCTTTGCACAAAGCTGTATAGCTTATGTAGGTAGAAGGCTTATGGTCATTATCACCAACTCCTTATGTAGTTAAAATCCATGTTTAGTCCATTTCCTTGTGCATTATTTTACAGATTTTATAGAACCTTTGCCATATTCATATATATCTAAATCTCTAAACAGTTAGAGTATTTGATTTTTATTTTAGTTTTTTTCTTACAAAATACCAAATTTTGGGCAGATATGTTTGAACTGTTGTTCCTTTCTAGCCTTACTTTTATATCAGAATTATAAGATGCTGTATTAAAGTCTGCTGGTGAGGCTGCATGACAGGTGTAAAAGGTGTATTGAAGAAGGATTTTTTGGAATAACACTGTTTGCCAGTGTAGCCACTTAAGCCTTTCTATAGTTTTTAGTGCAGTGAAAAAATGTCTTTATTCTATAAAAACGTTAACATTTTTGAAGCTGTCCTCTTGTTTCTTAGTACAATTCATTTCCTTATGTGAAATGTAAGACTATTTTATCCTACTCCTGCCTTTCAAGTTATCTGTTTTTTCCTGTGGGCAGATTATATGAGCAGCTATATTTGGTCTTTTCTGTTTTTGTCATCTATTTGAAGCATAGCCACGTATTTTAATATTCATTATATATATATATATATATCATTTATATATATATATATATATCATATATATATTTATATATATATATTTTGTCCAAATGATTACTTACAAATCTACTTAATGTAGGAAATATCATTTTCCAATAGTATTCTGTAGATTTTTTTGTAGTGCAGATAGCTTTGCTTCATAGCCATTCATATCTTATCTCCCAAACTATCTTTGTTGTTCTGTATGTTATGTTCAAAAAGTGTGCAGTATGAGAGGAGTGAGGAGTGTAATGAGAGTCTGATGAATGTCTCTAATGAAGTTTAAAGTGAGAGGCACAAGGTAGGGCTACAAGGCTACATATTCAGGCAGGTACATGGTACACCGGTGCAAATTATACAAAAACTTTAATCTGAATTAGTCTTTCAGTCTTTTATAATAATATCCTATTCACTGCTTATCAGATACTTAATATGTGATATTCTTGTATTTCTAATCCTAGAAGTGTCATTTAGGTTAACATGCCAACATGTGACCTATAACATTATTTTCAGTACTATTTTTTAATGCCTTGTAGAATTACTTAATTTACATTTAAATAATACGTTGTGATAAAGAATTCAAAGGGACAAGTGCATACTAATGTCTGACATATTTAGGAAAATATGCTAAAGCTAGTAAATGGTCAGATGGAGGAAGCAAAATTAAGCACTGCATTTTCTAGCTGATGCTAAAGTTTATTCCAGGGTTCTTATTATGCCATTTAACAATTTTCTTTTAAAAAGAAATTAAAGATGTGGATGCAGTATGAGATGAGAATGCTAAATATGTTTTATGTATTTAAAGGAAAATTTGATTTCTAAGCAAAGAACACATGAAGTTTAGACAAATGATTTGAAATTTACTGAATGGAGTGCTCAAAGTGTGTCATTATATTAGGAAACAATCTTGTGCTTATTTTCCTGCAACAATGGACAAAAGAATAAGATAGCAAGTCTTTTATTCTCCCTGATCCTACTTCGAGTTCACAAGTAAGATGAAGGATGGATATTACTGCTGGGAGTAAGTAGAGCTGGTAATCAGGCAGGGAATTTAAAAAAAAATGAAAAGTGTGCTGAGGCACATGAAAAGTCTCCCTGGATAGCTATTGCATGAGAAATGTAGTACACATTTGGTACACAAATGTGGGATGTTGCAGTTAAAACAGGAAGAAATATATATCTTTTCATGAGGATGTTAAGTAGCTCAGAAGGAGATAATTTTCTTAAGTCTTAATCCTGGAATCCATTTCACACATTCACAACACTACTTTGCATCAACTGCAAAACTCAAGTGCACACACAAAAAAAAAAGAAAAAAAAAGCACTGGATGGGTTGAGTAAGATCATAGAATCACAGAATGGCCTGGGTTGAAAAGTATCACAGTGATCATTGAGTTTCAACCCCCCTGCTGTGTGTGGGGTTGCCAACCACCAGACCAGGCTGCCCAGAGCCACATCCAGCCTGGCCTTGAATGCCTCCAGGGATGGAGCATCCACAACCTCCTTGGGCAACCTGTTCCGGTGTGTCACCACCCTCTGTATGAAAAACTTCCTCCTAATATCTAACCTAAACCTCCCCTGTCTTAGTTTAAAACCATTCTCACTTGTCCTATCACTGTCCACCCTCATAAATAGTTGTTCTCTCTCCTGTTTATATAATCTCTTCAAATATTGGAAGGCCACAATGAGATAATTTCATCATTTCCAGAAGTTCTGTCCTGTACATTACACTTACTGCTGTTTTATCTGTCTTCTGCTACTGTATCTGTATTTGGCACACACTGTCTGTTTTTATCATTGCTTCCAAAAAAAGAAAAAGTATATGCAGGCTGGGAATATGTTTAGGTATTTCTGATGTTTATTTTGAAAACAAATGAAAACATACCTTGTGTGCTTACCATTTCTGAAGGTTTGCTGTTGGGAGTGGAGTTTGCAAGGTGTAAAAATTCCGGCTTTCAGGAAAATGCCACTTATTTTTGAAAAACTTTTCTGTATGGCCAAAAGGTTAATTGTGTCAGAACCTGTTCTCTTTTCTGAAGTCATGTAATCACTGTGGGAAATTTTCTCAGTTGCTACCTTGGAGTTAAGCATAGAGCTCTTTTCACAAGTCTGTTCACTCCACTGCCTCTTGTCCTCATTAAAGTTTCATGATTTTTAAAGGAGAAGTTTATCTTTATTCAAATAAGGAATGAAGTCATAAATATTTGGACAAGACATCTCATTTAATGATGTATTTCTATGTCAGCAAGTATGCCCACACTATAATGCTATGGGATTGTGAATGCCTATTTTAATACTGCAAGGTGGTGTTCCAGTATATGTATATATACTCCTGTGCTTCATCTGAAGAAAAGGAGTATCGTTTCCTAAGCATTTCTAATGGACCCATTAGTCATTTGACACTACCATAAGTTCACTTTGTGGAACGTGGCTGAGTTAAGTAATTAAGTCTTCCCAACTTCTAAGTTCCCTTCAAGCAGTTCATTTGACATCTACAATAACATTTTTAACACCAACTAGTATACCACTTGGTTTATAGTCAGCATTTCAAATACAGTATCTAGTTATTAGTATTTCTAATTCCTCGTTTTTATTGAAAGTCTGCAGGTAAAGTTGCTCTAAGGTAAGAAAGATGCAGAAAGCTAAGTGACATTCTTTTAGGAAAAGAAAAAAAAAACAGTAGCAGATCTTTTGAGAATAAAGATACTTTTACTAATTTATTTTTCCTTATTATTTTAACAAGAATATATTGGGAATAAAACCAAAGCTTTCATTTAATGTACCTAAGCATCATCTGTTTGATTTGTCTAATTATTTTCAGCTGTACCAGTGACACAGGTGGAAAAAAAACAGTGTTAAAACATGGAGAGATATTAGGGCCTGCTACGATGTATGTTTTTGATTATGGCCTGTTAGAATGTTAGCTGATAGTGTTCAAGTTGAATGAGGAGCAAATTATTAAATGTCTTCAGGGAGAGTGGACAGAATTGAAACAATTGTAAAGAGTAGCACTTGTCTGCTTGGGATTGCCTCTGCAAAAAATGAAGGCTGTGGTTTCAAAACTGAGCTTAAACAGCACCAGAAAGCTTCCTGGTGTGCTTCATGTCACTTCCTTCCTTTTCTTGTCCTTGCTGAGTGTTCCCATCACTAACCTACAGGCATGCAGTCGCTTGTATTTCAGGTATTTTTTATTGCTCTAAGGTGAATGCAAGCAGTTCCAAGTGACTGAGCACTGCCCAGAGAAGGAATGCGTGCAAGAAGGGAAAAGGAACAGCAAAAGCACCGAAAGGGGTGGGGGAAGAAGATACATTCTTTTGTCAGCAACAAGGTCTTCTTGCACCTTGGGTGACCTAGTACCAAGATGTCCTTTGCAGATTAACCTGCTGCGGTTCGTACCCCATCTGCTTGTTCCCATTGCCCTCATGGACTCTTCTAGTCCACCAACCCTTTGCTCAGCACTGTCAGCCTGCTGGTGTTTTGTACAGGCATCAAGCAAATAGTGGTCTACTTTTCCTAACATCCTGAAAGAGTGCAATGAGCAATGGAGCCAACAGATGCTACAGCCAGGAAAAGATAAAGGCTAATGGCTAAGAGAAGACCTTGGCAATCAGCTGTTAGACAGACTGAGGCTACTGAAGAACTGCAGGGTAATGCCTCTGGAGTGTCTGCAGATTACATTGCTGTTGAAAAAAGCGCATCCTTCATTTCTGGGCTTGCTTTCACCCTGATGCTGACTGTTGGCACAAGAATCTGTATGATAAACTGTGTAGAGAAACTGACTTGGCTGAAAAAATAGTATTTTCTCCCCCTTTTGAATTAGTGTAATTCAGATCGGTGCTACTGCTGAAAGACATTTTTATTGAGTTGTGGCTTAACTTGGAGGCAGTAGGAAATATTTCTCTCAGTATAAAAACAAAGGCCATGAAGCTGGCTGATAGAAGAAGACAGGAAAGTCAGATCGGGCAAATCAGAGAAGCAAGGGTGAATGAAACAAAATTGTGTAGTGCAAAGTCTAATTAGGAACTTATAAGATTTTCCTGTTATAAGCTGGGAGTTATAATTGAAAGTGTCAGAGGAAGAGAGAGAACTGGCTTTATTAGTCTCAGGCTGACTAAAGCCACAAATGTGACATGGCAATGAAAAAGGCAAGTGTAAAGATATATCAGGATGTCTTACCATGTTTTTCAGAGAGAAAGGAAAATATTAAAGTCAATGAACACGATACTAGCAGAATCTAATCTGTAATTCTGTTTGTAGCTTTGGTCACTTATGATCGAAACATGAGTTCTGAAAGGAAGAGGTGCAATATGGGTAGGGGAAATTCAGTGTCTGTTTTATGCAGGTATTATAAAGAAAATCTGATTATCTGGGCTTAGAGAATAAAGAATTTATGCTGTCTTTCTTTCTTTTCAAAGAGAAAAGCACTGCAAGAGCAGGAGTATCTAAGCTGTAGAACAATATTAGCAGAAGAACAAATGTGTGTATGTTGGCAGTGATGGCTTATTTTGTAGAAATGAGGGACGGTAACCACCTAGGAGAGAGATTTTGGATTAGTCAGTAAATCCAGTGGTAGTTCTTTGTCCTAGTACTAGGATGCAACTTGACCACTTGTCACATGGAATATGTAAATTGAATAACTGTAAAAGCTGGAAACTAGATCTAGAATTCAAAAGACATTCTTTCTAATTTAAAAACTAATGTCTTATTCCTCTGCACCAGAAGTACTGGAGGGTAGAGACAAATTGGGAGCAATTGGGTACTTGCTTGTTACGTTAGAGAAAAACAATTGATTGCATTTCTTTTAGTTATGTTATTTAGTGAGTCTGTGTTTTATTTTCTAAGATGTGAAAGACAATGATTTTTAAGTGAAATTTATACACTGCAGCAATTCCTCTCCTGGAGCCTTTGAAGGCTTGGGGTTTCCAAGAGCCAAAATTTCAGGTCAAGAGGGCGTAAGAGGGCATATATAGTGAAAAATGTATTCCTAAGGGCTGCAAACAAATTAAACTGATAGCATGTGTAGCTGATAGCATGTGCAAAGCTGGTAAAATAGGTCACAAAATGATATCTCTACTTAGAATTTACAGTTAGAAGCTTTTCAGAAAAATATTAATGAGAAATATTTGTTCCCTTTGATATCTTTAGCCTTTCTGAATTAACTTCACCCCTATAAAACTGAGTAATTTCTGTGATTTATTACAGAGTATTTTTGCATTGATGCTAACAGTGTTGGCAGTTCTTCAAGTAGAAGGAAGATGAGTTGGGGACTACTGAACTTTCGACTAATGTTATCTCTTGCTGCTTGGACTTGTCCAGAAGTTGCCTTTGATGTTTCCACTTAAAGTTATAGTTTTGATTGCTCTTCCTGAAACATTTCACTTGCAGTATAAATAATTTCTTTCCTGTGAATTTTATCCACTTGAGCATGCTGTGTTTCTCTTGTAGGAAAAAACAATATGGGAAGAAAAAAAAAAGAAAGGGGGGAGGGGGGGAGGGGGAGGGGGGAGGGGGGGAATAGAAAGGAAGAATAAAAAGATTTAAAAGGCTTTACATTCCAATAATTTTACGTGTTAACATTCTAGATTTTATAGCAGTATGTGCTTCAAATGCTATGTTATTAATATCATAAAAGCAAGTGCGAATAAAATAGAACAATAAACTCGAAGACAGACCCTGGATTTTCTGAAGATGCTTTAGTGAAGATTTTTGTTTTGGACATGGTTAGGATTTTCTGCATTGTGATGCTAAAATTAGAATATGAAGAACTTCTTTTCCTTCTTGAGAGTGGCATGTGTAGTGTTGCTTTCAGAGAATTGATACTGTAAGGAGCATACAAATGAAATACATGAGTTGCTCCAAAAGTAATGCATCCAATTTATTTCCACAGAAGCTACAACAAATACAAAGAGCACAATAACGTTATTTAATTTAATAAATTATCAGAAACAAACCACTATTTTTCAACATTGTCACCACCATTAGCTATGCATTTTGTGCTGGATATGAATAAGAGCCTGCATGTAGTGCTTATGAAAATCTTCACCAGCAGAGGTGAACCACTGTTTCACAGCTGCTATGATGGTGTCATTGCTAGGAAAATTTTGCCCACACAGTCTGACTTTCACAGTGCTCACATACACTCTTCAGACTCCATAAATATCCAGTAAGTATTGATGAATTTCAACGGGTACAGTTTTGTCCATGTGGAGGAATTCAATGACACAATTTTGCTTTGCAGGCCAACATAATAAAATAGGAGCCGTTGCTTTCAGAGCAGCCCGTTTACATAAACTCCTCTGTGTAATTTCTTAAAAAAAAAAACAAAACAGAGCTTTTCAACCTAAGAGTTTTGGATATTGAGATGCTTTTACAAGATTGGATGTGTTTCTGACTTCAAAATATATATTCTTTAAGGTTTTTTATGGGATAAAAATATGCTTCCCACATTCATTCTTAGAAATTTTCACTAATTCCTAGATATATCATTGCACCTTCCTCAGTGCTATGTAGCTCCATTGTTAACTTCAGGTGTAACAGTCAATGCATATGTAAATCACTGAATTCCTGTACTTACTGAGTACTTTGTTTTCATTTTTTCTCTATAACAATAGAGGAGTTGAATGCGTAAGTTCTCTAAGCAGTCTGTATTTGTACATTTTTGTGCACAAAAGGAATAATGTGTGTTTTTCTCTGGCCCTTAGCTCCACAAAGCACTTACACCCAATTCAAGAAGGTATTCCCAGCCAAGGGAGCCCTTTAGTACATACTTAAATGCTTTCCTGAAGCATGGCCAGTTGGAATAGATTGCCAGCATTTCATGTCATGAGTAATAGTCTACTCTTAGTTATGTTCATCAAACTTCACTACAATTGATAGCTTACTTAATGTAGTTACTACTACAAATCTAGCATACAGTTAGGAGTCTTTTACAAAGTAGCTCCTTTGCCTCATAAGCTCCTTTGCCTCATAAGCTCCTTTGCCTCATAAGCATGCATGCTTTCTTCCTTTGAGGCCCAAGGCCCATTTTGGACCTCTGATACACAGAAATAGTCATTTAGCTAGTAATGTAAAGCATCTATAAATTGTATAAGCTTGGTGTGTCTGGGTGACCAAGCATGATAGAAGGCTTTTCTCGCTTGATACCATGAATTTAAATTCTTGAAAGTAATCTTCTACTGAAGGTCTTCTTCTGTATATAGTATTTATTTTGGCAGGACAGTGAAGTTAGTTTCTCAAGAATTTTTGTTTATGATTAGCATTGAAAAATTCTGGGATAATTATATATAATTTTATAATTCAAGCTAATTTTATAATTATATAACTTCAACACTGGCCAATGATGTGCCTCCAGAGGTTAATCACAGAGATGGATGGGTCCATTGCAAAGTGAGGGCTGACACATGGTTCCGGAGTTGCAGTAAATGATAATACTGACTCTAATGTTTGTGTATCTTGTAATAAATCATTTCTGTGCATTTCAAATATATTTTTATGAGTACAGAACTGCAAATATAGCTGTGGACAGAGACATGAGGCCTGGTCTTGTGAAAATTTGGTCCCAATGCTATCTGCTTTGGTGCTCATCCTTTCTTTTATAAGTAAGAGTGGGCTGTACTGGGTCAGTGACTACTGATTGCTAAAGAAATTTAGGTTCATCAGATAAAATGCTAAATCTATATAATATGTAAAAAAGCAAACTAATTTATATTTTGTTAATAATCTGTTTTAATTCGCTCTTTCACTGGTAAACATCCTCTTGCTTGTTTCTCTTAAAAAAAAAATAAAAAATGTTGGAGTAGATGAAAAAGTGGGTCCTCACATGGCATGGCTTTCTTTTTAAATGTTTTACTGTGGTCAAGCATCCTGTATAGTGTTTAAATGGCCTTCAATTCTTTCTGCATTGTTCTTAAAATATGGAGATATACTAATTTCAAGATCATCTACTAGATATGAACTTGATGAGGATATGTGTATTTAATCTCATGACGACAGGCTTTCTGTGTGATTTCTTTCCTTGTTTTTTAGCCTTCACCAGCTGAAGCATTGCAGATATAAGCTTCTTGACTAAGATGTGCCAGCAGTCATAACAATAACAATAAAATTATTGATTTTTATCTCTGTTTGTCAGACACGGAATGCAAACCCAATCCATGTGATTGAAAGTAAAAAAGTGAGACTCATGCAGCATGTGAGACTGCTGCCTTCAGAGCAACTACTGCTCTTCCTCATTCCTGATCCCAGACATCAATATAGTTTTGCAGTGTCTTGTCACTGCTGTCTTTGGCCTTCCTTGTAAGAATTTTTCCTATCATATATATATATATTTTTTTAATTTTACTCACTCTGATCATTCTGTTACTACCACTTTTCAGACTGAGGACTTTTCATTGTCTATCTCCTGTAAAACATAAGAAAAGCCCTTTTGGCCTTCTAATTGACCCATTTTCTACATACATTCATAATGGTACTTTACATTCCTATGAAGTGTTCTGTCAGTACTGATCACTCCTATCAGGAAGAGTAAAACCCCAATGATTTGACTCATTCGTGAACAGTGCACTGAATTAAGTAAGTCTGTTATGTGTTTGTGAGAAAGCAATATGATAGAAATAAAAGCTGAAACTCTCAGCTTGTTCCATAATAGCAGCCTGTTTTATTGGAAGTGAAGTTTGATTTAACTTCAGGACTGCTGGCCTATATATCTTTACCCAGCAGTGTAAGAAAGGAATCTCAAATGAATACTAAATTTTTTGTAGAATGTCTGTACAGCGTACACATGTAAAATTTTATAGTGATGTTTTCATTAGTTGTCTTTCTTTTCAAAGTAAAACTACAGAAAATTGCTTGTGACTGGGGTGACACCATGAATTAGAAAGGACATGAATTCAATCTCACATAGAGGCAGCTGTGTCTGGTATTTTAATATGGTTTTTGAGTACAAAGGAAGGCTAATTAATGTGTTTCTGTGCATTCTACAGATTACTGTGTTTAACTGCAGTCAGTTCTGCTTTACCATGGAAGGAAATAGTGGTTGTCCTGTCCATGTCTGTTGTAGTGACTTAGGGCCTACACAAACAAATAATTTAAAAACTGAATGCTCTGTCTGCTAAAGATGAAAGCAATTAAACATCAGACTGATGAAAATAAGCCTGTGACAAAATAATTTTATTATAAATATAGAAAGGAAGATATCAGTTCATATGGTGATAAGTAATTGAATTGTGAAATGGAATATAACATCACCATGACTGTAAAATACAAAGTTTCTTCTGTAACTGAAAAAACTGTTCAGGTTGTTAACACCAGCATATATGGATGTACTGCTCAGAAGCATGCTGTGCTTTATAGAAGTGATGAAAAGCCCTGTCTCCTTGTTTAAAGGTCTTGTCCTTTTCTTGTTCGATTTTGAGTTCTAGCAGTGATAGTAACAGAGGCATAGCCACTGGGAATAAGACTTCAGTGGCAATCTGCATTATTGCTACAATACTCTGCATACTTCTAGTTTTGTTCAGATGTCCTTATGCATACAATGAGACATCTAAGCTATTGCTCATGTCTTAATCAGTTTGGACCTTTCACTTTTTAATCTACACCATAGAAACAATCTTTTCTATTACTTGGCTTCTAAGACATCTATTACTTTAAGCATTCCTAGCTATATTATTTCTAGTCTTAATTTTGTTAAAGCCAATGGTAAGTGAATTGTCACAAACAATGCAGAAAAAAAACATGAACAATAAACAATTCAGTTTCACCTGTCAATAAGATTCAAATGGAAATAAAATGCAACATAAACTCTGTAGCAGCTAAACTGAGCCAGCTCTCAAATAATGAAGATTTGCAAATATAGTAGTAGAAATGATAATGGTGATTCCTTCAGAAAGAATATATATACTATAAAAATAATGATATACAGGACAGAGGAAATTAATTTTAACACCGGGATGTGGAATCACCAGCTTAGAGGTGTTTTACTCTACACTAATAAAGATATCCGTCCCTTTGTACTTTGTTAAACGTGTATCTGTGCTGATTTCATTTGCCTAAAAATAGGAATTTTGCTGCTGGGTTTTGCATGTGCCAATAACGTGACAGTTGCAATGTGTTATTTTATCTGAGCAGAGGGATCGGTGTCATTGGGACAGCCTTGAGACCTGAGCACTTTGGCTGCCAGATGAAATTAGGCCAAAGAAGGGAAGGAACAAATAAAAAACCCTGCAATGAGAAGAATTTTTTTTTTCCTTTTTTTTTTTTTCTTGCAGAGTGTTACATTTTTATGAAGTGCAAAATCAATATGTAGAGGAACGTTAATTTTATTGCATGTTAAAGCTTTAACGGAGTGAGAGAGTCTGACTTAATGTAGCCGTAGTTGGAATGAAGGCAGTTGGGCTGAGTGTGCTGTAGTCCTCAGAGCTGTTCCTTTCCCAGGTGTGTCGTATTTAGGTTTTCTCTATTAGTAGAAATTACCACTTCATTGATTCATGCAGATACTTAAGATCTATAGATGACATTTCATTTTGCTCTAGAACTGAAATGCCTTTAGATCACTTTACATCAGAAGCTCAAAAGACCTGACGTTTTGGACAACAAATGTGACATTATGAAGTGGAATGTGTTTTAAGCCTCCATGGATTTTGATAATGTAATTGTTTACTTTCTTTGTTGTCTGAAATCCAGAACTATTTTACCTACCCATAATATCAGTCATACAGTGAGATAATATATGGTAATATAAATCCTGTGTTTTGTGTCTTTTAAAGACTGTGTTGTGTGGTTCTGGCTTTGCATTAGGTAATTTGCAAATTATCTATCATCAGGCTAATCCGCACAAGATCTGTTTCACAGGTAATTGCATTTTTTTTTCCTCCTAGATGATATGACAGATCTCCAGATTCTCCAGAAATGCATGTGACAGTAACTCTTAGCAAGCTTGGGCTTTTAAGCAAAACTGTGAAATTTTAATGCTGTGGCTGACAAAAAATATTAAGATAATAGAATATTTTTTTTTTTTAAAGTAAGAAGAAAGAAGGATGTCATAATGTGGGCTTATGTAACCATCAACTGTAAATGCTTCTTGGAGACGAAAAAATCCGTAAAATTATTAGATGTCTCTAAGAACTTTACTGTATGAACTGATAGTCCGGTAGAGGTATGGGAAATAGAGATCTGGATTTCTGTGTTTGTATGTCTAGCTTTTCTGTGCTTGTTCTTTAGCATATGTACTTACTGATAGCTATGAAGCTAATTTCTTAGCTTTTTAATGATTTAGGATTAATAGCTGCAGCTGTTATCAGTTCATTAAATGTACCATAGAAAACAGTGTTACCTGACCTCCTGAGTTTGCTTTTAATGCAGCTACCTCTCTTAAATGTAGAATCAGCTTTATCTAAATTATATCTGACAGTTTTCTGCCTAACCCACTCTTAATAGCTTTCAGTGACTGAGTGGTGTAAGCTAAACTCTATTTCCTGAATTTACTTATGTAATAGCACAGGAGTCAGTACCAACAGTCTAAATTCATTAAGTTGCAGAATCATCTCCCTTTTTTTTTTTCTTTTCCCTTATTTTAATGGTTGCTATTAACATTTAAGAATGACATTATACCCTTTCCATAATGTGAATTAATATATATATATATAATATAAAGATATATTTTTGGTAAAATTTGCTGTGATTCCAGAATCATGCATAATGAATGTATTTTTTGATCTATTGAATTTTGTTGATGCTGAGTTGTTATGTAGGCCTGTTTTGTACAAATTTTCACTATTACAGGGTAAAAATTAAGACATTTTATTTCAGACTGTAGATGCACTGGCATTCAGACATACATAAATCAGCATCCCAAGAGGCACTGACAGTCACTCAATGGGTTGTTTGGGATAGTTAAAAAAAGCAAGGATAACAAAAGTTTAGATTTAAGAGGGAAATATTACGTACCTGTTTCTCTTTTACATACATATATGTAAGTGTACCTGTATCTGCTGAAATTATAAATGTTTAAATTATCTTTATATACATTCTTGTAATTTTTTAAAATATATACATAGTAGATGTTTATATTTTAGCAAAAAAAAAAAAAAAAAAAAGGAAAGAGGTTAGACAGATGATGTTTGAAATATTTTTTATATATGAAGTTCAAAGATAGAAAGAAATATGTAGGAAATTTCATGGGATATTATGTGGTAAAATTAAAAGACTGAAAATCACAGAATCACCAAGGTTGGAAAAGACCCACGAGATCATCCAGTCCAACCGTCCACCCATCACCAATAGTTCTCACTAAACCATGTCCCTCAACACAATGTCCAAACATTCCTTGAACACCTCCAGGTTTGGTGACTCCATCACCTCCCTGGGCAGCCCATTCCAGTGCCTGAACACTCTTTCAGAGAATTAGTATTTCCTAACGTCCAGCCTGAACCTCCCTTGACACATCTTGAAGCCATTCCTTCTAGTCCTATCACCAGTTACATGAGAGAAGAGGCCAATCCCCAGCTTACTGCAACCTCTGTTGAGGAAGTTATAGAGAGCAATAAGGTCTCCCCTGAGCTTCCTCTTCTCCAGACTGAACAATCCCAGCTCCCTCATCCTCTCCTCATAAGGCCTGTGCTACAGAACCCTCACCAGCTTTCTTGCTCTTCTTTGAACGTGCTCCAGGGCCTCGATGTCTTTCTTGCAGTGAGAGGCCCAAAACTGAACACAGTACTTGAGGTGCGGCCTCACCAGTGTTTGGTACAGGGGAACAATCACTTCCCTGTTCCTGCTGGCAACACTGGTTCTGATGCAAGCCAGGATGCCATTGGCCTTCTTGGCCACCTGGGCACACTGCTGCCTCATGTTCAGCCCAGCATCAATCAATACTCCCAGATCCATTTCCTCTACACAGTCTTCCAGCCACTCTGTCCCAGGCCTGTAGTGTTGCCTGGAGTTGTGCCCAAAGTGCAGGACCTGGCATCAAGGTTGACTCTTGAAAAATTACTGTTTTAAAAATAGTTACCAAGAGGAGACAGTCATCCAAGAGGAATGATATAAGTTCTATTTTTTGGTACATTGTAAACATCATTGATAAAATGCTAGAGCACGCCTTTTCTATAGAAACTGTTTTGAAAGGGTGCACTGGGAAAAGGGTAGTATTGCAGAGGAAGGGCAGCATTCATTTTATGCGCATTAATCAAACATGCACCCAGTATGATAGTACTTTCCTAGTAGTGAAAATCACTGCTGCCTGTCTACACACAGGTAAAGATTACAAAATGAGGGATAAGGAAAAGTGATTTATTTATGCAATGCATTGCTTTGCTGTAAATGGAGTTAGATCCCGATGAATAGTTTTCATGAGGCTATTATACAGATGTTTCGATATGAGCTAGTGAAAGTCAGTGGAACTACACATGAAAAACGACAAAGAGGAAAAGCAGATTTTATGAAGAATATCTTAATTAAAGTTGTGATTCAGAAACAAATTGTATCTACACTTAATCACATGAGTGTTTTAATTGACTTCAGCAGGTCAATATGTTGTTGATATGAGGCAAATATTTGCGTACGTTGGGGCTTGATAGCTACTGAGGCTGCTGAAAGATAAGTAAAAGATATTTACTTCGCCTCATACTGCAGTACAAGTAGCCTGTTCTGTATTTGGGATACATGCAAAAACAAGTTTGCAGCAGGCATCCCTTTTTCAGAAGACTGTCTATTCAGAAGACTAACTAATAATTTACAGTCGTAGTATTCCTGTTTGTTCCATTTTACCCTGACAAATCAGTTCATCCTTTGCCTTTTGTTTTTCTTTTTAGATCTTAAGTATCCAACTGTGTCATTGGGTAATTTATAGGTGAGAAGGGAAAATAAAGCCTGAAGTCAGAATTTCAACAAAAGTATAGTCTAATTATATTTGCCACATAATTTGCTTCTGTGATTTGATCAAATAATTCTGTCTCTGTAGCAAATGTCTTCATGATGTATTTTAGAATGGCTGATTAGTGAATAACTGCCTTGGAAAATGGAAGAAAAATCACATTTAGAAATTTCAGATGTCGTTCATTCCTAATAGAATTCTAGGACTATCTGAGCTATGTTCAGCATCCAAACATGACAGATGTAATCTGGTCAGCAGTGATGATTCTGTGTCTACTGCAGAGTTTCATCTAGAACCAACATTCAGTAGAAGTTAGGGTCTTCCTCGGGAAGTCACAAAGGAATTGTTAAAACTGAATCACTACATATATATATATATTAAAAAGATATATATATATTTAAAAAAGAAAAACAAAAAACCTAGAGGAAAAAATGATTCATATTCTACTTTCTCAGTTGCTACAACTTAATTAGCAGAAGTATTTTTTAAGAGGAACTAAAAATAAACAAGTCACTCACCACCGAGTTCCTTCTTTTGCACAACTTAAATAGCAAAGATTATTTTATTTTATATTTTTAAGTTTCAGCTTAATAATGTTGCTCTTAATCATAAGTGGTTAAACACATCTGATTCCTTGAATGTTACAAATTTTAGATGCAGATTCCAAATGTATTTGTGCAGCAGCAATATCATATTAGGATATGTGGCTGTTCATGCTAGTGCTACCTAGGGATTGCATCACAGGTTTTAAGAGGAACTGGGGAAAACTTCACTTTGAATTGCTGTGTTTTTCCCTACAGCCAAGTAAGATGACTTTCAGGGGAACATACATCAAAATTACTTTTGATGCATATACGTATCCAGGTGAACCTGAGATCATAATATTAAAAGAGTGTCATATTGCTAATAACTTGGAATTTTGTGAGATAATATATCAGGCATATCCAACCTGCAGCCTTCCCTGCTCATCTTGCAGCTACCCCATCCTATGCTATCGTGGTGGCATCTCTTCCCCTTCAGGTGACCTGGCCTGGCCCCAGGCGTGAACACATCACTCAGCAACAACCAAACATCTGTGTACTATTAACCCTATTTGGGTTGAAACCAGGGCATTGGGGGGAGGGGCACAGTGCAGTGCTTACTGCCTTTTGTACTCTCCACACACTCTCAGCTGGATTGAAACCCACATGTATTAGATATTTCATGCTCTTCTGCTGCTTGGTGAGTAAAATGTGGTGACTGGTGATAATAGTATTTCAGCTTAATGTCATCTTGTACAAAAATAGAATGCAAAAAAAGGAACATGGAGGATGAAGAAAGGGTGCTCAACAAAAATGAACAGAAGAGTACTTTTTTTGGTTAAGGCAAATAATACAACATTATGCTTAATTTTAAGGGAATCATATCAGTTTTCAATGGTTATCATTCGGAAAGACATTATATGTGAAAACATGCTGTATAATAAAATGCATATTGAGAAATGTTTTATAACAGACCGAACAGTCAAAACACTAGAAAAGTATTCTAACCCAGTGAAATATCATCATGCAGTGAGTTAGAAAGATTAAAGAAGCTTTAGGGTAGCATTAAAACAGAATCGGGCTTTTTCAAGTGAAGACATGTAATAATCATTGCAAACACATGGAGAAAGTAAGGCTGAAAATTAAAACAGGAAATGGAAATTCTTATTGCAAAGTTTGATCAAATACTTGAAGATAATAAACACTTCAGATCAACAGGCTGCTAACAATTTGATCCAGAGTAGCAGAATAATCTTGAAATGTAAGTAATAATTAAATATGGAATGCAACTTGAGTTGTTTATAACACAGACTGTTATTTCTTTTGGGGAAGAGTGCTGCTTGTACAGAGTTCTTCATGGCTTAAAGAAAGAGTGGTGGAGATGTATAAATGCTTGAGACTTTAAATACTATTAGTAATATGTGCTCAAGTCAATTAGAAAGCTTCATTACTATTTAAACATGTATACTGCTACTGTTAGTCTTGTGGCTGAAATGAACTAACTGTTCTATATACTGCAGCATTTCATATTCACTGAAATTTTCAGAGTATCTTTCTCTCCCCTTTGCAAAACTCAAAGTAATGTTATCTGTGATATTAATTCTTGTGTTTGTGTTAATTTACTGCTTTCACCTGGACTGTAACTGAATGCTGTTGTCCAGAGGTGTTCCTTCTCAACAGCAAAACAAATTTATGCCTTGTATTTTTAGTAGTAAATATTAATGTTAACAGCAAAACATATCTCATTCCTACAACTTGCTGTTCTTCTGGTAGACAAATCTGTCCCTTAGTGGTGGTTTGGCATCAAGGGTGAGGTGTGAATGAGTCTGTGACTAAAGATGAGGTTACTTGGATTCAGAATTGTCAGTTTAGCCAACTTGCGTGACTCGAAGTTGCAGTGGGCAAGTTGGAACTGACAGATGCCAAATTTGCATTTCATTTAATGTTTATGTATTTTCCTGAAGGTATTTTTGGTAGCATGTAAATAAAAGTGTCAAGATGTTTCTTGCTAAGTAAATTCAGAACTGTTGTTAAGCTTCTGGCATATAGCTTAGTGTCTCAGCACATCTTCATGCAGTAATAGATAATCTTTTTTGAGAGATGTTCCACATACTTGGCTAAGACCTCAAAACAAGAACAGAATATGTTTTATGCTCTGAGGATTTTAGCAAAGTTTTTAAGTGTATACCCCACCAAAATATCTGAGATGACTGTTTTAGCACAGACTAGTGGGGTGTAGCTGTAGAAAAATGGAGCCTCACTGGTAGACACTAAGCTATTTCAGTATGCACTGATTTCTGTTGTTATCATCAACCAGCTGGGAGGTTTTTCTGTTCCAGAAAGCCTTTTGTGTGGTCTTCAGGTGAGCTAAAGATTTACAGGTGGGAACTAAGGAGTACAGGGATAGCACTGATCCAGTATTGTTTCACTGAATGTGAATGAGTCCCTAAATGAAAGGTTGTTTAGTTGAACTGAAAGTGTGTGTTAATTTACTGTTTAATTTACAAGCTGTATGTTGTTCTACAATTTTCCAACCTCTTTAATATGTTTAGCACTGCAAAATTGTAGCATTTTAGAAAAATAAAGTAAAATTTAGCTAACTTAGGAGAATTATACCATTTGAGCTAGATCTCCACTGATGCATATTTAGACAGACAATTCAGTTACCTCATAGAGTTGCTCATAATAGCAGTAGATGGCTTGTCTTCTTAAAAGTATCTATCTAAAGAAATCACTAAAAAGAAAAATAGACCTTGTTTCACTAGGTCTGATGGGTCTGCAACTGAGAAGAGGATTTCAGTCAGTCTGTAAGGGGAGAAAACACAGACACTACTAATTACTTGTCATTTAAGTTCTGGAAGTTGGCGATATGGCCTTTCTTCATTAGTCTAAGCAGGTTCTTGCATTTGGTGTTTTAAAAAAGCTTTTTCAAAATTTTTTGTAGTAGAAATCATGAAAGTACCTTTTGCCCTTGAAACCTTTACACTTTACCATCTTTTAGTTTAATTTAATTTCCTTGGCAGAAGGGGAACTCTGAAAATTATACCAAAGCAATAACATCTTCTGTTAAAGAAATATGCTTTCAGAAGCCAGATCAGTTCAGTATCTTTGATTTCTTCAGAATCTTTTCATTTTATAAATACTAAAATGTATGTGCTTACTGAAACCACCTTTGAAGATGTGTCAGGATAAGCCGCATGCTAATTTGAAGCTTCTTGCCTATTTTTTGGGATCACTACTACTCTGCAGGTATCAAGCTGTCATTCTATTGGTAATTGATCCTGTGAAGTGTTGTAAGATTTATAGCTTTCTATTGTAAGTAATTTTTACTCTAATAGAAATGCTTATCATTTTTTACTTTCTTCCTTTAAGGGCAAAAATTATTTGATTCTAATAGAGGTTTCCAGAGGTAAGGAAAACTAATAGGCTTATAGAAGTCAAGCTTTTTTGTTTTTTTTTTGGTTGAGAGCTTTGAACCCCTGAAACTGCTACATCATCACAGCCCTTTAAAATTTTAATATGATAATTAGTAGTAGCAGTGGCAAAATATTTAGCAATAGTAAAGTGCTCATGTAAATATTTTGAAGTTATGAAAAAGCCCTTGAAGAACCATAATTCCTGCAAACAGAACACCAAGAATACTTCTGTAGCTTTTAAACGCATTAAAGAGAGGACATCAGAATTTATTTATGCTCTAAATGTTATTTCACAGTTCAATCAGTTATCTTGCTGTGTAATAAAAGACCCTGAAATTAAAATGACCCCTCTTTGCAGAATGTAACTGTTGGATTCTTTTACTACGAGGATGCCTTGATTTGATCTTAGTCCTACTGAAACAGAAAATGATATTCAACTAATACATCTGAAGTGGTTTTTTATACCTTCCAAGCTCTTTTGTGAAATTAATGGTTTCTGCTTTTGGCCTCAATTACATTTTATGATTATCCAATTTCATACACTTTTCTTCTTCTTTCTTCTGTGATTTTTCAGTCCCCTTCTGGTGATATTCTAAATCAACCTGAAGCACATGAATCTGATGCAGCACATGTTTACAAAACAAAACAAACCCACCCAAAATTGAAAATATAACTGATATGATTAATGTTCTGTTCTGGAGGTAGAAGTTAAGGACATCTCAGTCTTTTAAAGCAACCAGCAGCTTGATCAAGGAAATCAACTTACAGCTGAACAGCATAATGACTGCAAAATGTTAATTAAATTTTTCCATGTTATAAAACAAAAATAGTTTTCAGACTGAGTGACCTTAGACAACTGTGTTACCAGCTGAAAGCTAAATATCTGCTTCCTACCTGTACATACTCATTAATTCTAAGTCCCTTAACTTAGTCTAAATGAGTACCTATTCTGCTGCAAAGCACTGTGTCACCACTGTGTAAAATTGAAGTCTGCTTTCCTTTCTAATTGCAGAACTCACACTTTGTACTTTTTATTTGAGGATAGTACAAATACCACGTATGTATTAGTAATGTAGACTATTGATATAAATAGAAAATAGGAGTTTTCTTTTTATAAATGTATGGAAGCATGAAAAAAAAATCAGTTTCTTCTTATTTGAAGTATATTGTTTCTCATAATAAAAAAATATGCTGTTTATACTCAGTTTCATTTGCTTGTTCACAATGCCCAATGCAGTAGATGTCTGAGCATGAGATAATTTACTGTTGTGTAAAATCATTTTATTGTTAAGAACTCCCTGCAAGTCTAACATTTTGAATTCTTGAAAAAAGAAATCTGAAATGTTTTAAGAGCTACATAAATAAACAGGGATGCCCTGAATCACTGTGATACATACTATCGCATGCTCAGTCTCCCATTTAACTTTGAGATTTCTGGGGAAATTCTTTTGTGTAGAGTGTTTATGTTTCTAGGTCCTTCCTGCTCTTCCTCTTGCTTTCCTGGAGCTAGAGTCTTCAGACCTTAATGTTCTTTTGGATTCCAGAATCAAGTCTAAATGCTTGTGTTTAATTGTATGTATTTACTGCTAAAATATTTTCATACCATATCTTCTGTTAGTGATATATATATATTTTTCACTTAAGTATTCTGCAGAGGAAAAAGAGGTGGAGATTTATACCTGTCTCGAATGATGTAGAATATTCTGTGGATATGGGTTATGTGATCATGGGTTAGCTTGCTTTTGTTTTGTCTTGATTGTCAGCTGCACTATCATCACTAATTTGGACAGGTGTACTAAAAGCCAGTAGTAAGAAGGAGCAGAATTGACAGTATAAACGGTATAAAGTGAATAGTGGACCATAATTATTTCTTTCATAAAGAATTCTTTTGGGCTTATAATATGGATTTGAGAGATTGTGAGGATTTCTTTTTTCTTTTTTTTTTTTTCTTTTTTTCTCTTTTTTTTCCTTTTTTTTTTTTTCTTTTTTCTTTCATTATGACATCTACTGGGTTCTAATGAGAAGAAACATAATTACAAATTGTCAGCAGTCTTTAAAAATCTCTTTTATGAGATGGATTCATCTCATTTGGTTTATTTGGCTTTTTTTTTTTTTTTTTTTTTTTAATAGCAGAGATAGTTCTTGTGAAAGATGTTCCTCACTCAAGTTTTAGAATGGCTCAGCTCATATTATTCATGGACACTGATCTGTTAGTAATTAAGATTGTTTGTAGTCTTCTACATAAAACAAAAAATGAATTCTTCCAAATGCTTAGCTGTCAGCTGTAATTCTCACTCACTAAATTATCACTTGAAAATTTACCAATGGTCTGTATTCCCTCATCTTCCTTTCTTAAGAGTTTGAACAGAAGTGGCAAGGCAGTCATGATTCTAGCCCAAACCGTAAGGTAAACATGACTGATAGTAAGAGTTGAGCTCTCTTTTTCATTTGTAGAAACTGAGTTGGTCATTTATTCACAATTGACTATTTTAGTGGGAGAAGGTTATTAAATACATTGGTTCTTTCTCAACACTCTTTCTGTCAATAGCCTTTTCTCTCCTTGAATGGTATGTCAATATTTTCTTCAGCTTTCCTCCCTGCTAGTGTATTTACAGGTTTGTTTTCATGGTAGTCTTGATGTTTCTTATTTATATTCCATTATGTGTGTTGGCCTTTTCTATTTTGTCACTGTATGTTGTTTTGTATTTGCCCTACTTTATTCTTGTTTAAGATCAATAAAAGTTCTGATTAGTGGAGTTCCATCCTTTTTTTTTCTATCGGGGAAAAAAAAAAAAACCACAAAAAACTCTTTGACCGTATTCTCTTTACTTCCTTTACTTATTACTACTTCTTCAAAATTTAATAGTTCTATTTTGTTGTTTCCCTCTTTCAAGGGAATATGAATTCTTTAAGTTCATCAGCAGTCTCACCAAACTTGCTTTTATTCTGCCTCCATGTTTTCAACTTTCTTCTATGGAGTTAATATCCAGTCTTCAGGAACCCAGTTCCTTTTTGTTGACTTTCTTCAATGATAGGTATCTTCTTCAATGATATCTAGTAATTATCGCAGATAATTTGTATAATATTAAGTGGCTTCTTAAAAAGCCACTGGTGATTTTCAGGAACTTGCTGATCATTATGTTCTTTTTTGTATTGGATTCCCCAAATCTTCCCCTTTCTAGAACAGCTTGTGCTTAGTGTGGTTTGGATAGCAGTTGGTAGAAATTTTCATCCTCACAAGTATGACAGTGCTTACGTTCATTTCTTTTTTACTATTATTAATATTATTATTGTTTTCTCATCATTAATTGTTTGAGGTATACTGCTGTATACTAAGAACAGGCCCATGTGTTTTCCTACCAAGGGTTATACTAATTAGGTGTTTACTGCCTTTGAAAATGACAGCGGTTAACAGTCTGAGCAGTGGTGGTGTTAACAGCTGTCAGATTTGTGTTGGATAGTGAATGCTCTCTCTCTCTCTCTCTATATATATATATTTTTTTTTTGAAACTCTGACCAGCATATAGAAACTGCCCGAAATGATCTTTCCAAAATTCTGATAGTTGTAAAAAAATTATTTTCTTTGGCTATATACCACGTATTTTATAGAGATTTCAATAGCAGATAAGCACTTGTTTCCAGTGCCTCTCAGGAGCATACTTCAGTGTTGAAATCAGCACACAGCTCTTGTGAAAATTGTTGGAACTGTGCTGTACTGTCGTAGCTTTACCCCTCTAATTTGAATGGGAAAATAGTGTTTCTCCAGTTGTATCCACTGATTAGCAGCAAAGTTGGGATATCACAGTAATGTCATCTTTAGTGATCTTTTTATTTTGTATTCTAGTAATATGTTGAAATTCTTAGGTCATATGAGAATGTTAGGATACTGCATTCTTTTTGGCTTTGCTGCCAAGGTTAGTATTTTCCATGGGTATTACTTCTCCTTATCTGTCCACTGGGATCAGGGAAAAAGTATGTCAAGTGCTGATTTCACATGGGCCACTAGGCAGCCATCAGATGTCCTGGGTGAATCTACATTCCTCTTTTCGGTAGCAGTTTCATACATCCTGAAATATTTATAGTTTTTCCCTATCCCATTAGCTGGTGGTTGGTTTTCCAACATGATAGAATCCATTTGGCTTGTGCTGTGAGTTACAGACAATTGTACAAGAAATGATAGGGGTGAGATTTATTACCAACATTCTTCATGTGCACTTAAGTAACAGCTCCATTGTCTGCATGTACAAGCAGTGGATCATTGCATAAAGCAGAAATGATCTGAGCCTTGTTCCATGCTGTGACCTAGAAGCTGAAGAGCACAGTATGCCATTATCTGTCCCTGGAGCTATGTAGTCCTGCTGAAGAATTTACTTTGACATTTGTCCTGTCTCTATAGATTAAGCAGTTTGCTGTTTGCTTCAGTCTCACCATGAGAAATTAATGCACTTTGTTTATTTCTTCCTTGCCTTCAACCTTTATTGGTATCTAGTAATGTAATAATAATTTATTTACAGTGTATTTCCTCATGTGCTTTGTGTGTCTCATAATATAAACACCATTGAAAATAAACTTTAAATGATGGATGTTACAGTACAAATAGGAAAATAACGTTGTTTTGGTCTCTAAAAGTAAGGAAGTAGCTGATTTCATACAGTGTGAATTTTAGTGTGACCAAACCGTGCTACTGTGTGTTAAGAACCATGTCATGTTGCTGTTAGCCTTTGCTATTTCAGAACTGTATGCAAAGTAGAAAAGCAGCTATTGTATTATTCCCACTGACTGGAAAGTTCTCAAGAAGGGAAAGGTAGAAGATCCAGGGAACTACAAGCCAGTCAGTCTCATTTTTGCCTGGCAAGATAGTGGAGCACATACTCCTGAAGGCCCTACTAAGGCACATGGAAAATAAAGATGAGGTTATTAGTAACCAGCAAAGCTTCACAAAGGGCAAGTCATGCCTGAAAAACTTTGTGGCCTTTTATGATGTAGTTACAGCATCAGTGGATAAAGAAAGAGCAATTGACACCTGGACTTGTTCAAAACATTTGACACTATTCCTTATTACATCCTTGTTACCAAATTGGAGAAAAATAAATTTGGTTGCTGATAAGGGATTGGCTGGATGATTGCTCTCAAAAAGGTGATCAGTGGCTCAATGTCCAAGTGGAAAACAGTGATGAATGGTGTTCCTCAGGGATTGGTTCTGGCACCAGTGCTCTGTGGGTGAAGTGAACAGTGGGAACAAGTGCATCCTCAGCAAGTTTGCAGATGACACCAAACTGAGTGGCGCAGTTGATGTACTAGCGGGAAGGCAAACCATCCAGAGGGGACCAGGATGGTCTTGTGAAACAGGCCTGTGCCAACCTCATGAAGTTCAATAAAGCCAGGTGCAAGGTCCTGCATCTGGACTGGGGCAATCCCAAGCACAAATACAGGTTGGGTGGAGAATGGTTTGTGAGCAGCTCTGAGGAGAAAGATTTCAGTGTATCAGTTGGTGAAAGATTCAGTATGAGCCAGCAGTGTGCACTTGCAGACCAGAAGGCCAGCTGTATCCTGGACTGCATCAACGGAAGCATGACCAGCAGGTCAAGGAAAGTGATTCTGCCCTTCTACTCTCTGCTTTCATGAGAACCCACCTGGAGTATTGCGTCCAGTCCTGAGGCACTAACAAGGAAGGACACTGTGCTGTTGGACTGGGTCCAAAGGAAGGCTACAAAGAAGAAGAGAGGGCTGGAGCACCTTTCCTAGAAGGACAGGATGACAGAATTGGGGCTCTTGAGCCTGGGAAAGAGAAGGCACTGTAGGGACATTATAGCTACCTTCCAGTACCTAAAGGGGGCCTACAGGAAAGCTGGGGAAGGACTTTTTATAAGGTCATGTAGCAACAGAGTGTGTGTGTACAGTTGTTCAGGAAGTAATGTTACAGGAAGTTAGTGGTTGTACAGAATACTTTCATCAAAATTGTGGTTACTTGTCAGACATTTTCTCAAAGCTTTTACATTTCTCACCTTTCAATTTTTTTCTTCTTTAAATTTTGTTAAATACTAAAGCAGATGTCTTTAACCACTCTCTTGACTGCAGATCAAAAAACACTAATTAAACCACAAGTAGTGCTTGAAAATCTTTGCATTTCTAGTCTCTGAAATTGAATCTCTTATTTAGGATTTTGCCATTTGTTACTGAAAGTACTTAGTATTCCTTTTATTTGTCTAGATTTTATAAGCCTGATGATGGGGAAAAAAAAAAAAAAAAAAAAAAGAGAGAGATAAATGTTCTGTTCTTCTCTGTTTCTTTTGAATTTCTTGATCTTGGTCAGTGGAAGGAGAACACCAAGGACCTTAGGCCTGTTAGAGTAATATAACGCTAAAATAAGTGCAAAGATGTCCTTTGACTGTGGATCCCCTGAGAAAAATAATGTCAGATGTTTTTCTCTACTATCTGACTTTTAGTGATTGAAAGTTTCATCTCCCTGGGACAACCTGTATGAAAATTTCACTGTAAAAGTCTGAGACTCAAGTGGTCTAATTAAAAACAGGATTTATTAACAGCACAGGAGAAAGCTGAAGATTAGAAGAAATGTTTTGCATAGCATATCTTGCCTGACATTCTGCAAAGCTCATCTTGATAGATCTCCCCGGGGTTTAGTTACAGTGAATAAAAATATGTTACATTTATATATATTTTTTTCCCTCTGACTTTCACACTAGCTGTTTATTTGAAGAAATCTTTCTTTTCTGAGGACTCAACCTTTCTCTTCTTTATACTTCAGTCTTTCACATTTTTGACCCTTGTCTGTTATTAAAGATTCATCTTAAAATTACTGTACCAAGTTACTGTTCGAGTATTTATACCGTGCAAAGCCAAGTCGCTCTGTTCCCAATGGCAGAATTCAGCACCCTTTAGGGACTCTTGTTCGAAGCAATTAAGCAGCAGTTATGAGTGGGCATTGGGTCATGTTCACAGTCTAGGTTATGTGCAAACCCCACTTGTAACTTCTGCCAGCTGAGTGGTCAGTGAGGACGGCAATGATATGATACAGAAAACAGTGTTGATCAATTCCTTTCAGCTAAATGGTAGTGTTTTTGATGGTATTATTCACAATTGCCAGTAGGACTATGCCAGCAAAGTGTCACTGAAAATGACACCTCCTTAAGAGTTGTCACTATTTTATGCATTCCAGGAGTTGGCTAAAGACATCCAGATACAGTGGGATGTAATAGAACCTTTAAATATTTTCTTCCATTTTCCAAGTTCTATGAATATAGATTCAGGAAGAAAGCGAGCAAAGAGAAATATCTAATTAAGATATATTTCAGTCATCTGTCACGTGTAAATCAAGATGACATTTATTTGCCCTTTTTCTCTTAACATTGTGAAATATGCTTAATATTTACATGTAGTTCTCTTACACCTTAGCTCAATATTTTATTATTGATGAGGTCATCTCAATGATGTGGAGTAAATAAAGAAAATGGCATAGAATCCAGTTGTAGGGTAGATCTGGCTGTATTTCTATCTCTGCACTGTGCTCTTTGGAGTGGGTTGGACAATGTCAGGAGCAGTCTTAAGGAAGAAGAAAGAAACTGAGCTTAGTGAGATTCATATTATTGCTTTTTTTCCTCAAGCAAACCTACAAAAAATAAGAGACCACTGGTTTTACTCACACTTGTCAAGTTGAATAAGCCCTGGGCTATAATTAAGGCAGAAATAGTGATATGATATGTTCTAACTGTGTGTTCAGTATTGTGCTTTTTGCTTGCATTCTGCCTTGTAGAACTCTATGTAAGCATGATTGTCTGAGACTGGAACTGGTATCACGCATCAAGAAGAATTGATACTGATCTTAGTGACGCTGATATTGAAATGAATTTAGTTAAATCAGTGCAAGTTTCTGTGTGTGTACTCATTTCAATCTGTTTCAGCTGATCACAGAATCATAGTATCACAGTATGGCCTGAGTCAGAAGGGACATCATGAAGCTCCAACCCCCACCACCCCTGCCACAGGCAGGGCTACCGTCTATACTGATCCATATCAAAGGGGTTTGACAACATGTCAAATTGCCTGACTGGTGTGATTTATCTGTAGAGAACTGAGTATGATTTTGTATACACAATTAGGTAGTTACAGACAAGTAAATCACATCTCTCTAATAAATATTTTGTGTAGAAGGCCTGGAAAATAATGCTAAGAGGATAGTGGGAGTATAATGCTCTTATATGTATGTATGCTCACACATTTTAATTTTAACTGATTATAGACTTGTAATTCAGTTATTATGTGTTCTCTATGTAGCCTGTTAAGGCACCATGCAGGTTTCTGCAGAGGATGTTCTTAAACACCAGGTGTTGAAGAACATGACAGTAAGGTAGTATCCCTGTAGGTCTAGATGTCACTTATCAAAAAATGGTACAAAATGTCTCATTTTGTGTTCACTGTCATTCATGCAGTTTTCATGACCTCTTACATATTTTAGTGAATCTTCATGTAGTGTGGTCAGTGAAGAATTGTGAAGTATTCATGAATATATGTGCATATTTAATAACTACTCCCAAGGGAGTCTTCCTGTTCCAGTAATTGGTGTTTCACATTCCAGCTCCTGTACTTGTGAAAAAATTGTGTCAGATATGGCAGGCAGAGAGACTGCACAAAAGATTGCTCTGGAGGCTGGATGGTTCTTGGTGTTTCAAACACAGCAACATGCACACTCATCTCTGAGCAGTACATAGCCAAAATTTCATCAGGCTTTTTCTACAGGAGACATTTTGGTATTCTGTCATCAATCTGATAACTACCTTTGATCGTTTCTTCCACAGAAGCCTTTCTATCTAGATATTGTGGAGTAACTGTTTTTTTCCAAATACCTATGTAATCTTACCTAAATGCTAGTTTAGTCAGTCCAAGAATGCTCCTTTTAGCTCAAGAACAGATTTTTCCATGATACGAAGACAAGAGATGTTGCCCTGACGTTGTCACTGGTTTTGATTTAATGAGAAGAATAGAAAGTAATCTGAAGTGCTCTTTGGCACCAATTTTGAGTTTGGGTACTCGCAATTCTTGATAAATTAAAGATGCTTTCCAAGCATGGGCAGATGAAGGGAAGGCAAAGGTAACATACTTTTCAGTTTTCTCATGTTTTAGCCTACGCTTCCTGCATGTAAGTATGCAAATACCTACCAACTGTTGTGGTGGGCTTATTATAATAATCCATCAAAATCACTTGACTCCAAGATGTTTCAGTATAACAGCATTTTACCAATACGTACTTGAAAACATTATTCTGCCCAGGAAAAATTTGTTCATTATAACAGCTTTTTAGCAGTTGGATCTATTTTCTGTAATTACTTATCCAACAATATTTAGGCTCCAGAGGGAGACTTGCAATGCTGGATAAGCCTTTAAGAAAAAATGACAGTGTGCCTTCAAATGGCACCTTGGAGAAAATGCTGCAAGAACATGCCTTTGAAACATGGATCAGAAATATTTTGTTTTCTTTTCCATTTGCTGTCCAAATGGGATAAGAAATGGACTAAAAACATTACTGTTGATCACATTAAATGTTTGAGAAGCTTAATCATAAAAGTTTATTAGAAAAAAATAATATCAAAACTAGCATTCCGCATTTAACACTTGATTTTTCGTATATATATATATATTTATTTTTTTTTTTTCTGTCAAGTCTGAGATTGAGAGAGAGGGAGAGAAATCAGACTAATGTATTTTCTTTTAAATGGTGTGCTCATTTACTAGGACAAACCTTTTTCTTGTTTTTTTTTTCTTTTTTTCTCCCCCTAAAGAAGCACATATGGCAGAAGGAAGCAAATAAATCTGGTTCCTTTTTGTAGAACGGAACAGGATGTGGAAAGCTTATGTTAGAGTGTAAGAACTCTGCAGCCTTTTGCATTAGGGACATATGCTTGAAGGAGTTCCATCTGTACTGCTGTGCAGGCATGTTATTGGAGCTCTGTGACTGCACTGGGCAGGAGCCAAGGCTGCTGCTGCTGTCAGTGATGCCAGCCACCTCCCAGCTAGAGCCTGGAGCGAGTCAAGGTTCTCCACCGTACTGAGTGTGCCTTTGCCAAGCCAACTTTCTTCACAATGATGCTTGGTTCACTCTGTCCACAGATGTTTTGAAATTTGTCCTCAGACTCTATTTGAAAAAAAATAAAACAACAAACAAAAACAACTTAGTGCCTATTCTTGGGTTGAGACCCAGTGTCTCTCAAGTGTCTGTTTTTATGGGTGAATTTTGAACCTCTCCATAGCAGAGAAATTTGGTAGTAGAAAATTTTAATTTGAATCTCAGAACAGAGCTGTTAGCTACTGTGCAGCTGTAATGTGCTATCTGAGGTGAATAACATGCACAATGCAAGGCTTTCAACCTAAGTGCCAGGTAAATGGGAAGCGGGAACATTTCTTATTATTATTCTTGAACTTCCCTGGCCTTAATCCAGTGTACTTAGCATAGCATGATTAGCACTTTATTTTAATACAGAAATAGTGGAATCTGGGTGAATAGAAAACAGCAGTTCAGAATAGGAACTCGTAAACTACATAAAGTAGCTGCCATTCATTGGCAGTAATTGTCTTTGGTCAAGAGCCTTTTGAGATAGTCCAACACAAATTCAAAGCACACAGCTGTCGCTTAAATATAATCTTTTAGTCACAGGGAAAAAAAGGTTTATGTTCTTTGTTACCAGGTCATCCTGCTTTTATTTAATTTTCTTTTCTCTTTTCTTGCCCGTATTGTTGCTGTATGACTTGACTTTACTAGTTGCTGTAGCAGAACAGTTATAATAACATAGGAAAAGAAATTTGAACATGTTTGCATAAAAACTGCAGAAATGACCATCTTTATTTTGGCTAGCTGTTTCCCTACTGTTTTCCAGGCATTGATAACCCACTTCTGCTTATTATCAGAACTGCCACAGCTGAGGATGGTATGGATTGTCTTTACTACAGCATTGTAATAGTATGAGGTTGCTCTTTCAGTGTGGTGAAATGAATGTTTTCACTTCTGCCTTAAAATAAAAGCATTTGGTGCCTTAAAGGTTACAGTGTAAGCAAACCACAACTATCTTTACAAACCTTCACTGCATGGAAATATTTTCTTCTTCCCAGCTCAGTATCGTTACCCTTTCATGTGCCCATGCCAGTCTTAATGCCAGTAATCATGATTTTTCATAAGGCCAAAGTCATCCTTCAGTGCTGATTTCTTGATGAAGACTCAGCAGCCTACTATCTGCATAGTTACAATCTGTTCTACTCAGTGCAATGTGCTGCTTAGTTCAATCATGTTCTTAAAGCAGAGTCATGGGGACTGCCTCCAACTGTGTAACACAGGTGCACACCCCAGCCACATCCCTCTTCTATTTTAGTAGAGATATCACGTCCTAATTTCATTGGAAAGGAGACTTGGGTGCCTGTGCCAGAAAGGACATCTGTGTGTCTCCTGTGTAGATGATCAGGAGACCAGAACATTGCAGAGGTTCTTAGTTCTCTCTCATTCTTAGACCTTGTGGTCAGAATACTGGAAGACATAATAAGCATCCCAAATATACCCATCTCTGTGTCTGCTATCAGGGTTCAAATACTGGAAGGAGGAAATATGCATATATGTCTACAGCTGTTGTGTAGGCTAGGAACATTGCTTCCCTGCCTGATTTCAGAAAAGAAGAAAGCAGATTTATATGCTCAAAGATATCTTGAATTCCTGTATCTGTAGTACTGTATTGGAGCAGACGTAGCCACTTTGCCTGAGGCAGAAAGCTTTTTCCCAGTGGTGTCTTTAAATAAAAGGCAGAGTGTCCTCTTCTAGCTTCAGTCATACTAAAACATTAGTTCTTGCACTGTCCACAAAAAAAAAAAAAAAAAAAAAAAAAAAAGTATGTTCATTTCCTGTGTGTTTGTGTTGGGATGGAGGTGGTATTAATCACTGTTCAGTCTTCCATGTCTTCCATTCACAGTCAAATAATCCTGGCTTTATCTGAGATTACAAGCCCTTCAAGCAAGGAAAAGTCTTTTTTTTTTTTTTTTTTTTTTTTGAAAGGTTTCTTAAGTGCTGATAAAATTTATAGTAAGGACTTCCTTGACATTACACAAAACAAATGGATTGCAGGGGGTTATGTTGTTCTATTGAGACAAGGCAGGAGTGATTAACTGGATGTTTGTCATTCAAATAAAGAAAATTAGATGATTGGGAGGACTGAGAATTAGAAAGGCTGTGTCAGAGTTTAAAAAGTAAAATAATTTTGTCTTTAGAATAATACTGAAGAGGTCAAGATATATAGGTACTGTAAAGATACCAAAATGATAAACCACAGGCGTGATAGAAACCAAGCCTTAATAATTTACTTTCAAGCTCTCTCTCATGAATAAGATTTCTGCTATTTGAGTCCTATGAAGTGTTTGATATGTCTTGGGAATACTGCAATTAAAGTCAAGCAAAACATTCAATCACCAACTACGATGCTCTTGCTAGAAGTTATTATTAAGAACTTTAAACAACACTTATTGATAAATGAGAGGAAAAAGCCCACCAATTATGGCATCATGAAATTTAAAATTATTTGTCACCTCTTGTTTGGCTTAACATTTACATGAGCTGGTTTTCATGATTCATCAGCTTTTCAGCTGTTAGTCTCTTTCCATGCTTGCTGCAAATTTCTAATTTTTTTTTTTTTTTTCATTCCCCTTTCTATTTTTCCCTTTCTGTCTGCTTTTATTTTCTTTCAATTCTCCTATTCTCCTATTCTTTCTCTTTTCCTCTCCCTTTCCTTTTTAATTCTTATGTGAGACTCTAAAAGTAAATTTAAGCTTGGAGTATTATATATTTGTTTTCAATTGCAGGTTATTTGGTTTATATTTCTTTGAGATTTAAGAGAAGGACAATTATGCTTTCATATAACAGTTCTCCATCTCACAAGAAAATCACTGGGAAACCCTGAAATGCAGAATTCATTATTTCTGTGTCTACGTGTCTTAATACAGAATTCACAAGTTTGCTGAACACTGTTAGTAATAGTGGAGTGTCTCTCTCAGTTTGCTCAGAACAGCTGAAAAATCTGCCAAAAGGGGCTGAGTATTTACCTAAGCTAGAGATATCTTCCAGCAAGGTTAGACCAGTATAATTTCTCTCTTAACAAAGGAACTGTGTTAAGAGCTGATCAAAGATAATGTGGTTGTTTGGTTTTTTTTGTTTGTTTGTTTGTTTGTTTGTTTGTTTTTTGCTAATTGTGATTCAGAAGCCTATTTGGAAATCTCTGAAGGTTATAAAAGCAGATAAGCCAGATAAGATGACTTCTTATATTAGAGTTAGCTTGTTCTGTGACTTCATCACCATTTAGAGAAAGCAAGGATTTGATAAAGAACTGATAATTTAAGCTTAGTTAGGTGTTGAGTCTATCATGTCAAAGAAAAAGTCCTGCAAGTCCTCCTCAGGATGAGTTCGTAAATAGAAGAATCATTCTGGAAACAATTCACACGCTGTATTCGTTGGAGATTTTTTACCTTAATACTTCACGCTACTATTGTAGTGCTATAATGATTCTGTGAAGTAATATCATGCTTTATCCATATTTCTTAAAGATTTGGAAAAAGTGGTTGATATGTGGATGAATCATTATTTTTATATCGTCTTTTATTTAAAATCAAGACGCGCTTACTGAATTTTAAATAGGATTATTTTATTTTAATCTCACATGGGTGTTCACTTAGAAATACACAGAACTGTATGAAGAAGGGAGCTTAGTGTTCCTTGTGAGTTTTGTGACTATGATCAGCAGAACTAAAGGAGTGAAGTAAATTGACATTTTGATAACTGTCCATTGGACCATGGATTTAGTATTCTTTTGTTTGCAGTAATTTTGATCAAACAGTTGAAAAGGCTGTCTATTGTTTTATACTCTAATGAAAAGCAGTATTGTAATAATTGCAGTTACCTTGGTATGCTGAGGTTGGCTATTCGCCTTTAGTTTGTTACATTAGTCTGGTTGAAAGGGACAACTCAGACTGTGCACTTTAAGTAGCTGTACATGCATTTTTTCATAATTTCTATATGTATGTGAGTGTAATATTGGTAAAAGAATGTTGTAATCACTGGAACATTGTAATCACTGTAGGCTATATTTCTCAATTCACAGCATTGCTAGTTCTGGATTGTGTACATGGTGGCTTTGATCAGTTAGGTTCCTGCTTGAGGGCAATTTAGTTTTTGCTAATAATTTATTAGTAGCTTTCTGATAACAGAGCAAAAAGCTCTGAATATTTCTCTGTTATGTGGACTTGTTCTGGAGAAATTGTATGTGCAAACACCAACTTTGCTCCCTTATGCTATCTGTAGACAAATTCCAGCTAGTAATTACTTCTAAAGCTACCACAGCAGTGCATGAACACATTGTCCCATTGTCGTTGTGGGATTTAAGCTTTTGCAATCCTTGTGTGACTATAGCTAGGGAATAAAATTGCTGTCAGTTTACATATCACACAGTCTTAAATAAAACAGCCAATCCATTATAGCATCAGTTCTTTTTTGTATGTGTCCCCATGGAACATATGCTACATTTTCTTCATCCTGGAAGGACAATGATGCTAATCAGAACATATACCACTAGAAAAGAGCAAGGGTGTAATCAGGAGAAGGTAGCTGGAGTAGATTTGAAAAAGGCACACTGACAAGCGTGGGCATATCACTAGGTGACACTGATTAAAATATACAGTCTGTGTTGTGAGATTGATGTCTGCATATATTGCATTTGTATAATTCATGCCCTTTTCGTTCAGATTGAAAACTGAAATGGCAGATGATGAAATATGGAAGTTTCAGAATAAATATTGAAAAATAACAACTTCAATATTCAGTCAAATTGTGCTGTGGGTAGTAACACTGGAAAACAAACTGTTACCTTCAGAGTCATTTTTATATATTTTTTTTCCTCTGTTAGACTCTTAAAAAGCATTTTTCTTAATTACTTTATTGGTTTCTTTTAACAAGGGCCATGCCAACCATAAGTGCTGACTTGCATGAAAACAAATAGGAATAATTTCATATGTAGGAATCATGGTAAACTTGCAGAAATGCTCTTACATATTTAAAAATGACTAAGTGGGAGAGAACATGATCCAATGGTGTGAGTAGTTAATTTGTTTTCATGTTCTATATTATTGCATGGTATTATTTTTATTTTTATTTTTTTTCAGTTTTAGGTCTAAGTCTAGATCAGAAGAGCATCGCTGTTATCGCAAAGCATATGCTTTTCATTTTACTTAATTAAAAGAACAAAGGAGAAAAAAAAATGTAGCTTATGTTTCATATGGTGAGCATTTGTTCTCTGGGGAGGCTGATTTCAATGGGCATGCAAGTATAACGGCTCATCAGCGTTGATAAAAGTTTCGCCATTTGCCAATGTGGTTAGATTACAGTAAGACAATACAGCCACCTCTGTGACTTGTAGCATGTTCGTCTACTGTATCATAAATCACTGGTGTCTAAAAATATCAGGGAACTGTACAGTGGTGACTCAGGAGTGACAGTTGGATCTAGATCATTATTTGTCTGTTTGCTACGTGAGATGCCAGCTGTATAAAACTTGCTTCCACTCCTTAGAATGGAGAATATTTCAGCTGATTTTCACTTATCTGAGAATCCAGCAGATGAACTACTATTTGATGAGATAACTGGATATTCTTCTTTAAGTTCCTGTCTGAATAGAACATTTAGGCAAGCTGAAATTGTGCTCGTCAAGTAACGTGGTGTCTGCATTTCCAAGGAAATGATGGGAATGAATGTAATTTAATACTCCCACAAAGTGTGTTGATCAGTATTGCATTGGCATTTCCAGGGCAATAGTACAAAGTTGTCTCCCTGTACATTTGGGAAATGGATACTAAGATGGACTCTTCGTGAAAATCTGTATACCACTTTCTCTTCCATCAACATCATATATTTAAAAAAAAGTCTCAAGCTTTACCCTATGAATAGCTATGGACTTGTTTGTTTTTGTGTTTATTATTCATATAAGGGGATTCCTGTGGTATGGATTATAGTGTTTTTCTAATAGCCACCAGTTCTGTGTCAACATCTTCTATCTTCACATTACTAAAAGAGAGCAATTAATTAAAGAAACCAACTTCTTTTTATCTTTCACTCCAATGCTCTACCACTACTATGTAGAGAGAAAAACCACAAAGTCTTCTGTCTTTGCTTTGTCAGACAAACCAAATGCTGTTAGTTGCTTTTGTGAAATAGCATGCGACTCTTGGTCTTGCTATTACTGCTCCTTGTTGTGTGTTCTGAATTGCTTCAAAATGGATCTGGGTATGGTACTTAAGGAATACTTTCCAGTCTTCATTGCAAATAGGCTACAGGAAGCTCTTTCACATCTGCGTCACAGTGATGCTTCGTAGTCACCTTAACTGACAGTTATGCCATGTTTTCTTCTTCTCTTATGTATGTTTGGGACGTGTGTTTATTTATTTTGCTTAGGTATGAGAGTAAGATTTTGAGTTTTTCACTGTGTTTTGTGAGATAAGACAGTAGTCATGTATAATTTATAAATTGCAATAAAAAATCCTGTGCATAAAGATGTAAATACAAACAAATTGGTGGTTACTGATGAATTTTTAAAAACAGCTCTTTTAATACTGTATATATTATTAAGTGCATCTTTTTCGCAGCACAGGCTTTTAATATTTTTTTTTTCTATTGAAAGATACTTAACAGCACACCTGTAAGACTTCTGTTGTTGTTGAAAGAGTCTGTTAATAGTAAAATAAGGAACAGAAATTGTCTGTTTTGTTGTAGGCTTTTGTTTTTATATGAAATGAGACATTTTTTACTGTTCTTGATTTAGCCTTCATCAAAAATAAAAATGTAGTTCCTCTCTTTTTCCATTCACTTCTATAGAAGCTAAAGACACAATGATATAATTAAAATACTAACTGCCCAGTTAGGGCTAAATTGCCATACAGCCCGTGATGAGATTGTTTTACTATTAGATGTAGTGATAAAGAGATTTTATTTCTTAATCCCTATGCAAGTGAAATATTTTAAAATTAGGAACATTGTCTTAAAGCAGTGACATAGTGCATAGATGAATTTAAATTTTTTCAGAATTTCTTGCTCACAAACCACAACATTTTCAATTTGCAATGGGAGCCCCAGTATTAACATGAAATAGATTTCTTTATGTCATGGTAGTTGTTCACACTGTTTACCAGACTTTCACTGGACAGTTGTTTTTACGTTCTAACATTCATGGGGACTACATCAGACTCTTTAAGTAACTGCAACCAGGACAGTTAATACAAAAGCCCAATATGTTTATCTTGAAATAGCTGAGATTTCAGCTTTTTAGAAGCTTCAACTATTTATAAGTTGAAAAGTCTTTTACAATTTATGTAATATGTATGGGAAACTCTTGATCACAGCCTGAACCTCTGATAAACCACCTGAGGCAAGCAATGAGTCAGCTGTGGGAGCACAGGTGAAGGTAATACAGCTGTGCTACTGGAAGGGGTGGAGCTTGGCTCCACCTCTCCCAGATCTCATTTAAGGGCTGACTACCACTAAGGTTCTCTTTTTCTGGAGATTGTGCCTTTGTGGTGTTTACTGCAACCCTTCAAAGTTGGTGATAATCATCCCTTTATTCTTCTATCATGATAATCTTTGATATGAAACATTTGTATAACCTCTGTTTATGTATTGACTGTATAACTGTACCATGTATTTATTTATTTATTTGTTTGTTTATTTGATGTAAGTGTAGACCTTGGAATAGTGCTTGTGGCCTGTTGAAGAGACCTGAATTTCACTGTCACCTCGCATGGATTCCTTAAAATCATTTGCAGCACAACTGTCCCTTTCCCCATCAATTTCCTTAGCTCAGTTCCTGCTCTGGTAAAGCCCATTTTCATGTACGAGGTCTACATACATCTTGGACCCCATGCAGTTCTCCAGGAGTTTCCCTCTCCTGGCATACCCAGTAGATTTTAAGTGGGAAAGGTCTTCTGAGAGCTCATGCTGAATCAGTATACAACAACTACAATCCTAAATAACAGCAGGTGTTTTTGCCTGCACTCTACACATGAACTTGTAATGGTACATACATGCTGAAATGAAAGCATATAATTCTTTCATCTGTGATCATATATCTATAAAATGTAGAGTAACAGTTTGCTTGATGTGATACAGCAGAGACAGTGCTGACATCATCCTAGAGATGAATTAAAAGAATAATTTTTGTAGCAGCATTCTGAGTGGAACAAGATTACATTTTCTAAGGGCAGAGAAAGTGATGTTGCAGCAAATGAGACTTGTGATGCTGACTATGCATTTAGGAGCTTTAAATGTGTGGATTTCCTGAGATAACAAAAATAAAGAGGAGGAAAAAGAAAAAAAAAAGTCTGTTTAATATGAGAAAATTTTTGATGGGGAAGTTCAAATGTAATTCTAGTCAGAGGTGAAGGAGGTAAATACTTGGGCTATTCCAGGTGTAATAGCATGTCTTGAAGCAAGCAAACAGGACAGAGCAACAAGGTAATCATTGAAGGAGCAGTGTTTTGATAAGATTCAGTGTAAACTTGGGGGGATGTAGAGGATCTGAGGAAGAGGAAATGACAAATACATGAGGAGATTAGGAAGAGGATGATTCATTAATATAGAAATGAAATGGGGAAGATGCGAAGAAAATATGTAATCAAAACTGAAAACAAGAGGGAACTGATAATCAACAGATGAACACAAGAACATGACAGAGATGGAGGAGAAAAGAGAAAAAGAGAGAAGCTGAGTGAGTCCAGGTAATGGAGGCAAGAACTGATAACGGATCTTCCTCTTAGCCAAGAGAGCTCTGTAAGCTGAAGTGAGTGAAGAGGTTGCATCAAACAAAAAGGTCCAGGTGTCTGGAATGGGCAAGAATTTTGGAAAAAAATAAAATAAAAGTTACATATATAGAGGCTTTGAGTAGCTGTCAGCTTGTGCAATCAGAATGGAGATACTGTCAGGAGCAGACTTAAAAGAGCAAGAAAGTGCATGTGGAAGAACACATACATTGTTGTGTGTGTGTTCTGACAGATTAAGAGAATAAATTAGCGTAGAGGGTATAGAAAAAGTAGTGGAAATTGTAGACATGTTAAAGTAAGTTATGGAAAAGTGAGGGAGGGAGTATAAAGGAGAAAGTGAAAGCAAAATGAGTCACAGCAAAGGAGCCTGATTAGTGCTGTTGCTGAGTGATTATTTCTCCTATTCTTCACCAGTAAAACTATATCTGGTTAAAAGTTTCCAGAAAGCAGTGGTATTTTATCACGTTTTCAATCTTGATTAAACTGAATTATGTAAGGTATTAAAATTGTGTGAGTTGAAAGGTACGTGTGTCTTTTTTCATTATGTTAGCCTTTCCTACTGCCCTGTGAAGACTCAAAATACATTAAACGCTACCTTTATTTCAAATCATGGAAATATTTGCTTTTCTTGAAGTTACTGGGTGTCATGGGTTACTTAGATTTACCTATGCTCGTGACAGGGGAAGCCACCCCATGGGCCCCCCCCCCCCCCGGAGAGCCCGGAAAGGAGGGGGAAAAGGGGAATGGGATAAAAACAGCGGCAATCTATGGAGGAAAAACTTATTTTACTAAATATGATATCGAAATACAAGATAACACAATATAATATAATTGAGGCTAACAAATCGAACAAACAGAGAGAGAGAGAGTCCCCGAAAACCGAGAGGCCTATTGTGAACTCTAGGTGACACGGCTGGAACGCTTCCCACTCTCCGAGAAGTTCGAGAGAAGAAGGAGGGCACTCCAGCCTGGGAACGAGATTATACAGCGTCCTGGTCCCGTGACTTATCACTACCCGTGTTGTTCTCTGGGATATGTAGTCTTCTTCTGTGGACTGCACATTCAATAGAAGTATCCATACTTTACATGAAGTTATGATGTGGAATACTGATAGCAAAATTACAAAATTACAAAACCATGACACTGGGTATTACTTCAAACCATTTTGGGCAAATTTGTTAAGAATTTGAATCATTCTGTTTATATTTTTCCACAACTGAAAATAAAGGATAGTGTTTGCTTCATTTTTAACAAACCCAATTAAGAAAATCTTGGTCACATGATTTTATTTATTTATTTATTTTTTTATTTCTTATTTTTACCTTTGGTCACTACTATGTGTCGTTCATTTATATTCATTTATGGTAACTTTGTGAAAGCCTATGTAAGTAGATGGCTTCACCTGAGTTTTCAATTTATGCTGATAAAAAATGATCAGGGAAAATAACAAATATAGTCAAACCTGTAATTGGCTCAAGTCAGGTTTGTGCTTTCCAAAAGTTATAAGCAAAAAAATGCTACAAATAGCCCTCTTTTAATAAATCTATACTCTCCTTGTGAAGTCCACAACCTAAATAGTACTACCAGATTCAGCTTTTAGGCTCGTTTCTGCTTTTGTGTACCCTGTGATTCAACAGTTCTATCCTATGAAATTATTAAGTGGTAATCCTGTATCAGAACTAGAGTAGATAGGTACTGCTATTGTGGAGTTTTACAATTACTGTTTATTCTGGTGAGCAGTTCAGGTAACAGATGAAGTTATATTAGCTAATATGGAGGGTTTTTTATTAATAAGCAATCATAAATTGAATAAAAAGTATATGAGAAAAGCAAGAAGAATTGTAATAGTTATTTCTGTATGAAACTATAACAACTATATGAAGGCTGCTCCAAAAGTAACACCTCCTATTTTTTATTACGTTGGCTCATGATGCCAGAGGCAGTTCTTGATACAGCAGTAGAGGTTCAACTTTCTCACCAGTATCCCATTACATTTTGTTGTCATGTGACAGGTGGCAGCAGGGAGGCAGTCTGACAAAGTGACATAGAAATGTGTATGAAATGGTGCGTCTTTGAACTCCTCCATGCAGAAAAAAATGGTACCCACTGACATTCGTTGGCACTGGTGATGTTTATGGAGATCTATCAGTGTATGTGAGCACAGTGAGGCGGCGGGTGGTGCATTTCAGCAGCAGTGACAGTGGGTCATCTCCACTTGTGCAGATTTTATGAGCATGGCATGCAGACTCTTGTTCATCACTGGTGAAAATGTAAGGTGACTGTGAAAAAGTAGTGTGTTGTAGCTGAGAATTTGCACAGCCAAGCTCTGTTTTTTGTGCTTTTTTAATCTGTTGTAGTTTCTGTGGAAATAAATAGGAGGCATTACTTTTGGAGTAAGATACATATATGCTAATTTTCACCCCAGAAGACCTGAGTTAAAAATGGTTCTGACAAAACCTGTTTGAAGAATGGAATATATTTATTCCCTTGAATAACATGGTATTGTAGGGATGGTCTGTCTGATTTTCTAATGAAGATACGAATGTATTGAAATGACAAAGCTAATGTCCCTTCCACTGTATCTGTACTCATAAATGACTCACAGGAAAGACTTTTCACAGCTGTAAGATTTAATCTATGCATTAACCAGCTTCTGCAAGAGCTATAGAGCTTTTGTTTTGTTAATTATGACAGGTTTCTGGGATTCTTTTATCACTCTTGTAACCCATGTAGTAATTTCATATGGCAAATATCCATATTCATTGCCGTAGTTACTTTTCTCTTTACATTTTACTTTTCAGTTAGCTGACAACTTACAAAGCTGGTATTTAGGACTTAGTTAAACTTTTCTTCTTCTTTTGCAAGGGGAAGATACAGAGATGTTAAGGGAGCTGGAGAAAACTAATTTGTGTGGGAGTGAACACTTGAGTCATTGGTAGCCAGTTTTAATGAAGTTGTTGCTACAGTGAATATATGTCACCATTTTGTTTTTTCACTTATTTTCACCATAATAAACACAAGACTTAGAAAGCATCCAGAAATATCATACACTCTCTGGTGCCAGACAGGAAAAAAAATAAAAAAATAAAAAAATAAAATATATAACTATATATATATATAACTATATATATATATAACTATTCTTTAGTTTAATATCATCAATATAATTAGTCCAGAGGCCTACCTTAGATGAATTATAAGAAATTAGATGTGAAAGATAAGAAATCATATATTTTCCTCAGTCCTTCAGACTTATAGACTGTTATTAAAATAACAAAAGTATAGAACAGCACTGCAAAAAAAAAAAAAAAAAAAAGCAATCATATTTCTTTTGGGGTAGGACCCTCTGTTTAAACAAACAAACAAAAAAAACTCTTTGCATTTAGCTAAATCTTTTTAATGATAAATATCACTTGCTGTATTTTCTTGGAGGCATTTTTAAGCCTGGGTATGAATAAGCTTCATATTAATATTTTTAGATATCTTACCGGCAGTGGTGGTATTCCATCCCTTGCCTTCATTCAACTTTATCCGAAAGACACAGTTCTTTTGACATAATTTCATTCAGGGTTCAATCAGGTTGCCTCTGTAATGTACCCATTCTCAGTGGCATCCAAATGAAACTGATTTTCTTATACTGCCCTGCCTGAATTTCACTAAGAAAAAAAAAAAAAAAAAAAAGAAAGAAAGAAAAATAGAAAATATGATTTAATAAGTTAACCAGTTTGAAATAGTTTGAATTATGGACAAAGTAGTCTGGCAGAGCTGACTGCTGTTCTCTTCAGTTGCTATTACATATATTACATATTTAATTGGCAAAATATTTGCTAATGTTTTGTTTTCCTTGAGAGGCTGTTACTTTCTTCTTACTTCTTGTTATCCATAACGCTTTCAACTATAATTTGAATTGTTTTGAAAATTTGTCCAATTAATTTTCACTGAAGTAATTTTAAAAGTTCACTCAATTCTTTTAGTGGATGTGGCCTGGAATGTATCATTCCATAGTCATTTAGTTTATGTTGCATGTTTTATTTATATATTAATTAGTTACAGTGCAGAGATTCTTGCCCACGAATGGAAAAATAAACAGTCATTTGTGGATAACAACAAGGTTAGGTTAAAGCTCAAGTAGCTACAAGTTGCTTATAATTATCTTTCATTTTATATTTCCTTTCTGATCCAATAAATATTCACCGAGGGAACAATAATTTTAACTAAGTGATTTGTAGCTGAATGTTAGCCAGATTGCTTTAACTCCAGGGACTGAATGCAAGTGACATACAAGGACAACACTAATATATTCACTGTGAAGTTGGCAATCTGAATAAATACAAAGGATAGTAGTGTGCTTGAATGTATCCTTAATCATAACTATCTTAATATTGGCTCAGAATTTTGATGCATTTGGGTGAACTTTTCATGTGAACAAATGTTCAAATGGTCTTATTAAAACTGTCTAATGAATCTGCTGTCTACAGTGAAATCCTTGCCAAGACATTTAGAAGTGCAGTTAACTAAAAGAAAGGTGTAATGGCAGAAGTTTTTTTTTCCACAGAAAAAATATTTGTTCTATTCAAACTTCATTTTTAAGGGCCCAGGTGGTGTCTCGTTGCCTTAAAGATGCTTTACTGTGATATTTTTTTGGGTGACAATAAAACATCTGTGTCATACTTAAAATGATAGTGAAGGAATAATTCCCCTGATTATTGCTAACTAGAAAATCTGTGGTATTAAATGCTGTAACATATTGCTTCATTCTCATTCTGTTACCAAAATTAATCAGGCGTCGTTTACTTGTCTGCAGATTGTTCAGGTAGATCCCCAGGAGGTCTAAAATTCTATTCTTTGAAAAAGGCAGCAATTAAAAGTATGTTTATTTCCTTTCAAAGAAGACTGCTTTGGGACTTGGTATTTATCTTATTCAGACTTCATCTTGAAAATCGCATTTCGGTTTTTGAATGGAAGGTAAATATGCTTGGAAACAAAGACTCCGCCTTACTCTCTGCAATTCATTAGCTGGTTGGTTAAATTGTAAAGCTCTCACTGTGTTTTCAGTTCATAGGTTACATTCACATAGTTGTCTAGAGGACTTAAATGGAGATTGACTGGCTTGGTCATGGCCTACCTTCATCGGGGAAGTTCTTATCACTTGTTTATGTGGGAGCTAAACTGTGAAGTAAGTTACAGGTGTTTTGTTTTCTTCAGAAGCGATCAAATTAATGCTGGCTTTTAGCTTTAAAATTGGAAACCTGATTATTTGTATATGAAGAGACACTATACTGCTCATATGGGTATTGTGCACATGTAATTTCATTTTCTATTTAAATTGCTTAATGAGCAGCAGATATTTGTGTTAGAAAACTATGCTGATAAGTAAGGCTATGAAAAATATATTTTGTCAAGAAAAAAAGAGAACAGGAAAGAACCTTCTTCTGCTATTGTGTCTGTTTCTTTAGAAAACTAAATACTCAGTCATACTCTGTGCAGAAGAACTTCTACTTCATGCAGAGAGGATATACTCTTAGTAACGTTCATTTTTGTCCACCTTAGAAGATGGTACATATGTTCTGACTGATAGGAAAACTCTAGGAATTGTCTTCTACCTGAGCAGAGTCAGAACATGAGCTCTTTTACTTGGTAGGTGTGTTGGTACTCCTAACTTTAATTTTGCTGTGAAGGAAGATTCAAAGAAAGAGGCCTGTCAAGTCTGGATCATTTCTGCTGCCTTTTGTATGTGGTAAATGGGTCCAGGCATTCTTCAGCTGTTGGTCTCTATGGGACTCTGTGATTGTACGTTGAATACCTTACTGGAACTTGGCCAGAGTTATTAGCACTTAACATGCACAGTGAAAAATAGACTTATTTTTGAAAACTGGCAAATCATTCTGACAAGTGAGATTTTAATAATTTAAAAAAAAAAAAAAAACAAAAAAAAACGGTCAATTGCAGAAACCTTTGAAATATTTCCATTTTGATGAAACCTAGTATGTTGACCCTCACTTGTACTAGATAATTTAACTTTGAAATTTTAAAGAAGTAATCACATCATTAAGTATTTAAATATAGCTTGACATTCCCTTATTTTATGAAGAAGTTGAAAATTGCTAATACCTTTATATGATTTTTCAACTGCAATATGCAGTTATGTATTCAAATAATAAGTTTGTTCAATACATGTGTATACATCATCTATCAAGTCTGTTTATTCCTACGGGACTTGACTTCAGCAAGTATTATTCAAAGTGAGAAAATCTACTTAGAGCTGTCTCATTGCCTTCTGTAATCTGTGAAATCGCTTGTAGCTGTAGTGGCCATTTATTCCTGCAGTAAACAGTGTGAAAATTCTGCTTTTCCACATTTAAGGGTAGAGATCCTCAATCTATATTTCTACCAATTTTGAGAAAACAAGCTTTATGCTTCTTCACAGAGAAACAAAAAGTAAACTGAAATGAATTATTTTGAAAGGGTAAGAGTAAAGATTACTCTAAAGATTTCTTATTAATTACAGTGCAGAAAAAAGTGCATAAACGCTTCCCAACTGTTGCCTGCATTTGGAGTCCTTTTAAGGTTTAATGAAGCTGTGTACTTGAAAATAGCAGGAATGTAGCTGGATAAGTGAGTAGGTTGGTGATCTGAGACTGAGTGTTGTTAATCCACACACAAATGATGATGAACATAGAGGCATTGGTGCAAGATGCCATCAAGACCCAATCTTTCCCTTCCTGCTACCATAATTATTATGCCTCATGACAGCCAAATAGGAAACCACATCTGGTAGATAACAGGCCCTGTTTTTCATAAAGTTGGTCACCAACTGAGTAAACGAAACCTTAAATTTACTTGAACTGATTTAAGCAAGGACTGCATGTATCTGAGTGCAATCAGTCAGTCACAAGGAAATAAGTTTTAACAGTTTAATAGCAATGGTACAACTACTGATATTGCACATTTCATTGATAATTTAAAACAAGTCTAACATTTTATTTAATGCTGCTTGAGTACTTTCATGAATAACTTTAGTCACTGACTTTATGAAAATATAACAGCTCTGGTTAATGTCTTCATAAACCATCCCAGCTGTAATCATCCAGCCATGCCACAACTTTCTGGTTACTTCAAGCTAAAACATTGTCAGTCCCTTTGTCTGTCTGTTGAACCATCCATTCTATCTTACAGTTTAGGGTACCTTAGTGTCCTACTCTTCTATAGCTTTAATTGTGTGGCTTTTGGCATACGCTTCCTCATTGACTAGCACAGGTGTCAAAACTGGTGAAGCTTCCTCATATGCCCTCAAAATAGCGATTTCCTTTCTTGCCCAGAGCTATTCATCTGACTTATGGAAGGATTTCACCAGCTGACCAATGAAATTGTTTTACTTCGCACCCAGAAGCTTTCTTGTATTTGCTGACCTCAAGGAATATCAGTTCCTGCTTAACTGAGAAGAATCAAGAGCACTGATGGAAATGATCTAGAGCTTTATTAAACTGGTTTAAATTAATCTATGTTGGAGAATTTAAACTTATTAATTAAAATTTATTTCAGCTATATTGAAGCCTCTTTCTCAGTGCTAATCAGATGTAGCGCTTTAGTGCCATTTAAATTAAGATAGTCTTTCTTTTGTGAGCATCAGGACAACTTAGTTGCAACAGTAAACCCACAGAGACTAATGGGAGCGGGTGAGAAGAGAAGGAGCATGAGAAGCTATGGTCAGCGGAATGGCAGCACTTGTCTCAGGCAGGTCTGCAGCCCCTCAACAAGGAGTACAAGGCCAGCCAAGGGACATGGTCAGAGCAGCCAAGAGTCTTGCCAGTCTCCAGATATGAGGCAGATACAGGCTGGGATGTCAGAACTGTGGTTTAGGACTAGTGATTGCCTATAAGAACGAAAAAATTTGCATTTGTCTCTAAAGCATTTCAAAAAAGGTATTAAAGCATTTCCTTGTGGCAGAGAAGACTATATCTCTGTGTAATGAGAGATACATTGATGTTTCATCTTTATCTTTGCTGTTGAATGCAAACATTCACAGAATATATTAATTCAGAAATTCAAGCTACCTACCACTTGCACCACTGGGGCTAAGTGATACAAGCATTGCAACTTACATGTAGTGCACAGTTAAAAGTCCTCTGTGTAGATATTAGTTGGCAAACTCAGTTTTTGTTATACACCACATGACTTTTGTGCCCACTTTAAGTGGAAAAGTTCTTAACCCCTCCGTCACCCCCCCAAAAACTGAGGCCCTTAGGTGTCTTATGTTGAGTATCCAATACTACTGCTCATTTTAAAAATAAATAAATAAATAAATCATTTGAAATGTAGTACTACTTTCTAAGGTATGTATGATTATAAACTGATCAGTTGAATACAGGGTTGTAATTCCATACATAATAAAAAAACAACACATTAAATACATGGTGTGCACTACAGTTCTTATTGCTAATTTTCTTGGCAGAATTTATTATGCTATTTAGGGCTTGTTATATTGAAATGTAGAAGGCCTTTTTAATTTCATTCTTATTTTCTGCTCCAATACATGAATGAAGACATTGTGATTCAACAGTTGCAAAGGAGACTGCATCTGTCTCATTAAGATACTTACAGTCTAAAATTTTTCTGGAAGATAAGTTATTTCTCACTTAACTGCTGCCAGCAATCAAAAACTCATTTATTCACAAATGAACTTGGCAGTAAAAATTCCAGTTTATTTTTTTCTCTTTTTGCCTTATCTCTAAAAGCAATCTCTTGATGTCATTAATGCTTTAAGAAAAATTACTTTTGCTTTCATAATACAGTTATGAGCTGTTACTGTAGCTTACAAAATTGTTCTTGAGTGAACATTGTTGTATGGACTGTTCAATGTAATCAATGTAGTTTTTAGTTGTTTACATTAGCTGTTTATGAAAGTAGCTTGGGATTTTCTGTAAGCTGGCAAATATCTTGTACTTTTAGGAAAGTAGTAAGAACTCTACTGGATTTTGCGTAGACTGGATGACATAATATTTTGATGAAGATTGAAATACCTGGCAACATTGGTGGTAGGTGAACGGTTGGACTAGATGATTCTAGAGGTCATTTCCAACCTTAATGATTCTGTAATCCTGCGACCAACAGTTCTACTGCTACATTACATGTGTTGAACATATTGCCAGCTTGAGTTTTAGGGAACTGTACAAGTGACTGTTGTGCAGTGATGCATCATTTGGAGCATGTGTGTAAAAGCTATATTTTGAGCCAGAAATATTTCAAAATAGTATGCCTAGCGGCTCAAATATATTTTATATTCTTTGTCTTCAAATACGTATTAAGAATAGATAATAAAATACTACTGAGAGAATCCACATTAAATAGTTAGATTGTTGGGAAAAAAAAAAAAGAAATTTTTGAGGCAATAGACATCTGTATCATTTTCCACATTTTTCTCTTGACGTGTGTATATTCATAACTGCTGTACTTTGCAGTGCTGTTCTTATTTTCTTAAGGAATGGGACTTATAGTGCTTCTCTCAAACTCAGCTGCATGGCAGTTTGTTTTTCATATCTGCTCTGGATATTCACTTTTCATGAAAATGTGAGGTATTCAGTTTAGAATGCTAATTTTGAATTAACTGAATTTATCTTTCTGTGCTTACTGATGTTCTGTGTCAACAAGGCCCAGCACATACAGTGAATGCCAACACATTTCAGAATCTGTCAGTGCTGACCAGAATGCACAGAACAGTATGTGAACCACATATTTAAAAGATTGAATCCTTGATCCAATAGAAATTTTGAAAAGATTTGTTAATGTCACCGCATATCCTCCTGCATTTATTTCTTCTAGGATTTCATGCTTCTAACACTGCAAACATTTCCAATCACTACAAATAAGAATGGTTTCTTCTATATCCGTTGTTGGCACTAGCCTATATCATCAATACTTCATCAATACTGTATTTTCTTTTTCCTCCTCCCCCATCCCCCACCCCCCTGCTGTTTTTGTGTGAAGACTTTTATTTTTTTCTTTTCCCAGGAAATCTTCAGAAAAAGCTTTTTAAAAATGTGAATGGATAGGATGAAGAAACATAAAGTGCCATATATTTTTTGACATTTAGTAAAACTGCATAGCTCACCTAGTTCTAACATGGATCTAATTTGAAAAAATTAACGAAGATACAAATGCAATGACTTATTTGAACTTCAGTCTTATGGAAGAGAGTGAGGAATGTATCATCAGAATGTGTGACAAATGTCTGTAAAGTTTAATTCATTCTTTTCAGCTACCTTCTTCTCCAGCTAGTCTCTCCCTTTTCCAGCAATATTCTAAGCAACATATCATTTACTTGGAGGAAAAAGTGACAAGGACCTTCTGCAGGAAACTATCACACAGGATTGGGTTTGACAGGCTGGATGGGTGAGGGCTTGTTTTGCTCCTGCCTGAGAGTGAAGAATACATTTTGGGTGGAATAATCAGAGCAGTCTAGCATAGGAAGAGAAGGGTTGCTAGGAAGATGGAAAACAAGCATGCAGACCTTGGGCTCCGTGTGCAGATTGGTCTTCACAAAACAGGTGCGCATTATCTAAAAAGCTTATAAGCTGCTTTTTGTAGTGGGAAAATGATCTCTAAGATAGATATTTTACTCATTCATGTTTTTCTTTGTTGCAGACCCTTCTGGTTTATCTCATTTTCCCCTTTATTTTTATTTTTTTTTAATAAATATGTTTGTCATCATGGAAGACGGGAAGTATCTTGTAGCTCGGGGTTCTAAAAATCTTGGCATAGACCAACATAGAATGTCATTTTACTCTTGACAAAACCTTCAGATTTATTTAATATTTGCTCAGGTGATCAAAGCCTCTTAAAGCAATATCCTCAGTTATTTTGCAGGATCCCTTCTGCTATCTAAGGAAAGTACACAAGTAGAGGATAATGCAATTAGAGTCTAATGGAGCACAATTCTCGATGACCTGCTGACATAGTAGATCAGCTTTTGATAATAAACGTCATGTGGAAAAATACCCCCTATTACATTTCTCATTGCTGCTTTTTTTTGCCAAATCTGTAACTCCTATTATTACAAGGATTTGTGTCACAGGAGCCAGTCTATGGTTAAGTCAGCCTGAGTGTATCTGCAGGGTGGACTCCTACAGTTAATTGTGGGTATTTTTCATCAAAAGCTATCTAAGTTAAAAGCAAAAGTTGTGAAGAAAAAAAAGTTATGTTGGTGTCCATTCATTGTAAGAGTTTGAAACCATGTCCGTATCTTATAACCATTCTTTCTTGGTGTTTGTTTGTTTTTTGTCTTATGTTAAAACCTTCTCTTACAAAAGGTGATTCCACTTTAATTGTCTGCCACATTCCCTCAAAATATCAGAAAACAATTTTATAAAATGTGGGACATTTTAAAAGAAGTAATTGCCTCTGTAGAAGTGTTTTTATTCTCCTTTGGATTTACGATGACCTGATGACTCTGTTCTTAAAATTGTTTCATTTTCTTTTGAGTTCTTGCCAAAACAAGGCAACTTAGAATGTAAAAATTCAAAGCTATAAACAGTTCCCTTTTCTATCTACTGATGAAGTAGTAAAATACAGTTCATTTAGCTTCCTGGAGGTTAGCAATACAAAGATCACCCTGATAAATTATTCCTTATTCCAAATAATATTTGACAAATTTCTATTAAATTGTTATAAGTATTTTATTAAAATACTACAAGCGTTTTAAGAGTATACGTTATCTTCGTTTTGGTCTTCTATTTACTGCATCATTAATATTTTATTTGCTTTCCTGTTTTCTTTTCTTTTTTTTTTTTTTCCGTTTCGTTTCAATTCTTTACTTATCTCATATTTATCTTTACTCATTTCCTATTGAGATAGCTAGACTAAGCTGAAATTTGGCTCCCTTTCTCCATCAGGATTTTTCTCCAGAAGGTGATTCATCCCACTTTGTCTGTTTCCTTCTGTACCTTGACAATAACAGACTTAACTCCCCTGCAAGGCTTAGTTTGTTGACCATAGCGTCAAGCTTCTCAGAAATATCAAAAACAAAATTTTCTCTGCAGGTGCTTGAAGTATCATTTAGAAAAATATAATAAGCAGTGATCACACTGCTATGGTATCTAGGTGATTTCAAAGGTAGACAAAAGACTTAGGATTCTTCAGCGTCACAATTTAGTTTCCTATCTAAACTAAGTACATTGTTACTATCTGGCATCCTACCTGAAACCTGAGACTGATTTTCAAACATTTGAGTGCATTTTGCAGGCTATAGTGCCTTTCCCTCTTTTGTCTGTTGCAAATGAGCTAAGTAATGTTATCTTTCTACTGAAGACTAGAATATTTGAGCAGCTATAATAATGATGAAATTTGGTTCCTACACTGCAGCATAATGGTTAGTGAAACAGTGAAGATTTTACTGTTGTTGACTTAAGCATAAAAGGCAAGATATTCTCATTTGTAGACTGTGCTAACTTCCTTTTTGGTAGATAAGTATTTCTACGTGTGCTTTCAGAGGCAAAGGTTAAGGTATGGAGTTTTTCAACCCTTTGGAAAAGGTGAAGATAAGGTGAAATGGCCAGTTAAAACAGCAAGTAATTAATTGAGTCTCTCTGTTAACAGGAAGAAGGTCAAGTGCACATAACTATTGTGATTACACAGTCTGCATTACAAGCAGCTGAGTCATTTAACCTCAGAGTGGTTAGACTGGAATGCTGAGAACCAATTAAATAACATTTTACTTCAAAATAGTACCTATGCTTGGAAGTTACTATAGTTTTTTGAAGTTTTCAGAGTGATTTGTCATCTAGTTTTGCAGTCTACGAATTATTTTTATTTCAATTAAACACTTTAATTAGTTTTCAGGGTTTTTTTTTTGTTTTTTTTTTGTTTTGTTTTTTTTTTGTTTTTTTTTTAAATTCTTGCCTCACTTCAACTAACTTGCTGGAGTCTTGAAAAGGTAACATTGTCTTATGAAGACACAGCTGATTTCTTTCCTTCTCTCTTTTATCTTGACTTTGCCTTATAACTCTGAAAGCTTTTCAGATGCACTGTTTGGATTGTGGGAACCAAGATGTAGAAAGACCTACTTGATATGGCCAGTTTTGTACTTTTCTACTCTGATTTAACCTTCATTTTTTAAACAGAATGTAGAGAGGAGCCAGGGCTGTCTGTGTAGTAGGGACCAATGGTTAAGGGGAGAGAAGTGTGGATATCCAAGAACTGCAGAGCTTATGGCAGTAGTTTACAAATCCTAATTGTTCCAATATGACAAAGGATATGACTCCTTTACAGAAACTTTATGATGCTCAGATTGTTATTTCTGTGTGCAGTGTGCTTAAAATTCCTCATGAAGTTTTGGGGATGCTTTGTTTTAGGTGCTGGTGCATTTTAAAAATGAAATACTGAAATAAAAACTGCAATACTGTCTTTCAAGCTGTATGTGCTTGCAGTCTGTAATTATTGCATAACATTACTTTCAGTGAAAACAGAATAGTTTTTTGACACTTAGGAATTTTGCTTTTCAACAGAGGTTTGACTAATAAATGCTAATATAATGTGGAGTTAAATTAAGAATTATGGGACGTTACTAGATGCGTAGTTTTCGTTGCATTTTTAATTATATGGTTGAACATATTTTCCAGGGAAGCTGCTGACGAATTCAAGCATCACTGGAACTTGTGCTTAACCAGTTGGTGTAATTCTTGTCTTGAAGTACTTACTGTGTAAACTATCGATGAAAACTGGTGACCATTCAAAATGTATCTCTAAACACTATTTAGTGGGACTGGTGTTTGTATCTTCATATGTAGATCAGAGGGAATTCAGGAGCAGTTGAAAAACATTTTCCATTGGTGCTGCTATCTGTTAACATTGTCAAAAGAATGTATGATTTCTATGTAATATTTCAATAGAAAAAAAATTCCAATCTGTGACAGTTATTTTAATGTAATAATTTTGTTTAACATCAATAGGGGGTCAAAATCAGGAGAGCGTCGACACAAACATGGGTTTTGTAGTATGGCATACCACTTGGAAAATATCTTTCGTTTGAAGGGAAAAACATTAGAGAAAACGCAGATGATTTCAAGATGGGCAGTGAATTTTCAGTATTTAACACAAAATAAAAGCTTTAGGAAAGACTTAGCTGAGCAAAGTGATCACAAAGCTTATACTCATTCTATCAGAAGAAACTAAAATATGGCTAAGACTAGTCAGCTCAGAAATAAGTTTTGTCAGGCAAAGCTGGTGGCACTTATCAATAAAATTACAATATGATTATTGAAAGTTTATTTTGATAATGACAATTTGTTAGTAAATCTGTTTTCATCAAAAATCTTTTTTGCTATCACATAATATCCTGATCTAGAAGCTTTTCTTTTATAGAGTAGGTGTGAACCACATTATAAATTATAAATTGGTTCAGTTCAGCTGCAATGATGTTGACATGGACTGGGAGAAAACTATGAATGGTGATAGTCCTATCAGATTGCTTTGCAATCCCAATTCAAATACTTTCTTGTCATTTGTCTTCCTAGTCATTGCTTAAGCCTGTGAACATCATAATTGATTAATAAATTAATAGAGCACCTTTCTTGTTAAAGCATGACCTGATTGACATGGTTACTGTCCAGAATGAACTGTAAGTAATAATCAAAATGTATTGGCAGACTGCATAAGCAAGCAAATTACTCAGATAATGGTTTAGATAGCACTTTTTTTATCCTTTCAGCATCACTCCCAGTATGAAAACGATGAGACTTTTACCTAAACATATGAAATAAATAGAATTTTTTTTATAAAAAGCAAAGAGATCTTTAAGATCTCTTAAGCCAACTTAATGATACCAGGTTACTTTCCTTAATCTATTATTCAGCCTAGTAGTAATCCGAGCTGAATCATACTAGCTTCTCAGGTTTGTGTGCCATGAAGAAATTGGAAATGTAAAAAGTGTGATCACAAAAGGGAACCTGGAATTTTAAGACTAACTATACTCTAAGAAGTTTATGGTGCTGATGTATCTAAGAAAACTGTTGTGCCTACATCTTTCTCCATGAGGAAGAAATAAAACATAGGTTTTCCTGCCTTGGAGGAGAAGGCATGGTATTGAAATTGAAGTTGCATCTGCGTTCAAAATTGAATTTATCCAATTTCCGAGGATTAAGGATAATGAAACTTGGGAATAATTTCTCTTTATGTTAGACTCATAGTCACTCAGGATGTTTCAGATTATACCTTAATCTTCTCCACAAATACTTTATGGTGCAATTAGGTGCTGTCCAAAATGACAGAAAAGAAAAACCTTTGAACATTAATTAAGAGGATCAGTCTGCTCTCTTTTGGCAGAGACTGCATTGTGTTGTGTCATTTATTTTATTTTATTTTTATTTTTTTCCTAAGGTATTGGCTTCGTTATTTTTATATTTGAATGGAATTAAAAGCTCTTCATAGTCCGCTCAGAGCAAGGCCAGCTGCAACACTGGGTCAGGCTGCTTAGAAACATGTCCAGTCATGCTCAGAGCTATCTGTGTTTCTCAGTCTCTCTGCACAGTCTGTACTTCTTTTTAACCACATATAATGTGCATTTTTTTTCTCATGTCCATTTGGAATTTCCCTTGCGACATCTCATGCTATTTCCTTTCCTCCTTCTGTTGTGCACATCTCAGAAAATTCAGTGTTCTTTCTCTCTAATCACCCATCATATAGCAATTAAACCCTTTGCTTCTTCTCTAATCTGTAAAGCCTGTTCCCTTAGCCATTACTCTTCTCTTACTATCATTTTGGTAGCCCTTCATTTTATCCGTTTTGTCAATATCTTTCTTGAAACTGAATACAGATACTGGGCCTGATTACTGGAAACAGCTAATGCATCAGTTCTTTGTAATTCTGTAAAATAGTATTTGGCAACAATTCTGGGTAACAGAATTATATTGAGTTTTGTATAGTAGAATTTGGCAACAAGACAGCTATTATATCATATGCTGTTTTCTACAATATAGAAATTTTCTCAGAACCTGCTATATTGTAGGTTAAATATTATATTTATCATGAGATTCAGTTTCTGCTGGAACTAGAAGGAAACAAAACATTTACAGAAGAAAAATAAAACAACAAAGTTTAAATCAAAGTGTTAATTGTGGCATTTCTCTGCATAAAGAATTATGGAATTAAAATGATCATTATGGACTGGAAAAAATGAATATGTGAACATTTTTTTGATGTAGAAAATGTGAGTGTATGCTACATAAAAGGTATTCAACTTTAATAAAGGGATCTATTAAATCTGTTTTGTTCAAGCTGTAGTATTAGGAGGGATGAAATAATAGTTACTGCTACAAGTTTTCAGCTGTATGGAACTATACTTCTAATAGGAAGCTCCTTTTTCATAGGTGAAGGGCAGATCACTTTTTTTGAAGAGTTAACATCTTTATCTAGTGTGTGATGCAGCCAAGTAAAACTCCGTTTACCTTATTAAGCAGTGCCAGCAAATAAGGATGAGGTACCTCTACTACCTCACTTTTTCCTCTTCCTCCAAGCATAGTTTAAAAATAAAACTACTAAAATTGTATTATAAGGTTTCCAATTCTGTAGGTATATTGATAACATTTATTCTGGGCTTCAACTGCATTTTAGTTACTGCTCTGGCTATTTTATGGATCCCCAAAAGGCTCAAGGAGGAGATAAACAACTCATTTTTCATTTGGCAGCAGTTCTGGAAATGCCCAGAAGCGTTAAGTGTGTGTTGGAATTTTAAGATCAGACAGGAGTTAATTTTGGGAAATGAAGAGGTCGCTGGGTGAATGGCTTTGGATCATAGCTTTAGATTAAGATCGCAGAAGCTTGCACATCATCTTGTTTTGTGGAATTAAAACCTTATTGTCTGACATTAACGATGTAAATCAATACAGAGAAGATGTTTATGAAGAAGGTAGCCTCCATTATTTCAGTTTTTTCATGCTATGACAGTGCAGTGTTCACTGTTTCAGTTATAGCCAGGTAAACGATGAACAAATTGCATAAAAATAAACTGCATAATCTGAAGGCAAATTTCTATCTGCTGCTAAACATCTTCCTTCTGTCTCATGAATAAGTAAAGTTGAGTGCTCACAGTAACATATATATGCATGTAAATAGATGTGTACATAAAAACACAACACAAGCTTCAGACATCTTTAACTTCAACTTTTTAATAAATACCTTATAATGACCTATCTAAAATGTTAGTATCAAAGGTATCAAAATTTAAATTATTTTAAAATGTGAGTATAAAAGCTATACAGGTTGACTAGGATAAAGGTGATGAGTTCACAATATAAGATCTTGTTCTGGCATATACACCCAGAAATTCTGAGTGCTCATTTAAAGCAAACAGTTTCCTTTTATGAATTACCATTAATTTAGTTGTAGTAGTAATTTATTAATTACATTAATTTATTTTAGTAGTAGCCTGTGTTGCTGTTTTTTTGTTGTTTTTTGTTTTTTCTTCTAGTGATATCTACTGTGCTAATATCTATCAAAAAATGTAATTGCTTTTGGTGTGCCTGCATCTGACATCATGTTAGAACAGTTTCTGGTTCCTTTTTTTTTTCTATTGATTACAGAGACTGCATTTTCGACAGGGAGTAATATCACGTAGCACTTGGGTATACATATTAATATATTCCTTTGGAGAGTAGAAACAGATCAGCTATTTTTCTTCATCTGTCTTACTGGGTTCTCAAAATATAGACTAAAAAGCATTCTCTCTAGAAAAGCCTGTAGAAACTTCAGTTCTAAGCTCTTTAGCATGATTTATTGTGTGCACTTTTGTATAGAATATAGCTAAATAAATCAAATAAGAGTCAAGTAAAAATATGGAAATACTATGCAAGTTTAGTTATTGATCAGTTTGTAATTAGCTTAAGAAGCAGTTATGCAAAATTATGCTAAGCACCAGTATCCATTAGAATAAATAAATAATCCAAATAATGGAAGGGGAAAAGTTTTGGAACAATAGCATGACTAAGTACTCAGTTGGTCAATCAGGAAGAGTCATCAGCCTTCCTCTCATTTTCTTTCAAGGTAAACATGTTCTGTAATACTGCTATTCTCCAATGTAAATTCTTTGGTGCAAAGCTGAACACAGAGGAATGCATGCTTGTACAAATTTATACCTATGTTTACATGTATGCGTATATGTATGTGTATATTTTTTGTAAGAGCATATCATTAAAAATAAAAACATAAATGACACTTCATTTTTACTGGAGCAGTGAGATAATAAGTAGAAAAGATTGTTAGTACTTACCTGATATAGAACAAGGTCTTAACTTCTCACGTATTTGCAAGAACTTTTACACCTCTACTCAGTAAACTACATCTTCTTATAAACTTGTAAATTTTCAGTTTATTTCAGACTGTTTTTGGAGGTGCTTTACTTATAAAATCTAGCTGTAGCTGTGTTTTCTTCATTTTCTCACTATTTTCTTTCCGTGGTGGTATGTAATGTTTTGTTCTTGTTGATAATGAAAATGAGCTTTTTACAGCTTTTCTGCTGTAGTGTATGTCCTAACTTTGAAATTAATGTGTAAGTTAGTGGGAGGTGGTGTCTATTCTCAGTTTTTTTTGGTTTGTTGTTGTTGTTGTTGTTGTTGTTGTTGTGTTTTTTTCAATCAGTAGTATTTGGACAGAGAAAAGGAGACCTTTGCCAGAAAGGTGTAGGGTGGAAGTTGGAATATTGTATCTTGAAGTGCTTGCTAATGATGAATAAATAATTTGCATCTCCCCTAATCACTGAGGTGATCCACCTCCATGTCTTCTTATCCTAAACTGCTCATTTGCTTTTCAAACAAGTGAACCAACGTTAGAGGCTTTAATTCAAAGTAAGGTGTCTCCATGGCATGGGCATTAGTTTTTCTTTCTGTAATGTATAGGTACTCGCAGGAAGGTAACTACTCATAAGAACAGATACTCATATCTCAGATTTAAAGCGATGCTTATTCAAATTCATGATTTTCCCCCTCTCCCTCAAAATGAAGGCAAATTAAGGGAGAGACCTGTACTTACACTACAGTATATATAGATGCTAATCAAATGAAAATGCTAACATGGGAAATTCCAAACAAACTTTGATATTGAAGTGTTCAAGCTGAAGAGAAGATTGAAAGAACAGAAAAAAATTGTTTTTGTTCAGTTTTGGGAATACACAGTTCATCACAGGTGCTCTGTATTTTTTTCCATCAGTTCAGTTTTATATGAAAGCATTACAAAATGAGTCCAAGTGAATAAAAAAGAAACAAAACTAAACAAACAACATCAAAAAAAAAAAACAAACAACAATGAAGTAGTTTTTGCTAATATTTTAAATGTATAAAAGCTTGTAATAATAAGATATTTTTATTTAGGCCTTCTGATTTAGAATGGCAGATGGTCACTGCTCCATAGAGTACATGTTGAAACCTGTTAGGGAACAGTATGAGAAAGTGCTGTGGATACTCCACGTATTTTAATTGTATCTGTATCTAAAATAATCCTGCCCCAAACTGATATGTAAAAAAAATAATAATTCAATGATGTGTTCTAAGCATGATCAGAAACATGAAAGACAAGAGTTATATGGAATATAGGACACTTTGGATAAAAATAAAAGAATAAAATCACTGTTGATAATTCAGGTAAAGGGGTTTAGAAATTTTCTAAGGGAATCAAATTTCTTTTTGTGAAAATACAGTTATCAGCTTTTGTAAATGATGAAGTGAAAATACCAGCTCTTTTGAATTTCAGAATTATAATTCTTCAATTTTATTTAATTGCACTGAAATATAAATAAGTTTCAAAAGTATTGACAAAAAAATAATATTTTTTAAAATTCTTTAAGCACTTGAAGACATATTAAATTTTTATTCTAATTTTTATTTAGCCTGAAGCAATTTTTCTTTTTAACTTTTGGAAGAGCAAGTGAACAGCAAATACCAGTAATCATGCAGCACTGCTGATGAGTTTTTCAGCCAGGTTCATTTCCTCATTACTTTTTAAGAAAACGTAATCTTAGTGTGCTACCAGTTGACCAGAGGTGAACTTGAATGCTCAGGTTCGTTGTGAAGATGGCATGACCCATGTTTTCAGTAAGAAAACCAGCAACATAAGCCCCTTGTAATTGCATTTCTAGCAGACTCAGAGTCTAATATAAAGAAACCAAGCATCAGCAGAAAATCAAAACCATATTTTTCTTTACTGCCTTTTCAATATACAAAAAGCAAATAAAAAGAATTTTAAGCACATGAAATCACTCTACCAAGTTTGCATAATTAAAAGTAAAAAAAATGAAATAAAATGAGTGTAGAATCATAGTATGTAGAAAAGTAAGACTGTGGTGTGCATTAGTCTATCAGAATTCATGTAGAGTAACACCTAGTAATCTTGTCTCTTAAACTGAATATGGAACTTGGTTTATTCAGATTGAGTATGAACTTCATCTTAGCTTTTTCATAATTCTGTGTTATGTCTGATCATAATTCACTCAATAAAACATGCTTCTAGGAAAAGAAATTGAAAAGAAAGCTTGATATTATAGGTATTATATTAAGAACCTTTACTTTCAGAAAACTTTACATGTCTTTTTAAACAATCTACAGTTACATAGGCAAGGTTTACCTGAATTAGTGATAGTTGTCAATATTAAAGAGGGGATTCTTTTTTTTCCCCGAAGTGAGAAAATCAGATGAATGTTTAAACACAATATGATGTTATCTTTTGATGGAAAATTACAGTTTTAACATATGAATCTATTTGCAAAGGTACTCTCTTCACTGGTAGTGGGACATTCTGCTTCTAATAGTGTGGAGTGTGCTTTACATGATAAAATGTAGGAGTATGTCAGTTATTGTAGTGTTTGCATGCAGGTCATTTTTCAGCATCTGCTTTCAATAATGACTTGCAGTGAGAATGATTGTAGTAGCTTCACTTCAGTGGAACATCATGATTGATGCAATATCAAAGAGAACATGGAATCTCCTAATGACTTTAATAATGTCTATTTCTTTGTTGAATTTCTTTTCATTTTCTTAAAACAATGGGAACATTACTGATTGTATAACCTTATCCCCTGTCTTAGGTCTCCTAGAAACCCTGAACAGAAGATCATTAAACGAGTGATTGCTCTTGAAGGAGACATTATCAAGTAAGTATTTTAAGCCATAGCATTTGAGTCTTCATAGGAATAGTGCAGCTTTTCAATGGATTTTAAATCAGTATCCTAGACAAGAAGAACTTTCTAGTATTTTCTTCCTGTCTTTTAAGAAGGATGTCAGTGTTATACCTGTCTCCTTTTTAATGAGAGAAGTGATATGCAATAATACTCACTCTTGTGAAATGTTTATGGGTGCAAATAATGCTTCTTAGATTATCTCTGTTAAGTATCAGGAGAGGTAATTGTACAGCAGTTTTTAAATAAGATTAATACTCTAATTTTTCAGTTAGAAAATTAAAGCTGCTGTTTCATGCTATGGTTGGCACATTTTCTGAGTTCTTTTAATATTTTTGTTTGTTTGTTTTGGGGAGATCCTTTTTTCTTCCTTTATTTTTGAGAGAATTACCCTCATAGATGACTGCTTTTACTGCAGTCTGTGGATATCTGTAGGGAATACGGTGGAACTGATTTGGAGTAAATTGTTCTATCAGAAGAGAAGGCAGAAAAAGTAGACTGTAACATACATCAAGACTTGGTTTACTCTAACAGATAGACCATCCTACTGGGTCTGGTTGGAAATAAATTACTAGTAGATGTAATTTAAATGTTTTTGTCAAAATGGCATGGTTTCCACAAAAACATTTGTTTAAAAGGATTTATTTTTCCCAAGAACAGAATAGAATTGGCATGGAGTTTGGAGGGCAAATTGATAGTTTTCCAAGTAAAGATATGGAAACTCTTAGGCAATATGGCAGACTGGAATTCTGTTTCGGTAATGATTCTTGTTTGCTGTAGTGAATATTTAAGAAGTACTTGACTGTAATTCAAATCAGGGATCTGAGCGTGGCCTCAGTGAGCCCTGCTTAACAGCAGTAGTGGTGGGCTGTTAAGCACTATGAGATATATCTCTGTCTTTTTTATTATTATCTCTTTTTGCAGTCCATATGATTTCTATTTTTTTGAAAAATTTCAAATCCTCTTAGTTTAAGCAGAAAATTCTACCATTTCATTTGAAGAAAAAGGCTGAAATAACAAATATTAAGAAAAAGAACCTGATGTCTGAGAACTATGAAGATCTACAGCTACAATTAGCTATCACATTAAAGGGATAAAAACAGAAATAATGACTGCTACTTCGTCATCTCTTGTGTAAACCTACATCCTTAAGATAATAATATATTATTAATATATTTGCCAGAATTTTTGAAACTGAATGAAATTTTTGTTAATATGAAATATGTTTAATAACATAAATTCTAAATCCTTAAAACTCTGAACTATTTGTTAACTTAAGTGAGTGCTTTTGGCTAAGTGGAAAAAGATGTTGGAGCACAGTAGCTCTGAGAGTGCATGTAGATTACTTACAAGACTGAAGGGTTAGTGTGTCACTTTTGATTATAGAAGACTGTGTGATGACCCTCATTTGTATTCAAAAAAACAGGTTAGATTAATTTATTTTTACAAATGTTGATACCAGTAATTTAAATATGTGTATATATTTCTTCTCAAAAACATGGAAATTGTCCCAGAGTCTTTTGCTTCATCTGTAAAGGCTTATTTTTAGGTAAGGAATATATTACTGGGCAACTGTAGCTAGTTATTCTGTTGTCCACTTGTGTGTGTGTGGGAAATAAAGTAATGCTTGCCAAACTTCACAGTACCAGGATAAAGCAAAAACTTAAGTAATAAAGTAGAGACTGTCAAGATTGTTCTATAATAGGTGTTATTTTTCTAATGATACCACAAGCAGGTGTGTGACTAGGGTATTTTTGGTTAAAACAGATGACTAGTCACACTAAGAAAAAGTAATCGGAAGACTCTGACTTCTGTTTGATATGTCTGAAGTCAGTCTTTGTTTTTAGTATCTGAAGTGGGATACTTATGTCTGTATGCAAAAAATCCTGTGTCATTAGGCCTTTTTCTAATCCACTGTTTGATTAGAATTTCTTCTTGTCGAAAAAACATCCAGTCTCCTTGTATAGTAGTTATTTCATTTCCAGGATGCAGTATAGTGGAAATCAGCCTATGTGTATAATGGATTTCAAGCACTTATGGGGCTACTTGTGGAGATAGCAGTTTTGCAAAGAGATGGTGGTTGTATGCAGACTTGTGCAGTTTTACATTTTCACTTGAAAGTATGAAGCCTGTCTTTTTCTGCAAATTTTGATTGAAGTCAGATGACAGAATTAATTTATGCATACTTTCAATGTTCAAAAATCTATGCAAATAATTATTTGGAAGGAATTTTCATTTCATTTGCTCCAGTATGGTTTGTGAGTCTTTGGTAGTGCTTTCGTAGTTGAATGAATTCTTAATGTGATTTGTTTGTTACATGATTATGGATAATTTGTCACAAGAAAGTTGTGTTTTCTTACTTTATTAATTGAAATAAGATAGTATTTACTATACATGAACAATTGAAAGTCATGAGAGACCACACAGAGCCATTAATACTGTAGGGAAGGTTCCTTGTAGTTTGACTTGTGTTCAGAAGTTAGAAGTTCACAGTAGAAAAAATCTGTTTTTCAGTTCTTCATTTCTAAACAGAGAGAATAAATGGGAAAGAAAAAAGCAAAAAAAACCCAAAAAAACAAAAAAACAAAAAAGTACATGTTGAAAATAATAAAGTTTAAGAATTTGAAAATAAATGTAGGTGAGACATTGTGATGGGTCCGTTTTGACCTTTCACTTTGTGTTTTTCAGAAATTATATGCAATATAGTACTTCAGTTTTTGTAATGTGCTATGATGGAGTGAAAAATGGAACAAACTTGTTGAGTTAGAATCCTGGTGTTTCACGTCTCTGATCTTATTTCCAATCTAGTTGGCAGTCCAGTTGTAATGTATTCAGTAGTATCATGAAAATTCCTCAAATATCATAATACATTTTTTCAAACCTACAACTTATAATTTAATATGGATAAGCTAATGTAACTTCCTCCTGAAAGGAACTGAAAGAAAATAAAATTGCCATTTATCCTTTTCAAAGTAAAGCTATAGGTCAGCTTGTATACAGATAATATGTGTGGATTATATGTGTGGATCCCATAAATCAGGTTTTGTCTTAGATGAATTCACAAGAGAATTAACTTCTAGTTGGAAATCATTATAATGATTACTGAAGAGTATTTAAATTATAACTCTGCCAAGGGAGACTATATTTTAAAAGTCAATATAATGTAATTTCTTAAAAATAAATGTTGGTATTATAAAACACTTTGAATATTTTGAAATTAAGCATATTAAAACTCATTTATCTTAAATGCAACCATGGAAATTCAAAAATCTATAGTAATCTCTCATGGATGGCTGAGTTATGGTATGTTTTCAGTAACACAAATAAATGAAGGTTTATGGTATTAAAATTGGGAGTGAACTAATAAAATTTAAAATTAAGTCAATTCAGCAACTTATTGAACTAATTTTGCTTCCATCTGGATTCAGGTCTGCAAGAGTTTGGATTCTGCTTCTTTCCTGTTGTTATATTTTTTCTTAAATATGTAGCTGGTTTAGGAATGACCTGTGAGCCCCTAGAAATCATAATTTTAAAACATTTTGACCAGTGATATTGATAGGCCATTTAGGAGTCAGTGTTTGAAGTACCGAATGTTTCAGCAAAACAATGTTGCATTTTAGTGTTGTATTTTACAAAACTGTTCTGGAGATATGAATAAGGAGATATTTACTTGCTTTTTTCTTGAAGAATGACAAGGCAGAGAAATATCATATTACTGGTCTGTAGGTCCAAAATAAGTAGCAGTAACTTTTTAAATTTTGCTATGAAGTGCATCATTGAATTGCAGAAGCATTTGCCACAGAATATTAAGATGGAAAAAAATATAAATGGATTTGAAAAAGAATTAAAGAATTCTTAGAGATAAAGCCTATCAGCAGCTAATAAATGCAGTGATCACAGTGTAAATTTATGTACTCCTATTGTCAAGTTCATACAGGATATAATATTTCATCCAGGCTATGCTGGAAGATCCTATGCTGCACTAGCTTATGACCAAAATCTGATTATTACATTCACTTGTTGGAGAACCCTTTCAGCTTCAAAGCAACTGTTCACAACTCCATGTAGGTTTTTTGCTATTTATTTATTTATTTATTTATTTAATGAGAGAGTATATGTATTCCTGTATCTCTCAAGCTGAGAATAAAAGGTTTTGTTTTGTTTTGTTTTTTCTTTTTTTCTTCTCACTGATCTAGTTAAATTTTATCAGGCAGTTGTAACTATTCTCTGTTTTCACTGAGCTACAAGAATCACTGTCCAATAAAACAGATGTTTTCATGCAGACTGTCCCACCTGATAGTTAGATCATTCCTTAAAAAACTCCTGTCTGCCATTGGAAGCAGGATATCCTTCAGGAAAACTAAAACTTTGTTGGCGTTGAGTTTGACCTGCAAAAGATGAGCTCTGCAGAGAAGGACCTGAGGGTTCTGGCGGACAGCTGGTTGGCCATGAGCCAGCAGTGTGCTCTTGTGGACAAGAAAGGCCAGTGATATCCTGGAATGCATTAGAAGGAGCATGGCCAACAGGTCAAGGGAGGTGATCCTCCCCCTCTATGCTGGTCAGGCTACATTTTGACTACTGTGTCTGGTTCTGAGCTTCCCAGTTCAAAAAAGATATGGATCTCCTAGGAGTCCAGCAGAGGGCATCAATGATGATAAAAGGCCTGGAGCATCTGCCATATGAAGAAAAGCTGAGTAACCTGGGTCTGTTCAGCCTGGGGAGAAAAAGACTGAGAGGGGATCTGATAAATGTTTATAAATATCTAGAGGGAGGTAGGAGGCAAATGGATGAGGCCAGGATCTTCTCAGTGGTGTGTTGTACTAGGGCATAGAGTCTAAAACTTGTACATAGTAACATGCTGAAGAACCTCTTTACGATAAGGATGACAAAGCACTGGAAGAGGCTGTGCCCAGAGAAGTTGTGGATTCTTCTTTCATTCAAGACCCATCTGGATGCCTAATTATGTGACCTGTTGTGGGGTACCTGCTTTGGCAGGGGGTTTGAACTCGATAATCTCTTAAGGTCCCTTCCAACCCCTACAGTTCTGTGATTCTGTGTTCTCTTGCAAGAATGCCTCTATCTTTAACAGCTTAATGGCAACCAATGAGCAGGAACTGCATCTATACTTTTGCCATTGAATCACACAGAGAAACACTGTGTTCACCAAAGCTGTATTAAGAATCTTCTTTTCCACTCCCATGTGTCACCATCGCCAATGCACACACAAAGACCTTTGGTAACTATTTGGAGGTTTTGGCACTGATTGCAGTGTCTCAGGGATAGAGTAGAATATCATTAAAAGACACTAAAGAACTAGCAGTTATAGTTAGTCATGATATACAGGCTATGTTTGTGGCTATTCCCTTCTTCAAGTTCATTGTCATGTTGGGCTTGTAAGAATAGATCTGTGAGTGTGAGGATCCACACTAACAACTGTGCTTAAAAAAGAAAGAAAAGAAAAAAAATCTACAGAAAAGAGAACAGAGTCTGTTCTGTGCTTGTGCAGCACTGTCTTTGGAAGCTGCAAATTTCTGAACATTTATCCTTCGGAGTGACTAATTGTAATCTGGAGTTCTGTCTTTTCAATTTATGAACCTAAAGGATGCTATAATGGTCAAGCTACTCTTCAGTTCTTAGTTTTTATTTTGTGGCTCTATGCATGGAACAGCATTTATGCAGTTTATTTGCACTACTTGTTGGTAGGGAAGTTTTGGGAATTGGATGGGAATTTTTAAGACAGTGTAATCTCTTGTTAGGTGCCAGCTATACTGCTCTATCATGACTTGTCAGCATTGTTTGCATCCTTGCAAATATTTAAATTGAGTTTCCATTGATCTTTATTCCATTCCTATATGCAGAGTTCTTGCATCACTGTACTCTATTTCTGTAAATTCACATTATGAGAATATTGGTACAATGTCTTAAAGCGATACAAACTTTTAAAAACTGGGAAAAGATCCCCTATGTCCATAACGAGTTTTTAATGTTCAATAAATCTAGCCATGGTTGTGAAGTTTGGTAAGCAGAATTTCTAAAATTTGACCATATTCAGAACCACAATATGCAGAGATTATTTTACTTTACATTAGATTATTTTACTTTACATTAGATTTAGGTACTGTAATGTTTAATTGAGATCCATGAAGAGATAGAAAGGTTAGGAATCATAGAACCATAGTATGGCCTGGGTTGAAAATGATCACAATGATCATCCAGTTTCAACCCCCCTGCTATCTTCAGGGTCACCAGCCACCAGACCAGGCTGCCCAGATGAACGGAAGAATAGACAGGTGAATTTCAGAAATAAATATACAAATATTATTGGTTTTGTTTTCAGAGTGGATTTTTCTTTTTCTTTCTTTTCAAAAACATAAAAAGAAAAATTAAAAAAAAAAAGAAAAGGAAGAAATGAAAATAGTTGGTCTTCTAGGCTGTCATTTAGCCTTTATTTTTCTCTGCATCATTGGAAACTGTATATGTATTTTTAATATGTTACAATATAATGATATTTACTCATTGCTCCAGGCAGTTAGGTATTAAATCTTTTAATTCATAATTTAATATACATGTATTATGTATTTTATATTACATATAAATTATATAGCTATAATTTATAACGTGATATTAATAGCATTTGAGGGCTAGTCTGAAAATAATGCCCCCTGTATGATTATGTTGGCCCATAACAGCAGATACAGATGTTGATGTTGTGGCAGTAGAGGCCAAACTTTCCCACCAAAATTCCATTCCATGTTGTTGCTGTGTGACTGGGCAACCTGATCTAGTAAAGGCGTATGTTTGGTGGCCCTGCTAGGCAGGGGGGTTGGAACTACATGGTCCTTGAGGTCCCTTCCAACCCGGGTAATTCTGTGATTCTGTGTGTGACTGATGGCAGCAGACGGGCAGTCTGAATGAATGGTGTCTGACATGGAAGTGTGTAGGGAGCAAAGGTGTGACACTGAATTCTTCCACGTGGAAAAAGTTGACCCCGTTGACATTCATTGACTCTTGGTTGATGTTTCTGTAGACCAAAGAGTGGATGTGAGCACAGTGAGGTGCTGGTGGGATGTGCACATTCTGACAGCCGTGTGAATGATAAGCCACATTCTCGTTGTCTGTGCAGATTTTTACAAGCTCAGCATGCAGGTTCTTGTTCATCACTGGTGAAAAAACATAGCTAATAAGTGGTTAATATGCTGAAAAATAGACTTTTGTAGCTCAGAATTGTGTATTAGTCAGTAGTGTTATTATGCTCTTGGTATCAGTTGTAGCTTCCACGTAAATAAGTAGGAGGCATTAGTTTTGAAGTGACCTACATAATATTCATAACATTTAAACATCCCTTCTTCTTGAGAGTACTCCCAGCAAAAGGGATTACTGCATTGAGTGTATTAATACAATTTCTCTCATATTTCAGTATATTGCATTTGTTAAGGCTCACTGAAGAGATGAGAGTTTCCATGTAGACCCTTTGTGACCTCTGTAACTCTCTTATTAAAAGAGAAAGATGGTATAATAAGATATTCCAACTTTGTACAGAATTTGCTGTGCTGGCTTATAAGAAAAAAAAAAAAAGTGAAACAGCATATCCTGTTATCTCTGAAGTGGGGACATTTGGTTTGGGCAATACTAAGAGATAACACAAGAGACACCATCAGTAGCACTCATTTTCAAAGAGTTACTGTTCAGCCTAAACCAAAGTTACTAAAACCTGAATGTGTAATTGTAGTAAAGTAAGTACTCAGCTACTCTCTGTTTATGTGAATCTGAAGCAAGACACAACTGTCAACTACATCTTACAAAGAGGAGAAAGGTTTGGGTTGTTTGTTTGTTTGTTTGTTTTTGTTTTGTTTTTTTGCAAGGGGCTGAGGGGGGAGAGATTAATTAAACATGCAGCACTCTAAAATGCAGAAAGCCACATCTCTTTTGGGATGGCATAGCTCAGAGCACAGTGCATAACAAGTCTACTTCAGCAGTGTTCAGAGACTATTTTAATGCTATAGTAATAAACAGTGGGGAAGTTTTTTAAATGCACAGTAGACTACTTGGAGTAATGCTTCTCTTGGCTGTCAGTGAATAACTGTAGTTACAAAGCCCATGGTTATTGTGAAGTATACTGCAGCACTTGCAGGAAATGTATCTTCAGACAGTTATTGCCAGCATTAGCTGTAGCTGTGTGAAGTGCCATTCTATCTTGTACTAAAATATTTTACAGAAGTAAGAGAAAAAAGAAAATCAATCTACTTATGTCTTTATCTTAGAAAACTACATATATGAAGAACAGAAATACGGAGAGAAGCTGAAAAACTGTGTTTGAATTACCTTGGTCTATGTGGTCAAGTCATCACGAGAACATTGTAGCCTCAGCTGTTTCTTTCCTTCATTGTCCAGTTGTATAGTTCTCTGCTCTGTAAATATTCAGCATAGTTATCATTACCAACTTACTTCTCTTGACAGCCTTCCATTTGCTGAATAAAGACATGCAAAAAGCAAGAATGGATCTTAATTTTCTATAAAAATATTTTCTAGATTTTACATGAAAGCATTTTGAATAGGATTCTACCATGCCAACAAATGTGATTTTAGGTAAAAACAAACAAACAAACAAAAACCTCAAAACATTATATCATAGAATTATGTATATATAGACTTAAGCCCAGTTTTGAGCAGAAAATACATTAATAACCTGGAGTGAGTTCAGCAGGAGGATTTCAAGATGCCTGGGGACTTCAGTACTTGCCCTGCAAAGAGCGGCAGAGGCATCAGGACTTGTTCAGCATGGAGATGAGGAGGCGCTGAGGTTACATAGCAGTAATGCCCCTGTACTGATGGGAAGGGTGATGTTACCAGGCTCTTCAATGTGGTGCATGGCAGGAATAGAAGGCAGAGGGCATAATTTGAAATAAGAGTGTTTCAGATCAAATCAAAGAAGCTTTTTCTCCATGGTAATGGTCACGTGGTGGGCCAGTTCTAAATGAGGTCTCCATTGTTAGAGGTTTTCAAGATCCAACCAAGTAAAGCCCTGAACAGCCTGATCTGACCTTATAGCTTGTGTGACACTTAGAGAAATGTTTTCTGTGTTAGAAAATGGAAGAAATACAGTGGATTAATCTTGGTTAAGAAAACATGTAGTTTTCTAGTTTTTTTTGCCTTAAAGAAACATTTAATTTCTGTTTCAGTGTAAGTTGATTTGCTGCTAAGATACCAGATGTTTAGAAAAGACATGCATAGAAGTGTAATAATCTCAATAGGAAACTCAATACGTTGTCTTTATGAAGATTTTTGTTTAAAATGTGATCAGCAAGTGGTTAAAATGCACTTATATTTTAAAGCATTGAAAAAATAAGAAAATGCTTTCGTAAGTTTTAATTATAAAAAAATATATATTTACTATTTTTTCTTTCTAATCTATGGATACAAATGTAATTGGTGGCCTGAAATTTGTTTTAATGCGGAGTAATATCTGACTTCATCTTCTGAACTTTTAGATGTTTGTTTAAGTTGTTTCTGGGTAAGGATGCTTATCTGCATATATCTCATTAAAAACCCAGAACAACAGTGGAAGTAGGTGGAAGAAAATATTATTAAATCCATTCTGTAGAGGAAATCAGGATGAAAGATGGTGGTGTTGTTCCTATAAGAAGTATTTGAGACATCCATTAACGGAATTTACTGGGTTTCTCATCCCAGAAAGTGAACAGTAGGTTCATATATTTGTCAGCAGCAGATTTTCCTAGGTGTACTGAAAGGCAGACAATCTTTAGAACCTGGTAATTCTGTGCACTTTCCTCTTGTAAATCGAGAGGACATTTTTTATTAGCTTGAGTTGTTTTAAAATCAAGGATAACGTTGTGTTTGCAAATTAAAGGAAAACATGCTGAAACAAAAAAGTCTATTCTGAATAACTTAAATAAATCTTAGTGTTTATCATTTGATTTTATAGCAGTGCAGAAGTAGCTCATGTAAAAATGCAGGTCTCTCTGAAAGTAATGCCTCCTATTTATTTCCATGGAGTCTACAATAGATACGAAGACATATGAATTTGGTCCAAATAAAAATTAAGGGCTAATGCTTTTAAACTGAAAGAGAGGAGATTTTGATGAGATGTCAGGTGGGAATTTTTTCACAGGGAGAGTGGTGATATGCTGGGATAGGCTGCCCAAAGAAGATGTGGGAGCCCCAGCCCTGGAGATGTCCAAGGCCAGGCTGGATGGGGCCCTCCACAGTCTGATACAATGCCTGATCTAGTTAGTTGTTTGTAGCCCTGCCAATGGTAGTGGGTTTGAAGCTAGATGATCTTCGAAGTCTCTCCCAGCCCAAGCCATTTTGTAATTCTTTGATCTGTTTAAAACATATTTTGTGCCATATTTTTCTCATCTTATATGGGATTAGAACACATGTAAGGACTACAAAAATGTTTCAAAGCTTTATAGTTGATTTTATACACTTTGTGTTTTTTCCATTGTGTGAATTAATGGCTGTAGAATTATACAGAGGATGACTTGATACTTGAACTCTCTTTCTTGCTCTCTTTCATATTTAGGAAAACAGTGTAGAATTTCCTATTTGTTTGTTTCTTTTCGTAATCAGATTTACAGCCTGACAAAGTTCTGTAGTGCCAATTTGTATTTCATAGCACTGTCAGCCATAAGAAATAATTGCTCATGTTTTAATTTGAAAATTTTCAAATTGTTTTCCATTTTGTAAAACTTGCTAATATATGTTGGCAGAAATATTAATTGTAAATTGTTCATTTAAAAAGATTACCTCCCTAGTTTTGTGCTGCAAAGTGATCCAGAAATGACGGCCTGAATAGTTCACAGTAGCAGAACTAATAAGGTTGTGGATTTCATCATCACATTAGTTATGAGATTCAAATTAGAATACGGGGAAAATTACTCTTATCTTCTTTCATTATTGTGGAATTCACTATTGTTGACATTCTACTTCTGCAAAGTAAATTGTGTGATGGAACTGTATTTTGGGTATAATGTGTAACAAGTAGAGTCTCCAGCAAGTGTGCTTAGGAAAGTCAAAAATAGTTTCTGCTTTACTGTAGTTGACAGTGATTCCACAAAGAGTTTCTCCTTACTGATCATTATGCCACAAACTTTTAAATATGCAGCAAAAAATACATTATGATAAACTGTATGTCATGTATTTCTATAAGCTCAGGTTTATTCCAACCAGTATTTCTAATGAACAGGTTCCAATTTTGTAAATATATATATATATATATATATATATATATTTATTTATATATATATATATTTTCAAACATTTATTATAGCATGAAGTAGAGCCAGTGATATATGTTGAAAAAGATTGTGATAGGATTGCTATAATTGAAAACCAAAGGGTAGTACTATACTGGTAGAGATGGGAGTCTAATAAGTGATGGATCTCTAAAAGTGATAGAATAGAATAATGGATGAGGAAATAAACGAGCAGATTAGAAATAGGTATGTACCTAAAAAGGAAAGGTGACCTTTAGTGGATTTCGGGGGACTGACGTGATGACTGGCTAAATTAATCAGTCTCACTGCTAGTGCAACTTTCTGTACAAAAAGGCCAACATCGCCCATGTGCAACTTGATGAAAATGGCTAATATGTATAATTAAAAGTAGTGATGTTGTGTGTCTATTCAGGAGTATTATGGAGCATGTCTTGTCATATTTCCAATGCAGGATGAAGTTTAAAAGAAGACTTTATATTTCTAGTAATAAAAGTCATTCTACTGTTTCCAAAGCTAATGCAGTAGTTAAAACTTTAATTAAGCAGGTTTGCAAGAGTGGGGAATAGAGACTAAGTTCATAAACCAGACAGATATGCTTTGTAAATGAAGAAGAAAGCTAATTAATCCAAGCATAGCAGTATAATATTAATTTTTAAAAATACCCCAGGTATATTTGTACGAAATCTTGCCATAGCTATTGCATATTTCCTATTGGGTTATTCTACAGTTTATGTGCAATGTCTATGCTACTAACACTCAATAGCCAGGTAGAAAAAAAAATTCTTAGGCATTATGATAGTGCAATTAAGTTTTTGAGCCCTATTTATAAAAACAAGGCAAAATGACATACAGATTTTTTAGATACTTGGATATTTTTCGTTTTTATAAGTTGTCTTTGGTAGTGCTTTTTTTGTTTGTTTTTTGTTTTTGTTTTGTTTAGTTTTTGTTTTGTTTCACAAAGAGGCAGAGGTTACTGGGGAGATCAATGGTCCACATTAAGTATTATCTCACATAGCGTCTCAGATAGAAGAGGACTAAGTTTTGTAATACCTATGGAAAGCAATAAGTGAACTGCTTTATTTTCTTCTGTATGAAGGCAAAACTCTACTTCATGTTTTTATATTGTTATTTAGGCAGTTAAGTTGATAGCAGTGTCTAATCTTTGGCTGCAGTGTTTATGTTTCTGTGTTTCCTTAAACATTTGTCTAAAAAACCTTAGACATTTTGAAGGGTAAGCATTTTAGAAAGGTGATAAACCTGTTACACTGTTGTTTCTTTGGCTGAATTTCTGTATATCTTTAAAGAAAGCTTTTATTTCCTAACAGATTACCAGACATATCTTGTCTTTTTCTGGTAAGAGATATTGATGATGTTTGAACAGGTTCAGACAGATTAGCTTCAGATATGTTCTTTTGGGATCTCTGCTAAATGGAGTCTGAGAATTTAGGTCATTTTTTTGATGTAATATCAAATACCTGAGGACTTTTGAACTGTTTTCCTCTGTCATCTCAAACATTCTTTTTTATTAATTTATTCATTTAACACACCCCACCCCAAATATGGATTTATAGTTACTTTCAAGTTTTTCATAATTATTTTCCATCAGACTTTGCCAGTTAGATTTAAATTGTTCCACCGTTACAATTAGTAGCAACCTTAATCTTTTTTTTCAATCATTTATGCTTGAAATTATTTGAACTTGGTAAAAATAGAATATATATTGTATAAGACTTCTTAAATTTTGCGCATTGCACAAGGACTGAGGAGGTAGGCATAACTGTGATGTCTATAGCTGGTTATATGCATCATCTCTTATTGATAACTTTCTTTCTACCCCAGAGGCCACTTAAATTTGAAGACACTGTGACAAGCCTCCTCTTCTGGGCTTTTTCTACAGTGCCTTGATTGTTGCCCTGAACACTTTCAGGGCAGAGACTGCAGTTTCAACAGGGCCAACTTGACCTCCCTGCTTGTTTCTGTTGACGGTGCTTTTTGCAGCAGATTGTTCAGGAGCAGATTTTGCACTAATTTAACTGGTTGCAAGGACTTGTGCATTCATATTTCTGGATCTTGCTTCTGGGCTATTCAAATAATAATTATCTATTAGCATTATCTACTAATTTCTGTGTATTCCTGAGTAGAAATTTATAATCGAAAACCTACAGAGAGAGTGAGAGGTAAAATGTATTTATGCAAGAAAACCATTGTCATAGACATATCAGTGACTGGCAATTTGTTGATTCAGTGCCATGAGGATGAACATTGGGATGTACAGTATAAAATATTGTGTCAGTGGTCTTGGAGTATGTCAGTGAATGACTAATAAGTGCAACAAGTGAAATGCTATAGGGCTCTAAATAGAAAGCGGATGTTAAAATACAGGACAGCATCTCTATCGTTCTTTTTTCTATAGATAATGTGAATTTTTGTGATAATGATGATGAAAAAAAATCTAAGATAATTTCATAGGAAATTTGAGACAGTATTTGATATGAAGACTATGAGATTCTGCATGAGTAGAACTATTTACAGTAAAAGCAGTTGCTCAACAGTTACTCAAGTATTGTTTTGTAATGTATTGCAACTCATCTTATAGCCCCAATTCTTTAAATTTTCGGGGAACATTTTAGAAAATGATGTTTTTGATTCCTGCTCCCTCTCTCACCTCCACATGTCTGTTATACATCTTTGTACTGGTATACTTTGTACTGGTGCTAGTTCCAGTCTGTTAGACTCTACATAGGTAATTATACCCTTCTCCAGTATATCCTTTGACATCCATAACAGATTTTGAGGGGTCTGTGAGAAATATTTACCCATTAATATACACGGTCCTATTATACACATACCAAGATACGTTGGATGTCTAGACTAGATTTTTCTTTTACTAGAGTTTAAGAAGTTTCTGACAAGTTTTGTCTTTTAGCTGCTAACTATTCAACTCTTAGATGCTTGTTTGTTATCAACATAAAGACAGGAGATCTGCATGTGTTCTGAAGAAATGCTTTTTTTTTTTTTTTCTTAGTGGGGGCTACTTGAGGGTTTGAAATTAATGTTTCCTCTTATGTGTGCTTTCCATGTTGTATATTCAGTGCTGAAAGAAAATCATATAATTTGTAGTTAAAATCTGACACCTCCTGTAATAAACAATTGAGGTCCAAATGATGAAATGAAGGACTTTCTTTACAACATTTAATTTCTGAGAGAAAACAATAGATTTTACAGGCTTTGTAGGTGTGATTCATTTTCTTAAACATACCTTTCTAGTGACATTTTCAATGTTGTAGTTGTTATGTATAGTCTTATGAGCAACAATTTCAGAAAGGAAGAATCTCTTGAACATTGTGTTATAGCTGCCTTTCTCACAAGGATGTCTCAGCAGAGTACCTAAAATAGCAGCCTCTTATGGATAGACACACAAGTCAGTCTCCATAACAAATCTGATAGTTCATGAGAATCAATTAAAAATACCGTGCTGAAGTTTTGGCAAGCATTCAGCAGCATTTTGAGGTTTTAATCATTCACTCATTTTACTCTATGGAAGTTGTTCCTGGAATTTTTGTACATGTTATGTAAAGTTAGCTTAAGTACATACGTATATATCTTTGGAATGTAAGGGGTACACCTTTAAAAGCAGTGAGTGAAAACCATTATATTTTAATTATTCATCTTTTCCCAAATATCTTCAGTAGCTGAAATTTGAAGAACAGGCAACAAGAGAAGATGAAGTTTTTGTAGAGCACTGGTTATAAGAGTGTACAGTAAGGACAGAAAGTGACAAGTCCCTATTTTTGCTAACTATATGAGGACTTCTAAATATTTTACATAGTATACATGCATTTTCAAATTGGATATACAATGCACATATATGCATATATCTACTCTAATATGCATATGTATGTATATATGATACTTGCATGAATAAGAAAAAAAGGCAACTGCCAATTTGGTCTTCAGGGAACAAAATTGAAAAATAACAGTAAACCGAAATAAGTAACTCTTCCCTTTATTTGTCAGTTGGAAAATAAAGTACCAAACTAAACTATAAAGTTCTTCCATCTCACTGACATCAACATCTTCTTTGAAAAGGATGTCCTGAAAAAGGATCTATTTATACACAGGAGATCAAATGAGGCCAAGGACTGTAACAAGTGTCTAAGACTCCTTTTCAGCATTTGATAATACAAATATTAATAAAACCTCATGTGAACTCACTTATATCAGTGTAACTCTTTCCATTGTCTGAAGGGAATTGTAGGTCAGATTTCTGTTTTATCGTATGCACCAGAATGTCCAAATGGCAATTGCTGAATAGATGTCTGAATAAGAGGTGTTGTTGGGCAAGCTTTCATTGGTTATTTGATGAAGACAATCTCGGTGCAGGTTTGAAAAAAATCTTTGGTGCTTAAAAGTTAGTTTAGAAGTGATAGTGTTAGCTATCACTAGTGTTAGCTAGTTAGTGTTATTAGCCCAGTTAGTTTAGAAGTGATAACATACACATCCTTATACCTTTGAAAGGCTATTCTGAGACTGAAAAAGAATCTAAGTTATAAAACTGTGCTATTGTTTCAGTCCTGTTGCAAATACAGTTTCTTCTCTGCTACCATAAACATCACTTGTAATTCTGCCTATGTGGAAATGGAAAGGCTCAGCAATATCAGCACAGCAGACTGAAAAACTTGACACATTTTAACACATCTCACTCAAAATAATAGGTACAGGTGTCCTTTTCCTATTGTTCTTTGGAAGATTCTCTGGAGATTTGTCACAGTATGGAACATCTCTATAGCCACATCTGGGCAAAGCCAATAGCAAAAGTAATGCCAAATATAACTTTCTACAGATACTTAGCAACAAATTTTGTAAGCACATATATATATACACATATATACATGTAATGAAGCAAAAATTTCAAGATTTTGATATGTTACTGAATACATTATTATATAGCATACAAAATAACATAAGGTTAATATAGCTGGTCTGTGTTCTCTCATCATTGCTTTAAAAAAAGATGGTTGAATCATAGAATCTTTTGAGTTGGAAAGGATCTATAAAGGTCATCTAGTTCAGCTCCTCCAATGAACAGATACACCTACAGCTAGATCAGGTTGCTCAGAACCCTGTCCAGCCTGTCCTTGAATGTCTCCAAGTATGGGGCATCTACCACATCTCTGGGCAACCTGCTCCAGTGTCTCACCACTCTTATTGTAAAAAATGTGTTCCTTATATCCAACCTAAATCTCCCCTCTTTAAATTTGAAACCATTTCCCCTTGTCCTGTCCCTGCAGACTATGCTAAAAAGTCTGTCCCCTTCCTTCTAAAGGTCAGGCTGAATGGGGCTCTCAGCAACCTGTTGTAGCTGTAGGTGTCTCTGTACATTGCAGGGAAGATGGACAAGATGGACTTTAGGAGTTTCTTCCAATTCAGACAATTCTGTTATTGTAATAGCATCCCTTTAGATATTGAAAGGCTGCTATCAGGTCTCTCTGGAGCCTTCTCAGGCTGAACAGCTCCAGCTCTCTCAGCCTATCCTTCTAGGATCATTTTTGTGGCCTTCCTCTGGACACATTCTAATAGTTCCACATCTCTCCTGTACTGAAAACTCCATATCCAGATGCAGGACTCCAGGTGGAGTATCACCACCACAGAGCAGAGGGGCAGGATCACCTCCATCAACCTACTAGCCATGCTTCTTTTGATGCAGACCAGGATATGGTTGGCTTTCTGGGCTGTGAGGGCACATTGCTGGCTCATGTCCAGTTTGCCATCCACCAGTACCCCTAAAGTCCTTTATGACAGGGATCTATTCCATCCTTATGTTGCCTAGCTTGTACTTATGGTGTGGGTTGCCATGACCCAGGTGCAAGACCTTGCTCTTGGATTTGTTGAACCTCATGACGTTCCCCTGCACGCACATCTTGAGCCTGTCTGGTTCTCTCCAGATGGCATCCTATCTCTCAGGCATGTCAACCACACCCCACACTTAGTGTCATCCAGAAATTTTCAGTGAGTGCACTTGATTCCACTTTTGATGTCGTTGATGAAGATATTAAAGAGCATTAGTCTCAGTACTGACCCCTAGGGGACACCACTTGTCACTGACCTTCATCCGCACATTAAGCCATTGGTCACCACGCTCTGGGTACAATCTTGCAACCAGTTCCTTGTCCATTGAATGATCCACCTATCAAATCCTTGGCTTTCAAATTTGGAGAGAAGGTTGTTATGTGGTATTGTGTCAAAAACATTACTAAAGACCAGACAGGGTCTTCATCAGTGGGTCTTCCCTTGTCCACTGTCATGGTTATGCTACTGTAAAAAGCAACAAGGTTGGTCAAGCAATACCCGTCCCTGGTGCAGTCAGATGTTGAGCAGTCATCTTGAAAAGCCCTGTAGCAAATCTGCAAATACATCTTTGACTCTTTTCTGATGTAGTAGTGTAGTAGTATTCAAGTTAAATCTTTTTTTCTTTTTTCTCTTAGGCATGTTTTGTCTGTTTTATTGCAGTGGAACTGCACAAAAATAAATTAAGCTGGGGATTTCCACAGTTTCTAGCCTGAGAGAAGTATATGTTAAGTAGTTAATTGATGCTTATTTCATCTCATTTTGAGCTATGTTTTGTTTTGAGTTTCATACTTCATAGTACTGGGAGAGTAAATGTATGTCTAAAGGGCTCTCGCTAATATCTGAGATTGCTGCTTCAGCAGCATCTACAGGGTCCTAAGAGTGTACAAAAGTAGTTTTTAAGGTCTAATATAACTTAACCTATGATAATTAAATATAAGACCATATTTCACTAATCACACTGGAGAAGTTTTTTGTTCCACACAACTCTTAACTGCCTATACCATATTAAGATCCTATGCCATATTAAGAATCAGTGTTATTTTGTATTATTGTGATAAATTCTATACAATTGTTTGTGTAATCAATGTAAATCAGACTTCCCAGAAGTAAGATCAACAGCAAAACACCAATCTGTATGAGATTTGAAATATAGTTTTTCTAAATGGAAGATCTAGATGCAAAATTTTGCACTGGGAACAGAGAGCAGATTTGATCCCCAAATAAGGAGACTTCTTGTCAATAAGCCGATGAATATATGGTACTGACAGCTGTATAAGCTAGGACTTCTTCTTCCTATGTGTATATATGTTAGCAATAGTCCTTTGGGAATTGGAGATGTTAATGTCAAATAATCACAAATTGTTGATATTCAAAACAAAGTATGCAAGCATCTAAAATACAAAAAAGTGAGAGTATATATTTTTCCCCATTCCATAGGATGGAATAAAGGAAATCTTTTCTTCAAGTAACCTCCATTAAATAAATAAATCTAGCCAAAGAATTTGCCTTCTGTTAAACAGAAAAATAAGCAAAAATTTAAAGTAGACCATGTCTTCCATATAATGGTACATCAGTATAGGTAGTCTGCCAGGGCTGATAAGGTAGTTTCGAATATGCTTTTTGCCTCACTGAGATACAGCCTTGTGATCCCATTTGTCATAAAAACTGCAAGACTAGAATTTATTTTAAAAGAAAAGAGATTGCAGTGGAGGGATTTCATGCAATGTATTATGAACTGCAAGCACAAATGTGATGGCATTACAGAAGCCATGTTTAATTACTTAACAGAAACTTAATTTTAGGAAACAGTAGGTAACTATTTAGTACAGAACTGGATAAACCTCAGCAAGATTGGCAAATTGATTTTGGGGTGCACCTAAAAGATGCATGCAGTCTGTATAGATGAGGAAAGACTGAAGAAACAAGTTTTGTTTAATTTAGAAAATAAAAATATTGATTAAAGTGGTCATATAACTTTCAATATGTAAATATTTGCAGCATGATTAATGTGATTAACTTCTCACCATTGCGTTGGTGGATGGAAAGCATAAGAGATTAGAAAAAGTAGATTAAATTGTTAACAGTTACACATTGAATATCAGCAATAATTTAATAGCTAAAGGATTATTACATATTATATATTTTCCAATAGGAAGTTGCAGTATTTATGCCACTGTGAGACTGTAGTAATGTGTCGATCAAACTTTTGAGAAGGTTGTTGATTTTCATCAGACTTGTTTATTAGACTCCACATGTAATGTGGAGGTTTTATTTCCATTCTGTGTCATTTCGGATGAAAAAGCAAAATGTGGATGTGTTGCTGGTGACCATATTTACAAGATGACTGGACCTAAAAATTATTCTGTAGGGAATCACTCATGACTCTGATAAAATAATTAGATCTCTGGAAATTTACAGAGTAGAGTTGGAAAGGAGATGGTGACTAGCATACCATAATGCACATGTCTTCTTCACGCTTTGCATAACTCATGGTGTGCCTCCTTTCTGGCTTCTGTATGCATGATTTTCATTTCCAAGGGAAGTAGGAGAGGAAAGTGTATGATATACCTATGGGTCTTACACTAATGCAAGACAAGGATGGATGAAGACTGATGGATGGTCTGGGATATAGGATGTGTCCTGGAGATATACAAGTAGACAGTACCCTGAACCTTTTAATTTTAATAGGCTAATAGTCTAGTTCAGAATCCTGAGACTTAAAATTCTATGTGCCACAGAGCAAACTGATTCTTGGAAATATGCAGTGGCATCAACCCCTAAAGTAAGAGAAGGCTCAAGTATATTGTAATTTCTGTCCACAATTGCAGCCTTTCAAAATGTCATGGGTTTTAAGTCATTTTCATCACTTTTTAGTGATTATGATTGTCAATATGGAGATAGGCATTTGTAGAGGTTCTAATCTCAAGAAGCAAACCACTAAATTACATTCCTTTTATTCATTCTGTCCTCAAAAGATACAGAGGTTTCCCTGCATGCAATTTCACATATATACACAGAAATATTCTATATATAATCTGTATAATCTATATAAATGTATATGTATATACATTTATCTATGTATGTATACATATGTATAATCTATATAAAAACCTAGAGGTATTTTAGTTATGATTTTTTATGTATGTAATTATATGTATGTATATATATATGTAAATAAAATTGTGGTCAGAGTTACTCAGGGGTACCCATTCCTGGAAAAGCAGGGTTCTTTACTGACATTACTGCTATTTTAAAGAGAGCCCAGAGGGAGAACCGCCTCTTTGTTATTGCAGTGGTCAACATAGTAAGGTATACTGAAACTAGAAATCAGTATGCAAGTCGATTAATTTTAGCTTCCCTTCCTACCTGGAAAGAGGAGGAGGGAGCACAGCTATTTATGAGAGTTTCAGAGCATTCAGATGCGTATGCAAGGGCTGCTTTGAAAGTAATGCTTCCTATTTTATTATGTTGTCCCATGACACAAGAGATGGATGTTGATGGTATGGCAGTAGAGGCAGAACCTTCCCACAGTCCCATTACATTCAGTTGCCACTTAACAGATGATGGCAGCAGAGGGGCAGTCTGGCAAAATGGTGTCTAACATAGGAGTGCATATGAAGCGTGTGGAACAAATTGCACCCATTTACATTCATCAGTGCTTGCTGAATGTTTGTGAATGTGAGCACAGTGAGGCTGTGGGTAGTGCATTTCAGCAGTGGTAGCAGCAACATGAATGACAATCCACATTCTGGACAGCTGTATGGATTTTTACCAGTGTGGCATGCTGGTAAAATTGTGTAGCTAATGCTGACTATGCAAAAAAAGTGGATTTTGTAGCTGTGAGTTTTCTCTGTCAAACGTGTTACTGTGATTTTTGAATCTGTAGTGTTTTCCATGGGAATAAATAAGAAGCAATATTTTTGGAGTGACCTACGTGTGAGATATACCACTCCAGACAAGAGAAAAAATAAAAGGATTTAAGTGATTTGAACATTTTGTGAACCTGGTTATCTTTTACATTCCCTCTGCTCCTTAGAGATTTTGCATGCCAGTTCTATCCTCAGGCACTGCCCCTTTTCCACTTTTATCCTAGATTCTATTGGTGGAGGAGCCCAGAGAAAATTCCTTCTGGGCAATGAACATTGTAATAACTAAAAGCTTTAGTGGGAAAGGGCACTTCTACTGCTTTGAACAGAAGGCCTAATTGAGCGTGCAATCACATCATGCTCTCTAACATCCTTTCAGCTAAGTTTGTAACACCTAGTAGCTCTACACTACCCCTGATCTCTACACCACATTTGAAAGATACCTTTAAACACTACAGAAGGCAACTACATTTCAGGGTATTTTTTTTCCTGTCATTTTTCATCAAAGAAAATATGGACTTTTCCATAAATAGAATCATGAAATCATAGAATCGCTCAGCTTGGAAAAGACTTTAAAGATCATCAAGTCCAACTGCAACCTAACCAAACTTACCCTAACAACCATCTATAATGTACATGCATATAATTCTTCTCCCAACTCCACTGTTTTTTAAGAAAGTAGTATTTTCATGAGATAAAGGTCATTTCTGTTTCTCTCAGTTTCCCCTTTATTATCTCTGGTTCTTCTACATGTTTCTCTTCCCCTTTCTCTGTGACAGATGCAACAGGGTTTTTTTGTCAACTTTATTTCTCTGTCCTCTATTATTTGATTTTTTCCTCATCTTCTTTTATTTGATCTTTTGATTTTAAATCTTATTTATCTGTTTTTCCTCTCACTATTTAAAGACTCATTATTCTTTCCTGACTTCAAGAAATTTCAATAAAAATTGTGTTTTTAGCACTCATCTCATTACATCTTATTTTTTATCTATAATACAAAATAACTGAATGCAATTTTTTCTTGTTTTTACGATTGGCATCTCAAGTTCTTGGCCTACACTTCTGTTATTATAGACATTTGGATTCTTCAAATCCAGTTTGATATGCCCCCATACATTCACTTGAAACTTTTCTCACCAAAGCCTAACTACCCAAATGTTAGGACCATTTTCCTTTTCTTATCCTCACTGATCAACTTAGAGTCTTGCTCCAATTTGTAGGGTGGAGAGGAGGTTCTTTGACGTGTATACCTGGCATGAGATTAAGAAACAACAGTTCAAATGTTGGTCCGACCAGTTTATTACAAACATTAACCAGGGGGATGGGGAAGGGGAGGATGGATGATTTAGGGTGATGGGGAAGGGAGGGTGCATGACAGAAAGATTGAAGGAGGCAAGTATTGTGTAAAGCAGGGGTGGTCACCACCAGGATCCAGCAGTGGTCCTGTTGCAAGACGTTCCGATGGTTCAAGGAAAAAGCACAAGGCGGGGAGAGCAGCAGCAGGGTGGCCAGCCTTGGGCAGCAAGTGGGTAGTGAGAAGAAGCCACAGGGTAAGTCCATGAACAGGCAGCAGGACTCAGCTAGCAGGTCCAGGAGAGTCTTCCGCAGAACTTCTGTAGTGAGGGATCTGATGGCAGACGCCTTCTCATTCTTCTTCAGCAAGCAGGCATCACGTTGTAAGGAATCTGATGTCAGAAACCTTCTTGTTCTTCTTCAGCATGTGTGTATCAGGTCATGAGGAATCTGATGTCAGAAACCTTTCTTCATGGTTGCTGATCCCTGTTTTATCCTCCTTTCTCCTGCCTACTCGACATTCTTGAATGCTTTGGTAAGAGTCATGTGCAGCACCCCCTGAGATGGCCATCTTCCTCAAGATAAGCCCACAGAAAAGACCACTCCACGGCCATTAATCTGCAACTTATCTCTCTCTCTCATTGCCCCTGGCCTTGTCCATCTGTGTCCTTCAGACAAAAGATTTCTCAGCCCTTGACCAGGACTTGCTTGGACTTGTTCATCTGTGTCCTTTAGCAAGCACTGAGGCAGTGGTATATATATTCTCTTATAATGAATAATCTCTTACAACCAGCTATACAACCAGTTTATTTTCTTCTTTACATTCCAAGTTTATGTCTAGTACAAAATCCAAGATGTATCTATTTTTTTTTCTATTTTTCCATCACACAGTCAGCTGTAATTAGTGAGTTGGTGCTCTGCAGAAGTTATTTTCTTTATATATCCCTAGTTCTGTGTGTATCTTGTGCTTTTGCTCTCATTAAGCTATCAAATTTAAATCTTTGCCATGCATTTTTTTTGCTAGGCGTGATCATCTGTCTAAGTGCAGGGCAAAGGTATTTGTACTGCAGTTCTGCTTCCAGTTGTAAAGCCTTACTGTGCTTTCTGAACATCATCTTGCATATAATTAACCAGCAACTCACATTCACTGTATTCTGGTGCTCTTGTTTGTCCTACGTCCAGGCTCTTCTCACTGTGTTCTTTCTCAGTCTTTCTGTGTCACACTGCCTGTGTTCTGCTTCATCTTACTTAGGTCCACGTGCCAAAATCCACTGCGTGATTTTCTCAGTCACCTTATCAGACTGCAGTTACAATTTCTAAGTTCTCATCATGAAGAATGTTTCATAGATATGAAATGGGAAGGATGTTTGGGAGGGGGACTGTGTGTCTTCAGTAGTAAAAGTCCAGCAAAGGCTGAGTATCTTTACACTTGATTACTGCTATGCTGACTTCTCTGGTCTTTGCAAAAGCAATTAAACTTTTTGTTGTTGATGGAAGTGGGGCTCTGAGATTCTGCTAGCTCATAGACTTATCAGCTCTGTTTCTTTTATTCTACCAGTAAATTATCTTGTCATATACAAGTTGCAAATTATCATTCTGAAGACTCAGCTCTTCTTTATTTTCCATCCTTTATTATTTTCCTCATTGTCTTGAAGTTTACAGGACTTGAATTCTGCCTCTTTTCAGACAAATGGAAAAACTCTTCTGACCAGTTGTTTAATTGTTCAAGTAAATAATTTCCATTTTCTTTCATACTTTTCGCTAGAACAAACAAACCAAAGCAAAATAAGCAACAAAACTGGTAAGCCTCTGTAAATCAATTTGCTCAGCCATTTGTGAGAATCTTGTAGTATTTGCAGCTTCACAGAAGATGCATTTTGTATTGATCTGTGTAGTATTATCCTTGTTTCTTTGCATGCTGATTTACACCAAGTGCAACTTACACTTTAAGAGCACTCCTTCTGGGACATGCTGATAAAAAAGCTGTCAGAGTAATGACAGTACTCTGATGACAGAGATTCTAGATGTTAGTGTAACACAAATGCTAAATATGTATAAAAAAGGCTTTATGTATTCACAGCTGTCTGCTTGTACAAAGTTTGTAATGTGAATATGACCAATATAATTGATACTTCACTTACATAGAAAGCTTAGAGAGTCTTTTACATATGTAAATGATAGAAATCAGGTGTACAGAAGATTGAAATAATTAAAATAAATTACTGTTTCAGAAGAAAATAAAGGAGATAAGAAAAGGAAGGAGTGGAAGGAGAAGAAGGATAATGAAAAGGAATGGGAAAAGGAGAATGTGTGTTTTCTGAAGTGCTGGATAGCACAAACAGTGTGCTACCCTACAGTGCTTTCTTTTACTGCGTGAATCTTTCTTCATTCTTTGAATTTTCTCTGTTGTTTCTGAAAATCAAAGCTATCCTTTGGTAATATGATTTATAGGAGATGAAGAATAAATGAAATGTTTTTTAAACTAATCGTAATTAATTACACATGCAAACGTATTGACTAAGTTTGGGATTGCAATTAGATAACTAATTACGTTGAAAGTGGTGTTGCATATTTAAGTAATGCTGGTGCCTCTGGCTTATTTGGTTCTCTCTAGGTCATTCATAAAGCATTTGCAACTATTCTCTCGCTGTTAGGTATCACCTGCTATATACTCTAAAAGCATGATTGCATGCCTAATTAGATATATAATTGTGCTGTTTACATGTGGAAAACATAAAATGCTTGTATTAGCTTAAGATACATTCTTCTTCTTCTCAGAACTGTCCATCAGATGCTATCTATACAGAAGATCTGTTTAATATTGCACATTTTCGTAAGAAAATAACTAGCTCTTCTCACTACAAACTACAGAAGCCAAACCATGACTCCACGTGTAATTTCTAGCAACTAGCTAGATGGTCTCTTTATAAAGACGCTTTGAGTTACCAGTTTAAACCTAGTCCCAGCCTCACTGGTTTTTCAAGGTGAATGTTTTTGGTAGAATGTTTAACTTCCTCTTAAGAGAAATAGAGATTTTTGAGGAAGAGGGAGACAGGTATCTGTCAGAAATAGTCTGGATCCAGCGTAACTGCAAAGAGTAGAATGAGATTACTCATATCACTGGTTTCAATTCCATTTTATTTAATTGTTGGCTTATAAAACATGAGAACAATATTTCTGATTAAGAATATTAGAATTTTCCTAACAATCAAAGTCAAAGCTAGCCTGAAGTATATCTTATGCAGAAATCTTATATAATAATGGTCTGATGAGTTGGATTCTAAATAGCAAATAACCATTTTGATAAACAGTCATTGTTAAGTCTACCAGAAGAGAATGTTCTTCGCTTATTTATGTTCATATTGACAGGAGATACTTCAGGTGTTCAAGTCAGTATGTATAGTTTTAATTGTTAATTAATTCTGAAATATTTCTATTAAAGTGCAGTTTTGTTTCTTTAAACAAACTATATAGTTTCATAGTTTTGAAAAGAGAACAAATACTCAGTTAACATTTCAGTATTATATTTAGGAGAGCATTTGATGACAATATTTTGATTTTAAATTTGGTCTATGGATGATACAATAACACCTTCTATACAAAAAAGAAACAACCAACCATAGAAATATTTAATGCACATTTTGTATATATATATACATTGTGTGTGTCTGTGTGTAGGTATATGTATGTATGTATGTATTTATATAGGCAATATACTAAAAGAAAAAAATATATATGTGTGTGTGTGTGTGTGTGTGTGTGTATTCCAAAAAAGAAATATATAACCTACACAGGATAAAAAACCAAAACAATTATATTGTGAGAAATTTAGAAAATGGATAATCAAAACATTTAATACTTTGTGCTTTGTTATTACTGTTTTCTGTGGGAAATTTTACTCAGTAGCACTTTCAGAAAATAGTTCTGAATTAAAGTCATCTTTCATTTACATTGTAGAGGGATATTCACATTTAAGAAGCAATTACCTTTTTTTCTTTCATTCCTCCTTTCCTCATCTTTTCATGAAAGTCTGTGCTAGAAAAAATACTTAGCTTAGGCCTTCTTGATAGATTATTGTAGTATTTTCACTTACAAATATTGCTGCTAGAGATCTGCCATTAATTATCTGTGACAAGTTTGCTAGAAAAGCTAAAACACTTTTGTACAAGGAAAAATCACACAGATGTCAGCATATAGTAATGAATTTTCCTGTAAAAAAGAGCTAAATTGGTTCAGCTTCATGAAGGCATCTCTCATGGTTGACTAGTTTAGTATTCAATGTCTCAGCTGCAATTTGAAGGTTATTAAGTCTGACCTAGATTTTGCTGATGTACAGGTTAATCTTTTCAGTTATCTTTTTGTGTCTATATGTGTTTTAACTCTCACCACTTTCTTTTTCTAATTTAGTGATTTGGATACTCTAAGACCAACACAGTGATGGTGAGAAAGAGAACTGTAAAAGCTAATTATGTACATTTTTTTTTCTCTTCCACTGCGTCCTTTTTGAAACACAGTTGTCCAATTATAAATTGGATAACAGTAATGATTTAACAAGCACTGGTATTTTGCTTCTCTAGTGTGGTACAGCAGCAGTCACTAAATGAAGTCAGATCTTTATCCCTCATCCTACTCTATACAGAGAGGACAATATGAGGTAAAGGGGAAAGAATAAAAGGGATTTATTTAATGGACCTATTCTCTGGTAACAACCAGAAAAAAGGAAAAAGTAGCTGGAAGTGCAGCTATTCTGTTTGCACTGAGAGAAAGAGTACAATGCTTCCACTGGAGAGATCTCACATTACCTCTTCTTTTGAAGATTTATCCTAAACAAACTGAACTTATGATTTTGAGGAATTAAACTGGTATCTTATTATTTCATCTTTGTAAATATTTAAATTAAATGCTTAAAAAATGTGTTTGTTTGGATTTTTTTAGCACTGTCTGGAATTCAACTGAAAATCATTGTTTGGATAATCTTGGAGTTCTAAGCATGCTGTATTTATCCAAAAATAGTCTCTGTACAATATAACATGAGTTTATATGTGGATTCATTCTCTCTTTATTTGAAAGGTGACCTTCTCCTAATACTCAAGTGCTGAGGCTCAGTTCTGTGCTCATAATTAATTTTCCATCACTCATGATTTCTTTCTCTTCCTGTCTAATAGATTTTAAACGATAAAAAGTGCCAGAACATTTTTCTTATAAAACCTTCAGTTCTGGCCATCTCATAGTGGTCCTTTGAAAATGTGAAAAATTTGTTGTCTCAAACCTTTATTTTAACTTTAATTAAATTTCTTTATCTATTCATTCTTTTGTTAAAAAAAAATATATATCTTTTTAGCTAAAGAAGTGCCTTTATTGAAAAAACATCTTCAGTTTTCTTCTACTCCAGTACCATAGTCATAAATTAGAAATCAATCTGGGAGAATGGTCTGATCAGTTTTCCTTTAAAGAACGAAGATAACTATATGTATCTTGACAAATCTTTTTCTATCTTGTTCTTCTAAACATTGCAGAAAGCTTTTCTACAGAAATTATTTTTCTTAATAATTCAAAGCAGAAAATGACCTTAGTGAAAATTAAGTTTGTTTTTTTTTCTTTTATTTCTAAAGTTATTGAAAAAATTGATTGTTTCTTTTGAAGATCTTCTTGGTTTATTGCAGTTTGTATGTGCTTCTCCTTTCTAAGTATTTTTTTTTTATTTTTTGACAAATCTATTTTATTTATCACAAGATTAGCTAGCTGGGTCAGAGGAGAGTCTGAAGAGGAGGGAGGAGCATAGAGACACTTCTCACTTAGAAAGTTCTACCTTTAAACTTGTCTTGAAGACCTTCTGATGCTGATGATGTCTTTGAAAAAGACTTTTCAGTAGACCATGAGAACTCAGCATTTGTAACACCATGTGTAAGCAGTTGTGAAGTTTCACTGTACACTGTTTGAAGAACCAGTTAGTTTTGTGTTTACCTGTCACTTTTTGTTTGATGTTCCTTACTTCATCTCTTGGAAAAGTTGTCCCATATTAAACTTCTTGAGGTGTACCTTCAGACCTTTTCTGTTCAAAATTTATTTATTTCTTCAAGATTCTTTTCTCCTCATTTAACTAATTTCCAAGCTGAAGAATCCCAATATGTTTAGCAAATGTTCTCTGACTCTTTGTTAGTTTTACTGCATCATATTTTTGTAATGATCATTAGGCGTCTATATTAAAATTGCTCAAAGTACTCAAGAGGAGATACACTATGTTTTCTTACAGTAACAGAATGATATTTTGGGTTTTTTTATTTGTTTTATTTTGTGTATTTATTCTGTCTTCAACAGACTTCACATCAGATTTGATTGCCAATGAACCCTGAGCTGACCTTTGGTCAAACTGTCAATAATTTTTTCTAATTATACCTTTACTGGGGGGTTAATTAGATCAGAACCCATTCATGTGTGCGTTAAATTAGGACAATTATTTTTCCTCTCCCATAATCACTGCATTACCTACACTAAGAATTTAATCTATGTTAGGCATGTTGTATCACCTCTTGCTCTTTCCTGACTTCCCTACAGTAAGTTTCTCTTAATTTGGATCTTGTACTCCAGTTTGCAATTCACAGAATGCCCAGATTGTCCATTTCTCTCATGCTTTATATGCAACACATCTGTTAAAAAAATCTCTGTATTACATTTCTCAAATACTTTTGTCTTTGTTTTTCATCAGTATTGTTTCCTATTTTGTTTGTGAGCAGCTACAATGACTGACCCCTTTTCTGCAAAATGCTTCTAGAAATTAATTAATGCTTTTAGTTACTTCATCCTGAAGACAGTATTTTGTTCATCTCTAGTCATTCTCATGGTAGTGTTTTTTGGACTGTTTTTTGTGGAAGCCTTTAAAATTCTGATACTTCAGAATATCTCTTCAAATTGTTTGCAGCCCATCACAACTCTTGGCTGCTCTTTTTGATCTGGAAGGGTTAGTAATCCCAATGCACTCTGATTTTTTTCTTACCCCTTGCAGAATCTAGGAAAGGATATAGGATTTTATCAAATGGCATGCTGCAGTAAACATTGACCCATCCCTGTTCTTTATTGAGTGTTCTACAATATTCACAGCTGCTTTATTGCCTCACATTGAAGCAGCAGATTAATTCACAACATTGTAAAACAAACAACAAAGTACCAAAAATCCATAAAAAACTTGTTCCTTAGAAAGCCTGATGATGGTTTCTATTTTGGGAGAATGTGTCTGATTCATATGTTGCCAGTGAGGGGCTATTGATGTAGACCATATTTCCAGATGAGCATTATGAGAATTTGCCTGGGATGGTATCAAAAGTCAGTAAAATGAAGTTAAGACACTTCTGTTGCTTTTCCTGTGTCTTACAGATGAAGTGTTTTGTCAAAATAAATAAATAAATTAAAAAAAAATAAAAATCATATTGAATCCATTTAACAGCATTTACTTTTTAAGATCTAAACTGGTTTATCACTTCATCATGATATAATTATTTCAGATTGACTCTATCATAATATCCCCGAGCATTCGAGTATTTTTGTCTCTTTAAATGAGACTAACAGCTGATCAATCTCTGGATCCTCTTTCTTGTCTAATAAGAGCATGAGAGCTATGCTTACTCTTCTTGGGCTTCAGAGATATCCTGCATGAATTCTTGAAGGCAATCATTACTGGTTCAGAGATTGTCTTGGTTAATCTAAGGGAATGTCATTCTGCATTACCTTTTGAGTACATCCAGTCTGTATATCTTATATATTCTTTCCGTGTTCTGTTTTGCCAGCCTAGCACATCATTAAAATTCCTTTAGTGCTTGATCATGTGTTAAAATGTTTGGTCATGAATTAAACCTTTCTTGTCAAGGCCAGGGCAAGAAAGATATTAAGCCCTCCTGTTTTTCCTCTGCCCTATGGCAGAAACTAATAGCTCTTTGTTCTCTTTAAGTATTATGTATGTCTGTATTGTTGTAGCTATTTTTTTCCCTCTCACTGTTAAGTAACTGAAATATACTTTCCTTAATTTTCTCTTCCCACTTGTTAATAAACCATTCTTTTTTATGCCTCTTAGGCTTTCTTCTTTCAACTTCTTTCATTCTTTGTTACTGACTTTATGCCTAGGAATTTATGCTATCTGTAATTATCGTATTTTTTTTCCTACACCTTTGTTTCCACTTTTAGTAAAAAATTTATGATTTCCCCCAGCTTTAAAGCAAGTTCCATTGTTTTACAATTGCTTTCATAGAGACACATCTCGTTTTCAATTTTATGAGTAAAATTTCGTAAGTAATGAGTACCTTACAAGGCAGAACTAAAGGAACAATATTGTGCCGCCTTCATAATTTCAAAAGAAATTTAAAATACATTGAGACTTTCGTAGGAAGTGTGTGATACTCTATTTCTGTGGCAACCATTTATTTAGGAATTAAAATTTCTCATTCTGATTACTTTCCCTACTGAGAGTTACCTCTAAAAATCACACATCTACCTCCTACTTCTGATATTTGCAATTACATTGCATGAAATAGGTTCCTGAGATAGATGCAGAGAAAGATAATTCATCTAAATGTGACTCATTTGATAGTAATGAGTTTAGAATAGGTTTGTAACCTTTAAACTTAAGTAAGAGGAATCTCAATTAATGGGTTTATACAGTAGCTAACAACGGGACTCCAGTCTTGATTGCTGTTTTTAACATCTTATTGAAGAACTGTGAAACGCATAAATTTTATTTTAAAATATAGTGGATGGAAAATCTTGGGTTTAGGGGTCATTGACTGTGCATCCAAGCAGATAATTGGCAAAAGATATCACCATTTATCATTTTAGAAGGAAAATTCATCTTTCACACAGCTATTTTAATATATAGCCTTATTTAGCTTCGTAATACAATGAGATTAAACAGATCACAGTGGATCCTAATCATTGTCAGGATCATGACCTTTCCTGTAAGTTGTTACCTAATAGTGATATTTGTAATAATAAAGGTTTTGGGGGGAGTATATTTACATAAGCTTTTAAAATTTTTAAGGTTGAAAAATGTGTTGTAAGACTGTAATCTCGGTCAAATACACAGTAAAAGAAAGTATTTGATCTGGTGGATTGTAGCTGATGCTACTAATAGTACTAGTAAAATAGTGGAGAAAATAATCCTAACAAAATAAAAAAAAATAATAATTACAAAATATTAGTTGTTGTGGATTTTCATTATACATGCATGTCAAATACTATGGTGTAATGAAAATTAAATGTTATAAGGTATATTTCATATATCCAAAAATACACTATTCACCTTCCAGTCGGTTGTAACAAAATTTGCTGGCATACTAAATGTGATAATGTCAGAGAAGGAGTCTGACATGTACTACAAAACCGGATATATTTGTACAGTGTGACAAAATGAGTTGGACTGTAATGTAATAAATTGTATCCACAGAGACATACATCTGCAGCCAGGCTGTATCACTTATCTCCCAATTTTCCAAGACAAAATATAGATACAGAGGAGGTCATTGTTCTGAAAAACCTTGAATGGAGACAGTTATCACCAGTGCTTTTTCTTAGACCAGGCTCTAATAGTATGCAGAACCTAGAGCCCAAATACGTACAGAATTTCTAATGGCTAGATATAAATCTCTAAGCAGTGTTTAAAAATTAAACATTGACTTTCTACAAGTAAAATCTTTTTTAAATTCAGTCACAAATGTTATTTTTGTGATGCATAGCTTGTATTGAAAGATGTATTGTGGGTCTCAATCCTTTAGCTTGTAAACCAGGTTAAAAAAAAAATGGTTAAAATACTTAATATTTAAAATAAACTTTTAAAGAACTTTAATAACGAATCATCTGAGTTTATCTAGAAGGAAAAGCAACGTGATCTAACAGCAGATTCAACTGGAATCAGGCTCAGAAATGGGTTTGTCCAGTTTATTGAATGTACAATAGAAAAATAGAGATGCTAATTTTTAAAAATGGCAGGAAGTATGACATACAGTAGGTAATGAAGCCTAGTCAGCTTTCTGAACCTTTGATGTGTTTGTTCTTTTTAAGCAGTCAAAATGTTTGTCAGTTAAATGTAAAAGGGTCAGATATTTGGAAACTGAAAGATTTATGTTATTGTCAGGTGGTACAGAGTTAAAATAAATGGATTTAATTATAGTGTTTATTACTCTGCTTATTGTTTTTTTCAGAATTTCTGATCTCTGTTTTGTTTTCTAGGCTTTATGTATTACAAAAATTATGGAAGAGTAAAGTAAATTACATATTTACATTTATTTCCTTAAAATCATTCTGAGTTTATTCTTCTTCCTTTACCATATGTATTTCACTGACTGTTCCAAGAACATAAAAACAACTGTTTTACCAGGTACTGCACCATTATATAGAGGATGCTCTGAAAGTAATGCCTCCATTTTATTTCCATGGAAACTAGAATATTTACAGAGTACAGTAATGCTATTTGATAGAGCAAATTCTCAACTACAGAATACTACTTTTCACCATTGTCACCATCATTAGAAGTGCATTTTTGCCAGCAATGAACAAGAGCCTGCATGCCACACTCCTAAAAATAAGTAGTTTTTGATGAAGTGTGCATAGTTATACCTTCTGAGAGTCACAGAAGTTTTCAGATCAAACAGTCTCATTCACTCAGGCTAAAAGAAAACCTCATTGTGTTTTGTTATTGTTTTTAATTTTGCTTAATGCTGAGGCCTCTTTCTTTACTTGCTGTCTGTTGGGTTTATTTGGGCCTGTTATAGCTGGGGTAGACCTAATTCTTTTACATTATACAGGTGTACCTACATAAGAACAAGTGTATGCAGACGCACACACATACACAGAGAACAATGTACCTTTAGTGAGTTGGGAGGCTATAGGGAATGAGAAAATTTATTACAAAATATTACATAAAGGCAACAATATATCTGATAATATATGTACAAAATTAGAAAGTTTAATACATAAGTTACTCCAAACTTGCCTCAACAGGCCTGCATGAAGCTTGAGTGCATCTCCATTTGTGCAGCACTCATGGATAATTGGAAGGTGATTAAGTCCTTTAAAATGCTCAGCTGAGGCAGAGAAGTTCCACGTCTGAGTCTGTAAATGGCAAAGTGAAGCAGACAGACCCATAAATTTTGATGTCAAAATGTTTGCCATTAATGTTCTCTCTTTGGACAATACTTCCTCTAGATAGGCCTAGCTATCAAATCACATCTGATCTTAACTTTGGGGCTTTAAGAAATGTCTGACTTGAAAAAGGACAGACTGTGGGTCATTGACAAAAACCAGGCCAAGTAGTTCCTGAGACACAAAACTATCCTGATTATATTACATTTTGATTTATATTGTTAAGATCTATGATAGGAAAATTGCCAAAGAAAATATTTTTGTATATAAACATGAAATGGAAAGAAGATCTGCTTGTTTTTGTGCTTTCTCTCGCTTTGTCTAGCTTTGCCTTGCTTTCTTGAACTCATGATGTCTCTGTCAGTCTCTCTGTCTCTCTCTCCTTTTCTATTCAATGTAAATGAGATAAGAAACAGATCTGCTGTTAAAACTCCTGTTGACTTCAAAATGGCAGTTCACCCTGGGAGAACAATGTACCTTTAGTGAGGTGGGAGGCTATAGGGAATTGTTAGGGAATGAGAAAATTTATTACAAAATATTACATAAAGGCAACAATATATCTGATAATATATGTACAAAATTAGAAAGTTTAATACATAAGTTACTCCAAAAATAATGCTTCCTATGTATTCCCATGGAAGAGACTTTAGATTCAAAGAGCACAATAGCACTATTTGATAGCAAATATTCTCAGCAACAGAACAATCTTTATCAACATAGTCACTACCACTAGCTATGTATTTTCTCCAGCAATGAACAAGAGCTGCATGCTGCGCACATAAAAACCTGCACCAGCAGAAGAATTGAAATGCATCATCCAGCACCTCACTGTGCTTATATACACATTTTGGTCTCCACAGATGTTCAGTGTCACTGATTGTCAATGGGTGCCATTTTTTCCACATGGAAAAATGTAGTGACACACCTTTGCTTCAAATGCACTTCCATGTCAGACTGCCCCTCTGCTGCCATCTGTCTCATGGCAACAGAATGGAATGAATATTCTTGGGAAGATTCAACCTCTGCTGCCATACTGCCAACATGTAACGTGAACCAACATAATAAAATAGGAGGCATTTCTTTTACAGCAGCTGTCATGTTGGAATTCATACCTTACAAGCAAGTGAACAAGCTATCTTGGAAAGAATTATTCTTTTTTGCATGCTGTAGCTACTGACAGGAGACTCAATAGATGTGTTCCTATGTAATCAGCTTCCTTACTGCCATCTTTTCTGAGTACATCTGAGGTTGAAGAATACTGAATTAACTGGGAAATTTTTAAAGGCCAGTGTTTCCTTCATAGTTTTTGGAAGCCTAGAAAAGGTTTCTTTAGTGTATAGTTGGACCTACAAACTTGCTAGAAGCAGGAGTGGCAGAGCTAAATTAGAATTTCTCATTCTCTCTTCTGTTTGTTTGGTTTTTTGTTTGTTTGTTTTTTTCCTGCGCAGACAGAAACACTAAGACCTCAAACAAATATTTGACTGGACCAGTTTTTTAATATACTATTATGTCTTCAATGAGAAAACCTCAGTCTTATTTTAATATTTCATGGTCTCTTATGTCAGCCCCTTTTACTCCTATTTTACTCCTTTTTTGGTGCATGTTATTAATAAAAGGATCATAGCGGAGACATGACAATAAAAGATAAAAAAAGAAAAAACTGAAGAAATGCCAAGAGTATAAACAGGTCATTCACCTGTTCAACTAGATAACATATTTATTTTCAGCACTGCCCTTTCATTCAAATGGGTGTGTAAATATGAATTCAGTGTCTTTACTGCAAAGGGCTTAAATCTTGTACAATAATATAATTTCCTTGCAAAGCTAAATTGCACAGAAGAGATCATATTCTCTTTATGAATTGCAGGTTTGCATTCCTCCAGATTTTACAAATTTCCTCATCTCTCGAAGAGTTCTAGACCAGATTGAATGGGGCTTTGAGCAACCTGATCTAGTGGATGGTGTCCCTGCCCAAGGAGGGGGATATGAACTAGGTGGTCTTTAAAGTTCCTATCAACTCAAACCATTCTATGATTCTCTGATTTAAATTGGGACTACCATCTGGGCAGACCTGAATAGTTAAAAGATATTTTTAGGTACCTTACTCTCAAATAAGTCATGAACATGAGATCTGCTGCTGTCAAAGTCTTCAGCCACCGAAAGCTGATGGTGCATAAACCTTTAAACATCTTTTCAGACATTGTGTTACTTTATGGGCACCAATGATCATGGGACCTGGCATATAGAATGTAAAGAAGGTATTCTTTACTCAAACGGAATAAAAATGGTTTAAAAAATTAGGATTTAAAAGAAAAAAGAAACTCAAAGTTATAGATCTCATAGCTCCTTCATGTATGTTATATACTAAATAGTTTTCTTACATTATATGCTCTTAAAAACATGTTTTCAGAAATTTTCAATGTGACACAGTTATTGTTACTATGGGAACTGCAAAGATTCCTTCTACTTTGTTATGTCTACCCACTACATCAGAGGTGGATGTTGGTGATATGGCAGTAGAAGTTGAACCTTCCCATCAGTATTCCATTACATTTGGTTGCCGTGTGACAGTTGGCAGCATAGGGGCAGTCTGACATGTATGCATTGTGCATGTTTTGTTTCCTAATATTCTCTGACTACAAAGATATTAAGGAAATAAGGAGTTGTGCCTTCCTGCCTGAAAAATAAAATAAAATATTTAATCTTCCTCTTATTTTCTGCATGAAAAATCCAATGTTTTTACCATTGTAGTGGCTTATAACCTGCCATTTAGCTGTATCTGACTCTACTGATGTCCTGTTGAAGCCAATGTATTTCTTATCTGCAAGGCTGTCATTTTGGTGAAGCAGGTATGCACAGCAGCAGAGAGCTGTGTTGATGGAGAAACTTGCAGATAAAGAACATGCTTTAATGTGCTTTTCACAGAGCAAATCTTTGCAACCTCATGTACAGAACAGCTGCAGCTGTGAAACACGGAGGGAATCTTTTGCTGGCTGTAGTGAGTAAATGATATCCTATGAAAAGTGAAGAGATGCCATGTAGCTTAAGGTTATAGCTCCATAGAAGGACTGTATCACAGCACGGCAGTGCTTGAGGTTTTGTTGTTTGTTCTGTCTCAATGGGCACTAGGAATTTATTGGACTGATTCTACTGAACCCTTATGAGGGGCATGCTGTCTCTAGAAGTATTCCTTCAAGTTGTTGAGAAATCTAAAATACATTATGGAACAGGTCTAACATTTATTAGCTTTCCCCTTAAGGAAACAAGAAGAAGGAAGATATAATGGTTTACAGGGAATTAAAAGAAACAAAGAAACAAACAAAGAAACAAACATATTCTGAATGTTCCTTAAAAGCAGCAAGCATCTAAAATAGAAGTGACTGTTTTGACTGCTGTGGAACTCCTCTGTTTTATTTCCAGGCTTCCCAGTATCTATTTTTAAACTCTTTTTTATGTAACTGTGTAGTCCAGTTGAACATACATAGTATAAGGCTTGGGCAGAAAACCTGCTTCCTTCCTCCTCTCCTATTGGATACTTCTGATGTTGTTCATAATGCACTTTCTCTCTTAGTATTTCAACAACAATGTGGCAGGTAACTTTGTAGCTCTGAGGCTTATCTCAGAGATGGCAGCTGTACTGAGTTCCCACAACAGGGTGCTGGTTGCAGCTCATCAGGCCACAAGCTGAGGAATGAGTTGGGTTTGCCCTGCAGGAGTACATGCTGTTTTTCACCATAGGAGTTAGTGAAGTCTGAGTGTCCCTCTCCTAAAGGCCCAAAATAATCCACTGCACATGAAGAAAAATCGCCTGACTGCCATTCTATTTTACTTTCCAAATTTATTTGCTCTCTTTCAAAGACCTACACTGAAGAATTGAGCTCAACAGCTGCTGTCCTCTGAAGAAATTATTAATATGGGCATCTCTTTGCTTTGAAGCAAATATTTACAGGTTTTTGAGCTGTCACAAGTTTGTCAGATAATTTCAGTTTCTCTTGTAAAGATGCCTGACAGTGAGAACAGCCCACAGAGGATTATGTAGTGCCACTTCCGTGCATAGCTAGGCATGTGGAATTAATTCAAGTTGTAATGCTTCAGGGAAGTGACAGATTTCAACTGATGGGAAATTGTACCATAGCAGCTCATTTGAAAGAAGGGCAGAGAAGATTGGGTCCTTTAGTTCCTCTTCCCTTCCCTTGGTTTTTAAATGGTACGTGGGGGAAGGGCCCTTCCTTCCAGTGACATAGGCAGGATCTTTGTTTCTCCTCTGGTTGAAGCCAGTACTTTATTCTTACTGCAGATGTGTTCCTTGTGGCCATGACGCATCTTCACCTGGGCAAGCAGAGCATCATTCAATGTTTAATTAGCAAATGCAGAATCTATGTGATTTGCTGATAAAACTGTGTGTTCTTTTTGGTGAAAGTATAATTATGGGTGCATGGGACAAACCAAGGTTATGCCAAAGCCTTTTCATATGAAACAGGCACTATAGAAAAAGATGACAAAAGGAGAATAATTGACTCATCCCTTCCACTGACAGGAAGGAATACAATTTCAAAGGGGTACAGCTCCCTTGGCTATGATACATCATTTCAAGATACGTTTGGGAACTTGTACTTTGTTTTGTTCCTAAATTATTCCCACACACACTTTTTTTTTTTTTTTCCCCTCTTTTTCTTTTTGTGACCATCACAATTAGAAACAGTTTAAATTATTTCTTTCTCTTTTTCTGTGATGTATAAATACATACAAATTTGGATATTTGTTCATGACTCAGGCTGCTGTAGTTAGAAACTTTTTTGTTTACTTGTCACTATAGTGTCACTTCTCCAGAACCATCTGATGGTGCTGATTGATAGTACTTTTCTCTCTAGATATGCACCCAAGCTGAGGCTCCCTGTTGTTGATACAAAACAACCTCTGTTTTTTTCCTACTTGCATATTGTGAGATTATGAAGAGCAAAGTCAGAAATATTTTTAATAGCACTTTTTTTTTTTTTTTTTTTAGCTCAAAGGAGAGCTCTTAATGATACAATCCAATAAAGTGTTCAGTGTACTTGAGTTCCTCCTAACATACAGTTCAATGACATGCAAGTTGCTGCTCTGTCCAGACACAGGATTAGGTTCTTTATTGATGTGAAAAATCATCAAAGGGTAATTCTGAAGGCTTTTTCAGGAATTAATATTGAATGAAAATTTTCTTGGCATAGTAACTTTAAATGGAAAAACATACTTGTGGAGAAGAATGGGGGAAAAATGATGGCTTAATTGAGAGATCAATTGACTCAGTGCTGTGAGGTTGCGGAATGCAGTGGAAGCTTTAATGAGGACAACGTCCTTCCCCTTTGTAAGTGACTCGGATTATTTCTTTAAGGATTTGGGGTCTGAAATTTTTACTGTCTTGCAGGGCTTTCTTGTTAACAGAGCAATATATAATTCCAGTGTTGTGAGGGGAAAAAAAACCCACAAAACTATTATTAATGTCTATTCCTAAGTGCAAAGATCAGCTTTCTAAATGCTTTTAGACTCCATGAAGCACTTTAGTATTGTACAGTACTGCACTGCATGCAATTGAGCTCTTTCAGAAAAAAATATTTAAAAGTGGACTTGTGGCAAATAGTAGGCAGCTCTGAAAGGTATTAGACTATTCCTAAGATAAGCATTTTTGTTTATTAGGCTTTCACTATAGCAGAACAACTAACAAAAAATATGAAGAATGTAACACCACCAAAGGATATTGCTAATTCTTGCTTCTTGGGATGTGATTTTGAAAGCTATAGAGATATAAAGATATAGAGAGAGGTTAAGGAGAAAAGTGACTAAATTGAAGTTGAGAAGCAGTGGCCTGACATGGATGACTGAATCCTCAGTTTGCAAAGACTGGGAGAAGAAGTACTTAAGGATTACAAAAGTAAAAGTGAAGTAAGATGAATTGTTTAGCAAATCCCACAACACAGAAGCTGGGGCACTTCACAAGACTGATAGATTGGTTTATAGCAGATGAGAGAATACTTAGATATTGAACTTCTGGAATTTGTACTCCTGGGAGGTTGTGCAGCCTGAGTATTAGCAGGTTCAAAAAGGGGTTAGACAAATTAATGGATGACAGATCAATAAAGGGTTACTTTAAGAAGTAGACAACAATGTATGATCAAACATCTCTTATGCAGTAAATATCAGTTCTGGGAGAGCAGCTCATAGGAATTGGCCAGGCTAATATCCTTTCCCTGGCTGTCCTGGAATTACTTTTGCAGTTATTTGGAGACAGAATATAGTGCTGTGTGGACGGTTGCTCAGATCCAGACATAATACATCTCTCATGCTCTTGAAAAGAGATTAAAGATGAATGTGCTTTTTGGAGATGCTGTAATGTTCTTACACTTACAGCACTAAGGAATACTAACATCTATGTATCAGTGTTGGTCTAGTATGAGGAAAAGAGTAGGGTCCTTAATGTTTACTTCTTATTATAACTTAGTTCAACAGTGATAATCCTTTGCAGAAAACTTGTAGAAAATGTTGTCTTAAAACAGCAACAAAAGCAACAACAAAAACTAATTTTTTTCAAATTTTCATTGATTTTATTGTTCTTTTTAACCTTAAAGTAATAACTTGATCATATAATTGTTGTAAGGGGGGAAAAATGTCACTAGTCACAGATTACTTATTTAGTAAGGGATTTAAAGGATTGTAGGAGCAGAAAAGAATTTTCTTCAGTTGAAGGAAGTATCTTAGGTTGAATGTTAGGAAGAATTTCTTCTTCCAAAGAATGGTTAGGCATAAGAACAGGCTGCCCAGGGAGGTGTTTCTGTTCAATTAGGGATTCACTGTTCCTGGAGGTGTTTAAGGAAAGGGTAGATATAGTATTGGAGACATGGTTTAGTGGGCAGTGTTGGTGGTAGGTGAACAGTTGGAGTAGATGATCGTGGACATCACTTCCAACCTTAATGATCCTGTCTTTAGAAAACTTGTCCCTATCAAAGGTAACTCTTGGTGGCTGTTAGCCCTCTGAATAAATATGTATACATTCACATTTTCATGCACACACCTGTACTCACGTTATCATATTTTGAAATGTAAAAAACCAGATAGTTTTCTTTCTATCATTCTCCTGTTTCAGTTAAGATTAAAAAGAGGAGGAAGTATCTGAATCTTGCATTAATGTTTACGCAGTTGGCTAGAAATTAAAACCAGCTGTCGTGTGCTATGATCTCTACATTTTTTCTTTATACTAATGTCAGGCGTGAAGCCACCAACATCATTTAATTAATGAGTTTAATTAGAATTGTGAAGAAGCGATGGAATTAAGCACCTGTTACTTTAGCTATAAAATTTGTTTTTAGAGAAACCTTTTTAAAAAAATAGAAAATACTGATATTACTGATATTACTATAATTCTTTCATTTAGTAATTTACATGTATCTTCCTGGAAAATATTTAAGGGTCTCTTTGAAACAGTGTGCATATCAGATGCACATAAATTGGTGAACATTCATTTCAAGCACCACTTTTATCCAATTTGCCTTGCTGGAAATTTTGAACTAAGTGTATCAAATAGACAGAATTTGAATTCAATTTGGATAATTCTTGACTACATGAATCCTTCGAGACATCCATTTCTGAAAGATTGTAGGTTTTTATTCTAGGTCAAAATCAGCTGACATTGCAGTGTGGTTTGGGGGCAGTAGGGAGAGAAAGCAATATGTCTCACTGCTCCTCAGATGAACTCAGGTGCACACCTGCATGCACTGTGAGCAAGGTAGACATGCTAGGATTGAGATCACTGCTATTATCATGACTTTGTCTTATTGATATGTAGCAGTAGAGAGTACTTGGGAGATTTGGAGACTCTCTACCCAAGGACAAGTGAGACATCCAGGCAAGCAAGGTTAGTCAACCATTCTCTCAGTTGGCATGTTCCTCGAGAATCTGAGGCACCATCAGGTGTCAGCAGGGACTTACGAATCCATGTCAGGCAGTATAATGAACTGATGACAGGATAGGTGTAGCCACCAAATGAGAATTAACTGCATTGCTTTGTAACATTTCATTAAGCTACAATAGTACATGATAAGCACTTTTTTTATTATGTACAGACAGTGGCCCACTTCTGGTTACTTCAGTATTCTCTTAACATGCACCACAGGATATGTTGTTTTAAATTCCATTAATATAGCTTTAAAAGAGAAGATATTAAGCACTGTTAATATTTTATGAGAGATCTCTAATTTTCCCAATAAAAGCTAAAGCCCTCTCCAATCATGTGATTTTATAGCACTAATCCTCGAAAAATTACTGCAATACTTAGAAAAGCTGAAATGCTATTTTTGAAAAGTGCTCCATGATGAAGGCTCCAGAATCATGGAATAGAATGGAATGGGTTGATAAGAACCACAAAGATCATCTATTTTCAACCCCCTGCTACGTGCAGGGTCACTAACCACCAGACCAGGCTGCCCAGAGCCACATCCAGCCTGTCCTTGGAAGCCTCCAGGGATGGGGCATCCACAACCTCCTTGGGAAACCTGTTCCAGTGCGTCACCACCCTCTGTGTGAAAAACTTTCTCCTAATATTTCACCTAAACCTTCCCTGTCTCAGTTTAAAACCATTCCCCTTTGTCCTATCACTATCAACCCACATAATCAGCCATTCTCCCCCTGTTTATACACTCCCTTCAAGTACTGGAAGGCCACAATGAGGTCTCCCTGGAGCCTTCAGTTTTCCAAGCTAAACAAGAGCAGTTCCCTGTGACATGTCTTTTAAAGGTTTTGTTGGTGGTGGTGGCAGTGTTTTTTTACAATTATTTAAATGCTTCTTCAGATAAATCTACGTCACAACTGCTTTATATATCATATTTAAGTTTTCATTTGCATATTTACTTGTACTACTTTCACTGTGGTTTAAGACATTTCAGTAGTAATGATTCATATAATGTTATACACTGATAATAGTCAGAAAAAAAGATAACACTTTGAAGTTTATTTTTAAAAGTATTTACTAGAATTGTGGATTGTATTACAGGCTACTTTATCTTTCTGCTAAATGTGGTTTGAAATAATATTGATATATTTACCAAGGTTGAAATTCATTGTATGTATGTAAGAGATAAGCAAACCTTAAAGAATGAAATCTTGGAAAACTTATTTCAAAGCTGAATCTGAAATAGCATCACTAGATTAAAAGTAGCTGTTTTCTGCAGTCTAATGTCTTTCACTCTGCATGTGCCTGTCTCATAATAGAAGCCATGTGAAGCCTATTGTTTCTTTAGGTTTTAGGAGGAAGATTCTGAGAAAGCTAAGAAAAGGCCTAATTAAAAGTAAATCAAACTTTTATGACACCAGCTGTTGTTACCAGAGACAAAGGTTTGGGAGGAACAAAATACAAATCTGAAACTCAACCAGTTGCTACTTTTATTTATCTATTTATCAATATATCTTTAATTTTCTCAAAAGCATGTAATGAATTGAGTTTTCTTTTCCTGACAAACCTTTAAAAAAAGGAAAGGTAAAGTTTAAGGCTTCATCTGTACAGAGAATAACAACAGTCTAGCTTTCGTAAATAAAAAAATAGACCTTCAGAGCACTTATTAAATTGTTTCCACATTTTCTGTATGCTGCCTAAGGCAGATTAGGATATTTTAACACATTTAGTTAGTGCTAAGCAATAAAGAAAGTATAACAATTAGTTTCTGTATGAGAGGTGTGTGGGTGGGAAATTATTTTGTACATTTGGAACTAAGAAGAGATATTGCTGTATTCTTTCAGTAGTCACAGGTCTACAAAAGCCTGATTTTAACTGAGACAGCTGTTCACCAGTTGAGCTTCTTACAAAGATGAAGCAGGAAAAAAAATTAGTATTGTTTTATGTGATGTGCTAAAACTTCTTTTAGAAGTTGCAAATGCCATTCTGACATGAATAACTCTTGCAGAATCTCTTTCTTAAGCTTCACACAGTCACAGATCTTACTTTTTCTCAGTTATAAATTATTCAGTCTTTGCAGAGAAGACAACATTAAAAAATATGTTAAACGTCACTTTTTCTATCACTGAGCAAAGTATCCTGTCATTCTTAGCAGAACTGGTTAGGCTGCCTGGACTATTACTATGTACAGGATGCTTCAATTATACTTTATTTAGTTGAATCTCAGCTAAGAGCAGGCTTCCTTCTCCTTCTTCCAGTTCTGTCCCAGAAAGAGGTCTGCTACTCCAGCATCTCTTTGGTACTTAATTATAGGCACCTACATGGACAAAAGTGCCAGGTAGCTAAGCAGTTTAGGCACCAAAGTAGAAGTGATCAAGAGCACAACAAATGTCCTGTAAAGTCCATGAGGATTCCAACCTCCATTCTTATTTCTGTGGAGTGCCACAATCATCAAGCCTCCAGGATTTTCATGATGGCTCCATGCCATTTTGTTCCTCCATGAGAGCAGAGCCAAGGAATGAAAGAGGTGGCTGAAATTTAGTTAGAAGAGATACAGGAAGAGAACAGGAGAAAAAAAAAAAAAAGTAAAAGAAAGAAAAGACAAGACTGGTTCAGTTCTATTCCAGCTGCTAGCTTTCCCTTCCTGGGAAGATGAAGCATCTGTGATCATCCAGGATTTGTCTGTATCTTAATGCAGGGATAAGTTGTAACAAGGTTGTCTTGGTTTTGTAACCTACATCAGGCTTCTGGAGTGCCAACACAGTACAAACAAATCTTTCTCTTTTAGTGCATTATTTTCCCTGGCTGCACGGTGACCTGGACTCAAAGCTCGGGTTTGGCATTTCCCCTCACCCTCTCATCTCTGTCTAATACCTGGGATTCAACCTGCTTTAAGCTATGGAAGACCCGGAAACCAGGATATAAGAGGTTTAAGCTTTCACCCACTAATCTCAAGCAGTGAGAAAGAGGCAGTGCTGCTGTGACTGTATCTTTCAGAAGACTGTGTCTTCTTTTCAAGAAAAAGGAAAAAAAAAAAAGAAGCATGCTTTTCTCTGCATTTACATTCAACATTTCTTCAGAATAGGGGTAGGTCAACAGGATTCTCAGTGATGTCAGAAGCCAAAAATTTGCCCTCTAGGATACACAGAATTTTCAAACATTCCTGCTCTATATTTTTCCTTCTCCTATCATATGTAAATGTGCAGAGCATGTTTGTTAAGGCTGAGAAACACTGAAGGGCTGGCTTTAACTTTTATCCTGACAGTACTGGTGGCAAAAGAAATGGCAGATGAACTACTGGGGAAGAGGAGTTGGCTGAGGAAAAGAGAAAAAAAAGAATGAGTTTAAGCAGAAAGAATGCTACTGAGAACTTTATTTAATGGTGGCAGATTCTATAGGTTGGAGGTTAAATGTTGAGTTGACTTTTAAGTTCTGTATCTCTTAATCTCAAAGAAAGTTGGATCTTTTCTTCAGTATAATTGAAAGAAAAATTTACTTGTCTATTACCTAAGGAGGGAAAAGGAAATATATTGCTGTATTAGGTCACTAAGCTCAAACTATTAAATATAAATCAGGTGAAATCTTGATCTTGTTTACAGTACTGGAAATGTTTTTATTCCACGACAACTGTCTTCAGTTCCTTCAGACCTGCCTAAAGCTAAAATTTTACACAGTTTTTTTTCCAGTTAAATAAAAAGGGGAATGGGCTGCAAGAATTAAACCTTATGATAGTATCTCTTTTTGCTTCAATTTATCTTGTTCTTACAGGTATAACACTTCCAAATTGACAGTGATGTTAGGGCTTCTAATTTTACTTAGATGACTTAATCTAGAAAAACTGTTAAGGTTTTACCTTGGTAAAATTATGAAATTAATGGTAGTGTCTAAATCTAAAAAATGAGTCTCATCTAATATATTGATACTGTATTGTTAATAGCTCTTAATGTTATTAACAAAAGTCATGTTAATTTTTAATATAACTTAATAGAGAAATGTGAATAGATAATGATAAATACACTCATTTGTTTAATAGGGCTTCTATCAAAAAAAACCAAAATGAATAACTTTCATCATCTTAACTCACAAGTGAAAGGCTGTAGTGCATGTGAGATATTATGCTTGCTTTTTCTTGAATCAGAAAGCTAGTTAGACATTTAAAAGAAGCAAATCTAACTGATGAAATGTTGCTTTTTTTTTTTTTTTTTCCAACAACAAAAAACCCACACTTTTGTTTTAATTTATCCTGAAAGTAATTGTCATTCTTCTATGAGGGCTGCACCTAAAGTAATATCTCCTATTTTATTATGTTGGCCCACAATGTCAGAGATGGATGTTGGTGATATTCCAGTAGGGCTTGAACCTTCCCACCAGTATTTCATTACATTTCATTGCTGTGCAAGAGATGGCAGCAGAGGGACATTATGACAAATGGCATCTGATGTGGAAATGCACATTAAGATAAAGTGTATTGTTGGATTCCTCCATGCAGAAAAAAATGGTACCCATTGACATTCACTGATGCTTGCTGAATGTGGATATCAAAGAGTGCATGTGAGCACAGTGAGGCATTGAGTGGTGCATTTCAGCAGTGCATACAGAAGCAGTGGGTCATCTCTGCTAGTGCCAATTTTTATGATTGCAGCATGAAGGTTCTTGTTCATCGGTGGCAAAAATGTATAGCTAATAAAGATGACAGTTTTGAAAAATAGTTTTTTATACTTGAGAATTTACTCATATCAGTGTTATGTTGTTATAGTCTTCTCTTTATATCTGTTGTAGTTTCCGTTGGAATAAATAGGAGGCATTACTTTCTGAGAGACCTATGTATTTGAGGAAATGCACTGAGCAAAATAATGTAGTTTCCATCTCTTAATTGTGAGTGATAGACTTGTATAAAAGTACATGGTTATATTACTTTTTAAATACACAGAGTTATTTTGTGGTCTTTTTGTTTAATCTAATGTTAATCAAACTGCAAATTATTTATTAATCTAAAGTTGAATTTTACAACTCTCATTTTAAATTTAAATACTTTTGATTCAATTAGAGGCAATAATGCATGTTACATATGGGCAGTGAAATGAGTATATTCCTTGAACAGGTAATGCACAGTATTGCCTCAACAATCTTTTGCTAAATATTTGATCTGGAAAAGGCCAGAGTCTGTATTTGTGTCATTACAGGTCAGCAGAAATCATTCATAATTTCATAAAAGTTTCACCAAATTTATATTTTCTTAAAAAGTTTAAGTAGAATTCTCAGTGTCATCATGGAATGAGAATGCAGATAGCACCAGGACAGACAAAAGATGCACTGTGACAAAAGAGAGTAGCACAAAATTTGAAGGTAGTTGTATGAACAACCAGTGAATGTAGTTATGCAATACAAAAGTAGAAGATGATGGAATTATCAGAGAGAGGATGATACTGTTGATCACTCTTAATAGTAGGAGCAAAATGAGTTTTGCTTTTTGGGAATAAGCAACATTAAATGCCTCCTGGCTACATAAGCAAACATCCCAGATACAGATGAATTCCCATGCCACTAATTGATAAGTGCATGGTGATCTGTGGTGCTATTTTAAATGGTTTCTTAAGTACAGTGGGATGAGTTGACAAAAATACTTAAAAGCAACATAAAGGTGAAAGGGGGAATCATACAAACTGACTGCACACAAACACAAAACATTTTACTTGTAAATATTTATTTAAAGTCCATATTCACAGGCATTTTCCAGAATAGAAAAATGAATTATGTTGGAATTATTAGCTCTGAACAGAAATGTGAATAATTGTCTGGGAAGTAATGCAATATTAAGATAGAAAGAGGCAATGATTTCTCCTTCATTTACAATTTCAATCTTTGGTATGGTTTGGCCAAATATATTGGAATACAGATGTGATTACCATCATTTGCTGGGAAACTGATCTGTCGAGGATATCTCATCCTTGCAATTATTGTATTGTCTTCAATAAACACTCAGAATAGTGTCACGTGCATATATTTCACTTGACTGGTAGAGTAAGAGGAAAAGCTTTTAGAAAAAAAGCCTCTTATATTGGTAGCATTATGGCATTTACATTATATTTATGAAGAATAAAAAAATGATTATATAAAGGAAAAAAAAACAAAACCTCTTTTGATTATGAATAGACCAGACAGTATGCAGTCTTGCTTATTCACCTATACTATTTGCAGTACTTTTTATACTGAGGAATAAATCAAGTGTATAGAAATCTATGTTGACTGTGTGTGATCAGCTGTAAATACAGTGGGCTAAAATATCTTGCTATGCAAACTATCAGTGATATTGTGAAAAATTTTCAAGTTTTTCTATAGCCAATTGGTGTTCTGATAAACATGCTTAGTCTCTTTACTGTAGTTTAAGTGGGTAGTAGTTTCGTTATATGGATTCTTGTACCTTAAGAAAAGGTGAGATTATCAACCTAACATTGATAATGGTCAAATTGGCATTAAAGGTAGGAGGGATGTTCACTTGGAAATAAAAGATCAGACATCAGAAATTAAAGTGAAATATCTTGGAAACCTGATTTTATTTCAGTGTATATGTGATGCAGTTACATGTATTTTCACTCATCTATTTCATTCTCAATATTAAATAAGTAGGTAAAAAATAGGTAAAAAAAAAAAAAAAATAGATTGCAGAGTGATACATCACATTTTATATATTGTATATATATGTATATACAAACATATGAGTTAGTAATGTAAGAATGGTACAGCTCATATTTTCTTATTTTTATGACTTCTGAAGGGAAGTCATCTTTTCCCAGATAAATTTACACTAAACTTTGAAGATTAGATTGTGTACATAAGTAATATGTAATGTAATAAGTAATATGTAATTGTAATAGGACACTAAAACTTATTTCCTCCTATCAGTGATACATCAAAGTTACCTTTACTACCATTATAAAATTATGAAAGTAGAGTGCTTTTTGGGTGACAACATTTTACCTTAGGCTTACATGGTTACTCAGATAAAGCTCCCTTCATCAAATCATACGTCTGATATTTGCAATATGTACTAATTATAGTACATTATGACACTATCAAATATTATAATGGAAGCGTCATTTATAAAACACATCTTGACATACAATATTGGAAATTGCAAATTCATTTAATAGTACATGCTTATAGTGTCAATTAATAGCAAAATATTTCTTGAATAATCACTGCATGAATTACTTTCTGGAATTCTAAGATTTGTACTAATCTAGATTTCAAACTGGGTCATCACTGGTGTCTCCTGGCCTTAAAATTTATGTTCCCAGTTCTCATTGCTCTGCCAGTAGAATATAAAGAAAGCCCCAGTGAAGATGAGATCTAAGCACTACTAGCCCATTTAAATGATAACTGCATTAATAATACATTTATTTTTTTTTAACATTTCTTTTAGTTTCAAAATACTTTGTTTTAATTGGTGGCATTAAACTGCCTTGCCACTATCAGTTATATTTGTATACTTGTGTGCTATGGCATTTTGATAGGAAAATAGTTTAAAATATATCTCATGCAATAAGTGATGCATGCATTTGAAAATTTAGATCATTTTCATGCAGCACATTATTAGCAAAAATGGTAAATATTAGTATCCAATTGACTTGTTAAATTAAGTTGAAATCTGGTAATTTTTCTGAATATGGCATGTTTTAAAAGTGATTAACTTCTATTTTGAAGAAGCTGGTGAAGCAAGTAATGGCTAAGTAATTACTTTGTTTAGAATGACATACTTCTTGAGAAAATATCCGATTAATAAAAGAGCTACAAATATCCACCACACCTCCCAGATCAGATTTCTAAGGATATTTACTGTTACCATCACAAAGATGCACAGGCATGCAGTGGTGCAGCAAAACTGGTCTGTGGTATTGCTTTGCTAAGAAGGCTTTAGCTGGTAATAAAGAGACATGGTCTGATGTTCAGAATCATGCTTATCTTAATTGTTACAAAAGCTTGTGGGGGATTTTTGTTGTTTTGTTTGTTTTGTTTTTGTCTTTCTGTTCTAAGTGAGGAAAATAGTCAATTACTCTTCATTATCTATAAATCTTCAAAATATATCTTTCACAGCAAAGGGTGAAACCTGCAGGGTTTAGACACTCAAAAAATTGCCCAAGTATGGGTAAGGAATAACTCTGCCTCCTTAATAGCTACTCTAATCTCCCCAGACTGGACTCTCTTGTTTCAAACGCTGACATTTTGTGTCATTTCATTCAATCCTCTTTTGGGAGGGCTCCCTTCTTAACAATTCAGATCTAGTGTTACCCTAGAATCAGTATACCAAACGTGGGTCTCCTCCAGCACTTCCGTAGAGAAGTTGGATATGTATTTTCAACTCTGACCTCTTTCAATAATAGATTGATCTGCAGCTTTTAAGGGAAACATATTTCAGCTCTGAGGCAAAAGTTAATAGCTACAGGCCACCAAAGAATATTCCCTAACCCACTGACATACTCTCATGCATAGTCTGGTACCCCGATCTTGAGACAAAAATACTTATTTGGTTCACATACATAACCTCATCTTCTAGAGGCAAATGATAAAGTAACAGCTTGTGGTCAAAGGCATATAGTACTTGCAAGGGAAGGACTGAAGTAAAAAGATGCAGATGGCTCTATGCGTGTGTTGGAATTGAAGCGAGGATATCTGAGATGCTACAAAGTTTTAATTCATGTGGAAAATTATCTGTGCTGATACCAATATAATTGGTACATATAAAATTTCATTACATGGAACATTACAATACGGCTTATATCTTGGTGTCTGGATGTCACCTGAAAGTGAATGCTGTTAATATTTCATTCTGTGAAGTTGGTGAAGATGGTTACATATTAAAATATTCTTTTTTTTTAAATTATTATTATTATTTTTAAACAAAAAAGTTTGTGTGTGTTTACTATCTCCCATGCAAACAGAGGAAACTATATACAGTGTCTGTTCCCTGATGGCACTCAAATGTATGGAGATTGCTAAGACCTGATTTCTCAAGGTCAGACCAAATGGAAGGCAATCATTCCTCATCCAACTGAACTGAGCCAAGTTTCCTGCTTTGGCACTGGTACCACATCCTGAAAAAGCAAGGTGTTGTTTTTTGGGTTTTTTTTGGTTGCTTTTTCTTTTTGTTTTTGCTAGTGGGCAGGTAGTTAGAATACCTTATAGAGCTCATTTTTGACTGTCGAGATTGAAATTATTTCTCAGCCAAGGATAGATATAAGTACATCTGTTAAATATTAAAACATGGAGGGAGAAAAAAAACAGCTTTGCATTGGGTTCCAGATATATCTGAAATGTAAGAAAAAAAGTTAAATTTCAGGTGAACTTCTGTAAATGTTACGAAAAGGATAAGAGTAATTCCATTACATTCTGATCAAAACAACCACAACTCTCCTAGATTTTGTTATTACACTGAGTTGTCAAAGTTATGATTTAAGCTACCCTCACATAGGTGGTTATTGCCAACTTCTGAGACTTATGCAAAAGACAGAATATGCCTCTGCTAGATTCTAACAGGTACTTGAATGTTTTGTATGAAAATCTGTGTATTTTAATGTCTTTGCCTATACTGTTCTCATAACAGTTTTTTAAAGTGAGCAAGAAATAAAGTTCTGATATTAGTTTTCTGAATGTGAGTGTTCTTTATTAGGAGAGACTTTCTGAATTTTAAAAGATTGTTGAGTAATTATAACTTGTGCTAATGAAATGGATATGAAATTAAAAAATACCAAGTTAACTGTCACTTGTGCCAATTATTCTCCTAGGAATTCATTCTGAAATCTGAATTGAATTAAATACTTCATGTGTAAGAGCTAACAAAGAGGTCCAGATTACAGGCAAATTCAGAAATGAGGCATAAGATTCTATTAAGTAAGAAAGAGAAATAGATTTTTTTTGCATTACTGTCTAAGTATACAATTACTGCACTTCTTTTCTAGCAAAGGCCTCTCACAATGAATTGACAAAAAATTCTTGGTGAGCTAATTGTGCTTTTATTTGATTCTTGGCTTGAAGGTTGTAAGTTTTGTTGTGGTTATTGTTGAAGAATGCTAGAAGAATTCCTAGGGCATTTTTCACTTTGTATTGTATCATTTTTTTTTCCCATAGAACTATTGTTATTTGTATTTTTTATTTATATGCATCATACTGAATCTGAAAAATGGAAGCAATTGCCTGCAATGCTGCCCTTAGGTGACAGGATTGAATTGGTGCTTCTCTTTGCTTTTGGAAATGATGTTTCGCAATTTTAGTTAGCAATTTGGACTTGTAAAGATGGGTTATAGTTTCCTTCCAGAATGTTTGTCTAAAATGTTTAACCAGTGAAACGAATGAATAGTAGTTGGCGTATTGAGAGGAAGAGCCCTATTGCTAACATTACACACACACATCTCATAATTTAGGCCTGAGATTTAAGTGTTTAATTTCTGCAAAATTCATGTGAGAGAGAAGTAGTGCTAATAACTAACAGTATGATTTTGATAAAGAGACAATTTAGACTATTTTCATAGGAGAGAAAACTGAAACTTTTTTTTTTTTTTTTTTTTTTTTTTTTTAAGAAAAAGTCAATCTGCTATTTGCAGAAATATTTAAAAATACCTACTGTCATTGACTGAATATGGCTTTCTGAAGTCTATAGCCCGGTTGTCTTGCATGACTGATTTATCTGTTTTAGAACAATTCACCAATAAAGTTATCTTGAAAATTAAAAACAATATTAAGTGATGAATGATGCAGTTTACTGTAACATTACCCTATTGCTGTAGTTTGTTACTAATTCATGCAGCAAAAGCTCAAATAAAACTCTGTTTCTAAATTTCAGCCTGCCTTTTTAAGGACACATTTTGCAGCAATATTGCTACAGTGGACTCGAAGTCCCTAGGCAACTACCCTATGCAATCACTCACTAACATTTTGAAGGAATTATGTAAGCAAAATCTGATGATTTATGTACTCCATACATTAAATGGCAGGTTTTCATTTATCTGCTGTTTTTACAGAGGACTTTATCCACACAGTCCTGTCTACTAAAGCACATAATTAAAACTGCTGCTTCTTCTTCTTTTCCATTTCTTTCTCTTACCTATTCCCTTAATGCATTTATTAGCATCAATAATTTCAATTCCATTTATTTTAAGTTGAAACTTCTTCATTGAATTGTAGCTCTGAGGAGAAGGATTTAGAGGTGTTGATTAACAGTCAACTTGAGCCAGCAGTGTGCACTTGTAGCTCAGAAGACCAACCATATCCTAGATTACATCAAGTGAAGCATGACCAGCAGGTTGAGGAAGGTGATTCTACCCCTCTGCTCTACTCTCGTGAGACCCTCACCTGGAGACCTGCATCCAGTTCTGTGGTCTACAACACAAAAAGGAGATTGAGCTGTTGGAGCAGGTCCAGAGGAGGGCCATGAAGATGATACATAGAATCACAGAATGGCTTGGGTTGGAAGGGACCTCAAGGTTCAACAAGGTTCAACCCCCCTGCTGCATTCAGATCCATGAACCTCTATATCTAATACTAAGCCAGGCTGCCCAGGGCCCCATCCTACCTCACCTTGAACATCTCCAGCCAGGGTGCATCCACAGCTTCTCTGGGCAGCCTGTTCCAGCACCTCACCACTCTTTTGGTAAAGTATTTTCCTCTGATATCCAACCTAAATCTTCTCTACCTTAACTTAAAACCATTTTCCCTTGTGCTGCCATTATCAGTCCTTGTAAAGAGTTGACTCCCCTTCTGTTTGCAGGCTCCCTGCAAATTGTAAGGCTGCAATTAGGTCATCCTTCACCCTTCTCTTTCCAGGCTGAACAAGCATAGCTTCCTTAGCCTGTCTTCTTGGGGGAGGTGCTCCAGCCCTCTGATTGTCTTTGTGACCCTCCTCTGGACTCCCTCCAGCAGCTCTCTGACTTTCTTGTACTGGGGGCTCCATACCTGGACACAGTACTCCAGATGGGGCCTCATGAGGGCAGAGCAGAGAGGGACAGTCACCTAGCCACCCCTTTTCTGATGAAGCCCAGGACACCATTTGCTTTCCAAGCTGTAAGAGCACACTGCAGGCTCATGTTAAGTTTTTTATCCACTGTCAGTGTTGCAGCACCTCCCCTATGAGGACAGGCTGTGGGAGCTGTAGCCTGAAGGGGGCTTACAGGAAAACTGGGTAGGACTTTTTGGAAGAGCATGTAGTGTCAGGACAAGGGGAAATGGCTTTAAACTAGGTAGGTTTACATTAGGTATTAGGAAGAAATAACTTTCTGTGAGGGTGGTGAGACACTGGAACAGGTTGCCCAGCAATGTTGTAGATGCTGCCTTCCTGGAAGCTCTCAAGGCCAGGCTGGGTGAGGCTTTGAGCAACCTGGTCTAGTGGGAGGTGTCCCTGCCTATAGCAGGGGATTGGAACTAGGTGATCTTAAAGGTCTTTTCCAACCCAAACTTTTCTATGATTCTATGATGTTTGTTTTTTCAACATGAGTTTTTTTGTTGTCTTTATTCACTAAAAGAAACTATTTTGAGTTTTTTGTTGTTGGTTTTTGCATAATTAAAACAAAATGCTTTACTTGGCAATGGTTTCTTCAAAAGTAGAAAATAGTATTTATTCTCCTGTGTTGTAGAAATGATAAAATGAGCCACAAGTAACCACTTCAACCTATCATCTGCTTATTTTTAATTTAGATCTTTAAGAACACATTGTATACCTGTGTTAAGTCCTTCAGTTTTCACAGGCTCCCTGTGAATGTAGGACCTATCTTTGCACACTTTTTTCCAAATTTTGTATCCAAATACTTCTTGCAAAAGCTTTATTTATTTTCCTCTCCCTGTTAATGATTTCCTGATGATAATAGAGGAGGAGGTTGTTTGGGAGTGTGAGACTGTGTGTGATCTGAAAAGGAGTAACTGACTGACATTTGCCATATTATTTTCCTGACATTTATGAGGCAAACATGACAGCAGAATTAACTTTCAAATCCCTTTTTCCTTTCTCAGAGAAATTCAATTTTGTACATGAAATCCGTGAAGGTACAAAAGTTTATCACAATCTACTGTCCTATATTCAAGAAGGGAAGAGAAAATTAAATATTTTTTAGCTATTGTTTGCCTTTATCAGTGATGGAAGATATTAATTCAGTAATTTTCAAAGTGTCTAGTCAGACAGAACAGAAATAATGGACAATTTTTCTGCACCTGTATCATAAAACACACTTCTACTAAAATAAGTTCTCATATGGCGCATGATACAATAAATTATTAGTGAAAGCATTATGGAATCAGATTTTTTTTTTTTTTTTGTCTTTTTTGTCTAGACTGTCTAATATTTCATGAGGAAATAACAAAAACAGAAAAAGATACATTGTAATATCTATTTTTTAGAGTAATTGAATTATTACAGACCTACTCTTTGTATTTATGAAATTTATTTTATTAATCTTTGAGGATTCCTTATTCATTTAATATATCATGATCATCGTGCTATTAATTAGGTTGTCCCCATATCATCCTAACAGACACATGATCAAAAAATAACCTCTCCCCCTCCCCCCAAAATAGTTTTCCCATTTCAACTTCTACCAGCCCTGATCAGCTTTGTTGTACAGTTCAGATGAATTTCCTGGTGAAAGTGCTTTCCTCTCTTCAGCTCACATGTTTCAGTTTTAGAGTGCACTAGTGTCTGCTTTGGGGGTAGACACTGAAATGTGGTGAGCAGCTGGAGGCAACAAGCTAGATCAAAAGACTGATTCTGCCTGCAGACAGATGTAGTTACCCAATATAAGATAAAAGTTACCCGTAGTCCTGTCTGTAAGTGCTTCATCATGATAGTAATTCAGAGTCCTTGTTAAATTAGCTCCCTGAATGAATGTTTACAGAATAACATATCCTATCTGAAAGAAAATAGTAGAATATAGAAATATAGTAGAATGCAGACAGAAATTGTGAAAATGACAGTCACTCGAGAACTAAGTACAGACATTTTGCATACTCCAAACCTCAGCTTTTAGGACTCCTCTATAGCATGTCATTTTTGTAATATCAGAGTACACTGAAGCATGTGGAGAATGGTTTGAATCATCAGTGTCATTTTTTAGTGGCACTTGGCCTTCTCCTATGTATTTCCTGTTTAACTTGTCTCTACCCCAAGACATAAGCATTGCTGGAATCCAAGCTCTGAATCTGAGGTCAGGTTAGATATACCAAGTTAGTTTTGATGAGAACCTAATGCTAGCCTGAAAGGAAATCAGCCTTGGTGCAATATCTTTGTGTGAATACAACATATGTCCACTGGCATTTACCTGAGATTAAATCTTGTGAAAATGAAAATAAAAGCTCTTTAATTATATCTAATTGAAAAGTCTTTTACTCCCCTTTGTGATGTGGTTTCTACCAAAACAACATAGTAAACAAGTCTGGATGGTACAACTAACTCAGGCAAAATTGTTATGTATTTTCCCTTTCATTCATGTATGGATGGACTTTGGTGCATTTCTCTCTTTTTAAGAAAGTGTTGGATGGTGTGCAAGTCCAAATTCCAAAATAATATGTGTGAATTTTCATAACAGAATGCTTTTTAGTTTTTTAGTTTTTTAGGTTTGGGTTTTTTTAGTTTTTGTTTTTGTTTTTTTCAACCAATCATATTTTTTATATTCTTTTTAGAACCATAGGATACAAAAAGAAGTATGTAAAAGTTCCACATGGGCATATTTGGGTGGAAGGTGATCACCACGGGCACAGCTTTGACAGCAATGCATTTGGCCCGGTAAGTCAATTTCCTTTGTATCATTTAAGCTTTGCAACTGAAAAGCAGTGCATATCTCTTGAGTAATTTGTGCAGCACAGCATGTGTGAATTCCAGGTGATGGCATTCTTATGATTGTTGAGAGAACTATTAGACGTCATGAAATAGCTTGGTTGGTGAAGATTGAGTTTGCTCTTAACTCTTATAAAATAAGTAAAGACTCTTTTGAATACCCTCAAATGTCAGAAGTAGTAGCAGAGATTTTAAAAATGTAGGGATGTAATGGAGGAGTAGCCAGAGGGTGAGCCAGCTCCCTGTAGCTGACAGATGCTCCCTGAGGGTGTTGCCAGCTGATGCAATTTGGACTGGCTCCCTCTCAGGATCTTCATCTTGTAGTGCCAGTGCTGGGATGAAGAATTAGGAAATTATAACTGTGCTTAAGAAGAGTTAACTGTTAACTGGTCTGTGGCTGAAAGTATGGATGTGTGAGTTTTTCCCCCAAAATAAATATTTTAGTTTTCTTTATGTAGAGTCATTTTCATGTCTGATTCTTGACTGGTAACAATGTGTCTCTTAGTCAGGAAGACGGTATATGCTTTTCTTTGCACTCTGTTTTCAGTTTGGTTTCAGCTTTATTACTCTTTGTGTGAATTCAGTTTCTTTATATAACATAACCTTGCATGCAGATGATAGTCACATAGTCTGGGCGTTCCATTGTGAAAATACAAACCCTTTTTGCCCTATTCTGGATGTGGCTTTTTGATATTTTTAAGAGAGAATTCTCCCTTAATATTATAAAAAAGCTGGTATCTTTCCTGGGGAAATTGGTAAGACCAGATTTATTTCACCTTTTATAGCCATTTTGTGCAGAAGTTATCCCACTGATGTTAGTTGAATTAATGACAGCAAGGATCACAGGGCTGGAAGCAAGCTTGAGAGGAATAACATTTGAAAATTTTCTGCTGTAGGAAAAAATGAAGAGTGTATTTAGAAAGGCACGCTTCATGCTAGGTTCTTAACATTACACACACGTTAGGTTTTAGTTTACTGGTGCACTTTCTGTCCTTTCTGCTGCAGACTTGAGATCACTTGTACAAGTGAATAAAAGTGTTAAAATCACTCTTTTCAAGCCATTCAGAAAGTGTGCTTTTCTTAATTTTAACACCTCTCATAAGACTCATAAGGAGCTGCAAAATGATGAGACACAAAACCTCATTTTGTTGGAACGTTATCTTCAGAAATAAGGTTAAATGTAATGTGTGTTCAGAGTTCTGGTCTGCTAATAGATATATATATAAATATCAAAAATTTCAGTAAAAATAAGGTATTGTTGGTTATATTGTAGGTCTACAATTTTTCAGATTTCTTGAAGACTTGTAATAGAAACTCATCTATAGTGTAGATAGTCTGACGGTAATGTTTTGTAGATGTGCTTAATGAGTTACGTGGGACACAGAAGGAAATTATGAAAGAACAGGTTGAGAACAGATGTTAGGAACATTTTTGCTCTTGGAGAATAGCAACATACGTAGTGACCTAATGGGTTAAGTTGATAAATCAACAACAATGATATCATTCAAGTTCTAAATTAGATGCACCTTTAGAAATTCTAAAGTTTTTCTACAATGTAAAATCTTGGCAGATTGTGTTATCTTTACTTAGTTTGCCAAAATGTTATAAAATGAATACTATTACTTCTTCTGATTGCATTATTTCTATAGGACTAAAGTTGCACAGTGAAGGTGTAGACAGACATTTTTTTGATGTGCGTAAATATAATTAAAATGTGTCAAGTAAGATTTAGTGTTAGTTGTATCTTTGAATAAAATTTATACTGTAACTAATGTTACAAAAATAACAGGACATCTCAATTAGACATGCTAATTCTACTAATGATAAATTTTAAATATTAATTACCTTTCCAAAATATGGGACTAAATTAAGTAGCGTGTGATCATTGTACATTGTCTTGGGAAAAAAAAATAAAATATAGTTTCTTTGTGCAGTACAGAATGGCAGACATTGTATAGTACTGTTGCACTGATACTGCTCTGTTTCAGGCTTGGAAGTATGTCTTGTCAGCCATTCATAATACTGAAAATAGCTGCTTTGAGTAACATCTAGTAAATATTCAGAGAACTTTTAACTGTTAAATAAGGGGATTAAAAAAAAATAAAAATGTTTCACTGGAAATTTCAGTTATCTGAACTAGAATAGTGATTTCTATTCAGTTTACTCTTGCTGTTTTCAAATTCTTATAGAATGAAGTCAAGCTTTTATGATACTTGCTTAGCATTGTTTAAACGCTACAGGAGTATAATAATGCATGGTTTACACAATCATGGTACTCCTATTAAAAGTTACACCTTTTTCTTTTCAGTTCTCTTAATTATGGAATTTTGGAGCCTTTTTCCTGTGAGGGGACGTTTTAGTTCAATGTTATAGAGCCTATTTTCTCAGATCAGAAATGTAGAAGCCACAGTATGTAAAATACTGACCTAATGTTGAATCCCTCTGCTGCTTCAAACATCTTGAAAATTTTGGATGATTAAGTTGATAGTGGGAAGCTTTATACGAGGTTCGACATTGTGTTTGCTTACATGGTTAGCATAATGCCAACACACAAACGCAGTAACAATTTGTAATCTTGATCTGATACTGTGGCTAATTGGAGGGAATAGTCATTAAAACTGTTCTTCATCCAGATCCGATGTGTAGGATTGGTAGCCAGCAGTGACATTTGAAGACAATTATGCAACCAATAGGTAAGGATTCCTAAGAAATAGGTGTTAATAAGTGCATAGAATAACCAATGGATACTGCTGGATGTATATATATGCAGTGGATAGCACTCTCAGAATTAAAAAAAAAAAAAAAACACAAAAAAAACACCAAAAAAAAAAAACAAAACAAAAACATAAAAGAACCCATTTTATCTAATGGGGATTTGTTTGGTGAACATAATAATCTTACTGCTACATTTCTGTGTCTCCAGAGGCCTCCAAATTGAGAATTTGAAGGAACTTTAAAAGCATAGGGTTTGAAGTCAGTGGCAGTCTTTCACCTGACTTGTAAAGGACCTGAACAAAAGCTCTTTAAAGTCAATGAGAGATTTCTATTGGCTTTAATGGCTTTGGATAAGACTATGAATTAAGCTTCACAATCCAGTGTAAGGGCAGAAAGGCTATTATCCTCCTTATCTTCCCAGGAAATTTGAGACACAGGTAGGTTAAGTATGTTGTCATAAAATACCTTTTTGGCTCAGCCAGGTCCCCATGCAAGCCCTTCCTATTAGAAAATACATCTATTTACTCTCCAAACTAAATCCTGTTGAACTTGCGTCTGGCTTTTTGTTTAACAGAAGTTTTATGTTCATAAGCTTCAAATGAGTAAATTGCTTTTAGTCAGCATTACTGTAAAGGCTTTATTTATGATTCTCCATAAAAGCAATTCTCTACTGCAAGTTCATGCCATAAACTATCTGAAAAACATTCTTGCCTGTTTACCTATTATTTCTTCTTTCAGCACCACAAACCTGTAGACTGTGACTAGAAAATTCTATAGAAAATAATGACATTTAAGATAAATGATCAGACTGAATTTGTTTTTTTAGTTTGCTTTGGAAAGAATGTCATTGTCTCTTTTGGATATAAGACAAAAATGATTTACTTTTTAACCATTCACTATAATTCAGTAGAAGAATGTGGCTCATTAGAATTATATCCTTAAACTGATCAGTGTTTCCTATATATGACTAAATAGTCAGTGGATATGTGTGATCCTGTGATATAAGTTATCTAAAACTGAAAGCCTTAATATTAATGTTAAATTTGGTGAATAACTACTAATAAATTAAATATTTGAACCTGGAGATCTACACCCTATGAGAGTAACCCACGTACTTTCTCTTCTTCTGAAAGAGGATTGCAGTTGAAGGAAGAAGCAAAATCCTTCTGCTGTTCTGGATTACTTACATAATAGTAAACACAGCATGCTACATATGCTAAAAGTGCAAATCACCTTGGTGATGCTCTTGCCATCTGCTCAAGCTTTCATTTATGAGCTATGAACTAGTGCAAGTATCACATATTCCCCTGAAGTGGCAAGAGGTTGGAAGGGTTTAACAGTTTATAGCAACATGCTGCAGATCACTTTGTTAAATTTGGAAAGTAATCTGTGTGGGTAGGGCACACTTCCTGTAGGGAATTCTGCCTGGTCTCAAAATACTTCGTGACCCTATTTACGCACTTATACTCCAACCAGCCATTCTGAGAGGGTTAAAACAAATAGCGGTAGCAGAGTGATGGCCTTTGTCCCAGTCTCTTTTTTTTCTTTCTTTAGACCAAAGTCAGACCCTGAGAAATAAAGTATAATTTTTGCAAACAAAACAGAAATCACAACCTAAACATCTATCTGTGCTTATGCAGATAAAGCTAATAATGTAGGTGAGTATAACAATGGCACAGTGATGAGTGAAGACTGGGAATGTCTCTGGGGACTTAGATGCTTAATTTACTGGCTGGTGTGACAGCTTCTGCTGTCTGTTTGTTGCCTCTGTGACCAATACTTCAATCTACATTTTGATGAATAAACAGAAACTTGGAGAGTAGCATCACTGTTATGGTATCTATGACATCTCAACTTTATTTCTCAGATACCAAAAAAGAAATGAAGTTGTATTAAAACAAGATATGCAATGCAAATATTCAATGAATGGCATCCCATTATATTTATCCTTAGCCACAGGCAAAAATAAAATAGTTAAAACTGTTTACAGCCAAAGAAAAGACTTTTCATATGGAGCATGAAGTTACCAGTAGTAAATAGCATGCATGCACAGCTTGAACTTGTAAAAGTCTATGATGAATAAAATGGATAGGACATTAAGTGTTATGGTTGATGATAAATAAAGCTCGAAGGATAAATATGCTTGTCCCTTTTCAGATAATATTATACAAGATACAAATTGAGATGGTGGCTTGCATGTTGAGAATGACAATTCACTCCAGGAGATGCTGAAGGGGAGCTCTGATAATAAGATAGTGTGGCCTCACTGTCCATTAAATTATCATGACTAACTAAATTTGCAGAATAGAGAAACAGGTTCTCTATGGCTGTCCTAATTCTTTTTGAAAGCAAAATATTTAGCCTGAGTGTAGTCCAAATCAATGCATAAAAATTAATCTTTCCAGAAGCCTGGCTATCATCAATCCAGACAGAGTTCTCTTTTTGTACCTTATATACCTGACTGAAACTTTCCTGAATATTTGTTCAGAAAGCTTTTCAGTTTTGCTACTCAATTAATATAAATAGAATACTAGATATGGTATGTTCTTTAAGCATGTTGAGAAGAGAGAATATTTTAAATGCTTGTAACTAAAAGCTCTCAAATCTGCACTGTTTCATGGCATTTAAATGCTTATGAGTACTTGTAAAGTAGCTGAAAGTTTGGACTTCTATCATAGTTACATCAAATCCTAAACATTTTATGCATGATGACCAATTTTCTTTACTAGTGTACTTAGAAGTATTACCATTATTTACTGTTCTGCCATGAAAAAAAGCTTCAGTAATCCTACTTATGGAACAGAATTTATATAATAACCCCAAGCACAAATCATTATTGATACAAATAATTGGCAAATATTTTTTAGTACAATGACATCTAAATGCTTTTCCAGACACACTGAAAAGAATGGTTGGATAAACAACATGCACCTGTATGTGATAAAATTTGCTTTAGCAAGAAAAAGAACACTGAAACAATTTTAAATTCATTTAATAAAATATTAGGAGAGATCAGAGATCTGTCAGATTCATATCATCATTTGAAATTTGAACAATTTCAAACTATAATTCAAGTACAAGAATTTACTGAATCCCGAATGTGTTGTGTACCTCTACATATTTTCTTACTATTCTATTTCGCTGAAATTATAACTTGAAATACGAAGCAGAATTTATAGCATAGTTTCTTCTTTGGAATAAGTCTTCTTGAAGCAGGGAAACCAGATTAGAAGTTTTAGGAAACATTATCTTGTAAGCCTAATAGCTGTGAGATATGTATTACTAAAGTCAGAGTAGAGGGAAACCAACGTAATAAGCAGTGTAAAGTGATAGTCAGGTCTGATGTTTGTTTACTTCAAAAGCTAGAAATCTGAAGATGATTAATGGATATTAATCCAAAAAAAAGGAGAAAAAAAAAAAAGTAGATTTTACTTTTTATCAACTGGTAGAAGTCAAGAAATTTTAGTGATGAAAATCTGTGCAATAACAGTTAAAAGAATATATCTTTTTAGTATTTCATTATTTTGCAATGGTAAAATGAGTTATCAGGTATTTTCATAGGGTCACTCCATTGTTTTTAAGAGCTGAGTAAATGGTCCCTGCAATCACTGCTTTACAACCATTGGATTAATGTATGTTAAGTGGTACTTATGCAATATTGCACATTCAGTGTATTAAATGCTTCAATCAATGTTACCAGAGTTATTGTTCATAGAACATAGCTTTGACTTAGTAGACAACTGAGAAACAGAAGAACTCCAAGCCTACCCAATTTTACCTTCCACACTAAAAATAGGAACTATGTCACCAACACCCCCCTTCTGCCCCTCACCCCCACAAAAAAAAAAAAAAAAAAAGAAATTTAAAAAAAAAATCGAATGACAAAGTCTAAAAATCCTAACATGCTATCAATTGAATATTTTTAATATTTTTTTTATTAGATATGATCATATTAACGTATCTCCCTATTGTACAAATTAAATTTCAGGTTTAATTTTCAACTTATTAAAAAAAAACCACAACACAACGGGTTTTGTATATTTTAGTGCCAAAATAACAGATCCTTGGTTTACTCCATAAGAGATGTGAAACTGGTATCCAACATTGAGTTTTAGCCGTATACACACTATATCTAATGAAAGTCAGGGGAAGCCTACAACCGAAACAAAGTTTAATACCCTAAAAAAGTAGAGGGATCAGAGGAAATAGCTGCCTACAAAATTCTTCATGACTTCTTGGTAGATTACGATAACATTTTATGTAATAGCTACATTCAAATTACACAGACTCAGGCAAGAAAAAAATCACACCATAGGATTTATTTTTTTTCATTTGTTCATTTGCTTTACAATTTTATTGAATAAATAGAGACATTCTGGACAGATAGAAACATTTCTTTGTCTTTCATAACACTGTTAGTGTCACAGGATGCTGTTTCAAATTTGTTCTTCGAAATATTGCTAATGTAGAAGAGGATACAAGTAGAAATGCTTCTGTTCAGACTTTTAGAGGGAAAGTTCCCCAGAAGGTTCCTGATGCTGCAGTGTTGTCTGTCCACTAGCTGCAAGTGCTCCCTTTTGACAAGTAAAATATACTGTTTTCATTCAGATGTGTAGATGTGTGGTTTTCTTTGTGGTGATAAATGACTTGAGAAGCAATTTCATATACACATGAGATCTGTACTCAAATATGCTACCAGCTCTTCTACATTTTTAGCTCTTTGTCAAAGTAATTTTGGATGCTCTCACAAATTAACTTGAAACAGTGAAGAGTTGAGGTCACAACTCAAAGCATTCCTTAATTAACATAAGATCTGATTATACTTAGTGAATGGAATCCTGTTGAGAGTAAGTCCACTCTTCCCAAAGTTATTGATAGCTATTGAAATGTTTGTAGAATCAGAGTGAATTTTAGTTAACATCAACTTTCAAAGTATCTACAGTATTTTGAATTGAGGCCAAGTGTTCAGTAGAACTGCAGAGCATGTAACTGTTAAGTGTCATCAGTAGTTAGATTAAACAAGATAAAAATGCTAATGAAGGACACAGTCTCTATGCTTACATTGAACGGTGGAAGTTAGGAAGATATTTTTATTCGCTCTGGATCCGACTCTGCCTCATGACTTTCTACATGCTTTACAGAGAATTTTTCTGCAAATATTTAATAAATATTTTTCTGATGTCACAGTATCTCAATTACAAGTATCAGAAGTGATAAAAGTGTTTATTTAAAAGCTGTATTTCACTCTTTCTTATATGTCAGAGTGTTAGGAATGATTGATATTGCTGAAATCAACAACACTATTGTCACAGTTCAGCCTGGTTCAGCTAAGTGCCCTGACAGGGGGGCAAATTGACCCACAGATCCACATCCCAGGAAGGGGTGAGAAGAAAAGGGAAAAGGTATTGAGATTGAGTAGATGAGGAAAACAGCAACAAACTAAGAGAAAAAAACTTAGTTTGCTAAATATGATAGTGGAATGTGAGAAAATACAGTATTATAGAATATGATTGGAGTTGAAGCTAATAAATCAAATAAAATGAGAAAGTTTCCAAAATGGAAGTCTTTTTTCTGGTGCTGTAGACAAAATGGCCATGGAGCAAAGAGAGCAAAGAGGGCAGTCCTTTGACTCTCAGTTTTGTATTTCCCTCTGAATGGAAAATAGAAATGCAAAAAAGGAAGTCTTCTGGCAGTTGTAGTTCTTCTATTCTGAGACCAGGAAACTGGAAATAGTGACAATCCACAGAGCAGCAGCATTAACTATTTAACTCCCACTATACTGCATGATGTTATGTTATAGAATGCCAATGAAAAACCATCAAACTGTGACAACTGCTAGCCCCAGTGGGACCTTCTTGTCTGAGAAACAGATCTTCATATTTAAGTTAGAAACTTTTTTTTTTTTTTCTCCCCATATTATTAAACAGTAGATATCTTGGTTTCCAGTTACAGAGATGCCTCTTCGACATGCAGAATACACTATGAGCCTATTAGCCCTGGGAGGAATAGGACTCAGCACTTTCCAAGACGGAGCCCTAAGTGGCTTCATTTGCACTGAAGCTCTCAGGAACAGGTTTCTTTGTCCATGTAATCAAGCTAATATTACAGCAAGACTTCCAAAATGTGTTACAGAACTGCAGTAATTTAAACCTCCATTTTTATAATTTTGTTGTGCCCTGTGCACATTTCTGAATATCACTGTGTATTTGTAATACAATTATGAGGGACTTGATAAATTCTTATATAGCCTTCAAAACCTTGGTGACCTAAATCCTCTTGGAATGGGATTTCAGGGCTACAGCTATTCTTTTCAATCTGAATTTAAGGAGTTTAGGGTAAACTCATTCAGATGTTTGACAAAAAGTTGTCTTCCAAGAAAAGCATTATTCACACCTTCAGAGAATCCTTAGGAACTAGATGTAAAATTTTGCACCATAAAACTTATGTTTATTTCCATATCTAATACTTATTCTTTCCTTTAAAATTTTATTTAAAAGTAAATTCTGTGTACTTTCCCTGTGCACAGGCAAAAACAGGCTGTGCCATATCAGTATGCTGTATAGGCCACCTTTGTTTTTCAGAGATGCTGCTTCCATCAGTGGACTCTGAAAGCCTGCAGTCCATCAGTGTATTTCCATATATTCTCCTATAGGGGATATCTTAATCTCTGTGACTGCAATGTGCTCTAAGGTTAGATGAGTTTCTGAGGGAGAAAACCAGCATATGCAGAATGTTCCTTTGGTATCTCAGACATTTTACTCAGTTTTTGGTGTTATATTCACTCCTGAATTGTGCTATTTTTATCACAGTGTCAGTCCAATTTTCTTCTGTTTGAGTTAGGAAAAATGATCACTTGTATTTGAATTTATAGAAATCATAGAAGTCCATGTTTTACACCTGCAATTTAGTTTGAAGTTTTGGGAAATACAGCAGCATGAAGTAAGCAGTTCACTAAAAGAAGAAAACAACAATAGGAAATCTATCTTCTCGTGTTCATTTTTAGAGTTATCTTCTGGCACATTTTATAGCAATTAATTTGACAGTAACAAGAACTAAAAAGGTTTTTGGATTACTTCAGCAGTAAACCAGCAATAGAACTGTGTCATTTCAATTTATCACTTGATGTGTTTAAGTGTGTGAAATCTTAGTTCTTTATCACATTGGAATACATTGCTTATATATAGAAAAGCTGCAGACTTCACTGAGAAAAAAATGCATATCAACTGCCAGCAGAGCCATCACATTCTCCCTAACTTGCAGATATTTTTTTTTTTTTGTGAATCTCACACTACTTGAACTAGAAGAGCATCATAACCTTAGCTTTACCCTTGTTGCTGTGTCTTGTGTTATTAGGAATTTTATCCATCAAAAGGAGCTCTGGCACTAACAGCACACTGGGCGTTTGAAATTCTAACCTGAGAGACAAACCCTGTGAAACCAAACTTAACCTCTGCAGTTATCTCTTATCCTACAAGCATGAGTCTCTGCTTCTTAAGAGGATATCTTCTTGGTAATCTGAAGATACATAGTATATTTCTAATGTTATTTAGGAACAAAGCACAACCACTCACCTTCTTCAGTGAGCTATAGAAAAATATTAGAAAGTAATTGAATTTATATACTCTATATATATTCCATGTATTCTTTAATGAAATTTCCAGATATAGAAAGGTTGAAAGAAGCTAAACAGTTGATTATTACAAAGTAATTGCCAAATAACTGACAAGTGTTCCAGAGTACTGTTACTTTCAGATAGCTCTAATTATAAAGTACCTCTTATTTGTAAACGCATTAAGGGAGAAGTGTAGTCTCTTCTAGCTTCTCAAAACTGAAATTTTACCTTTCATATTTAAAAAAAAAAAAAAAAAAAAAAAAAAGAGTAGATAGCATTTTAACCAATATGTATGTTTTAACATTAGAGTTGACTTTATTATGTGTTGTAAAAAAAACTCATACAGTTTACCATCTGAAGAAACAATAAGAAATTCTTCAATGTATCTAAGTAAAATAGAACATAAATATAATAGGCTAAATCTGTATGCAACTCAAATAACATTCTTTTTTGGGGGGTACTTAATAACATTCAACTTCCTGTACTTTAATGGTTACACTGTTGATCAGTGTGATCTTGTGCTCTTAATGGAATCTTACCACAGATGCAAACATCAGTGATACAACACTATCAACTAGTATGACACTTCAGATGAAACAAAGCACTGACCCATTGGAAAAAAAATAAATGGTGTTTGATTAATCTTAAGGGACTTCTGATGTCAGAAAAGTTAGATGCTTATTGTGAAAAAGAAAACTATGTAATCTACAGAGAAATAGTATTGTCTACCAGTAGAGAAAGTGTCAGATAAAATTGATATCTGGAAAAAATTAAGTTGTCTTGGGAATAAAAAAATTAAGTTTATTCCTCTGCCAGAATTCCACATTAATGCATTTCTTCCTTGCTCTCTAGAGAAAGTTCTTATCTGCATTTAAATGCATGTATTTCAAATTGAGATTCATAAGGGACTAAAACTATCAAAGTTTCATATGAGAAAAAAAGAATTCAGAGATGCTGTTTATAGATTTTGAAATTTAAATATATAGATAGATATAAGTCTTTAAAACGAATAAATGTTGCAAAGCATTAATGACTGGCATATAGCTTCAGATTACACATTTTATCTACATCCAGAGCAAAGTTCAAGATTTGCTTGCCATTAAATTTGGGACCAGGCAATGATACCTCTTTTTCACAATATTCACATCATCTTGAAATTTCAGTAAAAATGCACATTAAGCTCTAGAGCTGAGTGGAATTTCAGTGACCAATACTGATGACATTGAGAAAATTCTTGGAGAATTTTGCCTTACATTTTTCTATTCTTTATAAATATTTATTACACTTTTAAAAATAATTGATTACCTCCACTGGAGTCTGGGATATTTATAATAGCGTAATTACCCATGTCGGGGTAAAAAATATCCTTCAACAAGCTAGAGTGAGTTGGTCTTCTGTTTGCTGAAGTAGTAAAAACTGGGGAAATATCTCTGTGGGAATAACTGGGAGTTTTGCCAGAAAATTCAATGAGGTCAGAATCACATCCCCCAGAAGGTTTTCCTGCTGATGCTGTGCTGCAAAATTCCAGTTCCACAGCTTCGACCCAGCGAGGAATGGCACCCAGCTCACCCTACCATGCCTTTCTTCAGCCCCTGCCATGTTCCATCTGCTCAGGGCTGGCAGAGTCTTCATGGAAAGAGCTTCTTGTTTTTGCCATCTAACAATTCTTCACAAGAATCTTGTTCTTGCAAGATGTTTAAATATCTGCTCTGGTGTTCTGGTATTGATTTGTAGCACTTAAATGCTAAATACATAGATGAAGATTTAATTTTCATGTGTGTATAGTAAGACCCTGTCCTTCAAACAACTGTCAGAGGTAGGACTTTGCAGGTGAGGAATGTCTCCCATACTAATTTTAAAAGCCCTAGTTGATTGTGCATGTTTTACACGTGGAAAATTGATTATGTGCAGCAGGTGAAATAGATTTTCTAGCATCCTCTTAGTTGTGTACATCACAAGTGTTCTTGTCTTCAGAACTGTGTGTTATGTTTCATAACTTCTGTGCACTGCAAGCTAAAAAAAAGGAGCTGGCAAATACACTTGCGGTTCTTCCTGTTGATCGTAGGTAGAATATCAAGCATGAAACAGTATACTGAAATTCCCTTAGGGATCTGGGTAATTAACCAGAAATACACTTTGCATGACATTGTTAATCCAGTTACTCAATGGAAAAACTATTTGCTAATAATTACAGTTATTAGGCTGAGCTGCACCTGAGTGCAGCTTCAGATAAAGACCTTATTTCTGTCTGTCTGTCTTTCCTTCTTTCTCTCCTTTCTTTTTAATTAATTTTAAATGTTTATCAGAGTTGAAATAATTCCAATTGTTGCAATTTGATTTTGTCTTTTTGTTATTTTTTCAGTACTAAATTCAATCCTATAGTTATGCAGTCTCACGATTACTGACAGACTGAGGTAAGGAATCCAGGATTATTTGATATTAAGTGCAAAGGTGTCTTTCAGGTCATGTGCAGGCTAATCTTGTTTGATGTATTACTCATTCTAAGTTTCTTCTTTTTTTTTTTTTTTGTTTTTGAAATAAGCTCTGTGAATACTCATGGATACTTTTTTTTTTTTTTTTTTTTTTTTCCCTAAGCATCTGAGCAACCCTTGATACATTTCAAAGTTCACTCTTTATGATGAATCTCCTGAAAGGCATTTCATCTGTCACACCTAGCAGCCTTTGTTAGTTCACAGCAGAAGACACTATAGATTTCTGTTTACATGGATGAAATTGAAAAGGTTTTGCTTTTCTGTAATCCCTCCTCTATTTCAAAGTATTTCAAAGCACTTGAAAAAAATATCCCAACTGAGTTCAATGCTGGTGGAACATGTAATGAGGAGACAGTTGCAGCAGTCCTTCAACACTGCATATTTAGTAACTAACAGCACAAAGACAGATATTTCAGGTAGTATAACGACAGAAGATGTATTGAAAGGGTTGTGAGAGTGTGTGTAAAGTATTTCATTGTGGAAAAATAAGCAAGCAGACAAAACCATCAAAAACTATGTGAGAGGCATAGCATGTTTTAAAACATTTTTCTCATGTATAAAAGATGTTGAAGACTATGTGAATGTACGATGTTTTCTGCTGAAGATATTTTCTTGTTTGAATAACTCCTGTTCTCTCAACTTGGTTTTTATAAAACTTAGATCACTAAAAATATAAAGCTAGTATCATGTTCTGCTCTGAGCCATCTCAGCAGAGAAAAGAAAAAAGTAAAGCTGTGCACACACTGTGTTCTTTTCCATTACTGAATGTGGTAGTATCTCTATTTTGTAGAGACTATAAACTCCGTATAGATTTAACATCACTAATGCATTTTGTGGAGTTGACTTTTGACAGCTATCACCTTAGCATTTTTCCTCCACATTAATCTTGCATTAGATGTACAAACATTTGTATGGAATAATTTCTTTTTTTTTTTTTCTTCTGACAAGTATTCATTTGAAGATGAAGGCTAATAGACTGTCCCAAGGCAAGCACCGTGGTCAAAAGTGCATCTGTAGTGTATGTGATTTATTTCTGAAGTAGGGATGGAAATCTTGATAAAACAGAAATGACTGAGAATGCTTAGCCAAAAGGTTAAGAATACTATTTCCAATAAATATTGCATGAAAGATTTAATAAATGATGCAGAAAGAAAGTGAGGGTCAGGTGTACATTTAAATCTGTATTTGTAAGAAGGTACTTAATAAGAAGTCTTACCTGATGATCATATGTCATACCTCATTCTTTCTATTAATGAATTCACACACACACACACACACAAAAATAAATAAATAAAAAATAAAATAAAATAAAATAAAATAAAATAAAATAAGATAAAATAAAATAAAATAAAATAAAATAAAATAAAATAAAATAAAATAAAATAAAATAAAATAAAATAAAATAAAATAAAATAAAATAAAATAAAAATTTGGATATATATCTGAAATCCTTTGAAATCTAAACCTGAGAGCCATTTTAGCCTCCCATTTGTAATAAATTAAGAGAATAACTATTTTTTGTCTGTCTCATAAAAAAAAAAAAAAAAAAAAGAAAGAAAGAAAGAAAAGAAAAACACAAAAAAAAACCAAAATCTTTTTCCTAGTAGAAGCAGCAGTTGAGGTTAGGAATTCAGTTAAGTCTTTGAGAGGTTTAGAGAGGTGTCTCACTCCAATTTATAGGAGGGAGAGGAGGATCTTTGATATATGTATACCCAACGTGAGATTAAGCAACAACAGTTCAAATGTTGGTCTGACCAGTTTATTACAAAACTTAATCACAGTGATGGGGAAGGGAAGAAGGGTGTTAGAAAAAATAGGAAAAAGAAGCAGGGTGTCATTGTAGGAAGCAAGAGGGAGACAGCACCGTGGATCCAGTGTGGTCAGTAGTTCAGTCATTGATCTTCAGTAGTGGTAGGTCATCAGGCATTGTTCTGTTGACAATAACAGTGACCACAGTGATGATTTCTAGTGGCAATACAAACTTATTTATAAGGCCAAAATGGTTGAGTCAGTTCTCTTTGGAGTGACAGCTCAAATCCAAAGTGATTGAGTCAACTCTCATTGGAATGGCAGCTTCTGGCTCTGGAATCTCAGCAGAAATTCCTTTGTTCCCATCTTCCAGGCCTTGCCAGCAGATAAGAGGGAGCAGGGATGCCCACCTGCATCCCTATTTTTCACAGGACACGATGGTATCATTCCCCAATTTTCCCCTACCATATTTAGTCACAAGTCAGATCTTCTGCCAGTAAATACTCCCGAGCACTCTCTTCCAGAGGCAAACAGCTCTGAAGGAAGGTGCTTTCAAATGTCCACAAAGTGGTGTTGATTGTCATACGACAGCACCCATCACTTTCCTCTTCCATAAATCAGTGAGAGTCTTATCACAAGAGTCACTTCAGGAAGCGAACTTTGAGCCAGAAAACAAAGAAGGTTATAAGCTAACGTTCAAATACTGCCTGTGGTTCAAACCTTGTTCCACTAAATTCTCTCTGAAGAGAAATTCTCTCACATTTTTGTCTTTATATTCTGCCTTTATATTACAGATACTACTGCTCAGTCACCACTCTCTCCCCCTATCTCCCCCCTTTTCCTACCCCCTCCTTTTTTTTTGTATCACTTGGACTTCCTGAGTTGTATTCTCCAATGTGTTAATCTGTGAGATATTGAGAACTGTGTGTGTTCACACATCTACTCAAACTTCATACACCTTGAGCACTCTGTAGGAGTTAAGAAAATACATTTTCCAAAATGTTGAAACATGACATTAATAAAGAAAATGTCAGTCACTAGTTATATTTTGTCAGAAAAATATTATTTGCCATGCCAGAGTTCAATGCTTAATAATACATTATTCTTGTCAGTACTGTTTAAAGTGCACATGATTCATACTAAACCTTTATCTTAGCTGATAGTGAAAGTAGGCATTTAGCATTTTCTTAAACTGAGTCTCAGTTCAGAAGCTTAATAAATTTCTGTATTTACAGCAATAAAAAGGATATTTTAGCTTCTCCAGAGATTTATTTATCTCAGTTGTATAGAAGATGTTTATGATGCCATTGCTATTGTTTCAGTAGATCATGTAAAACATTATTTAGCAATACATAGTGTCATAATGCTGGATTTGGATGTATTTGAAGATGTTTCCCATAAAAATTCAGTTCAGAAATAAAGTGTGTTTCCTAATGGAGGGAAAACAGGACAGTTTTACTTCATGTAAATATTAAAAATTGTAAAAACTTTTTTGAAGACACTAGTAATATTTTATTAAGATTTGTTTTTACACATCATTAATCATCTGCACTATGAGTCCAAAACTTATTACTTATGCATAGTTAGCTCCAAAAGTTATGTCTCCTATTTATTTCCATGGAAACTACAACAAAAGAGCACAATAACACTGTTTGATAGAGTGAACTCTCAACTACATAATATTTTTCAACACAGTCACCACCATCAGTAATGCTTATCACTGATGAAAAAGAGCGTGCATGCCCTACTCATAAAAATCTGTAAAATAGGAGACATAACTTTCAGACCAGCTTTTGTTACACTGATTATCTAGATCTTAGCAGAATGTAGGCAATTAAGAGTTGTGTGGAACAAAAAACTTCTCCGGTGTGTTTAGTGAAATATGGTCTTATATTTAATTATCATAGGCTAAGTCATATTAGGCATTAATAACTACTTTTGTTCACCCATAGGAGCCTGTAGATGCTGCTGAAGCAGCAATCTCAGATATTAGCGAGAGACCTTTAGACATACATTTACCCTCCCAGTACAATGAAGTATGAAACTCAGAACAAAACATAGCTCTAAATGAGATGAAATAAACATCAATTAACTACTTAACATATACTTCCCCCAGGCTAGAAACTCTGGATATACCCAGGTTAATTTATTTTTGTGCAGTTCCACTGTAATAAGGCAGACAAGATAAAAAAAAAAAAAAAAGAGTCAGTAATGTATTTGCAGTTTTGCTACAGGGTTTTCAAGATCACTGCTCAACATTTTTTAAAGCATTGGCCATAGAACATAGATCAGCTGTGAATTATTTACAGCTATATTAGCCATATATTGTACTTTGTGTTACACAGTGATTATCTGGTAACACATCAAAATCCCAAAACTGCTGCTTCATTTATTATACATACATACATACATACACACACACACACACACATATATATACATACATATATATATATATATGTATGTATACGTATATATATATATATGTATGTACATATATGTATAGTTAAAATTTGTTGCCGGTGATCAGGAGAAAATTAAATTTGCTATTGTTTCTGCTACAGATTTTACCCAAAGGATGTAATACTGTGGTAATAGAGATGTTCCATATCATAACACATCTCCAGAGCATATTCCAAAGATCAGGAGTCATTACATTTGGAGCAGCTCTCACCCACACTTCCATATCAGATTCCATTCTGTCAGTGTGCCTCTCTGATGCCATCTGTTGCACAACAACAAAATATAATGGAATATTGGTGGGAAGGTTCAACCTCTACTGCTGTACTACCAACATCCTCCTCTGATGTTGTGAGCCAACATAAAAAAATAAAAGGAGGAACCTTCACAGAATACATACTTTTTTTTTGTCATTCCTTCTTAGTAAAAAGTAAAATGTTGCTTTTGTAAAGCTAAGCATAAAATAATGTGTTTTGATTAGGAGTCTGTATGAAAGATCCCAAGGCAAAAGAGAAAACATAACAGTATAGAGGAAGGAACAAAATCAAGAGCTACGCAGCTTTGAAGAGCAGAGATTGCCAGCACTCAGTGGCATGCAGCAAGAACAGTTATGGTATTAAGAGCTTTGTACTGAAAGATGTGCGACTCAGTCTTTATGTAGGGAAAAGACAGACAAATAGGGACCAAAATTTTGCCTGCCGTACTGTGTATGCTTCAGTTATTCTTTATCAGTAGTTGTTAAGCCACAGCAGTACGTTCTTTACCAGTCCCAGGATAAGATATTAGTTTCTGTCCTTATCCACTTAGTGTTGTAGAAAAGTTTAACCACGACTGAGACTGCAAACAATGTTAGCTGCAGGACTTCACTTAGGTTTTGCAAGTGCCAACAGGTAGTTCAGAGCCCTGCACTGTCTAGGAAAATGGGCCAAATGCAAGAAAATGTGAATCTAGCCTTGAAATTGCATCATAGTTTATCTGAAAAGCAGAAACAAATACTTGCTGAGAATAAGCAGAAAAGTGGTAATGAAGAAAGATGGCTGGCAGCACCATAGGGATGGGATTCCAGTCCTCTGACAGGAGCTGCCTAACCTGTGTTAGTCACTGTATTGTTCATGTCACTTCTGGGTGATGATTCATCTATCTGGATAAAATCTCTATTTTGGGAAGGGATAAATTATCTTGTAGAGGTGTCATAGGTGAAAATGGGATCCTAGATAAATAGATGATGACTTGTTAAAATACCCAGTTCCTAAACTGCCCAAGTAATGTAGCCAAAGCAGAAGCCTGTGACACCTGTAAATATTACATCTACAGTTAATGTCTTTTATCTTCAACCCTAAGGTATTCATATGATGAATAAAATTTATGATAACTGATGTTCGGCATGAACTCTTATGCCAGTGTGTAGTTTGGGTCACAAAACTTTGGTTTAAAACTTCTACCTATTATACACAGTGACCACATTTGGAAATTCTTTCTGTCCAATGAAAGAAAGGGGTTTGACAGCTGATTTGAACTGTGACTCTTTGGCCTTTTAAATGTACTATGAAGTTACAGCTGAAGAATAAGGCTTTCCAGTGCTCCTAATCATCCTGTGTGGGAAGAGTTGCAGTTTCTTTTAGGTCTTTCTTTCCTTGTGGCCTTTTGAATGGTCTTCTTGCCTATTTGAGACTTTTCTTGAAAGCATTGTTTGGAAACTGTGCCCAGGTCTCACATCTGAAACAGGCTAAAAATTACCTTTTAGGTAAATTACCGTAGGTTCACCCTTGCCACTTGGTACAGGATTGATAGCAGTGTGGGGATGCAGAGAAGCAGCTTCTTCTTAACTAATTATCATTTATTAGTAGTAATTTACTCTAGCTGAATAATGATAGTTATTATTATATTTTAATGAATGATAATAGTACATAAATAATATAAGCAATTATGAATGGCATTATTAGAACTGAAGAATTTTGAATGCAAACAGAATGGCACAAAGCAGATATCAGTTCTCCAGATGAATTTCATCCAAGTTCCCATCAGCAGAAGTTGAAGCACAATTTCTCAGCAGCCTTTCCTTATTCCATCAGCACCCTCCAGCATTAGGGACATGCTGACATCCAATAATATGGTTCAGCTACAATTTTTCAGTCAGCTTTCAAGCCACAATTTCAAGACAATCTGAAAGAGCTTTGGTATGATATGGTTCTAGGGCTTTATGAACACATTATAGCTAGCTCTTTCCTTTAATTCTGTTAGATTGAGCAATATACTTTTGTGTCATTGCTGTGCTTTGTGCTATAAAAGTATTAAGAGAACTCTTGTCTTCAAGAAGTTTTCCTTTTGATTTATCATAAAAGAAAGACAAATATGTATCAAATATTGGAATACATTTGTCCAAATATCTAAAAAGTATCAGTAGCCATACAGAATTTCAGAAACTTATTACCGCCTTCCTCTGAAATTTGTTGAAATACTCTATATGCAATGGTGACAGAAAATTATCTTTTTCTTTGTAAATAAGCAGAGCTCATGTGCATTACACATTAGAAATGTGCTAATTTGTGGTCATCTATTCTTTAGCATCTATTTTCAGCTTTTTTCACATATTTCTGTGCCAGTTCATTTCCTATTAGGATGCCTTTTATCCTGATTGCAATTCCTTGAAAATTGCTTAAAGAATATACCCTCCCTGCAAGGAAGAATGCAGTGATAGCCCCATTAATAAAGAAATACAACCAACATATTAACAACAACTACATGACAATATATCAAAACTTTTTATTTTCTAAATAATACATTTTAATTAATTATGTCTGCATGTTGAAGAGGAAATATAGATTAAATATAGGTGGAACTTTCTTAGAAATAGTCACTTTGCAAAGAACACAAAAATGTCAGTGACAAGATAATCTTGAAAAAGCATTTAATATATACTGAGAATAATACTTCAAAAATGTTTTGGAGGGGATTTTTATTATTTTACGAGCTGAGCTTGACAGCCCTCTCTGGCGGGAGGAATGACAGGATTTGCTATTACTTTATCTTTTTTTTCATGCTTTACCTTGAAGGCTTTTGACGTGTAGCTGGAGATAAAAGCATATGGCATACATGTCCAGCCTGCAAGCCCCACATGGCCTGGTACAACTTGCAGTGTGTCCACCCTTGTCCCATGCTATCATGGTGGCAGCTGTTCCCACCAAGTGGCCCAGCCCAGCGCTATAAACCCCTCTGGGCTGAATCATAGAATCATAGAATTACTCAGGTTGGAAAAGACCTCAAAGATCATCAAGTCCAATCGCAGCCTAACCATAGTACCCTAACTCTAACAACCCTCTGCTAAATCATATCCCTGAGCACCACATCCAAATGGCTCTTAAACACATCCAGGGATGGTGACTCAACCACTTCCCTGGGGAGCCTATCCCAGTACTTAACTATGCTTTCTGTAAAGAAATGTTTCCTAATGTCCGATGTAAAACCTGAAACCAGGGCACGGGGCACAGTGCAGTGCCAGCTTGAATTATGGCTAATAAACTGATAGATTTTGATATATTGGCTAATTGCAGTTCTGTGTGTAGCAAATAAAGTGCATCTGTGCTTTCCATTTTGATAAAGGAATTTTAGAATATATTTCAAGATTGCTGAAATAGTCATCAATTCTTTGATTTATTGGTGGGTCCCTATTCAGTTGATGTAAACACATTACCTGTGAATTTTCAAATAGAATGTAGAGAGTTGCAATAAAAATTTGATCTCATCTCTTTACTGGAATTTTGTAAGCCCCTTCTTACCAGTCACACCTTATTCATGTCACCACTTTTTTGGGCAGTGCGTACATTTGTGAACAATTATTATTGAGGATCAACTGCAGGAAGAGTAAATTTTCATCTAAAATCTCTGACAAACACTTTGAGTGATCCTTAAGGACTGTAGCCAGTACCATTGAAACAGACTCATGCAGTTCACAAAGACAAGGTCACATATCCCACTAGTTTTATGTTTTCATTGCTGTCTTTCATATGTGACTGAATAAAAAACACTTAATATATATATTTTTTGTTACTTTGTATACATTAACTGTAATATATATATATATAAGAGGGCTGCTTCAAAAGTTGTGCCTCCCATTTTATCATATTGGCTCACTCTTTCAAAGGCAGATGGTGGTAATGGCAGTAGAGGCTGAACCTTCCCACCAATATTCCATTCCAAAATGATGTCTGACATGGAAGAGTGTATGTAGCAAGTGTTGTTGAATTCCTCCATGAGGAAAAAAATGGTGCTTGTTTTCATCCACTGACATTTGCTGAATGCTTGTAGGGATCAAACAGTGGGTGTGGGCAGTGAGGTGGTGATTCGTTTCAGCAGTGGCAACAGTGAGTCACCTCCACTTGTAGGGGTTTTTATGAGCACGGCATGCAGGCTCTTGTTCATTGGTAGCAAAAAAAAAAACATAGCTAATGGTAGTGAATGTGCTGAAAAATAGTATTTTGTAGCTCAGAATTTGCTCTGTCAAACTGCTATTGTGCTCTTTGTATCTGTTGTAGTTCCATGGAAATAAATAGGAGGCATTACTGTAGGATCCACCTATGTATATGCAGCCAAAGATATTTCCTCTTCACTCAGTGCAGCCCAGTGAAGCCAGGCAAGCATAAAGGTTGGACACCCATGCCTTATGGGTTGGAAGCCTACATTTTTGTTAAATAGCCACCTGCTACATTTTCCTTGGAGATAATCCATCAACAGGATTTCAAAATGGGAATGCTATGTAACCATTGCAGTGATGCCTTTTTCCACAGAAAGACTAAAATCATGACATGAGGAAGTGTGAAATACTATTCCTCTTCTTGGAGGCTTGATTTCAGTAGCCTAATGCTCGCAGATTAAGTGTCAACATTATATGTTATTATCTTGTTTATTACAATAGCCAAAATATCCAAAATGCATGTACCCCAAGCCCCAAATGTTGTCCTTTCCCATATCCCAAAATGCACTCTGCTCAGCTCCAAAGCTATTCACTTCGCTTCCATTTATATTATTTATATTTATATTACAGTGCCTTGCTATGTCTTTGGTATGAAAACCTTAGCACCCTGGAAACTGAACTAGTGTCAAATTAATTTAATAAAATAAATAATGTACATAGTAGAGAACTGATTGCATTAGCCAGTTTCATATTTAATTCATAAAAATTTCCATGATTTAATTTACTTGCTGCTAGTGCTGCTGCAGAATTTACATTATTCTTCACCACAGGTTTGCTGGAGAGAAACCATTTTCAGTGATAGAATACAAAATAGAAGAAAAAGATAAAAAATTAACTGTGGAAGTGAGTTAAATGGTGTTGCTGTGTAGAAAATAGACAAAATACTGCCATATAACAGCAAGATTAAATGCTCTATGAGGAGTTGCAGAGTTCAACGGTAAATAAAATGATTAGCTTTGCCCCAAACTGTTCTATTTTAATTATTATTATTACTGTTATTATGATGATAGACCCTTCACAGACAAACTGAAGACATTGTTTGATCAAGATTTATGATAGCTGCCCCACCATTATGCTGTCCATTAAGCAGCAAGTCCATCAGCAATGATGCAGAAGTGCTTTGCTGTAGAGTATGTTACAGACCCAGACTTTAGTAACTGGTAGAAGACAATGGGTTAAGGTTCAGAATTCTGGCTACTCATTGCAGTACATGTTTTTCTGAACATACTTGTCTAACAATAGCTTAGAACAATATGTTTGCTGTTTCCCATCTGTGATTAAAATTATGTCTAAATGAGGCAGCTATGTAGCTCTTATGCTGACTTTCATACTTATGAGTTTGCCAGTTCCCTGAGCGTTCCTGCTGGCCCTTAGTGCCTACACCAAGAGTGTGGTGGTGCAGGCTTCCTTGGCTTCCTACTCACCTACGCTTTGGAAGGAGCCAGCCCTTGCTGCTCCCTGACAACTTTATTTTACCTTTCTTTAAGATGCACTTTTAATCCTACCTAAGTAAAAAAAATAACAGGCCATATAGTAACTCCTAGTATTGGTTGATGGATTTTCAGAGAAGTCCTCAGTCTAAGTCAGCTCTACCAATATATTTTCTTTAATTTCTGGCCTTAGAATCTTGTTAAGACATCTCAAGTTCACTGTTCTCCTTTAGGCTGCAGTTTAATTTTGCAGGGCAAAGATAATGATTTTCAGTTAAAGCATTTTTCCCCTTTGCATTAAGGATACCTTCCCTTAAGCAATGCACAGAACCTCAGTTACATGGTGTCAGAATATCCTGGACTGAGTTAATGCTCTTCCTACTAGCTGGTATGATTTTGGATTTATGATGAGAATATGTTGGTAATATACCGATGTTTCATTTGCTGCTGAGTGGTGTTACACAGAGCCAGTGACATTTCAGTTTCAGTACCATCCTGCCAGTAAGGGGGCTGAGAGAAATGCAAAGAGCTGGGAGGGGACTGAACCAGGACAGCTGACCCAAGTTGGCCAAAGATTTATCCCATTCCATATGACTTCGTGCTGAATAATCAAGGGGGAGCTTGCCAGTCAGGAGGCCTGCTGCTTGGGGATTGTCTGGGCATTGTTTGACAGGTGGTGAGCAATTTCATTGTGCATTATTTGTTTTGTATATTATTTTATTCCTCCATCTCACTGTGTGGGAATGAGCTGCCCGCCAGGTTATACCACAAGACAGGACAACCAAATAACTCACAAGAGTGTTTTGTTTATTTGTTTGTTAAAAAAATGTAATATATAATTTAAAATGAACAAGTATGCAGTGCAGTAGTTTCTACTGATGTCTGCCAGTTTATGCTAGCGGAGATTTTGCCTGCCTTTCCATTTTTGTTGCGTACATCTAGGCAAACAGTTCTTCATGCCATGCTTCTTTTCTTGTTTGTCCACACATACACTAGGGGCTTGACTGAAGAGAGGTCAGAGAGGTGAGCAGAGGGGTAGACGAATGAGCGGGGAAAAGAGAAGAATAAGCATCCTATGACAGTCTCCTGACCATTTCAGTGAGCTGACTACAGTCTGATGTGACCCTCCCTTTTACTGAATGCCTTTGCTTTTGCCTCCTGCTTGACTGCAGTCCTCATGTTCTCTGTGACAGAGGCAAGAATGGTGTGTCTTGCTTAGCTAAAGCCATCTAACCAGCAGTCTTCACTCCCTGCCCATGGTGGTTTCCTGTATCCTTTCAATCATACACAGCCATTCATATCATACATTGCTGTCCCATGCCCTGTGAACCTGAGCTCACATTTCCCAGTTGGTTAGATATCATGCTGTTACTCACCATCTGGCAAGTCAGTGTTTTCATCCAAAAAGGCTTGGATGAGTAGTGTAAAGGAGCTAATTATGTTCAGTGAGTGTTTCATGACATGCTATTACAGCCAAACAAACAAGAAATTAATTGTGGAAATGTTTTCTTCAGCAAGTCCCTATTCAACTGACTCAAAGATATGGAACAGCGTACATAAAGATTGGTATGAATAGCACTAAAAAAGCTCTTCAGCACATATAGCATAAACACTTTCTGCATATGTCCTGAATTACTGTCCTTCTGGAGTACGAGATGGGCAAGCACTCAAAATATCCTGGGTATGGTTCATTTACAGTGGATTTCACAGCAAATGTTTTAGCGTTGTTCTGTCACAGCAGTGTTTCAGTTTTGGCTGTGAGGTTTCTTAGTGAGTTTCGCCAGCAAAACATTTTATTTGCTATTATTTATTTATTTATTTATTTAGTGAATACACAAATAGTTATTTGCTCTTTAAAACTTTGTCTTTGTTTTCAAACCAAACTACATAGGGATAATTTGTTCTTTTAGAAAAAACAGACATAAAATTGTAGTTAAAAAGAAACAAACAAACAAAAAGCTTATGTTTGTGAGCCAAAGTCTATTAGTTCTTTTAGCTGAAGTTACTGTTTGTATTGTCTTTTGTACTATTTTTTTTCTAATTAAGTTCCCTTACTCCCCCTGCAAGCCCCCCCCCCCCCCCCCCCCACACACACACACACCAATAAGTGATTCTCTTTAAAAACTTATGATGTAAAGACATATTTCTGCTCCAAATTTGTGACATCAAAGAAACATGAAAATGCAGCTTTGCTTGAAACCTAGGTAACAACCTGCGGCACTGTCTGCATGGAGTCAGGACCTGGACCTTCCTGAACACCTGCCCAGCCTGCTCTGTGAAGGAGATCTAACAATTTCCTTGTCTTTTCAAGTCCTTTACTAATTTTAGACTTAACTTTTTTTCACAAACCGAGTTCTTTTTTTTTTTTTATATTCATCTGATTCCTTCAATTTTTAAAGAAGACAAAAATGTTATTTCCTATTTTGCAATTGTTGCAGTGTTAGTTTGTAACTGACTGCAACACCTCAGACCCTTTCCTGTGGATTTTAATCACTTTCTTTTGCATAATCAACTTTAAAGTACATTCACATTGACATTAAGGACTTGTCTTTCATTTATGTTCAGGTTATGCAGGTTTCTGATGGATATGGAGAAAATACTTATAGTACACATGAGAATTCAAAGATTTCCCAGCTTACCTGATATTTTCATGTGCTGTGTCTAAAATATGAATGAGAGGACTGCAATCCAAGTATAGTAGAAATGTATTGTATTTATTCATTTATTCTAAATTAACAACGCACAAGAAAAACTGAAATGCTTTGTAGATGGTTTTTGTTTGTTTTTTTTAACATTTTTAAACATAGCCTTATGGTTACTTTAAGATAAACCTGATAACCTAGTGTTAGACTTTACACATCTCAAGCTTCCTTCCTCTGTCGGAGCACTTGCTTATGCAGTTACTACTCATTTATTTTCAAGTGGATATAAGAGAAGCTAATGTAACCTATGTTTGTTTTAAATATGGTGAGAAAGATTTGTATGGAAATAGTGAACAATACTAATTAGTCAATTAAAGTTGTTTGAAATAAACATATAACAGCTGTGACCAACTGATAGTAAAGCCAAGCCTTGGTACTATCCTTTCTAAGGGGTCTAAATGATGCTCACACTGTAATCCTTAGCAAAGAGTGTGGAAGAGTCCTTTGCATTTGGCCCTTTAAGGAAGAGAAAGCAGGGCTGGTGGGAGTCTGGAAGTGACTAAGATGATACCAATTCAGCATAAATTCTGGAACTACTTCCAAGCACACAGCTAATTCTTAATGACCTTTCAGTATTCAGCACATAAGTAAATAGCTGATTAATACAGGGAGGACTGTAACAGAATGGGAAGCCATGAGAACATAACTGTATTTTTTGTAGTCTGACCTTCAAACGACAGAACTACAGACTGTAGTTTATGATTAAGAGCGCTAGTAGGAGGAATAGTCATTTTTGTACTCCGTGAATAGTCCAATTTCAAAGTATTTCACAATAACAGAAGATGTAATAGTTACATTTCCACTTTGCATTTAAAAGGATGACACTGAAATTTACGATCAGTTTGAATAAAGCCTAATGGGAAAATGTACTGCTTCTTCTAAATAACGAATTCCAGCAAAAGAAAATGAGGATCTTAAGGTCTTACTGATTTCTAAAATCATCTGAATTTCTATAGTGTGAGAAGCCTACTTTTTCTACCACTGCAGAATCTGCCTGCTGTGGTAGTACATTGTATGACAGCCTGAATCATGAAGTGTCCACTGTGGGCCCATGTATGGAAACTAATTATTCTAGAGAAAAACTGCTGAGAAATTCACTGGAGGTCACTATCAGAAATATAAACTTTCTGTGGAACAAGTCCAAGATTCATGCCCCATAGTTCTGTGAAGTTTAGGAAATTTTAGCTATTTGTCCAAATTGATGTGAAGTGCAAAGCCTTTGTTGGCCAGTAGCCTTTTTCAGTTTGTTTTGTGTTTATGTGATGACATACCTACGCTTTATTATCAGTGTGTGCCTAGAAATAAATGTGACCGTGTCCCAGGAGGAAATGAATGTATCACTCAGTCCTGTTGAATTCTAGTCTTGTGAATGCTCCCAGTAGCATTCAGTGTCTAGACTGCTATAATTCAGCTGTTGCTTGAAGACAGTCTTGGAAAATATTTCTTAACATATTTTTTTTTTTCTGGCAAATACTGTACAGAGCTCTTTTTATGGATCTGTCAATTGAAGTAAAGAAAGTCATGGCACAGATGTTTACAGTTGGCAATGAAAAACAGATTTCTTCTTTGTTTTATACTGAAAATTTATCAGAAGAGTAGGCTGGTTACAATCTTAGTTTTGTTCTCTGATTTTGGTATACCACTGACTATGTCCATAAACATTCCAGTGTTTAGAGAGAGCTTAAAATAAATAATTTAAAAGGATGCAAAATACAGCATATGAAAGGCTTTGGCTCTTTAAACAGAATTTATTATGTTCAAAGTTACATCTCGATAAAAGGCAAGCGTAACTTGAATTAAAATATTAATCCATCCATCCCATTTAGTTCTTTGAAATATTCATAGCACTTTTTTAGTGGTCGTGGTTTGTGGCAAGGGGTGGGGGAGCAATAAAGTTGGGGAGGCTTTGATGAAAAAAGCTTTTATCAAGACCCACACAGTCAAACTGACAGGAATGTCCTTCATGGGTTTAGAAAATTGGCCCAGCTGGGAGTTATGTTATTGTAGAAAATCCTCTTTAAACTTCATAACTCAAGCTCTTAAAGCACTTAGAATATTCTCAGATTCCTTCAGAATCTACCTCCTTCTCTCCCTCTTCCAGAGCAGACTTTCAGTTTAGTCTTGCTTACTCCTCCATTTGTTCTCATTTCGAAGTACTACCAGTACTTTTCAGCTGCCAATGAATGCATCTCATGTTTTCCCTGTGTGCTTCATGCTTGTTTTTTTCTTCCTGAATTTGACTTACATTTCTGTTCCTTTCTGTTCCTTACTGTAAGGTTTTCAAGGCACGTATTCTATCTTTTTATTACTATTATTATTATTTCTTTTATATAGCACTAAATACAATCATCAGGCACTTCTCAGACAAAAAGGGACAGATTACACTGATTTTACTTGTGAAAATGTGAGTTAAGGTGGGGTGGGTACGAGATCTAAGCATGCAACAGTAGTATATTGCAGTTACATAATACAGTTATCTCCATTTATTATCTATTTTTAATTTTTTTACAAAAATAATCTTTCTATAAAACTGATATATACTATAAAATATAACATATATCTTGTTTTGAGGTCTTTTGTTTATTCCTAGTGGGCCACATTTTGAAATGGATGCGAAAAGGCAGAAAAAAGTAATGTGAGCAGAAGATGACAGAAAGGGCAAAACAGATTTGCAGAATGATTATTGAATACCGCTGAGCATCTGAAAAGCAAATCACAGACAAAATAAAAAAGTGCAAGAAGGAAAAATAAGTAATGGAGGATGATATCCAATTAATTAGTAACATCTGAACAAATGAATTAACCTAGTGGCCAGAAGGGAACAGCCAGTTGTGGAAGTGACTGGAAGAAGAACGTTGGCCTCTATCAAGAGTGAGTTGTACCTATTCTTGCTGTAGCAGAAGTGAATACTTTTCTGACTCCTTAGGCTGTAGCCTAATTAATTCCTTTGCCATTTATACTCTACCCAATGAGCAAAGAAAATGCAAGGGAAAGGATAGAATCTGTGAGGTGTACTAAATAAAAAACATGTTGAACATCCTCCTCCCTTCCCATTTGAATCAATAGGTGTGTTTAAAAAAAAAAAAAAAGTTCTTCCATTTTTTCTTTTCTCCTTTCTCCTTTTTCTTTTTTTTCTTTCTTTCATACCGCTTTCTTTTTCCACTTTTGTTTTCTTTCCTTCTCTTCTTACTGTTTTTGTTTTGTGTGTTTTTTTTTTTTATTGCTCACCAAAATAATAGGAAATCCATGCTCAAAAACAGGAAGAAAACATTAAAAGAACATTCCTATAGACATATTTACAAATTTTTAAATGCCGGATTAGTTCAAGGTGATAGGATGATATTAGGCTTGTCTTATTAAGATTTGTTAGCTTAGGCTTTATCATTCGTGTTGTTTGTTTTTTTTTTTTAATAATAATAAAGCCAAAAACTTTTGCTTACTGAAAAAAATACAGAAGGAAGTCTTTGCTAGAGTTCACTCAGTAATGAGAGGGTGCAGATATTTGCACAAAACTTTTTCATCTGGACCTCTAAAAAAGCTAACTTAAAGCTTTTCCAATTCTAGGAATAACTCATATTTTTACTTTAATTTAATGCTTCTTATGTACATGTTTTTTAAGTAGTCTCAACTGAAAAGTACTCTGTGATATATTTTTTATTTCATGTACCCATATACTAGCTTCTTTAGTACTACTTTCCAAACAAGATGTAAGTTCACAGTAGTATTCACAGGAAAACTTTGATACACTGATCTTAATTTGAACATTAGAGATACTGTGACTTATGTATAGGCATGTCTTTGGCTAATTGTTGCAGTTTCACCCCAACAGACAGCTTGCCATCACACAGCCACTCACTTCCCCTATAGTGGGATGGGGGAGAGTATCAAAAAAGTCAGTGCTGGACTTTGTGTTTGTCCTGTAGGTGTTTTGTTGTTTTTGTTGTTGTTGTTGTTGTTTGTTTGTTTGTTTGTTTTTAAGAATAATATCAAATAACTCTCTCATGAATATTTAGTTTTCTTTCTTTCCCCCGGTATATGGAAACCTGACAGGCTTAAGAAGTATATGTCAGTAATTCAAAACAAGCTATTTCAGAACAACTGGGACTTTCATTTACAAGTACTTTTTATGAGGAGCAACGTCAACTATAAATGTATTCAACACAGACTTGAGAGTCTGAAATTTTATACAAGGTGATGGTGTCATTCCCACAGAGGTTACCCATTGTTTGAAAGTATAAGACATACAGCCCTGAAAGAGTCTTTCAGGCACCATGCATTATGGAGCACTGGACTACTTTCCAGTTCTTAAGAGAGTCCTGGTTGTGGACCTTGTCATTCTGTTAAGGTGAGGTTCAGATTCCTTTCCTTCTCTGTCTTCTGTAGAAAGGAAACCAAATCATACACACAAAATGTGATTTATACTGCTCTTAAAGAGTTAATTGAGTGATCTGGTTGATTGGATTATTCTGTGGCAGGCCACAGCTCATCTGTACAAGTGAATGTGTGAGTAACTTCAGCTGCTAATGCAGTGCAAAGGGTTCTGCTCACATTCTTAAGATTTCATTTTTAGGAAGCTGCTTCAGTGCATAAACTTGTCTCTTCCCAACCTAGTTTTTAATTTCGTATTTATTTTGTACTGAAGTTGCCTCTGAAAACATAGCCAGTAAGAGATCTATTACACTGAGTAGAGAGAATAAAATGTTGAAAAGTAGTTTAAAGTTACTTAATTTTATATGCATATTTGGCAGATTTCTTCTGCACATTTCACTTACTTTCTTGTGTTTTGGTTGTAGAGAAGAAATGATTGCTCATTATGGATGCCCTCCACTCAATTGTAGTGCCATGTGCTGCATGAGAATTAGCAAGGGTGTGGTATACTGTAGGAAGGACAAAAGGTCCCTTTTCTGGAAATTAATTAGAATCATAGAATCATGGAATCCCTCAGGTTGGACAAGACCTTAAAGATCATTGAGTCCAACCATGACCTAACCATACTACTCTAACAACCCACCACTAAATCATGTCCCTGAGCACCACATCCAAATGGTTTTTAAACACATCCAGGGATGATGACTCAACCTCCTCCTTGGGGAGCTTATTACTCTATGGATTTACTTAAGGTCTCATAAATTATTTCAAAAAGTGAAATAATGAAAAGAATATGTATTCTAGTTTAAGACTTTAGTACTGTACATTTATGCATTTCTGACTTTAAATAACATGTCCAATGAGACATTGATTGAAAGTCATGTGTTTGAAGACTTCTTTTTTTTTTTTTTTTTTTTTTTTTTTTTTGTGAATATAAGGCCAGATAACTGTCCTGAGTCTGAGTACGTGAAAGATCATTTACATCTTTCACCCATTTTGTAGGGTTTTATAGTAATGTTAGTTCTTAGACTACAATCAAATTATGTTTAAATGTCTTATATGCAGACTGGCTTGTCAATTTTTAGAACTACTACGAGCAGGCGGAAATACTGCAGCGGATTTATGAATACCACAGGCCTCACAAAAATAACACTCTTCCATAAATCCCTGTAGATTCAAGTTCCAGTATTTCAGTGACACTTTCTTTATCAGCTATTAAATACATGCCAATACTTGCAAAATAACAGCTTATGTTTATACAGCTTTACTACACTTACAGAAATTCTATAAATAATTTAGAGTTTATTCCTCTGTATTTTAAAAGACTATGCAATTCACTTATCTGAAAAGAGTAATTTTAGTTGCAGTGTCATGCTGTGAAGCTCATTTTACCCTGCTGCCAGTCATTAATGGTTTATAAGGATCGTCCATGTTCAAGAAAATAAAAGTATTATTTAAATAGAAATCTAAAGTGTGTAGATAGAATTTAAAACCTTTTATATTTTGAGATAATGTAGAAATGGGAAACAGAAAAATTGCAGATATTCTTTCTTGTTTTTGTTTGTTTGTTTGTTTGCTTTTTATTACAGAATTATTTCCCACTGCATATTTCTTTTCAGTTATTTATACTGTATAAATAAAAGTAATAGGAGTAAAGTGACTATATGTATTATTAACAGTGGGAATGTATGTTGTGAGCTCATCTGTGATCTGACAAAGCACTGCTTTTGGAAAGATTTTTCTTCAGACTGAAAGGCCTCTGTAACATCACCCATGACCTTGGGGACTTTTGATGGACATTTTCTGCCATTGGAGGAAAGTCAGCATTGATTAACTTCTTTTAACTTTGATGTACAGATCCTTCATTCAAAGTCTGTGGTAGTTCAGGAGTCCCTCTGGTATTGGCAGTATTCATCTTGCTTAGATTTGTAGATCGTGTGTCAAAGCTGGCTTAGCCTTTTTCAGGGCAGCCATGAATGTAAGCAGAAGAAAACAGAAAAGGAAATAAATTCTGTTTAATACAGGGTGAAGGTAGGTTAAATCTGCCTCAGTGCTTGGAGTAGCAGGGGTAACAAAGCGTTTCCCTTTGGTATCACTTGATTTCTAATATACTCTTGGACAGGGCTCCACTCAGCTTTTCATCTTTACTCCGACTCTTTGTCACTAGATTTTTCTATGTTCTATCAATATAAATAAAAAGATTTTTATTTTATTTTATTTATTTATTTATTTATTTTTAATCAGAAAAGAAAACAATGTACAAGTTTATCTGAAAAAATATAGTTTTTCTATTCCTCATTTATTTCCCAGTTAGGAAAAACTTCTTCCCTGTTCTGCAGGCTGAAAGCCATATTTTCAAATAAATAGCAGAGGCACTGTGAGCTTTTTAACAGATTTACATGATATGTAACTGAGATATGTTTTGCTCCAAACCTTAGCTGAAAGTGTAAGGCTGTTAGTATTGCAAAGCTTTTAAGAACAAGGAGTAGCACAAAGCAAAAGCAATCTCTCTTCTACCAAATCACCAGCCAGAAGCTGTCAGTGTTGCATAAATTGGATGGTCATTAATTCCCCTGGCAAGAAACTGTTCCCATTCAGCCTTGAGCTGCACCTTGTTGTAAGCGTTAGAATCCTAAAAGAGATCAAAGCTTGCCCCAGTGTCTTAAAGACCTCTAAACATTTTAATTCATGTTCATAAAATGCATTATTTCACTGGCAAATTTATAAGATTAATACTTAAAATATTTTAGAAGCAAATACATTCACATTTGAAATGCATCATAAATGAATGCATCATAAAATTGTTCATAATATAATATAGTAATTGCAAGTATTACTTGAAGAAATTATGACAAAGCAGCATTAAGGTTTGGGTGGTTTTTTGTTTTTTTGTTTTTTGTAACGATACCTAGCAATGAATACTGATGTACTCTTACTAGCTTAGTAAGAGAAAATTTCTTTTTCCTTCAACAGGAGATCATTTACACTTCATAGAATCATAGAATGGGTTGGGTTGGAAGGGACTTCAAAGATCAAGTATTTCCAGCCCTCTGCCACGGGCAGGGATGCTGACAACTAGATCAAGCAATAAATCAGGCTGCCTAGTGCCCCATCCAACCTGTTCTTGGACACTTTAGACATGGAGCATCCACATCTTCTCTGAGAAGCCTGTACCAGCATCTTGCCACCCTCTCTGTGACAGAATTCCTCCTCACATCTCATTTAAATCTCCCCTTTGGTTTAAAACTATTTCACTCTGCCCTATCACAATCTACCCATGTAAAAAGTTTATTTCCCTCCCATGTAAAATTTCCCTCTAAATATTTAATGTGAGGTCTCCCCTAAGACTCATCTTCTCCAGACTGAACTTGGTAAAATATTGTTTGATATTCTTGCTTCCAGTTATCTTCCAATAAAGAGTTAAAGTTGAAATTCAGAAAAACATTGCAAGATATCTAATGATCATGCCTGGGCTACCAAGTGTGACATTATATATGCCAGAAGCATAGAGCTGCATTTGTTCATACACACTTTGTTGATGAGTATCTGTTGAGTGATATGTGCTGCATTCAAATGAGCAATTTTGAGTAACTTTTGGTACCAGAGTTCCTTTTTTCTGACAACCTCAGTGGGCCAAGCAGACTTTCGATAAGGCTTTTGCTGTTAGTGAGTAGTTTGATGTTGTTGTATTTCAAGCTTTAAAAGGTCACAAAAAAATCAAAAGAATATGTGAAACTCTCTTAGACCTTTGGATGTCTCCATGTGCTGCCTTGCCATTACTGTGTTATACCACACAGTGTCAAACTTAAATAAGTCAGATGTGGTGTCTGTGTTTTCCAAATGATGGGGCTCCTGCAGAATCTCCTCTTTCATTTTGGAATCATATCCCAGTCCTTGCTCATCATTACTATTCACAAAAGTTAAATCTGTTCATCCTAATGTGAATTTAAATGTAAGTTCTTTTCTCTTGGGCCTATGAGTACAAAGTCTTGCACTTTTTAAACATGGGATCCCTGTTTCATTTAGCTCTGCACAGTGTAGGAAATCCTTTTACTAATGCACACAAGTAATTGTGGTCTTTGAATTTTTATCTGCCAGTGATTTCCACCAGATTCTCGCCTTTTTAATAATCATAGGAAGAATGGAAATTTGTAATGATGTGTAATTTCATAATAATTATTTTCGGTGATTTTGTGAATATAGAATTATTGTGTTATTATTTTTTTGTTGTTTTTTTTGTTCTTTTAAAACCTGGTAGCCATCCAGATATTCTGAATGTGCTTACTTGATAAATGGAGAGGGCTTTCATTCTCAGTTGTTTGTTTACTACCCTTTCAAACATTCTGAGTATCAGTTCAGTATTTAGTGAAATAGTACGAAAAAAACCACAACATCTGTACTACAGCTTCAATGACACTACGTTTATTTTTGCTCTTCAGCAGGAAATCAAATATAACCATGTATTTATTATTTATGTTTGTATGTTTTTTAAATGATTCAGGACTTAAGGGGTGCTAACAAAAGTGGAAAATAAAGCATTTGTGCTTTATTTAAGTAAAACAGCCCAAGCATGAAAGTGCTATGCTGGATGTAACCTGTTGTTAGTATTCTGCCTTCTTGAATGCATTCCTGCTACTAACTGAGAGATCAGTTACACTTTATGAAACTACTGAGGAGAGTTTATCAGTCCCAAATAGTATTAATATACTTCATTTTATGCTATGTTAATGCTATTGGAGTATTATCAGCAAGACTTATCAGACAAGTTTGAGTTGTGGGAACACCTTAGTTTTTCTTTTTATTTATTTATTTTTTTTTCTTGACATGAATATTAATGTATGGTATAGGTATTGAAATTATCTCAGGTATTTTGACTTCAGTAGAAATGCGAAGAAGAAAATATCTTCAGGAATGAATCATTCATTAAGAATTGCTAATACAGAGAGGTTCTTCATCACATTAACAAAATAGAGCACTGCATGATCTTGATTCTGTTTTAAGAAAACATCTATTTATAGCACTATATAGAGTATTAAGAGCTTTTTCCCCACAAGATTTAAACTTCTAGCTTATGTTCAGATAGAAGAAGCATTCCAATTCATCAAAATATTTTTAAAGAAGTATCTAGAGGAAAACAAAATCATAAATTACTCATGTAAATTTTTTTTCTGTTGCAAATCTTATTGAAATTACTGCGCTTAGTCCAGGAACATATGCACTCTCTCAAGTTTAAATTCTAAAAGTGAGTTTGACATAATGTTTCAGAAGAAAATGAAATAATTTTTGAAATTGCTGTATGGAAATTAGAACAAATTTCAGTTGCTATTCTAATGATTTGAAATTGATATTTTCAAACTTCTTTTGTCTAGAACAAGGTTTCTCATAAAATCCTTTTTGACTGTTCTTGCTTTGTGAAAAGACATTGATGAGCAGGCATGGACTGAGGCATGACTGTACTTCATCTCACACAAAAGATGAAATGTTTTGTATGTTTCTTTTTTCCTTGATCTTTTTAGGTAGTTAAAGTCTGAGGACAGAATGTTAACAGCTTCTTACATGTACTCTGATTTATACTGAATTTGATGAGGATGATTATAGTGACAGTGGCTGCAGGATTCATGATTCTGTAATTGTCTGAAAAATTCTGAGCTATCCACCAGGAAGACACTGCATAAGAACTATCTGGAGGAGAAACTGAAGTGCAAAGGCAGAGGTTTTCATTAAAACAATGTGCTTTAAAAGATTGCTTTTTTTTCTGATAATTCTAGTTGTGATAAAGGACTGTAGATATTCTACTCAAAAGCAACCATGCCTATTTTAATTCAGAAGGTCCCCAGTGAAGTTCTGGAAATCTAGAAGGAAACGTAAGAGAAAATTTTCTAATTTCTCTCAGTGTCAATGGGTTTAGAATATCAGAGAATGAAAATGCCGTGTAAATTCTACCTTATTTTCATGAAAAGAAGAAAGGAGACAGGTCTCACTTCCAAAGAGGAGCTTTGGTGATGAAGACAATGTATAAGCTGTCTTTGATAAGCAGGGTGTCTTAAGGAAGCTGAGATTACTAATACATCAGTATAAGTATACACAGAAGTAGAACTCAGTACATTGCATATTGCATTTTACTGTATGTTTTCATATATAATTCCCATCACATCTGTATTTTCAATTTCCTCTTCTCTGTGCATCTCACTGAGTGAACAGTAAATAAAATCTCAGTTGGCATTCTCGCACTGATCTCTTTCTTGGGACTGTATTTTGTTATGAGTACCTCATCCATCTGCTTGCTCTCAGATTCCCTCTTGGGATTGGAACACAGGTGCTATTGTAAAAGAATTTATTGAATATTTTATAAAATCTGCCTTTTGTTTACAAGTACTAAAAGGTCACCACCCTTGTTTATTGGGATTTCAGCTCTGCTATGCTGACTATGTGGAACTATTCATATAAATGATATCAATAAAAAGGTGGGCATAACCTTTAAGGTAAAAGCCAAATTAAGCCAAGGGTTTTGAAAGGCATACTTTACTGCAGTATAACTTTACTAATTTAAAAATGTAACCACTTATTGCCCTTGAGGGCATCAAGAGTGGAGTTTCTGGTTTCTTGATAGCTGAGGACATTCCTAGCATTGAACCTGATATTTCTCGGTACCTGAATAGGTTATATGTGACAAAACACTTCAGAAAATCAACACATCTTATTTGTTTTCTCTCCCTTAGAAAAGACTCCTGTGTGTATTCAATATTAGAAGTAGTCAGTACTTTGAAAACAGACATACTTAAAAATATGGAGCAAGATTCCTTTTTTAGCAGTCCAGTTTCTTGTTCACTTTCATCTGAATTTGTGAAGACCCTCTGCATCACTGCAGTGCTGCATACTGAATATCTAGACAAATTGAAGGCTCTCCTTAATGCCATAATAGTTGAATGAGCAGACTATTACTTGATATTTAATTGAAATATAACATTTTATACTGCCTTTGGTTTAACCTTCAAAAAGTTGAAAATTGTAAAAGTGAAAAGTACCAACTGCATCTCTTTAAATGACAAATGGAAAATCAGCTTTTAGACAGATATGAGCAGCAGTGGGAAGGCTGTTTGCATTTTAGAAAACATGTCTCACATGTGATATGGATGCTTCTGTTAAAATCAGCAGTATGTCAAATGTTTTGATCTGTCATATATTTCTTTCATAATTTAATGCATGTGTAATTTCATTGTTGGATTCTGCAATTCTTGAAGAGTAGAAATTTCAAAAGAAGCCTTGCTTGCTTGTCCTGAAAGCTCTGTCTGTCTAGCAATAGGCCAGTCCCTATGATGAACTTTATTGCACCTTTTATTGAACAAAGCAGAGCTTAAGAGACTTCACTGAAGAAATTAAATAGGGGTCCAAAGAGTTCAGCATATTTATGAGTTCTTACATGGAACAGCCAAAAGTACATATGGCTGCAACAAAGCCATATTTTTTACATCAGAATATCTGCCATTGTCTTCATTTTCTTGAAAGCTTTTTAGTGGTATTAATTTTTTTTGTTGCTTTAGGTTTCATAAAAGAAATTTTATTAAATGTCAGGAGATTTTTTTATTCTTAAGAAAAAAGGGAGCTTTGAAAGGATCTTAACAAAGAACAAAATGATGGTGATTTTCTTCACTGTTGCTTGTCAACAGTTTTCTCAAATGTTTCATGGCTCCTCAATTGCAGAACTTGCATTCTTACCTCAAGATAATCAGCCAGCTTTCAGAAATTATCTCAGGGATGCCAGCTGCTGGGTACCCATGTGCAGTAGCATGGCAGTTTTATCACAACTTGTATGAATGCGGGAGTCTGGGTCCATCTGAGTCAGATGCAGGTCTTAAAAGAATACTAAGGTAGCCTTATACTTCAGTCTTTCTCTTAGCTCAGTGACAGCTACAAGAACATACATGAATTATATAAAATTCTTCACCCATCATAGCAGATGCCTAAATGGAGTCCAATGCATCCTTACAGGGATCAGATGACACAAGAGAGAGGTAAATGTGTCTGGACTATTGGCTTTTTCTGAGACTCAAACAAACATATTTGAAAGCTGTGCATTTCTTATAGCATGTTGTCTGTGTAAGGAATTGGACCTGATCCCACTGAGGTTAACACTGCATCAGTTAAGATGTTTTTTACAGATATGTTTGAAACAAGGCACAAATGCTTTAGTTGCAAAAGCCAATAGGACAATCTAATTAAATACGTTGCACATCCACATCTTGAAAACATCAGGTATATGTTGTACTCCTGGTGATTTTGCAGAAATCCATGTTGCAAATACTAGTAATAAACTTGTAAGGAGGCAATCAATTTTCTACACCCTCTAGGTAGATACTCATCAAGACAACTAACATGACATATCAAAGGTGTTTTATACTTTTCATTCTGTATTACTGAGGGGTATATAGCAACCCAGGATATTTCTATTTAAATGTTAGCAACAAACTGGAATTAGTTATTGACAAATAAATTTCATAGAGAGTCAGTAATCTGTGATGGTAGATAATAAAACTAATCCACCACAAAAGAAAACAATGAAGGTCTGAATTTTGTATTCCAAAGAAGACTTGGGGTCACTGCATAGATCTGTTCTGTCTTACATTGTAATATTTTTATTTTTCTTAGCCCTGTTATCCAAGTAACATTATCTATTATCTAGGATATTCTTAATCATCTGCTGGAGAAGAAAATTGGAGTGTTCCTTAAAGATGGAATGTTAAATTAAATTAAACTAGTCTAGTTATAATTCTTTCACATAGTGAAACCTGAATCACTCTTCACTCTTTTTTTCTTGCTTTACATTCTCTCATAAATGTGAGCTTCAAAATATATAGCTACCTCTGATCATATGTCCTCCTGAGGAACAATGGTAGCATAAATTTCATATTTACCCTTTAAGTTTTTAAGCTCTTTTTTTCTTATTGTTCTGCTTTCATTAGAAGAATCTTAGAAGAGGATAACTTATTCTGAGTTTAGATTAAAAAACAATATTTTCAATTATCTTAAATATTCCAGTTCAATAAAACTCTTCTACATCCCAGTAACAGATGTTTTAGCCTGATGTTAGAGATAGAGGTGCATGCATTTTGAAGGACAAGTCCAAATAAAGTGTCCCAAGATGTAAGTTGTCCAAGATATTCTCATTAAAAAAGTGTTCTTAAACAAAAATAATATGATTTTTCTTTAGTGTCTGAACTGCACTTATCACAGTCTTGATACAAGCATTTGCTAATCATTCTGAGTTAACATTTTTGATGCACCAGTGTTATTTATGGTACAGTCAGGGTTGATTTTTGTAATCTTGTGACCAGGGAAGCTGCCACCTTTCCACACCAAACACAGACCAAGTAATTAGCTATTATATTTCCATGTGCATAGAGAATACTGATTGGTTCAGATGTTCTCTGAGTCAGTATCTGAATAATGCTTTCCCAGTTACTGGACTGCTATCTGCTTCTGTGCCATTCTTTCTTATTATTTCTATACATCAGCCAAATTATTCAGGTACTTCAGTGTTAAATTTTTTTGAATAATGGTAAGCTAAGATGGACAGATATTGTTAGGATGTAGATTCATAAAGGTGTCATAATTCAATCTGATGGGTACATTCAATTTCAATTGTTGTAATCTATTTAAAAATGAAAAAAAAAAAAGAACAAAAAACAAAAAACATTTCTTTTGATTTGGGACAACTTTCCTACTACATATAATTTTGAGATAAGCCTTATAATTTGACTAGCTGTGGTCCTGTATTTAATTGTGGATCATTCACATCTTTATAAACGTACATTAATTCTTAAGCATATGTCTTAAGCAAGGTAGAAATTATAGTGCATATCAACACACTGTTGGTGGTATTTGATTCCACAGAGTTGCATTGCCAAATCAAAACTGCACAGATAAGATAAAGAATAGTTAGGAAGTGAAAAAATGAAACTTAGCTTTAAAATGGAAGTTGAAGGGGATGTATAACCATTGAATAAGTATAGACTGTGAGAGATAAATATGTCAAGTAGAATTTATAGGAAAAAGATTAGAAGTTAAACTGATAAAATAGGCTTTTTTTTGTTTGTTTGTTTTTATGCTATCCAGATCATCAAAATCATTTTTGTTTCAAGGCCACCTATCACATATGCAGCATCATAGAGCTTAATCTATATTACTTCAGTACAGTTTTTTAAGTTTAGACTATATTTTACTAGAGAGATATTGACAAATAAGAGAGAATTCACAGAACTGCAATAAAATTTATCAAGAGGAAAGCTATAGCACTCATAATTACAGTGAAGGAGTTGGAAATAAGGTTCAAAACCCAGAAGGCAAATATGTTTCATAGAAACTAATAATTGATTTTCAGTATTTGAATCCTGAGTTTGGGGCACAATGTTGGCAATACTGCTCTGCTTTCTGTTATCCTTGTTTCTCAAGGACATTTTTGCATTGTGATAGTGGGAAATCATAATGATAGAAAGCAATTCTGTTTTTAGCCTGTTGAATAAAAGAAAAGTATGTGTTAACCAGTACTACTACTGACGTACAGTAGATACACAAAATGAGAGCTGATTTTCAGAATTTGCTCCCAAACTGAAATTTAGTTCTGTAAGTATATACTAAATTGAGAGAATAGAATTAGTTTACAATTTGCCTCAGATATCTACAAATACTTTGTCAAATATATTTATCAGTAGCTACAAATACATTTAAATTATGCAATTAACAGGGTCTTCAATAGAAGTTCAAGTGTAAGAGTTGGACTTGATGTTTCTCATGGGCTCAGGATATGCTATGATTCAAATCTAAAATAAAATTTCAGGAAATCTTTTATGTACTCTGAGATGGTTCAAACTCACTGATGTTTCTTTTTATTTTTTTCCCATTCATGGTCTCTGGTTCTGGAAGATTTTAAAATGTCCTGTCTGAGAGGCTGTTCACACAGTTGTCCTGCGGTACTGCTAGAAGGCAAATAACTGGAAATTTGCTTATCTGTAATTGTATGAACACCAGTAAGCTACTACAGACTACTAGAAAGACAAAATCTTTCGTAACATGCTCACTGCTGAGCACACTGGAAAAGATTTTTCTGTAATGCTTACATTGTCCAAGGTCAACTAAGGATTATTTCTATATATTTATATGGCAGAAGGAAAACACTAGACAGGTACTCTTACAATATTGAATGACAAGCTGAATTTAAGTAAATAAGCCTTTGTTGTTTTGTCATCATTGTTGTCTTGTGTGAGTGAGCTCTACTTGAAAATAAAGCAATTACTGTGACAAGGCATTTAAGTTCCTGCAATAGCTCATGAGAAATATGTAAGAGAATATTTGCCTGGATGGGTATTAGTTAGCAAAATGGAAAACTATGAAGTAATCAAATATTTTTCCAGTTGATAAGACTAAAAGGAAAATAAAGTGTGAAGAAAAAAAGAAAGATTGTGCACCATCACAAGTCTAGCAATGTAACTGAGCAAGAAAAGACTAGGAATTTCTTAGGTATTTGGTGACAGTGTACAGAAACTCTGCACAGATCTTCAAATTTTATGATGGCATATTTAACAAACTTGTATTTGTTAGCTAAAATATATACCTTAATGTACAATGTGTAGAAGTCATATGATTTCACAGGGATTTTGGGTAGGAGCTTGTATTTGGGCTACATGCTGTGGACTTCATCAGTATTTTTCACACCATTAGGAAAACAAAAAATTTACACAGATTTTAGAGCACTCCATTATGAGAAAGAGATCCTTTCACATTTCTTTGTTTCAGAAGTAACCTAGAGGGAAAAAAGATGGGTAGATAAGACTTGATAAAAAGCATGTCAAAACATGTGATGTATATAACGATTTTTTTGTTTATTACATGCAAAGGTTTTTTTAAAACATTGTGAAAACTATCTTCAGTTTTATTTGAATTACCAAATAAACCCACAGTTCTGACAGATTATTACTAACTACAGTTTGGAAATCAATAGACAATATCCAAATCCTTCATAACAACTTCTTACTTAAATTGCAACAGGGACTATTTGAAGAGAAGACCAGACAGGAGATGACACCATCCTACATAAGGCAGGAATCATCCTTCCTTTCATAATCTAATTATTTTTACACTCTAGGTCAGTAGTGTTGATTAGCTAATACTTAACGTAAAGACAAATTTTGGTGTAGTGTAGATAAAGATCTGTGAAACAGTGTTTTGTTTTGTGTTGTGTTGTTGCTGTATAGTGATTTTGAAATCAAATACATTCAGCTAGTACATTAAAAACAGTTTATTTCTTAGTGTAGTGACTTAAACAATCCTCTAAGGCCATATAAACTTGTTTTCTTCTATGTCTTTGTCAGTACTAAGAGTTCACCATGTTATTTTTTTTTCTCTTTTATTACAGTGCAATCATACTGTGTTTTCTTTGAGTAACTGAAGTTAGGTGCTATATATAAGTAGTTTACATTGTTCCTTCCAACAAGCCTATGTCAAAATTGAATTTTATCTTTCACGCTGTTTCTTGTTCACCTAGATTTATTAGGTTCCTTTGAACTTTTTAAATTATTTTTTCTAGTCATTAACTGTTTCCTATTTCCCATAATTCATAAGCAGTTCACTGAAATTAGCACTGAGACAGCCTAACTCCTGCTACCACTGGCATTTTAAGCACCATGTGAGACAGATGTAATCTGGACAGGTTTAGACAACAGAAGGTCTGAATGCTGGCAATCTCTTAATGAATGTGGGATTTCAGGAGTTTCCAGATCATAGGTTTGGGTGCATGCCCATGCACATCCCAACAGGATGTTTGGATGAGATCTGCACTTACATCCTCATCAGCCCTCCTATCTTGGCTTCTGTTGACAAAAAGTGGCAAATGGAGTAGAATGAAGTCATGCTCTTTTCCAAGAAAGGTTCCTTGATCTGCTCTGTGAGGACTTCAGAGTGTTCACAGCATCCACACTTGTGATGTTTAAATTGTCTTTAGTGTTTTATAAGGACACTGCGGTTACACTGTGGCTACTAAGAGAACAGTGAAGTAGTTAACAAGGACCAGCAATGCTTTTGGGAAAAAAAAAAAAAAAAAAAAGCCTCTCACAATGAATTCAGTCTGGAAGTCTGGATATCTTTCCAGCATGCTTCAAAAAAAGGTTTACTTCCTAATCAAGTACCTGGTTAAAGTTACCTCTGTAAAATGCATGCATATGGATTGTGCATCTCCGGAGAGAAAATTTCTTTCCTCATATGTGATATAATTGCCTGCGTGAGGCAGGCAGGTAGAAATTTGTACTGCTCTACAAAAGCACAACACAAAATACAAGGCTTTCAGAATCAACAAATTTCAATCCATTTCACATTCTCTTGGACCAAGTTACTTTGAGGTCCTTGATGTGACTGCAGTCCTGGGAGACCTGTCCCAATTGAGGTGTCTCTCCTGATTTCCTGTCTGATTGCAGCTCTAGTCAAAATCTCATTTTGGCATTGTCAAACCAGTACATCCTTTCTCTCTCAGCTGCATGACCTCTTTATGAGTGATATACTGCCTTCTTCCCTTGGCTGCATGGTATGTTTTCAATACTCTTCTAGAACAAACAGCACAGTACTTTAAGTTAGTGTAAATTACTTGAATGAAAATAAGGTTGGAGTCATTATTTGGCTGAATATTTTATCACTAAATGAAACCTAAAAAATCAATAATATCCCTGCAAATTCTAAAGCCTCATTTTTATATTTTTTCCCCTCTAACTGTAAATCAGATAGAGAACTTAATATAGCAATGGCAGTGCAGTTACCCTAATGCAGATGTTCAGTGTAGGCTCATGAATAAGGAAGGTATCTTAAAAAAGCTGGCCATTTTTGTTTGTAAGTTTATAGGTATGTTCTTCAGGAAAAACAAGCAGACAAAAAAAAAAAAAAAAAAAAAAAAAAAGACTTAACACCATGAACTATAACTATTCTTGTAATTAGAAAAAAAATTGTCAAACAAGACATCTGAATATATATTTCAACTGTATTTATCATCCATTATAACATTATTATATCATGTTATTAACATCCTCTTCAAATGTTATTTAAGCCCATTCTTACCTATTCTTAGATAGCACACGTAAGGAAGGCAGGTAAGCAGTAGGGACAAGAGATTTTTGTTAATGTAGCTTGTACTTTATCTGCCATTAAAAAGATTTTTCTGTCAAGTTTAAATATATCCTACCCTACTTATTTTCACTTTCCAAACAGACTTCCTAAGAGAAGGTGAGCCTCTAAATCACAGTTATTAGAAATGTAGGAAAACTGAGTTTATCTTCCATCAGAAAATTCCCCCTCGGTTTTCCAGTCCTGTATCACCACACACGTTTGTAACTGCAAGAAACTATGAGACTGTTAATCAGGACTGATTAATTTAAAAGAATGTATTACTTCTTAAACCTTCACTGGAATGCGAAGGATCAGAAAATAGATCATCATAATCCAGACAGCCACACTAGTTCTCCATTTCCTGCCTTGAATGTACTTTGGCTTCCGTACAGCTGATAAAATTGCATATGACAGTGACTGCAGAACATTTAATATGGAAGATGATTAATAGCTTTTCTTAATATCAACATCATATTCTTTGCATGCAGTGTTATTTGGCACAACGCATACCATATGATGTTTATGAAGAACCAAATTAGGTGAGATGTTGAATTTTGGCTGCTTTATAGCTGCTCTTTTAACTAAAAGAGTTTAGATAGTTAAAAGAATTAAAATTCAGCTCTTCTTAAACTGATTTTTCATCTTAAATATTGGCAGTAACATTCAATATATGAAATAAACATAAGAAATTCTCTGGTAGAACAATTTCAGTATTTTCTAAGTTGTAAGGCTAGTTGCTTTTTGTGCAATTGCATAATTTAATAATTGTTTTCACAGAGGTAAATTCTAACCCAAATGGTAAGAATTGGGAAGTGATACATATCAAACAAAAAAGGTAGATGAAACAGGAATCCAACGTAAGAGCTGGAAAGGTTGCACACAGCATTCAGATCTGTTAAAGATCTTCTATTTGACCTTGGAATGTCAGTTAATGTGTCTGTATGCTCATATTTTTGATGAGTGTAGAATAATAGAATCATAGAATTGCGCAGGTTGGAGAAGATCTTAAAGATCATTTAGTCCAACCACAACCCAACCATGCTACCGTAACTAGAAACCCTCCACTAAATCATGTCCCTGAGCACCATATCCAACTGGTTTTTAAACACATTCAGGGATAGTGTAAATATATTTAAAATTCTGAAGTGCTTTCAATCATGATGAGGAGGCTATTTAAATATCTTAAATAATTAGAAATGGCAATTGCTAAAGAGACCATAGTGTACTGTCAACAAGTACAGGACTAAAGAAAGAAAACTGCAACTTTTCTCAATTCAAAACACCACTAATGTATCTTTTATTTGTTGTTGTCATCATTCATCCTTTATGTGTCATGTATCATGTTTCCTTTTGAAGTAAGAGCTACAAAATTGCTGCAAAGCAATAATTCTAGATTGCAAGGTAATATATTATGTGCTGTGAGTATTAACTGTGGCAAAGTGATGAGAACAGTAAACAATTTTTAGGTACCCCCTGAAGGAACGATTCATCTTTTCTATGACACAAAGTAGAATTTCAGCCTCTGGGTTAAAAATAAGAAGTGCCTGACCTTGAATTATGAGCTAACAGTTCCAACTCTCCTACCTCTTCAAACATAATACAGTTCTTCCTTGATTTCAGTTCCTAACTTCCTTGAGCTTTCTAGCATCTTTTTGCCGTAAATGAACTGTATTTTCCACACCAGCACTGGCATGCTTTGTCAGAGGCTGTCAGGGGAGAGAGATAACCATTGCATATGCACTCCCTCAGGAGAGTTCCTTCTTAATGATTAAGTATCTCTATTGGTACAAATTTCTGAATTATTCCTAATCCTGAATGTTCTATAAATTGGTCTGGTAGTACTTCAGGGCTTGTTTGTTTATGGCAGCATCTGTCCCATTCTCGAGCTGAATGCTAAAATTGTTTATAGCTTGTGTAACACAGTGTTGAACATGAGGTGTTTCCTGCAGGTATTTTCCAAACACTACCAGATATTCAAACAGTTTAGGTCCCTTAAGAGGAAGACTTGAGGGATTTTTCTTTAAAATGCTGTTGTGGTTTGATGATTTTCTATTTCCGATATTCCACATCAATACAACATGTAGTGCAGTGGGATTTAAAGAGTTAATGCTGCAGTCTCATGGATTTTTGATAGTTTTGTTTCAGTAGAGAAGAACTTCAGCCCTTGGAAGTCTTCTTTGTTCCGTTTCCATTTTCCATTCAGAGGGAAAGACAAAACTGCTCACAAGTCATGGAACATTCTCTTTCTGCTTGTCTCTATGGTGTGTGCACTGTAGCCATCTTGCCTTCAGCATCAGAGTAAAACCTTTAGTTTTCATATATACTCTCTCATTTATTTTATTTGTTAGCTTCAATTCCAATTATATTGTCTTATATTGTGTTATCTCTCATTCCACTATCATTAGTTTTCTCACTTAGTTCCTTGCCTTCATTTTGTTTAGAGGCCCATTTCCCTACCTTTTCTCTTCTCGCTTTCCCCCTTCCCCAGGGCATGTATCCATTAGCTTGATTAGTCACAGAACCAGGCTGAACCAAACCAGAAACATGACAACTGCTTGGATTCTTTTTGTGCAAACTCTTCATTGGCTACACCTGTGCTGTTTCACACATTCAATAGTTTCTCTGTTGAGATGTCTATCTTGGCATCTTTTTCTTATTACTCATCATCTAGAAAGAAAAAGAGAAAAGGAAAGAAGAAAGGAAAGAAGGAAGAAAAGAAAGGAAAGAGAAAAAGAGAAAAAGAGAAAAAGAGAAAAAGAGAAAGAAAGAGAGAAAGAAAGAGAGAAAGAAAGAGAGAAAGAAAGAGAGAAAGAAAGAAAGGAAGAAAGGAAGAAAGGAAGGAAGGAAGGAAGGAAGGAAGGAAGGAAGGAAGGAAGGAAGGAAGGAAGGAAGGAAGGAAGGAAGGAAGGAAGGAAGGAAGGAAGGAAGGAAGGAAGGAAGGAAGGAAGGAAGGAAGGAAGGAAGGAAGGAAGGAAGGAAGGAAGGAAGGAAGGAAGGAAGGAAGGAAGGAAGGAAGGAAGGAAGGAAGGAAGGAAGGAAGGAAGGAAGGAAGGAAGGAAGGAAGGAAGGAAGGAAGGAAGGAAGGAAGGAAGGAAGAAAGAAAGAAAGAAAGAAAGAAAGAAAGAAAGAAAGAAAGAAAGAAAGAAAGAAAGAAAGAAAGAAAGAAAGAAAGAAAGAAAGAAAGAAAGAAAGAAAGAAAGAAAGAAAGAAAGGAAGGAGAAAAGGAAGCTTCCTTGGTTTAGGGCTTTGAGTGTTGGGTCTGGTCTTGTTCAACATCTTCATCAGTGACCCGAATGAAAGGTTAGACTGCACCCTCAGCAAGTTTGCTGATGAAACAAAGCTGGGAGGAATGGCTGACCCAGCAGAAGGCTGCACTACCATACAGCAAGACCTGGCCAGGCTGGATTACTGGATGACAAGGAATTCTGTGATGTTCAACTGGAGAAAGTGCAGAGTCGTATACCTGCGGGAAATAACCACATGCATGGTCTTAGTTGATCTTAGTGGTCTTTTGTGATTGTGTGTTTTTTTTATTTCCAGAAATCTCTTCAAATCCCCATGATTCTCTGATTTATGCATATATGTTATAATTTAAAAAAATTATGATTTTCAACTGGAGTTGCTGAGTGAAATTGCATGTCTCACTGTTACTATTACTCTTATTATGAATAAAATTTTCTGAATGAGCACTTAGACATTAAGAATTCCTCACATAGTATGAGGCAGTGCAGCATGTAAATGGTCCAAGTTTAGACTCTTTTAAACTATCTAGCTATTGACTTCAGCAAATATTTTCTCAGAAGTCTGTGCTGAGCAAGTGATTACACTTTTTATGGAAGGGACTTGAAAACACAGGAAGTATGCAGGGAGTGAGCCCAACTTTTTCCAAGGAAGCTAGTTTGTCTTGGGAAAGGAGGATGCATGTTCCTGTTCTAACTCCTCAGAGGGACATACTTTCTGTCTTTCTCTTTCGTTTCACTGCAGAAAAGTATGATGTTTATGACACAGAGTGCTATGATATTTTTTTTAGAAACACATACTGTGCATGCAGAAGTACTGGGCATACAACCTGTGACGCGTGCTGTTAAAACATGCACCACATCTGTTAAATTGTTGAGGTCATTCGGATGTGGAGCTTTAGCAGTGCAAATGGCTTTGTTGTAGCTGTTGAAGTTTTCCTAGCCACTTCACCAAGAAGAGTCAAATGTAAACAACCTTTGAAAGCTTGTTGCAAAACATCAGTAAGACTTTTCCTGCCAGTAATCATAAAGTGAAAGGTTTGTTATCTTGCTGTTTTCTATCATGCAAAAAGCTTTCAATGACATTTTCTTTTGCTAAGGCAGTTCTATATGTGATGATGTAACTTAGTTTGACTAAATATCAAATGTGACATTAAGGACATAGAACAGAATGTAGTATTCTTAGAGACCCTAGGTTATTATTTTGGATAAGACAGTTTGCTAGACTTACCTTTTTATTAGCAGATTGTTAAGGAGAAAGGGAACATCCAAGCACGTGGATGACAGAAATGCCCCAGAACTGGTCTTAGCTTGTTGCCTAAAGGTGCATTTGCAATGCAAAACTATAGTAATGTCTATAAGCAGATTATGTGGTTTTGAGCATTATTTTTTAAACTTTAAACTTTTTAAGTGTGTTTACTTTTTCACTGATATCCTTCAGGTCTGATATGTCTGAAAGTGAAAGTTTAAGCATATGCTCCTAAATTAAAAAGCTAAAATCAGAATAGTCTTCATTTATAAATGTTTGATCAACTGTACTGTCTCTGTCAGAGAGGAGTGTTGGCATTTATCTAGTAAGTCTTTGCTTCAAGTTGATGGTGACTCAGCTGGCAGCTAAAGAAAAATAGAGAAGAACAAATGTGTTAGACTCGAGTCAAACCATCACAATGAGGGTTCAAAATTGAATTGCAGGCATATAGTATGATGGTATTTTTCATTCCATGAGACTGCTGGCTTGTGATGCTATGGAGAAATGCCTGATTAAAAGCAAGGCTGCAAGTTAATTCCCAACATGCTCCTTGGCAGCTTTTTCATTTCACTTATAGGTAGGAGCAGGTGGTATCATTTAGAATTAAATACTTCATGTCTAGGTTGGCAGGAAAACAGCGTTTAGTAATGAAATGTCCCTGAAATGAATCTCATTAATTGTTCACCAATTTGTGGTAATTTTATTTATATTTGCATACTTTAATGCAGGTACAGTGGAACATCACATATTCAAATTGTACTTAACACCGTGTTGAACTAAAAGCAATAAAGGACCTGAATTATCTCAGAACAAAAGATCTTGTAAAGGTTTTTTACTGAAGTAAGGAAGTGTTATTTTCTGTTAAGTTGAAATTTAAAGGAGAGATCTTCACCACTTGTTAATTTGTAGTATTTTACAACCAATTTACTTTTGTTGAACAATGCAAAACATGAAATTGTGTATACCTTTTTCATAAGCTATGTAGCTATTTTTCATAATATTGTATAAGTGGTAGTTACGCTACATTTGTATGCCAGAAGTTGAGTTCAGTTTTGCACTGTGGGTGTATAATGGTAGCTGGATGGTGTTGTGGCAAATAAAAGCCTCCTTTTAAAATAATTATCCTTCAAACAAGGAATCACAATTTAACTCCAAATATACTTAGCAGGGGCTCGCTGGTTCATTACTGTGGGAGCTCCACTTTGCAGTTCTGTTTGAGGAGTCCCAGGAGGGAGAAATTACACATCCAGCTTTAAACCCCATCAGCTCCATTGGCTAATATAAAAGGGAAAAATAGAACTCTACCAATGTTATATCTTTGTCTTCCATGGATTACATCTTAAGCTTGGGGAATGCTTAAATCCAGTTGCCTACAAAATAAAGGGTCCAGAAATGGAAAGTATTCTATGCTGCCTCCGAGAGGGAACTTAGAGCCTAGTATAAGAAAGGGAAAACTGTAGTTCTAAATTGGGCTCCTACATTTGTGGTCACACTCTAAGTTTGTATGTGTGGTGGTTTCAAACTGATGTGCAACTAAACTCCACTGTACTGCTCTCTCATTCTTGCTCCTCAAAACAGCAGAAGAAAATACAATGAAAGAAGGTTTGTTGATAGAGGTAGCACTGAGATCCCTCACCAATTACCATCATGGGCAAAACAGACTCAGCATAGGGAGATTAATGTATGTTTGTCACTCCAAAAGTAATGCTTCCTCTTTATTTTCTTAGAAACTACAAGAGATACAAAGAGCACAATAACACTGTTTGATAGAGTGAATTCTCAGCTACAAAACACTCTTTTTCAACACAGCAGCTATGCATTTTTGCCAGCAATGAACAAAAGCCCACATGCCAAACTCACGAAATCCTGCATTGTGTCAGACTGCCTCTCTGCTGCCGTCTGTCACAGGGCAACAAGATGGAATGGAATATTGGTGGGAAGGTTAAATTCCTACTGACATGCCACCAACATCCGTTGCTTCTTCTGTGGGCCAATAGGAGGGCACTATTTTTGAAGCAGCTCAATATTATTGTCAACTGCTAACAGAGATAAGTAATGAGAAAAGAAATGCCCCCATAACACCGTTCCTGCAGAGGTTCCTTCGGGTGCAGCTCACCCTGCCCTCCCACCGCACAGCAGGCGGCGGTCGGGCCGCATCCGATGCTGCCCACCCCCCTTCGTGACCGCATGCGAAGATCAGCTCGGGAACGACTACTCGTCCTGCACGGACGAACCTCGGTGCCCACATGGCTGCCGCTCGCACATTTATCTGTCCTCTCTCCCTCTCTCGCTCCTCTCTGCGCAACAGCAGCTTTCACTTACATTTAAACCTGCTCTTCCAGTGGCACGATCGGCATGTGTGCTCATCGTTGTTTGTCTTTTTTCTATGCACGCAGGTAGTGCTGCAGCATTCCCATTTGAAGTAGCTTAGATCATATCCAGCACTTTTAGTTGCGCCACCACTTTTCCTATTACAACATCATTTTTCCTCTTGTGGTTTCTCAATCTGATGTACCTCATAAAACTTAGTTGTATTTCTCAGACTTCTGTGTTCTGTATAAGCAATTAGTTTAAAGAGCACCTCACTATCCTTATTTTCACTAAGCAAATATTTTGCATAATGAGACTTAGTCTGAGTATCTCAGAGACTCCGGACAGGACAACTGCAACTTGAAGAGTTTCTCTGTTGCATTTTCTTTTATAGCTTAGTTAACTGGGTATTAAAATAATTAGGAAATACTTTTCAGATACTTCAGATATCTTCAGCTGTAGAATACTTTATGCACAGGAGACAAGCTCCTTTTGCTGTTTTCTTTCTGCCTCTTTAAATTTCATACGATAATGACTTCAAAAGAGAATACATTGACCTTAATATGATAGAACTTTAATACCAGTGCATGGCTTTAATACTGACAGACATGATTACAACAATTAATGTTATCATAATGACTTTCTTCTTATTATTATTGTGATTCACTTTTCCATTATCAGCCAACATTAAGATCTGGCTTAATTTGAGACACACACGAACTAATGTGAACTAAAAACAACTCCATGATTTCATTACAACTCATTAGCTTTGCTGTTAAGTACAGTAAACAACTTGAAAGTTTAAGAAAAAACAATTTTGTTTTTAATGTATTTAGTATTTACATATGTATAAATAATCTTTAATTATATATATATATATATTATATATATACATAAATGTATATATTTTAGAAATATATGATGTCTTTATGTTTTCAGAAGGCTTGTAATTACATAATAGTAATGATGCAATAAATTCTTATGAGAAAAGCTCATAGATTCCTATAGAATATTAGATCTTATATTTTCCAAGTTACATAAACTTTAGACAGTGCTACAGGAAGAAAGTTTTTATATTCCAGTTTTTGAAACCCATCTGAAGAACATAAAGGAATTTTAGTTCATTTGCTGAATGTTTAGTGTTTACTTCAGCATAGTTTCCTTTAGGATGTATTGTTGAACACTTCAGAACTGAAGCACCTAAAATCATTTCCATGTTTATGAATGTAGGCTGACTTCTACCGTCATTTCATTGATACTCAAGCTTTATCCTTTGAAAACGATTTGACACATTTCTTTTCAAGTGAGAAACCTGTGAAATAATTTCATTCAAAGCCACCTATGATCTCTTTTTGAAGCCTTTTCAAGTCAAATCCTTTCACTGTCATGAAGAATTTTCCATTATCATACCCATTTTTTTTTTCCCTTATACATGCCATCCTTTTTGCACTCAGAGAAGACAGTGATGCTAAAGCTTTCCAGAATTTTGCTCTAAGATAACCCGTCCATTCTTAATATTGTGAGTGGGAAAAAGTAAACCTTAGGTGGAAGGGATAGCAGAAGATTACTGCCCTCCACAAATAGTAAATTTACAAAGAGATGGAACTATGGCTCCCACAGACTGTCCTGAATGGAACAATGAAGTGCAATTAAGATCTGGAACAGTTTGTGGTGATACTCGGTAAGTGAAGGGAGAAAAAATGGCATGGCTAGAAGAAAAGCGTGATAAAAAGATTAAAAGAAAAATCAATAAAAAGCTAAATAACCATATTCAGTAGCTATGAAAAGTAGCTAAGAAAAATGTCACGGTGTAGAAAATAGAGAACACTTGGTGATCTATTATATATCACAATTCAAAGTAGAAATTTTCCCCTCAGAATGCCATAATGTTGTGCAATTTGCTTTTGTTCTACTCCAGTTGGGAAATTCAGAGATATTACTCATTTCTACTTGGTACAAGAACACATATGGATACATAAGGCATATGCTTACTGCTAACTCAACAAGACCGAATCTAACTTGCTTCACATGCAACAGGCATTGAATTTTCAGATCCTTCATCTTTTTTTTTTTTTACCCCCTACCAAAAATATTGTCTTGCTAAGCTCTCTGCTAACTGGAGTCATGTTTCACATTCCATTTGCCTTCTGTGTCCTACTCCCTAATTCTTTACAGTTTAGAAATTCATAAATTGTTAACTCTTATCTCCTTATCCTGCTAGTTGCATTCTAATTAAATAGAAAATCTTTCTTATAAATTAATTTTTCCAGCTTCACTAATAATTTTGTTGATTTCTTTGATCTCTTTCTGTTGTGTTTATTTGAGACACAAAGAGAGGTAAGATGAAAGGAAGGTGGAATACAAAGAACTATTTTAGGGGGAAAATGCCAGGAGAAAAAGAAGCAGCAAAGATATACAGCATAGAATTAAGAGCAGCATTTGAATTAAATGTAAATGAATTATTCTTATTGAAACTAAATTAGAAGTGCATGATATTGACTGGGTTTTATCTACTCCACAAAGCAACATGTTTACTGTCAGCATCCACAGTTCATTGTTGTGAGGTTGCAATTAAACAGTTATGAACTTCCTGTTACTGCTTGTCTTTAACGTGAAAAGGAGTCTCCAAGGACACTGTTTACATGAACCTGTCTCCCTATAAACAAAGCCCAGTGACTTTTGGAGTGATGTAAAGAGCATTTTACTCCCCCTTGCTCCCACGATTTGGTTGCGTAGCACATACTGGAGAATAACTTCTGAAGAAAAAGTCATTGTTGTAAGTCGTTTCTTTTAGACTTTGTTCTAAATGTTGGTTATTGAGAAAACGGTATAAACAGACAAATTGGGTTTTGAACCCAATATATATGATACAGCAAATTGGTCTGTTTTACCAAGTTTTCCTTTAAAAAGGCTGGTTTTCATTAAATAAATACATATATCTAGGAAGTTTACCCATCAAGTTAATAAATGTATTCCTTGATTGACTTAGGGAATCCATTTCTGTGGAAAAATCAGAACCTTTCTGGTTTCTTCTTATAAATGTCACAGATGAAACGTATACATAAAATTGTTTGCAGTGGTCTATAAAGAGATGCAAAATGGACAAAAATAACTAGAAGATTGTATTTGGATTTCACATTTTCAAAATTGTTATTGCACAGATAATGTAATCATGTGTGACCATGGTAGGCTGTCATGGTGGGCTGAATTTCTTTATTTTTCTTGGACTGAACAATTAAAGCGATAATTTAGGAAAGAGGGAGAAGGAAATAACAAAAATTTTAAGTCCTTAGGTTAGGAGTCCTCTTATCTGAAGGACAGATAGTCTGAGGTTTTTACCAAGGCTGCCTGTACAATCATTAAGGAAGAAGAGACATCCCAAATGACAAATAATCTTAAATTGCCCTAATGAGATAACAATTATTATTATTATTATTATTATTATTAATCTGGATTGAGTTGTTAGAAAGGAAGTGAGGAATGCATCTCAGTCCCTCATGTGCAAACTTTATACACTACATAGGAGGTTCTCAGTGCTTAGCATTATCTATGACTTTATCATTTGTTTTACTGAACAATTCTATGTTGATCTATTTTTCTTTAATTGGTCATCAGATAGAAAAATGCACCTGATTAGAAAAACAAACTGTAGATTACTGATGCCATTAGCCATAGTTCAGCAGTCTAACTTTGATCCCAGTAGAAACAGTGAAATAGCTGATGCAAGGCTTGATAAATAAAGGTTCAAACTAGACAGCCTAAGGTAATGCCAATCAGCTGGGGATTATAGAAAATAGAATGTATTTTATGGAATCACATGCTTTTAATGAACTTGCAAGCAGGATTTTATAAAAAAATGACTTTTAGTTCAGCTAGTGAACTGAAAAGTTGTGTAGGAAATAGGATCTGATCTAATTTAATTTCTGAGATTTGTTTTTATTGTACTAAAAATACTGAAATGTACTTGAGGACAACATGAAACATTTAATTTGATGGGAAATGAAACCTTCCAAAATATACAGAGGAAGCCCCTGAGCAGGTATTTTAATGAAGTAATGTAGTGCTGTGGGTTAGCTCTCAGTGTTCAGAATATCCTCTACCATCCCGTGCTCCTGACCAGCTTTTCCTGGACTGAGTGCAGTGAGGTGTTCTCACAACTGCTGTTATGATGCCCTGCAACAGTGTATGCCCTAGTTCATATGTATCCTGATTGATCAAATCAAAAATCTCAGCCCACTATGCTGCAGATAATTCTCTGGGAAAAAACAAAACAAACAACAACAACAACAACAACAAAAGTAAAACAACCAGTCCATAACTATTGAAACAATTCTGTTACTCTGAAGTTTGATCTGAGTGTATGCTGAATAATCAGTGTAGAATCAGAAGGTTTCAAAACCATTTCCTGCAGCATCAAGATTACCTTGCTGTGATCTCCCAGGCCAGGGCTGTTAGGGGCGTTGATGGTCAGTTAGATCTTATACAACAAAGGAGCTGGGAAATGACATGGCCTGAAATCTGGGCCTGAAATGAAATTGGGATGCATCTCTGAGTCTTACTTAAAAATGAATTGGTTATTTCATGACACCATTGACTTCAGTTGCTGTAAATGAAGCTCATTCTTCTTGGGTAGCTGTATATGGAGATGTATAGCTATTCATCTTAAATTGAGATAATTAGGTTTTATTCAACATTTTATTCACATTTTTATTGATAAGAAAGGTTGATTAAGTTGGATGCAGTGGAATTGTTCAACAGACTGTGCAAATTGGGAAATTTCAGCCACTTATCATAAAATAATGGTAATTACTTATTTTTAAGCAGAACTGGGTAAGAAGTTTTCTCTCAGTTTTTTTAGTGCAGTCTTTCTCTTGGAATTTGGATTATTCTGTAAGCAGCAGAGTATTATAATAGCATAAGATTATTTTGAAAAAAGTATGAACATAATTCACCTGGTAAATATTTTATTATTGTTGCTTTCCAATTACAAAAAAAAAAATAAATAAATAAAATCTCCTAATCATCCTCCACAACATTAGCATTCATACAAGTCAGTAACAAGTAATAAGTAATTCCTGGAGAGACGCTGCAGTCCTTCAAGGAAGTCAGGCAGATCTGTAATGCCAGAATCTGTGCCTGGCTGTGGGGTCCTCAAGACTCTTGCCTGCTTTTTAGTGACCCCAAATGCTCATGCGAGGTAATGTAGTTTCCTTCATAAGAGTCCTCCCAGGAACTCTTCATGAGCCTTTATATTCCCCAACTAAGTGTCCTTTGCTATAGAACTAAGTAGAGAATGACTTGCTCGTGATTAATCTGTCCAAATTGCACTGCTGCTTTTGATTTGCTGTCACTGCTGTTGGTGCTCACTGTCGAGACATTTCTTTAGCACTTTTGCACTTCTTGATGGTTGACAGATTATTGACGTAGTTTGACAATCTGCTTACTTGATCACACAAAAACTATTTAAGGTGGATTCTGTTGTGTGGAACAGGCAATCAATCATACTTTTCTTCTTCTGCATACACAAACTGTTTTTTAAATTTTTCTGCTGTTAGTGAAAGTAAAAGCTGGTTGCAGTTCACAGGCTTATATGCTAATAGTTATGCTCACCAGGAAAAAACTCATGTTAATTTGAACATACTGGAAAAGCAGTAGGTCCAATGCTTTTGCAAGAAAATGAAGATTTCAGTTCTGTGTATTGCAGCTACCTACACAAAAGTATTGGTATTATTTTCTTTCACCCATAGCTGGTGTCAGGTCTGCAGTCAGTGCAGCTTCTGATCTGTGCACAGTAAGCATCCTTCTTTGAAGTATCTAGCAGACCCTTGAAGACAGTTGAACTCAAGAAGAGCTCAGGACTGACTTAGCATGGCAATTTCTATGTTCCTCTGTTTACAGATGCAAATTACATTTTGTTACTTCTTTATGCAATTTAGGAAGGGCAAAAAGCTTTGTTCTGCACTTTCACATAACAGTTTTAAAAATGATTGCAGCTAGTGAGGATTCTCACTTTTTTGAATGCTAAAAGATTGTAGATTAACAATGTCTTCTTCCTTCGTTATCAGTTTCTTTTTCTTTTTGTCTCTTTTTCATCAATCTGGATGCATCTCTTCTTTCTTGTATGGCTGCAGGTGGTACCAGTATACACTGAGGCTTTTTAGTGATATGATCCTCAGTACTTAGGAGTCTGCATAGCTCCTCAGGTAGTTAGGCATCTGCTTCTCTTTTGCTTCAAAAGCAAAGAATAAAGTTTAACTTAAAAAATATATCAGACAAATTTGAAAAACTTGATTTTATCAAGATTTTTATTTCAAAACAAATAAAAAGGAACCAATGCCAGATTGTTTATACCGTACATTGTGCAGTGTAGATGTATGTTTGAATTTGAAGATAGACTGTGTGTTTTATTAAAGTATGGGCAGCTTTTTAAATAGTGAAAAGGATGGAAGTAATTGTTATAAAGAGAATGAGAAATAAAAAAGAAAGGTGAAATAGAGCTTCCACATGAGTAAGACTGAATTTAAACTGCTATTACCTCAGATCTTGGAGACCAACTAGAGAAAAAGCAGTTTTCTTTTTTTTCCTGATCATTAATGTGGTAAACTTTATAGCTCCATTTTTGCACCGCTCCCTCTGAAATTTCATCCATAACACAACTTTTGGTCCTAATTGATTATGACCTGTCAAAAATATAGGATTCTCTTTTTTTTTTTTTTTTTTTTTTTTTTTTGAGAATGATAAAGTATAAAAGTAAAGGGCCTTGAATTATTTAAAACCAACAATAATCTCCAAGAAAAGTATACTTTTATGTACTCAACTATGCAAAACCTGAAAGAGGAAGAACTTTTTGTTACAGATACAGTATATAGTATAAGAACCAAACTGAGTTGCTGAAGTCTTTCTGCTCCATCTTCCTTCACTTCACCTTTGAAAATGTAATCTTAATGGGAGGAAGGGATGAAAAGAATGAATTAAGTTGCAATTTGGACTAATTGATTAATGTGAATATTAATGAAATACAATTTAATGGACCTTGCAAAAAGTGAATATAGGTTAGATCCACAGGGTAGAACAGTAATGCAGTTTCAAAGACAAATTTTTGTCTGTGAAAGATGTAAGTGTTGAAGACAGCCAGTCAACTGAACATAATAATAATCTTATCATTTTGAAAGCCAAAGGATTTTCAGGTACCTTTTGAAAGGTTTATTTTCAATGCCAACTTCAGTGACTATGCCTACTTTAGAAAATAGTGTGGACCAACGATAGGCAAACTGAACACTGAAATAGAAAGTCCTGATGATTTGTTAACTCACAAGACATATCAAATTGCCAAGTTTAACTTTGAACTATTTATAGTTTGGTGCCATGGACCATTTGCATATGGATCACATTAGATAAATCTTCCAGTTTAGTTTCATTTGAAAGTAATTGTTGGATTTCTTTGCAGATCTTCAGATTTGTGCAAAGAGATCCTGCAAGCAGAATATATACAAATATATATTCACTAATATGTGTGTGTACATGTGTTCACTATATGTAGAACAAAATAAAAGACAATCCATCTATGTAAATAAATAAACTACTGTAAATAAAATGGCTGGAGAACTACTCGGTGAATGATGTTAATTTGGAATTTCTCAGGGAAAAAAAAATTAAAAAATGCATTATTTAGGGCCTGGTGATTTCCTGGGCCATAGGAATGGTGTCATTAAGGATGGAAACAACCAAGATTATCTATTTCAAATGTCAGCCCATCACCACTATGCTCAGTAAACATGGTAGTGGGAGATTAAGGAATTACTGTCAAATAGCAAAATGTTAGCATATGATTTCATTGAACGGTATAAATGCAGTAGGATTATAATTAAATATTTATGCATTTTATTTCAGTATTTAAAAAATATGTATTATTTACAGATATTTGATAGAAGAAAGGATTTAACATACATGATGTATAGAGATCAAGTGGCTGGAAGCTAAAGTTCATTCAAACAAAAAATATAGATAATGAATAATGGCAAAAATCTATAACTTTCAGGACAGCTTGACCATGGTATTGACTTCTCATGTATTGCAGTCTTAAAATCCTTAATTTCTTTTAATAGTGAAAATTTCTGTTTCTTGTTAATTTTTGATAAGTGGTTTCTGTAGAAAGTCATATCAGATTATCTTAACGATCTTTAAAATCTTTTGCTCTATTAAAGAGTATTAGATTTGTACACTTTTAGTCATTAAAGTCACATAGTTTCTGTAATTTTCATAGAGACTAGAAGGGATCATTGGATCATTTAGTCAGCTCTCTGAAATGGTGAAGTCCATTGAATTCTGCCCAAGGATCTTTTTCATTTCTCTCACACAGGTTATTTCCTAGGTCTGAAATGTTTTTCAGACAGAAGAAATGTTATTTCAAAATACAGAGGAAATGACATAAATACAATGCAGTCTGCAGTAATGTTACTTCTGTTTGTTGATAAACCATGCAGTTGACCCAAAATCATTGCTCAGTCTAAGATTAAAACTGATTAAAAACATAAAATTTTAAAAGAAATTTCATTAGGATAATATATATATTTTGGGTAACTAGAGATTTTAATTCAGTGCACTGAGGCCCTTTAATCTCTCACACTGAGTTGAGGATGATATGAAAATGGCTAAAAAGCTCATTCACCATGGGAGCTCAGAATAAGCTAAAATGGAAATCTAGTTATACACAGTACAGGAAGCTCTCACTGCCTGTTACTTTTACTATTTGTCTCAATAAGCTTAAAAGCTCCACAGACACAATTGCATGGACATAAGCAGTGTGCTCTGTGGAAATTTAGCTGGAGGACCTTCACAAGTAATGCAAATAAACTACTGTGCGAGACTGTGCATCTTTCAAACTGTTTCTTCTTCAAGCAGGCTACAACAAGAAAAATGTAATGTTCAGTTAGGCTGCTGCTTGTTCAACAGTCATATATTGCTGGGTCTGCGTGGCAGAGATTTAGACAAAAAGTCACTCAGTCACTTATTGCCAAGAGAGGACTGTTTCTTCAGTGAGCTTGTCCCTTTCATTTGTAAATAAATCAAACGTTGGAATACAATTGGGGCTAGAATTTCTGTCATATAAGTTTAAGCTTTGTAATGTAAAACTTCCCACTAATACTCTATTATGTTTTGTTGCTGTACAACAAATGACAACAGAGGGGCACTCTGACAAAATGATGTCTGGAGTGGAAGTGCATGTGAAGCAAAGGTATTTAACTGAATTCCTAAATGAGGAAAAAATTGCACATATTGACATTTATGGAGACCAAAGAGTGGATGTGAGCACAATGAGGTGGTGAGTGTTTTGTTTCAACAGTGATGACAGCGACAGTGGGACACCAGCGCTGTTACAGATTTTTATGACCTAAGCAAGCAGGCTCTTGTTCATTGCTGGTGAAAATGCAAAGGTACTGGTGGTAATTATGTTGAAAAACAGTATTTTGACTCACAGTGTTTTTGCTTTATATTTAAGGATAAAGAATCCTGTACAGAACTACTTCACTAAAAAAATCTGTAAAATGTTTTTGAACTTTTTACCCATAATGTTACACACAGAATGCCTCATTCAGTTTAATTGTCAATTAATTTTGGAAGAATGTTTATTTTATTTTTTTCTAGTATTATGTAGTAGTCTTAGTTGTATATCACAAGGATAATATTTTATAAACATATGCCCAGTAGTATAGGCCTGATAATACATCATTTTGAAACATAATTATTTCAGAAAACTCCACTGGCTTTCTGAGCACTGCAGAAGACACTCAAATATCATGTGTTTCAGAAAGTGTTAAACCATGAAAAAAATTGAAGGACACATGTGATGAGTTATAAAAATCTTACTAGATAAAACATTAACTATTCCTTCCTTTGGCTGTATCATAGTATAAAAGACAGGCAAGATAACATCTCTGGACATCTTGGTCTTCATGAGACTGGAAGAAAAGTTGAACATGAGCTAAACACAAGTACTTTTGGCCTTATTATAATGTAGTTGTAACGTAGTAATATGACATCATTGGTCAAATGGTGAAATGGATGTATTTGACATTACAGTGTATCCACAATGTAATGCAATTAAAATTAACTGTAAGGTTGTTAGAATGATGATGATATGTTTGGGGTATCCTTGTACTTGAATCTGTAATGGAATCCTTGCCACTTGAATCCTTCATATGCACAGAGAAAAACAAAGAATCCCTCTTACCAGGATTTCTATCTCTTCTGCTTTCACTGTTTACCGAAATAGTGTCAGTAACTGTAATAAATACTAGGAAAACTTGTTCAGAAATGGCAGTAGTGTATACTGGATGCCCTTCATTTATTCATTAGAAGAAACCCAATTTGTGAAGGCATATGTTCTTCAAACTGAGCCCACCACTGCTGGGAGCAATATATACTGTCCAAACCTGCCAGCATATCACAACAGAACTGTATATATCTCACTAACATGCTGACGAGAATACCAATAAACACAAAAGGGAGTCCAGAATTCTCACTGGCTGTTAAGCTCCATTAATTCTATTGCAGATAGCTTTTCAGCCCTTTGTTTGGATAGAGTAAAAACCTACAACTGCCATGTTTATGATAGAGTTCTATCTGTAAATCAAATTTCTGTTTCTGATGTTAGTTTGTATTCCAGTGCTATATAGAAAGGTTTTAATTAAAGTCATTTCTTAAATTTGTCATTCTTATGTCTTAATACGTTGGTTGCTTTATTGAAAATGGAACTGTATCCACCAGAGTCATCAAAAGAATGTGATGTTTTGTTTGCTGATTGGATTTGTTTGTTTCTAGTATACAGTTTTAGAGGAAAAGTTTGTGTAATCCATTTGTGTAAAATTATAAATTTTAATGAAATATCTTAATCTAGTTAATACAGATAATATTCAAAATCTACCTTTGTAGGTGTAAATTGACCATAGGCATTCAGTATAGCATTCAGTACAGAACAAGGATATTATTAGCAACTAGGGTTATATTATCAATATTAATGTGAAAAATATATTAATATTTTACCCAAATATTTCTGTTCATTTATGATGGCAAAAAAGAATGAGGTTCATGTCTTGTTTCTTAGTCACTGTTCACACAGGAGTGGATGTTGCCATGGCAGATTTCTCAGACAGATGATAACATTGGTATTTAGGACAGCATTAATTGTTACAGAAAAATTGATTTGAATGTAAAAAGGTGAGTAGTTTTTGAGATGATACATGATGGTTCCGAATTTTTCATTTGCCTACCTTGGTCTGCTGATACCAAAGGGATTACTTTATTCCAAAGACTGAAATATTCTGGAGAAGACACTATAGAAGACTAAATTATCCTTAGTATAGCCTATGAGTAAGTACTGTACACAATAAAATAAAATAAAAAAAACAAAAAGAAAAAACAACTTCAAAACTAAATATTTAGGTTAACAAATTATCAATTTTAATATACTAATGTCTGTCTTCATCTTTTTCTTTGCAAACTACTTCAAATTCTGGAAGCCTTAAAATAAATGTTAGAGTGGCCCTCAGATGACCTTCTTGATGATATTCACAGCATGCTTCCTTGATATAAAGTTCCAGTTGACAGCATCGTGAATAGAGAAATATATCTGTAGATTCTGTGTGATTCACATATTACCTTGTAAATGTGCACACATTTGATTCTAGAAATAGACATTTATATATAATGAGGTAAACCCTAGAAGGCAGCAAATCAGATGAGTATTTGAGAAGAAGGGTTTACACTTCAAAATTCAATAAACTTTGTGAGAAGCAAGGGAAAATCTCCAGGTTGTTTCAACATTGAGAATTTTGTTGCGACTTGGCTGAGTGGGAGTTGAATAATGTGTTGGAAAGCGATGAACATGATGGGGTGCAAAAATCAGAAACCTCTAGTTAAAATTCAGAGTGGCCTGTCTGGCCTGGAAGCTGTTTGAAGAGTTAAGGTAGACAGACCACTTGCTCCCAGAGTTGCTGCTATGACTGTGGGCTATAAAGCCCCCTTTCAGATACCAACTTGGGAAAAACAGAAAAAGAGAGGGGAAAAAAAAGAAACAAAACAGCAAACTGTTCTAGCTCTCATTAGATAAGGAAGATATGAGGGAATTTGTTTTGGGGATGCACACAATTTGGAAAATAAGCAAAGTAGTTTCCTGTATTCAGGAGAACCTTCTTGAAGGGAAGGTTGCTTTTGCCTGAAATCCTTTCATTTTTTATAATGGTATTGCTAATTGTATGAATTACGGAACTTATCCTTAAAAGGGCTTTGCATTTACTTAATTCAAATGAGTTTTCACTGTTTTCTCCTACATTTTAGTTTATAGTTATGCTTGTGATTTGTGGGTAATGAGTGAAGGCGTTTAAACTGTTGTGTCCTGGCCCTGTGATTCTCTAAGGAGAACACTCCTACTGCTACTGGTACTGTGGGAAGCCCTGTTAACATTGGTGCAGATCAACAAAAATTGCACTGCTGTCTCCTGACCTCTGTTTAAAATGGAGAATTCTTTCTTTCACTCCTTTGTCCCTTTTTCCCTTCAGCTAGCAATTTTATTCAGAAAATGGAATTACCATTTAGTGGATTAATAGCAAGCACATGGTAGGGATCATAAAAAGGATCCATAAGGCAGAAATTAAGTGACCTTGAGGTATCTAAAACTCAAATTTTGATTTAAAACAAAAGTCTAGGGCCTACCTAAGGCTAAAGGTAATGGAGCTTTCAGTGAGTCAACCCTTCTGACGCCAGAAGTCTCTAGTTTCCTTCTGTGTTCTTATGAGTACTCTGCTGCAGGAAGTTCAGTGCTGCCACTCAACTCAGGTCTTCTTCTGATTCAGAAAATGAATCTGGGCAGTAGGCTTATCACATGCAGGGGCTGTGTGTGAGGCCTACACCATCTTTAAACATATGAGTTCCACTTTCCTCACCTCTTTGTAGGAATCTTTATTTATGACATCAAATATTTGAGATGTTTACTGTACACTCAGAGCTGTCAGAATCACAGGGATACAGGAGTTCCTGGTCTTAGCATTTGCTTCTGACTATCTTTATTTGATACCCACTCTAAGGAGGGAATATGACCCTTTGAAATGTCCATGAGATTATTTTCTTAATAACATGTGTGATACAATCCTTCAATTCAACTGGGAAGTATGTATGTGTGCAATAGGATGGTTGAATTCATTCCTTATGTATGCCCTTCAGGTATTCATGGCAGTTTCGGAATTTTAAAGATTAAAGGAGTGGGAGGTCATTATGAAAGCACTAAGCAATTGATTTTGCTGATATCTCATATCAGAAGAGACTAATTTGGAGCCAATTTATTTCTATATGGCAGTACAAGAGTTGGAGTAATTTCTGCTAAGTAAAGGCCAACTAGAGTTGCAGCTGAGGGGCTTCAAATGCTTAAGAAAGTGCAGAAGCTTTTGCTGAGATGCAATTTGATCAGAATGACTTGGCAGCATGAAAAAAAGCAAACTCATATGAGGCCTTGTCCTCACATTTTATATTCCTTAAATATATAATGTCAATTGCTTTACCCCTTGTAAAATTGTCTGGTGCCATACAAGTTAGCGAGAGTCTTTATTTGGTCACAGTCCAGTCAAAATGATTGCCTCCTTTGAACCCTGACAAAACTCTGGCCTCGCTGGAATTGCTCAGTTCTTTCCACAGACAACACTAGAAATAGGATTCACATTTTTGTGCTTTTAGTAAAGCATTCTGAAAAGGTGTGTCATCGGTTTGTTTTATGAGAAAGATCTGATAATGTATTATTTATATATATTTATATATAATTTTTTTTTCATGTATTCTTAATTCTATAATTATATAATCTTCTAAAGTATTATATCTCTAATTCCAGTAGTCTGTGTAGATTGCTCCAAGAAGAATATCTCTCTCCTGTTTATTTCCATGGAAACGACAACAGTTAAAAACAGCACAATAACACTATTTGATAGTGCAAATTCTCAGCTACAAAGTGCTCTTATTTCACCATTAACTATGCATTTTCACCAGCAAAGATCAAGAGCCTGCACTGCTTGCTGCACTTAGAAAAATCTGCATGGCCATTGAGAATTCAGCTGGTCTTTTACGTCACTGTCAGAGGACTGCTTTCAGAACAGCCCTCATATATGTGTTTGTTTGTTTGTTTTTCTTGGATGTTTAATCTCTTTATTCAAGATCTCTTCATCTTACTCAAGTATTAAGTTTGAGAAAGGACAGAGCTTAGACAGGAAGGGATGGATGAGCCTAGTATGAAACACCACACAGATGAGTCATATATTCTTTTCTGTTGTAGATCATGAGGATGGTTCTTCTAACATTACAGAGTAAAAAGTGAAATTACCAGTCTTTTTACTTGCTTTTGCCCATGCATATTTATTGACATGACAATTTACTGACTTTTTTTTAAATTATTTTTTCATTAAAATGCTTATTTATATATATGGTCTGTACTTTGGAAACAGGTCAGGATCAAAACCTCTAATTTTCTTTCTGCCATCTGTGTTCTGTCTCACTGTAGATTTTATTTACATGTTGAGCCTCAAGCCTGAAATGATTTCAGGTTCCAGTGTTGAGATTTCTGAGATTTTTAACACTCTGAGAATTTTTTTGTTTTCTTTGCACAGCCTCAGTTAAAATAACACTTCTACACTGTTATAGAAGAGTTAGTGAAATAATCCAACTGAGACATCAGTTCCCTAGTGCTCTGAGATAGTTTTGCTTGACAAACGTGCTCTTGCAAACAGTTCTTATAAGCTGAATATGTTGATGTTCTGCTCAATGCACACAGATCAGTAGGCAGCAGCTGTAAATGTGCCTTCATTTTTATTTATTTATTTTAGAAGAGTAAAGAATACACACGTTATAGAGGGAAATGTGCCTGAGAATGATTACTGACGTTAGATTTTATATCACCCTCAGAGTCTTAAAGTAGTCCCTGCAAAATCAGAATAATGAAAACTCTTGTTTTAGGGGCATATCTGTGCTTTTGTAATTAAAAGCCTACCAACTTATTCATAGTGACTGTGAAAAGATGGAATTTGGATATCAAGAAATGTTTCTGAGTTGAAATGTGACAGATAATCTTATTCCAGAAACAATTTAATCTAAAATAGAATTGAATGTATTTCTGTAAAGTTTTGATGTAGGAGTTTAGATTGCATTTCTGCGCTGCTAGAAACCAGATTGCTAAAAAATGCTATGGATATTTTCCACACTGTGCTATCCCTCCTTTTTGACCACACTATCTTATAATTTCCTATTGTGTAGTAATATGGTGTATAAAAGTAATGTATGCTTTAATACCCAGTGTTATACTGCAGATTCTTACAAAACAGAGTTGTTGAGAGAAATAACACTTTACGGGTCTTGCAGATCCTATGATTTCCTTCTGATTATACTTATCTACCTTAAAACCTGATGATCATGTTTTAGGTAGTAGAGAAGAATTAAATGCATTACAGTAACACGGAGCACACGGTGCAGTAAAATATGCTTATTCTCTAATACTTATGATTAATGGAGTAAAAGGAATTGAGAGTAAACTTCATGAAATAAACACATGATAGCACGAAATGAAATTGTATGAAAGACCATCACAAAGAACAGAAGGAGGAATAAATGGATTTTACTCAAAGTATGAAAAAGAAAAAAACTCAGTATACATATTGCCTTCCTGATTTTGCATTGACTAAATCCTGTCTGCATCATATAGAAATAATAGTGTAGTGGTGTCTATTTAAGCTACTAACTTACAGGACTCAGTTAGGAAGACAGCAGCAAAGGAGTATGCATATACAGAATATTTTTTATAGCAGTCAAATATTAATTAGCAGTGATATGCATTGCTTGCAACAGTTACAAAGAGCACAATAACACTATTTGATAGAGCAAATTATTGACTACAAAACACAGCATAGTCACCAGCATTATCTATGCATTTTTGCCAGCAACAAGCAAGAACCTGCATAACACACTAGTAAAAACCTGCTGTCACCACTGGAGAAGTGCTTGGATGTACAAACATCAGAGTTATATGTACTGACCATTAGGACTGTTCCTTTATGAAGAACATATCCTGTCAAGGACATAAACCAGGAGATATTGCAGGATCTTGCATTGCCATGCAGTGCAGATTGGATTAAACCATTCTGGTGCTGATTCCATTGCAGTCACAAGATTGCTCAATAAAGTAGTAGGAAGCTTGAAGGCTGTGTTTATGGTGCTAAAGATGTCTTTGTGTCTTGTAATGGAGTTGTCTGTCTTGCCTCTATATATTTAAACCAAGCATTTGAGGTACAGGCAGATGGCAAAATCATCAATGAACTGCAACAGTTGTGAGAAGCGTAGGGAGAGGCGGCAGCTAAAATTTTGGGGGTTATGATGCAACCTACATTTTTAACTGCACTGATATATAAACAAGATCCCAAGAAGAAATTAGAATGAAAACAACAGGTGATTACTTTACACTGTTTTACATAATCTGCTGCATGAGGATCATGTATAGCCTATGCACACTTTAGCACCTGTATAATCTTCAAGAATTAGCCTACAGACAAAAAATGTCAATGGCCAGATAAGAAAAACAGCAACAACAAAAACACTAGTGAAGACTACCTGGAAAATTAACAGCTTTAGGGAAAATTGACAAAAATTGGTACTAAAATTGGTACTAAAAGTACCAGAACCTGGACAGGTTTGAGGCTATGTGTATTAAAATAAAGAGTTCAACAGTTTCTGTCCTGAATACTATCATACACTGAGCTATAATATTTGCTGCTAAAACAGTTCTTTCAATTTATCCATTACTGCTTATATTGTCCCTTGTAACCACAGTGAATGTTTAGGAACAGTATGTTGTTTTCATTTTCTTCCAACATTATGTCTTGATATCTTTTCAGTGTTTGCATAGCAATGTGTAGGAATGCCTGGAACTCTCCTGCCTGGAGAACCAGCGAAAAAAAGGAGCTGAAGGTATTCTCAAAGGCTGACTTTAGAGTATTCTCTTTAGGATGCATCTATGATCTGTGGATAAAAGAGGTGGATGAAGGGATTCTGTAGACAGTGATTCAGGCAAGGGCCTAAACTGAGTGTTCTTCCTCTGTTTGCGGTAAAGAAAATCAAGACAAACTACTTAGTGCCTAGAGTTCTCTGTATTTGTTTTTCTCAAAATACAAAACAGTGTTTCTGAATGCTTTAATTAGATGTAGGTTTTTGTGCCAGTTTGCACTGCTTGTGCTTTGCCATGATACTGCTAAAGTGAACTATCAAATATTCAATTTAGTAAATTAATATTCTACGAGCCACTGTGGAAATAATTCTACTTTTGGATTCTACTCATTGACCTAATCCTAACTATACACATGTTGCCAATTGTCTTAATTTTGTATAATTTTTATTTTCTTGTATGCTTTTGAAGTGATCCTTCTTTCCAGTATATACAGAATTTATTTCCAAATTGAACAGGGAAGGGGGACTGCTTATACACAGAAGGATTTCAAGATTCTTTTCCTTGAGTTGTAAATGATAATGACTTAAAATGGCTTTTTAGAAGTAATTTTATTTATTCACTTCATCCTGCAGGGAATGGAACAAATAATTGAAGGAAGGAAAGTATTTGCCCTGTCATGGCCATGAATTGCGCATTGTTCAAAACAATTTGAGTTGTCAAAGGCACAAGATTGTATACAGTTACCTGAGAACTGCCTTCTTTCGTGTATTGCTGCACACTTTTCATATTACTTCTTTTTCTTTTTTTTTTTTCCCCCTCTGGTTCTGATTTGTCATTTTCAGTATTTCTGGCAAAGAAGTTCTATATGTTAAAGACTAGAAAATTCAAGGCATGTATTAGAGGTCACTACATGGGGACAATAAGACATTATCATTTTCTCATTTTCATGCTGTCTTTGATTATCAGGTTGTATCTATATTGGCTTTTTTCTGTGGGATATAGAATATCCCAAGATACCTTAATAAATCCTGCATTGGCTATTATCAGCAGCTACATCAGCCTCTTGAGAGTGATGTAATTCCACCTTGACCACACGGTTGCAAAATCCAAGTTCAGCTGTTGACTGGACCTCTCTCAATAACATAAGAATCTCCTAGATGTGGCAGATTTACTGAATAGATTTGTAGGAATTTTTTATTTCTAATTTTCTTTTTACGTCACTGTTTTTTACATACTATTAGCATTTGCATAGTCAGGAAGTTTTTCTTGAATACTTTTTCTGCAAACTGCATTGAACTTTGGTCCTAGCATATTAGGCATGTTACAGTTGGCTTCCTATCAGTCGGATGGTGATCAGTTGCGTATAAATTAGCAATTCTGTTGTCACAGTGTCAGCATTACATTGCTATTTAAAGTAGCTTTACTCTGACAAGGGAAAACATTCTCTCTTGCAGTTTGGAGTGGGGGGTGTGAAAAGTGCTTTTAACTTTGAATGTTAGTTTAAAATCAAAAAGAAAATAAGGCCTGTATGCTACTGTCCATAATACAGTGCATGTCATAGTACTTTGTGACTTATCTATTGTAATAGCTACTGTTTCTTACCTTCAGATAAGATGAGTGAGGTGAGATGTAGCATTTTAAATGTTTGTAAGAAATAATTTCTAATTGAACTTCTTTTTTTTTTTTTTTTTCCACATGGATTTTCATCATCTTCTTACTAGAAAAGTGTCGAATCTAGCAAATCTACTAGAACAGTGTTTACTTTTAAACTTTTAAGTCAGTTTGAAAGGGTGCATAGTTCAGTGACTCAGATAAAACCAATAGATTAGATAAAAGGAGACTACAGTTAGTTTCATTTTGAGCCTAGCTTTAAGATTCCACTGAAATTGAAAAAAGAACATTTGCTTAGTCCAGAAAGACACAAAAGTTTCCAAGGTTATATGTAGGTCACTCTGGCCTCCTATTTTTTTCTATGGAAACTCCAAACAATGCAAAGAGCACAACAACACTATTTGTTAGAGCAAATTCTCAGATACAAAACACTCTTTTTTAACATACTCTCCACCAGCTGCAGAATCTCGTGGATGAGCTGATGGAGTCACTCTACATTTTGTGGTGTGACAGCAGAGCATGGCAGTTTGGAATGTGGCTTGTCTTTCGCGTTACTGTCACCACTGTTGAAATGCACCACCCATCACCTCACTGTGTTCCCATTCACTCTTCGAACTCCGTGAATGTTCAGCAGTTTTAACCTCCTGGTCATAGAAACCCTATCATAGTCTCTTGCTTCAATTAGATGTAGAAGTCTCAATTATTGGTCTGTTTAACCACTTTTATTAATTTACTTCCCCAAATACTGCTCTGATGCTTTTAACCTGACTTAATATCTCTTTCCCAAGGCTTCTTTCTGGAGATATTTTTCTTGTTGAGCTTTATTTATTTTTTTTTTCCCCTTTGGCAAGTCTGTGTTGATACCAAGTGACTACAGATTGGATAATTCAGTGTTCCTTACTTCAGTCTGCTTTTAAGGAGAGTACTGACTTCCAAAATAACATACACAGCCACTGTGGATTCTTCTATAATTCATGGAACAGTATAAAGTGCAAGAAGAGTATATCAAGGACACTTCATTTCAGAGAAAATATTCATGCACTACCTGAAGAAACAGAGTTCCAGCATAAATCTTTAAATACAACCACTTGTTTTCTTTCAGTTTCACTTTTTTTTTTTTTCTTTCTATTTCAAACTGCAACCAGAACCATCCTATTCCCTTTAGCCTACAGACAGTGTGAAAAATATAATTTACAGGAATATTAGTGCAATGCACAGCAGTTATATTTATAAATAACTGAAGTATTATATGCCAATTAAGCCTTAGTAAAACTAGGTCCTGCTGGAGAAATAATTATATTGAAAGTAAGGGACCAGGAATTAAGTATCTAAAAATAAAGGTATGCCTTATTATCTGCGCATTAAATAAACAAATAAATAAATAAATAAATTTATATTGCATTATTTCTATATGATGAAGTATTACTCTCTACGTAACCTGGCATATAAAATTTGCAGGACACATAGAATTGAATAAAATTAAATGAAGCCCAAATTTCCCAGAGTGCACCATCTTTTGATATTTTCCAGCAATTATTTCTGCACCTCACAATTGCATCTCTGTTAGTGAATCCTCCATATATTTTTTATTCTTCACTGGCTGCAGATTGCTCAGGCTTCACACAAAAAGATCCAATCTTAAAGTACTTTTAGATGAAGTTCTTTTCAGCATGAGAAGTATAGAGTGACTGACTCATTTCAGATGTGGCCCCATGGAAAAAACACGACATATCTACTTACCTGAAAGTGCTCTATAAAAAAGAAACCCTGGGAGCTGAGGTTAAATCAACAAGTTGTTGTTTGTTTTTTTAATTACAAAAGAAAAGAAAAGAAAATTGGAGTAATTTGATAGTAGTCAAGAAGTCTTTCTTTTTAATGCATTCTGTTTTACTCCTAAGAGGAGTATTTTTGTATTTTTAACCCAGCTTTGCATCAGTGATTTTTTTTTCTTTTTTCTTTTTCTTTTTCTTTCTTTTTTTTTTTTTTTTTCATGACAGTGAATTGCTGTGGTTAGAACAGAGGCAGTATACAATAATGCTTTTGTGATAACTGAAATGAGGTGATTTCTACTCCTGAGCTTAGCAGCTTCCTGAGCAAAGCATTTTGAAGCCACAAAACTAGATACAACAAATGTGCTATTTAGACAGGTTCTGCTACTTTTTATCTAACTACACCAAGGGATTTCAGCTTTACTATTCTCACAAGCACTCACTCCTAGATCTGTCAGGTAGTAGAATAGTATTTAACAAATTGCATTTTGGAACTGATTCTACTCAAGGTCACCAAGATTTCTAACACTGTAAGCTATCCTATTTGCAACAATCTACCTTCAGATATTACTATTCTCCTTTAGCACTGCAGTGTAAAAGAACAGCCTTCTGACTTAATTTTCTGAGGGGAAAGAAAAACAAACACAAAACAAAAATTAAAAACAAACAAACAAAAAACAACAACAACAAAAAAAAACAACCAACAAACAAAACTCTTTCCAAAAAACACTCAAGTTATTCATGAATTAAGGAAAAAGCTGTATTGACTACTGCATACTGGTCCCAGGCTAGTGAAATCCAAAAGGAGCTTTGCTGTTGTGCTCTCTAAATAAAGTATCAAGTTATTTGGGACTTTAATTTAATGTGAAATGATGTTTTCCATTTATTTTGAGTATTTCTTTTGAAGAGATGGATCTAATGGAGAACATTACATGATTTTAAAAGCAATAAAGAACCTCAGATTCTTTTAATCTAATCGTAAGCCCTGAACAGAGGCACTCAAATTAATAGGACAGTTGCCTAGCCTCTGTCTAGGCAATGGAGGGAAATGGGAAAGACTTGTACTGCTTACTGAAAGTCTGCATCATTCTATTGAGGTCCTCTCATTCCCACTACTTGTCTGTAGAGCTTGGCATGTTTTTCAGTTTAGGCTATTGAATTAGGTGGGAGAATACAAGCTTGCTGATTTTCTCACAGGATTTCAAGAACATACAGAGAGAGGATCTAGTAAGATAATTCAATTGGTCTTCATTTTATGTGAATTCTGATCACTAGATATTTTCTTCAACTCAGGTTTCTAACTGTGATTTCCTATGTTTAATGTGTGTTTTAAACTTCTCTAAATATCTTCATATTTTTATCAGAGATCACTGCTCAATCACATCGCTGATTTAGACATCAGAGAACTTTAATGAAAAGTATTTAAATGACAAGTTATGTCAATCTACTTCTTATGTCTTCTTGACACAGTGTTAGTTTGAGGCTGTCAAAAACCCTGGAGTATTTGCTTTATTAGACCTACAGCATGCAAATTTTTGGGTCAGAAAGATGTGCATGTAGATGTGCCTTTACTCTGCAGAAAGCAAGGTCATAGCAAGTATTCCAGATAGACAGAAATTGCTTGAAGTTCTCTGATTATTTCCAAGGCAACTTTTCTATGTAAAACCAAGTATGTTTTTAGGAAAAAAAAAAAAATACAGAAGCATAAGCTCAGTAATAAAATTTGTCTTAGAATCCCTGTCTTTATCCACCCAAGGATCTCATAATAGTGTGTACATATATGATTTCTTTTGTAGGTATTTTTCCATCTGCTTCAGTAGACATTAGATCATACCAATAGGGTTAAAACCAGTGTCCACTGAAACAAATTAAATTATATATGAAATTATATCCCTTAAATCCAATAAGCTCTGTGTCAGACTTATTGTAAATTTTACAGTAGTCTGCACTATATTCTAATAGCTGTCTGAGTTTAATGCCTGTGAGGCAATTGGCTTCTCACTGCTCATATCTTATCTTACGAAAATGGACAGGAGATTCAGAAATTTCAGAGGGAATGATTGTTCCTCCTTGTTTGCATAGGACTTTGTTCTGGTTGACAAACAAGATCACCAAATAAGTCCCTCAGGTTAGGCTATCAACACTTGTTAGTGCTGGAAGGAATCTTAAGCAGCATTCACATTTCTGTAGTAGAACTCAAAATATTTGAGGATTTTTTTTGTTTGTTTGTTTATTTATATATATATATATTGTCTTGCAAGTATTCCACTAAATACTTTTGTCCTATTTGTTTCCCGTGTGATTAGCAGTACCTTTCCCTAGCATTTCAGTAGGTACCATAAGAGACTGTGTCTGTATACCAGTGACATTCATAAATCCTATGTATTTGCTTCAAGCTTTCATGTTTTCCAGAAAAGTCATGACAAGTTGTGATATTACTGTGTATTATGCTTATTAGAAATAATAGCCCTCATCAAAAGCAAAAAGCAGCACAATACTAGACTGTCATTTACTTTTGTCAGAGCAATAATACTGTTAAGCTTTGCTGCTCACATCACTCTATACAATAGCAGTTGAAACCAGCAAGGTTCCAAAGAAGTTTGACACACTCATTTTTCACAATCTTCCATATGTCCATTTTTGGTGTTCTTTTTGTTGTTGTTGTTGTTTGCTTGCTTCCTTTTTTTATGTCCCATTTTACTAAGAAAATGAAATCAGGTTCACTGGTTTACAGGAATAGTCCTCTCATATTTACTGCAACTAGCTTTCAAATACACTACTAATCAGTTTGAGGAAGAGTTCCAGACTGCAGTCAATGTTAAAATTACATCTCAAACTAAGGCCTTAAGAAATTAACAGTTGAGGATGACTTCTCTAAACAAAATGAATCATTATTTCGAAAATATAGACTGGCTCTGGGTAGCTCTGTTTCCTCTAGGAAACACCAATGGCAAAAATACCCTTTAGTATTATAATTACTATCAGAAAGTTATTAAAAAAACTGCCACATCTTCATTTTCATATTTATGTCACTGACCTTGGGTTTTTAACAAGGATACTTCCCTCCTTCTTTCCTCCTTTCCTTTCTTCTTCCCTTGTTTTTTAATATATGCAGGTCTTATTTTATACTACACTTTGAAGGCTGAGGAGTTTGCAGAACTGTTATTGCAGTCTTCATCGTACTCTTAAAATAGCAAAGCAAAACAAAAAGTCACACCCAAGCTTTCCCTATGGGTGAGATGTCACGAAGAACTTATTGACTCCTGACTGATGCAATTTGACACACTGCAAATTCAAAAAGGATTTTACACAGAAATGCCACAGCTCATCATGTTAGTGTCTTTGTCAAATACAGAGAAATTAAGGCTTCATGAGCATATCTGTTGCCTTTTCTCTTTCAGTTCATGGATTTATGGCTGTTATGTTGTAACAGTTGCGCTTTCTCATATTGGAGAAGCTGAGGGAAACAAATTCAGTAATTCACAGTTTTCTAGTGTAGAGGTGGATGATGTCAGTGTGCTATGATGCAGAAAGAAAAAGTAAGTAGAAAGTATACTTCTTATGGCAGAAATTTAAGCTTTAGTTTTTCAAAACAATAATAAAAATGCAACTTTTTAGTAATCAGCTGGACCCATGTATCATGCATAAAATAATCTGACAGGCTGTCATGTGAACACTGTTTCTGATATGGCTTTAGGATCCAGTCACAACTTATAAGCTATCATTTTAAATTACTTACTAATAGTTATAATGAGCATATTTCAGAATTTTGATATTTTAAAACCATTTCAAAAAACTCATTAAATAGAGATTAATTTTGGCATGCTACTCAATAAAAGGTCTTAAGTGACAATAATCAAATAGACTCAACCTTGTTTGTGTAACAGCAGTAAATTCAGTAGATGTGCTTTGGGATAACAGGGATTCTTAGAGCCACATCCACAGTAGTAAACTAATGGAATATTTTCTGTGTGTTCTGTACTATCATGAATGACAATATGTAATGTACTGAAGAGTGGTAGGTCATAATTGAATTTATTTCAATTGTCATTGGCTAGGAGTGATGCTGGTTGTTAAGAGATAGTCTCCATTTCTGCACACATTTATTTATTTCTATGTAAACTACAACAGATGCATAGAGATCAATAGCACTATTACATAGAGCAAATTCTCAGCTACAAAGCTGTTTTTCAACATAGTCACCACCAGTAGCTGTGCATTTTCACCAGCAATGAATAAGAGCCTGCATGCTGCTCTTCTGAAAGTCTGCATGGCAATCCGAATGTGGCTTGTCTTTCATGTTGCTGTCACCCCAGCTGAAATGCACCATCTCACTGTGCTCACATCCACTTTTTGGTCTCCATAAACGTTTAGCAAGCGTTAATGAGTGACAGTGGGTGCCATTTTTTTCTTCATGGGGGAATTCAATGACACATGTTTTCTTCATATACATTTCAGTGTCAGATGCCATTTTGTCAGACTGCCCCTCTGCTGCCATCTGTCACATGGCTGCAAAATGGAATAGTGGTGTGAAGGTTCAACTTCTATTTCCATACCACCATCATCTGCCTCTGAAATTGTGGGCCAATGTAATAGAATAGAAGGAATTGATTTAGAGAAGGCTTTGCATTAGCATTGACTGAGAACGTTTTTCAGTTGTCAGTATTGTTCACTAAATCTATATCTTTACTGAAGTCTGGAGAGGAAGTCAGATTCCAGAGTGTGAGCTGAACAAGCAACTCAGCATCTATTCAAATTTTTTGTCCTCTCTACATCTTATTTTATCTCTTGAGATTCTGGCCTTTCATTTGTTTGCTTTGGATAGAAAACATACTTCTCTAGATGTGTACATTATTATCAATAGATACTAACTTCCATCTTCTTACTTACTACATCATGTATCAGTATCATGATTTTGATTCATTATGTGTATTTGATTCGCGGTTAAAGTCACATCCTTGTGTCTGCAAACATACAATGTGGCAGCTTTCAATTTGAGATTGATTCACTCTTCAAATGGGTAAATTGCGCATACTACCAGATGGTGAGACTTCTGAGGACAAGTCAGCTTTAGCTTTTCTCCTGTCGGTGTGTGACTCTAGAAGACATGGGGTGTCATGGGTACATAGATAACATGAGGAAATTTACAGTAATGCATGGAGGCATGTCTTCCCATGGTTTTGGTTCTTGTTTATTCATTTGTTTTGCTTTTATCTTCAAGAAAAACAAAAAAGAAAATATTCAGATTCATTGAATAAAAAAATGCTCAACATTTCATTTTGAAAACAAGAATGCATAACCCTTACCATGCTCAAAATAAGCTGTGCAGTAGTGAAAGAACAAAGATTCTTGAGATATGTTGCCAGATCTCCACTGCAAAGCAATTGCAAATGCCTTAATTTCATAACCGGTACACATACCTGATAGTAAAGCAAGATAGAAGATGAACGATTCATTATGACCTCAGAATCATACTCCATTTAAAATATGGATCACTTTATTTTTCACTTACTCAAACGTTTAAATCCTGTAGCAGAAAAAATCAACTCATTAAATATACAGAACTATATTTTTCCAAAGCAGACTGATGATAAAATTATGCTGTCTGCACATGTCACTACTGCTGTCTCCTCAGCTAATGTCAGAGACAGTTTTGGATCTCTAGGCATTATAGTGATGGTGATGGATATGCAGTCTGTGACCTAAAATTTGATTGCTGTCCCCCAAAACTCTGAGGTACAGAATAAATGTAGTTTTTGCAGTGTATCTTGAATAATATTGTGTAACAAAGGTAAGTGCTTAAAAAGAATTTTAATTTTGTCAGTTTTCTTTCTGGAAGTGGAAGGGCTCTACCCTGACTGAATTAATTTTGATGGTGTTAAGTTTTAAAATTTAGATCTTTCGGCTTCTATGATGTGTGCTAATCATTTTGCTATAATGGTGACCTATCCAACCTGTTTGCTTCTACTTAGCTCAAATAACCTATTTACTGCACATACGCTGAAAAAATCATGCAATTTAAAGAGTTAATAAATCTGGATCATCAGCTCTCTGGAAATTATATTCATTTTATTATTTTATTTTACTTAATTTTAATAATGTACTCAAGTGTTTTACTTGAATATTTAAAGTTCAGCACATGCTTTGCTGAACTATGGTTTGATTACGACTATGTAAGAATATTTTATTAAATATTCAGGAAACTGAATTCATTAGTCTTCCACTACTTTCTCTCTCGTGCTGTAAAGCTTAAGGAAAATTCTTATTATCTCCTTGAGATAAATATAGCTCTTGATAGTGAAGTAGTGGATTAAGGCTGGCTATTGTCTTTATCTAACCAGGAAGGTAACTTTTCATTTTCACTTTGAAAGAATGAAGTTTGTGCCTTAGTTATTTGGTTAATAGTATCCTGTCATGCTACTAAAGTGTGTTTTAAAGAAAGCTGGAGAGCAAGGGGAAAAAAAATATATATATATGTATATGGTGTATATGTTCCAGGAATAATTCCAAAGATCTTGAATAGAGTGACTGTGTCTGTCTACTAAGTACTTTTTGTATGTTCTTGTGAACCTCAGTCATTTATGTGCTTTTTCAAAGTGTAGCACAGGCTTTCAGGAATCCTTTGACACTCTACAAGAGGAGATACAGTGACTAGAAGAGGTTTCCTAGGACATCCCAAGGGAAGAATGTACCTCTTTAGGCCAGTGAACTGGATCTCTAATGTAATGGCCAGGGAGCTCATACATGGTCTCCTTCTCTCCCTCCTAATTTTTTATGAAATCCCCACTGTAATGGGGATCTGCATCACCTTGACTGCTGGTCTCTATTTCTCCACTGGGTGTGGGCAGCCAGATATTGTGGGTGGCAGCCCTGCCCATGGCAGGGAGGGTGAAACTAGACGATCCAATCTAACACAAGCCTTTCTATGATTCCATGATTCTGTTGCATCAGTCAGCTCTGCCAGGCCACCTGGTGCATGTCAGGCCTGGTGATATGATCCATCATAGTGAATTCTCTAAAATTTCCTTCACCATAAGCACACATGAAGTCTGTTACCTCATTTAGGAATTTTTCTGTAGAGAATTAAACAATCATCTAATGTGAGATTCAGCTTTGTAGATTTAGGCTTGCAAAGGAGAACTGCAACAGCATCTAAATTAGGATATGAATGTTAATATACTTCTGATTTATTTTTGTGAAGCTTTTTTTCTTAACTGAACCTATTATGCCATTATCTTAAGCTGATCAGGAGTGAACGAGGAAAAAAAAAAAAAAAAAAAAAAGTTAATATGTAGCAGATTAGTTACGTGGGATTTGAAAATGGTATTCATAATTAATAGAGTCAATTATTTAATCACAATTTCTCTTACAAAGTGAAAGGATAGCTATGTGATCGTGATTATACCAAGAAGCAATATATTTTGACAAATATAACAGTATAAGACATAGTTTTTTCAAAAATGTACAAGTTGGTTTTAGCACATTTAATCTCTTCTCTGTAAGTTCAAAGAAAATGAAGAATAAATCAGATAAAGATAAGGGAGAAAGTATTTAAGTGTTCTTAAGTTCACAGCTATTATCAAAGCTATAAGAGGGAGAAAAATTTCTGTGTATATTTAAGTATTTATGTGTGTGGTTTTTCTTCCAGTAAATTAGCTCAGGGGATTGTGTATATACAATTATCTTGATGAAACTTACTGTTTTAGATGAGCTTTAGCCATCCTCACACAGACCTCTATTAAAAAGTCTTTTATAATTTTAATAACATATCATGCAGCTATTTAATGACATTTTGATATCCTAGCTGCTCATTGTATATTTACTCCCCACCGCTTTTCATAACTCATATTGCCAACAGCATGTTTTCTGTAAGTCAAACTGTTTCTGTATGCCATTTTGGAAGAAAATAGTACTCACAGTAGAATCTTTCTTGAAATATCTAAGCGAAATAGTCTATTGAACATTGATCTTTTTAAGATAAGAGAAAATCAGCAGTATTTCAACAACCTCATTAGAATTGGAGAAATGTACCACAAATAACAGAGAACCTTTGAGTAGACAGACAGATCTATTTACTGGACATGGAAACTATAGTTACTGAAAACTTTGGAACATTTATTCCAACTTTATAAAAGTCTTGCCTTGCCCAGTAATAGTTTTAGTATTGTAACATGTTGTACCTTTTATTAAAATTAGAGCTGTTTTCTCATGTATTCTGATATGCCAGGTTTTCTTGCTTCCACTGGACTTTTCTTTGTCTTCTTTCCTTACCTCAGCCTTTGATCATTACTGTAATGTGTTCTCCCCTGGTGGGCAAGTCTCTACCAAGTAAAATTTAAGATAATGAGGGTGGCCAGCAGTGATCCCTTATGGAGTCACCCATGCTGGAGCTACCCTTAAGTACTGCCAGGGTGGCATTGGGATGGGATGTCTTCCATGACATCCATTAGTGTCAGCACCTCTGAAGTTCATAAATAATTTGCTCTGATTTCTGACCTGTGAGAGTGGGTGCTTTCCTGAGCAACTTTGGTGGAGTTTGGTCTGTCATCTCAGCTTTTTTTGTGTAGCTTTTCAAGGCCAGCCACTCATAAAGGCCAGCTTTGTGAGAGACAGGTTTTGCTGGACACTTCCACAAGTGCATGCTGGTAACAGAGTGGAAGTACCTCCATCTTGCAGCAGAGCTTAGAAGTAGTAGTAGTCATCATCATCACAAGTAGTCGCATGGCCAGAGCAATGCCATGGAGTGCACATAGTTCTGCATACATGGGGTGATGAAGCAGACATCATGGTCTCACCTGCATGAGCATCAGCCCAGAGGGCTGAACAGGGTCAGCAGAGGAGCAGTATAGTGAGACAGCAAATGCAATTGTGAATTCAGGGAACTGTTCTGTGACTCCTGCCCTTGTACTCCTGTACTGCTGTGTTTGCATTAATGACATACAACCAATTAAAAATGGAAAACAACTTAATTTGGAATGTACAGCATTTCTGCATCACGTCCTAAGAATTCAGTCAAGAAATATGTTGCTCATAATCAATATCAGTGTAGTAAGGTGAAAAATGTCTCTTGTACTTACATTCTTCTGACACTGTTGGCACAAACACAATGTGGTGCTGAATAAGAATTCACATTTTAAAGCTTTTATGTATTTATGAGTAATTAATATCTGGGATATAGCTAATGCTTGCTGTCTGAAGCTAATAAATATAATAATTGTTTATTGCAACTCAATTTATTAATTCTTTTCAGTACTGAATTGCAAATCCATTACTGTTTTTTAATGTAGGGCTCTGCCATGAATGCTATTAGCATGTGTTGGTCTTTTGTTGAGTTGCATTGCTTAGTGGCAATCCTATATAGCTTATGAATTTTGTGCTTCATCCAGTGAAATGTTAAAAAGCTTTTAACTGTTAAATGTTATTCATGTATGTACAGCATGCGAAGAATGCTGTACTGTGAACTTAACAAATTCTTTCACTGTTTTTGTAACTAGAATTCTAAAATAAATAATAGATTGGTTTGTAAGCCATTTGTAGGTCTATTTAGCATAAAGGTTCTTTTCATAAGGAAGAAAGAATAATTTTGAAGAATGCTATACTTTCTGAAGATAAAAGACTAGAAGCACACTATGTTAACATATTTTTAAAGTACTTCTTTAGAAAACACTGAATGAAACAAATGGGAAGGAACAAAGAACTTAATTAGCCATAGTATCCCTTTCAATAATACAACCTTGACAATTCCAAGGAAATACACTGAGATAAAACTGAGATAGAAGCTCATACAATATTTGTCCCAAATCTGCTACTACATTTAATTTAGTCAATGACTTTGACAACTGATGTCTTCACAAACAGAATAAAAAATACATTACTTGATACTGATTTCTTTTAATCTTCAACGCTGTTATGAATGTTAGTCATAGTTCAAGGTTAACCAGTCTGTATTTGCACAGTAACCATGGAAAAATCTAATATATGAAAAATATTTAATTGTCAGTGATCATTTCTTTCTTTTACTTTACCTTTATCATATCTTAGGCTTAAGGGAGGGATGCAGACAGGATAGAACGAAAGACAGTGCAACCCAGTGTATTCAGTATTTAGTATGTCACATTTTCAAGAAATAACCTGAGCTTACAGTGCAGTGACCATGCTCACCTTTTCTGGTCTGAATAGCTTAAATACCAAAATAAGCATTTGATTGGAGAATTCAACTTGTTATTCAAATTTCAGACAAATATTCCGTGCTAATATGCAGATGTTATTCATTCTGGGAATCAGTCATTGCATTTGAAACATATTCCTGTCTTGCATGCCTTATTTTGTGATGGTTTCTGTATTTGTACGTGTAGTACATGTGCATCACTTCCAGTTGACACTTTTGAGTGTCACAATTTTTACTGTTTAAAACATTTTCAAAAATAAATTATCATCGCAGTGGGGTTTATATATTTCCAGGCACTTTTATAATATATTATCTAGCTAAATGAACACTTCTGAATTTGATAACCTTGATAGGGACCTTTACTGATTATACAGTAGTTCTGCGAAAGAAGATGCATATGGAATGCTTTATCTATGGCTGGAGCTGCTGCTTCAGCTATCAAACTAATGGAAGCGTAATGGAACACTTACTAGCAAAATTAATGGGCTGCATTCTTTTCTTTGTCACTAGATCTGTATGGCTCCATTAAGTCTGATTTGTTCAGGGATGAGACGAAAGAATGATGAAGATGCTAGTATTTTGCTGTGTAGCTGAAAGGAATCTATCACTTCATGTTTTTAAATTCATGAGCTACTTAGCATCTTGTTTTGCTAACCTTCAGCAAGCTGATGTAAGTTAAAGAAAATCTGAGTATGGTTTTATTTACAAAATAATTTATTTATTCTCATTGTTCTGTGATTCTTTCTTTCATAAAAGGAGGTCAAGGATATTTGTTTCCTCTGCCATTGTTCATTATCACAGGTACTTCTACTAGAGGAAGTGGTTTCTCTGGGATTTTACTATAATCCACTGGAATTTATTTTTATTGAGCCTTATTTCCTGCTATTGCACTTGATAGTAGTTGTTTCAAAGTTCAGCCATGTACAGAAAATGAAGTGTAATAGCAATCATGTTTACTTTCTATTAAAGTATGGATTTTCTGAAGAGACTAATTTACTGGGAGAATTCTCTGTGAGACCATTTTACACCTACAATCTAATATCAAAACCTGATGTAGCAACCTTAAGGACAAGCAATCTAATTTGACACAGATAGATATACCATGTTATCTATTTTTGTTAGTATTATAGCTGAAATATTGCATAGTTGCCTAGGTATTTCTGTGCTGAGGTTTTCTTTGAGACTTTTTGGACATTTTTCTCTTCTTCTCATTAAATGTGTCTCTTTGGAGACAATTTTCAACCTCCACACCAATTTGGCATTTCTAGTCTTCCAGAATTTCTGTATGCTTAGTTATACTACAGCTAGTTGGATAATAGGGTATAGGCAACAGGGATAAGATTTACTGGATATGGAAAAATTTGTTAATTCTGTTGGCATGCTCAAATAATGTCTATCATCATATATTTGTAAATCACACTGATCATCTCCACATTAGGGGGTCTTTTACTTACTGTGTACCTGTGTACCTTTCAGAACCTCTGGTGGGGAATAGTAAATACTCCAAATGCAGTTGGAATAGAACTCTGCTGCTACAGAAATCCCTCCAACTCCATCCCTAGTGATTTATTTTGCATTATGAAGCAGATGACTTGAGAAGAAAACTTAAAGTACAGCTGATGTTCCATAGTGCTAAGCATGTGAAAGTCTGTGTATGGAGTTTCTTTGCTGATGTATATATGAACAAGAACAGTGTAGTGAGAATGTACCACTACAGAGAATAGAAAGCAGAATCTGAAACACTGTGGTCAGTAATATTTTCTTTTTTATTTGAGTGAACTTCAGTTTTTGTGTTTGCATATTTATCATTGTCCATGGTTTTGGGAAGGTCTGTGTAATACTGCTAGAACAACCTATGAGAGATAAGAAGTGACTTCAAAACCAGAGGCTGATGTATGCCTCAAAAATTGTGATTTTGTAGCAGTTAATAAAATCTATCCAGTATACAGATTATAATCTGCAGTGGTTATAATTTAGTTCTGTTTCTATCCATTGCTGTTCTCTTCTGTGGAATTTAAAGGATGCACAATTTAAACATTTAATTATTAATGGGAGCAGGAGACAAAATAGGAATCAGTATTAAAATGTTTCTAGTCTTAAGCAGTATGAAACAAGATCAGTTTAAGAAAGCACTTTCAAATAGTATTTCCTTCTTCAGAAGTATATTTGTATTCAAGCATTTATTCAAGTACACTTTCAGTAAGGATTGTTATGTTGATTCAGTGTTAAAGATTGCTGCTGTGCTCTATAATCTTTCTGTTGTCTTTGCATATTTATCTGTGTCAGATAAAGCTATTCTAAAATTTCTTTTTCATTATTTTATGCTTTTCTGAGCACTTGGTCCTCCCAAAAAGACAAGAAAAAAATGTTTTAGCAAGTTTTATGGACATCCGAAATTCTTCACCAAGATAATTATGATGCTGATGGTTTCTTATATCTCATTCTCTTCATACAAGTTCTGACATGGTTTTTTTGTTTTCTTTTTGCATTGATTGGCAACTCCTTTTTATCTGTATTTATTATACATTCTAAGTTTTATTTGTGCTAGTACATTCCTTGTTCTTTTGAACTCTTTTTTTTTCATTTTGGTAGCCTTACATTCTTTTTGTCCAGCTCCTCGGTCAGGTATTTAAGTGACCATTGCTGAGTTGCTTTTAAGACTGCATTCTGCAGTGTCATTCTGTACCCGCCTCTTACCATACCATGCCTGTACTCCTGAAATCCACATTATCATGGTAACATCAGAAAAATTTAATTCTCCATAAAATAGTAACTTTTTGCTATATACAAAAACCTGTAACTATGCCAAAAGTTTATGCAGATACAAGGAAATATAATCAATATAAACAAAATTATAACAAAGTGGGCAATAGCTACCTAATCATTAGGAAAAAAGAAATGCAGCTAAACAAGCTAGATCAGAACTTCAGGCAGGCAGGGAAGATTCAAAAAAAGCCTGGGAAGTTCAAAAATTATTACATAGCTGGTAGGAGATTGGTAGCATGTTTCTAGCAATGGAAATACAGGCTTACAAAGTTACAGAAACAGCAAAACAAGCATTCTTGTATTGCTTTATATCTCTTTGTCTTACTATTACTTCTGGTTAGCAAATTGACTGCTTAGGAAGCCTAGGCTAAAAATGGTTGTAAAAGCCTTTTCTTTTGTTTCCGCGCTGCTCTTCAGGCTACGTTCTGTGCTGCTGTACTTCATTGTTTCAGTATTGGTACAGAATTTGGAATCTTGTCTGTTTTAGCTTGATCCTAATCATCAGGGGTTCAAGGAGAAGAAAAAAGCAAACAGAAATCTGTGAAGAATCCTCCTAACTTAGAGTGATTTTGCAAGTAAATTGAGGAGTGGCTACAATACCCATTTTTCCTTTCTAACACTAGTTATATTATCCTCTAACTGAGGTTAATGGGAGGGATATTTCTTTCTTAGTTTCAATTCCAATGATAGTCAGCAGTAGCTGAATTCAGTAGCTTAGGTTGATTTTACATATCCTGAGAAAGAAATACCCTTCCTTGTTAGGGTTGCATTCTTACCCGGAATCTTTCTTTTCTTGAAAAGACTGAGGACTTCGATTCCTACAAAGAATTTGATGTGCACCTCTGCATGCTTCTTCTCCACAGAATTCTGACACTGTATCAATGCTACTTTTCCTATTATGATAGGAGATTAGGAAAGGAATCAAGCTAAGAGGCAGTGAAGATTTTAAATAGCAGGAAAGAAAGCACAGTCTGTAAATCAATGAGCATTTTAAAAAGACATATTTTGAAATCAGGAAAGGTAATATAAAGGTAATATAATAATCTTTACCAATGGAGGTGCATTTATCCACCAGTTAGAACACAATGAGGAAGAAAGATGTAAATCCCACTGCTGATAGTACTATCAAGGCTAGGCTTATCTTTTCCTAATGCAGTGCCAAAATTATTCAGCTTCACATAACTAACATAATAACAAGCAGACTTCAAGGAAATTCAGCTTTTGTCACAGTAACAGTGCCAAAATGATATTATTCTTTTAAAACGTGTTTTGAAGATATAACTTCTATATTAAAAATAACAAAAAAGTTTATCAGTTGGTCAGTTACATATTTAAATACTAAAAATATAATATTAATGCCAAGACTGCTCAAATTAGGGAGAATAATGTGGATTCAGTTCAGAATAACATCTGTGTTGTTGCAACAGCAAGATTAAAAGTTAGACCTTAATACAGAATAAGATTCCACTATTTAGATTGCTGATACCTCTTGGTCCTCAGAGTTGTTGCATGGAAAGAGTTAATTTTTCTTACAGTTAAAATGGTATTTCAAGGGGGTAAACTTATTTTTCTAAGAGAGTAAATAATGTCTGTAAGGAAACTGGCAAATCTCTCCTTTTATAGATTATTTCAGTATTTCACCATTGTGACAGAAAGTGTAGCCTCTCTGTTCAACCTCAGTCCACTTCTAACCTTGATGGGGGTATATCCATTAACAGGGGCAGGTTATTCTCTGCAAACAATTGTGTTCTTCCTCAGTGAAATTCATGGCTTCTGTAGTAACTACAGAATAATAGGCAATGGACAAAACTTATTAAGGTTCTCTGCAGAACTCAGACAGACAGCAAGGTGCTTTAAAAGTGAGCTTTTAAGTTATTTTAAAAGAAGCCCCATAGTATCAGTGTCATTTGTTATTTAGTAAAGACTTCCATAACTCTACAGTATCCATTTTTCCTTTTTAGCACTAGTCATGTTGTCCTCTAAATCAGGTTTATGGGAAGGATATTTCTTTATTAGTTTCAAGTCAGATGATGGTCAGTAGAAGTATTCCTCTGGGCAAAATTATTCCCTGTCTGAGCTTCAAACAAGTTTTGATTCATTTATTATATTCCTCAATCTGTGTTCAGACCTCCTACTGACATCAGTAACAAGCAGTGCACTGAGGAAAACACAGAGCTTTGAAAATGAGATGTTATTTGTGTTAGAGAAGAGTATTTTAACATTAATCTCTGTACTAATGCTGTCACTTTTTTATATGCAGTAGTGATGTTTGCAGTAGTTTTATATTTTGGCACCAGCCTGTAATGTGTGTGCCATCATGCTGTATATTCAGAGAACTAATCCCCATGGTAATTTTACATTTGCAGACCACTTTACGGAATAATTAAGATAAAGGATATTGTGAATTATACAAATACCAAACAACCTACACAGAAGTATGTCAAAACAGAAAATAAATAAATAAATAAAACAGCCAAATCCTATCAAAAAGGAGTTGTCACTTATCAGCCTGGATATATATTGTATTTTGCTTAAGTGCAGGAAAAAGAGGCAATGGATCAGGTAAATAAATGATCCATGTAAGGGATTAAACAAGTGAAATAACAATACTAGACTGCAGTTTCAGTGATCTACTTTAGATATTGTGGACTATTAGGTAGCCAAATTATATTCAAGTAATTCAACACTTGCTTCATCAAACTACAGAATATGGAATTAGATATAGACCACTTCAGCTTCACTGATTTAATTATGTAGTAGAGAGAGAATGGTGAATATATATTAATCCTATGAAATGAAATCAAGAAAATTAGCTGAAGATATTCCTAGGGGGCTATTTGGTGGCCATTTGCATAAAATTCTGAACTACTTGCTTACTGAAATCATTTTATTTTTTGAGATGAGAAACATAATGGGATTGAAGTGGTAAGTTTACATAAAAATTTAAGCAGGAATATACAGGTTCAAACCAGAAGTTCTTTTAAATTCTTAAGTGAAATCTGAAGGGGCAGTGTCAAGTGAATGGGACCAGACTGTTTACAGTAGTGCCCAGTGATAGAATGAGAGCCAGCAGGTACAAACTGAAACACAGGTGATGCCATGTGAGCATGAGGAAAAAAAATTATTAACCGTGAGGGTGATGGAATACTGGCACAGGTTGCTCGGAGGTTGCGGAGCCTCCTTCCTGAAGATATTCAAGAGCTTCCTGGACACAGTTCTGGCTGATGTGCCTTAGGGAAGCATGTTTGAGGGGTGAGGTTGGTCCAGATTATCTCCAGAGGTCCCTTCTAATCTCAACCATTCTATGATTCTGTGATTTGTAAATCAAAACAATTGAAACAATAGATTAATAGGTAATAAGATATAAAATATTTACAAAAAATATAAATGAAGTGTAGGTAGTCCTAGAAGTTTAAAAAAACAAAAAACAAAAAACAAAAACAAACAAAAACCAACAAAACAAAACAACAACAACAAAAAAAACCTTTTATTTTTAAATGCATTTCCAATTATTCTGAAAGAAGTGCATTTTCATCCTAGGGAAATATTTATACTTCGGAGTAGTTTCCATTTTTGGTTGGAGACAAAATGGGATTTGGAAAGTCATTGATAAAGTACAGAATACTTGAGAAAAGCCAGCATCACAGTATGGTTAGTGTAGATCAAACCTGAGACACAGCTTCTGTTTATTCAGAATAGATGGTTTAACCTTTTTCTGCCACGCCCAGCATAAGTAATCACCACTAGCTTTCAGAGGATTATAAAATGCCTCATCAGTTCTGACCAGTTGCTCGTTCTTGAACCTGAAAAAACACTCCTAGTTCATGTTTGCTATGAATCACACAATTCAGTTACTCTGCGTTCCTGAAATGTTTCATCAAAGCAAATAAATAAATAAATAAATAAATAAATAAATAAATAAATAAAAGGAAAAAGTTATTTATGCATGTTTTGTGTTCTCTGATTGTTCTAAGTCAACATATGCTTTATGCCTCACAGACTTCATTTATTTTTCAGTTTTTACTGATAATATGCATTACATTTTGGGTACAGGTTTCTCTTGGACTTCTACATGCTCGTGCTACTCATATCCTCTGGCCTCCAAAACGCTGGCAGAAGTTACAACCAATGTTACCTCCAGAGCGCAAACCCCTCCAGAGAGAGCAAGAGTGACCTAAACATTTAGATAGAAGATCAAGGAGTGAAGTTATGCCAGCATGAGATGCCGTGGTTTTATCATCAACTGTAAAAGCTTTGCCAAAGGTGCTTTCGTACCAATGTACCATATCAGCAAATAAAGGCAATATCTTCATTTTAAAACGTCACCTTCAGTGAACTGTTTATTTCTTTGCTTTTTAATCTCAAACAGTTGGGCACTGTGCATATTTGGATTGAAATAGTTACACATTTGTTATAGATTTGAGTGTTCAATCTACAATGTTTGTGTTACTATGTCAGTACCTGTGTGTCTTTGGATAAGTAAATATTAAATACTTCAATAAAATATTTTAATCTTTTACATTCAGCTTGTTTCTTTAGTACCTGAACAGATTCTTCATTATTATTCTTCATTATTATTGTTGACTGCGTATGAAAAAAACCAACACATTTACACATAATATATTTGAGCTTCTCCTATAATTTCTAATACTGAGTAATCAGTATTTCCATAGCTGAAAAGTTAATCATAAATGCTATAACATTTTTTCAAAAAGCTAATAAGATTTTTTTTTCTTGTGTTTATTACTAAACTGATTTAATCTTGCTTATTTTTGCTGTCTCTTTTGGGACAGCTTGCATAAACATACCTTGTATATCTTCCTGAAGGAGATATTTACACAAAATACGTACCAATCATATTGCAGTACATGAATGTAATACTTCATTCATTTCTCAAGTATAGTAAATCATTGTTAGTACTGAATGCCACATTTAGTTAAAAATATGTCATTATTATGAGTACTATACAATTAGTAATATAAAAACATTAACGTAAATAACTTCTTTGAATGTGCAGTAAAACTTCTACACATATAAGTGTTGAGAACATGAAAAAAGGATACTTTCAATTGCAGATTAATGAGCCAGATGAATTTTGTATTTATTTTTTTACTCCAGACTGGGGATTACTTACAAAATTTAAGATGACACAAAGCTTCTTTATACATTTTGGCTAAAATCATGCAATTTTTGGAAATTCAGACAAGATAATAAACCATATTTCTTTGAAGCCGCATATCTAATTGTGTATTAGTTAGATTATGGTATGAATCCTAATGAAAAAGCTCTAGTTCTGTCCAGTTTTCTTAGATTTTTCCCTGGTACACTGGTGAGGCCATACCTTGAATACTGTACTCAGTTTTGGGTTCCTCACTGAAGTATGTGTGAAGAAAAACAAAGAAGATGGTAAAGGGTTGAGAGACACATTTTATGAGGAGTGGCTGAGGGGACTGGGATCGTTCAGTCTGGAGAAGAAGAGCTCAGGTGGGACCTTATTGCTACATCTAACTGAAAGAGGTGTAGCAAGGTGTTGTTAAGCCTCTTCTCTGAGGTAAATTGCAATTTAGTCTAGAGGACTAGAGGTAATGGTAACTTGGACCAAGAAACCAGGGGAGGTTCAGGTTGGATGAGAGGGTTGTGAAGCAAGGGAGCAGGCTTCTGGGGAAGTGGTAGAGTCACTGCTTTGTGTACCACTTTCTTGTAATCAGTACACAGGAAGAAATCTGATTCCTGTAAAAGAAACCATTTTGCTAAACATTAGCATCAAATTAACGTGCATGATATTTTACATCATCACATAACTAGCTGAGTGGAAATTGCTCAGTCAAATCATAAGCTGAACTTGAGAAAGATTATTCATTATCTAGAGCGTGAAGAGCAGATCATATTACCAAAAGCAGAAAGGACCAAGTAGCAGCAGTAACATACAACTATGTATTACAAGGCATTTCAGATATATTATTTTCAGTCTCCAGATACGAAACACATCTGTCCTGGCACTAATGAAATCAGTGGCAAAAGTTTCCTGGACTCAAATTATAAAGGATACCTCTATGTCAGCTTCATTGGGAATCTATATGAATGAGCATGAGGGGCATGTAGGACATTATGAAATAAGTCGACATTTAAAATCTTTTTTTTTTTTTTTTTTTTTTTTTCCTCTATGAGGAGACATGTCAGTACTCTTGCTGTTAAGGAATATGTGGAATTGCATCTGCCTCTAAATTCCCGATTGCACTTGTAAACCAAGAAGTGGTTAATGGAGTTTCTCCATTCAAATTACAAAGATTCAAGGGGTAGATTTTTATGTGTGTGCTAAGTTAGTGATTATGGTCAACATACATTAGTGCCTAATGTTTGGTCACTGAAACAGACTGGCAACTGTGTCACCTAGGCTGCCTAAAAGTTGTGTGGAAAGACTCTGAAGTGCCAGAATCAAAAGAGTCTAGAGGCTTTGTTTTAGTGAATGTCCTGAGAGAAATGTGCTTAGACTGTCTTCTACATGATAGCTGAATGTCTAATATATTCATGTACAAAATATTGAGGTTCAAGTTCAAGGTTTTGCTTAGCCTGAGAGCTCACACCAGACAGATAACATACTACAGTGAAACATACAGCTTGGTAAATGAGGGAAAAGCAGGATATTGTATATAGAAATGGTATTCAGGGAAATACAAAAAGCTGTAAGGAACAAAATGATGGAAAAAAGCTGAAATACATTTTGTCACAGAGCTCTCATCAACAGAATCTCGTAACTTGTGACCAAGATAAGATATGCACCTTTTTAAAGAATATCCACAATGGGAAACAAATTTCTGTAAATGCCTGGCAGAATCTGTAATAGCATTACCTAACACCTCCTAGAAAGGTCAGACAATTTTTAGCATTTTATTTTCAGTGAAAAGAAGGCTGTTAAGTCTTCAAAGGGAAAGAACAATTATGTCTAAAAATAGAAACAAGGTGAAATTTGAAACAGAGAATCTCACAAACACTGACAAAAATTATGACCAAGATGGAAACCTCCACTTTTAGGCTTTATAAAAAATGTCTTATACTTTATTTCAGCAGCTATTAGGATTTCTTTTCTTCATGCCAGACCTGTAAAATGATGCAGGGTAAATGGAAATGCAGTGCCATGATATTTTAAGAAGTTCTTCATGAATACACAGTGTGGCAAGGGAGTTATCTTCTCAAATTGTTAGAGTTTGAAAAACAGAGAGATCCTTTCTGTGCCTAAAGTATGGAAAACAGCTGGGGTAAAAGATATTTCCCAACTTTATTTTTTTCCCCCTTGCTTTTTCATCAGTATCAAATATCAGTTGACATAACACTGTAAGTAAACAACAGTGACATTTTTTGCTATAAATATGTGTTTTTTATCTCCTTTAAGATAATGATAATTGTCCCTAGGGGATAGTTCTTCCCTACAAGCAGAAACAACCTCAGTATTCATGGGGGGATCCAGAATCAAAATGGAATTTTTAGGGCTATTTGTGAAGAAGGAATATCAAATCCTCCATGGAATTTCCATGTCCAGATTCACTTCAGGCAACTAACTTAGGCTGTAAGCATAGGCAGTCAATCCACTCTGACAATCCACAGGAGAAGTGGGTTGCGCCATTCTCTGAACGGTTTCAGTTTCTTTTCAGTGAGTCAAAAAGAACCTTTGGTGGCTTCAGTTAATTTCCATGGGACAGCCTTGATTTTTAAATGATTTGGCTCTTTGCACAGCAGATCAACATAAGAAAACTTAAATAAATCAAAATCAAGGCCAAGTTGCCTGCTGCTTTTGCTTGAATTTTATTGCATAGAATAATCTTGAACTTCCCTTTGATCCCACAAAACTACATCATTGTAGGCTAGTCCAAGTGACAGTTTCTTTCCTGACAGATTGTTCAGTTATAGAGTGCTCAGTCAGGTAATGACTTAAAGATTTTTAAAATAATTTCAACAAATCTAATGTATATTTACTCACCAGAAATAGTTTTAGTTTTAGTTTAGAAATAGTTTTAGACATTTTTCTTTAACTCTCATGTATCAAATTGTTTTAACTTTTTTTTTGTTTATTACACATCTTGCACAAGGATAACATCTGAATAAACTCTACAGGTAAATAAAAATGTTCACATTCCAAACAAATTGTCCTTTGTGTTAGCTCCGTTGTGTATTGATGGTACACTATAACTAAGAGATCTCATTCATATTGCATACTCTAGAAACAAGTGGGTATTTTAGGTGATCAAATGGAAGAATGTGTACTTAGACTATTTCTTAAATGTTCACAAAAAAAATTTTATTCTAGGTCTTAGCACATGTGTCCTAAATTAATTATACAAGTAAGTGTGGTCTTTTTTTGTGCTAAACAGTAGTACCTAGAAAGTTCAGCAAACAGTAAGGATTTCTGTTCCCTCTCTACAGTTGGTTTAACTTATATGGACTACCTTATAGCACAGTTCTAAATCCAAGCCTGACACAGTTCCCAATAACTGCATCCCAGCCATGAAATCACCAGTTCTTCAGGGGTTGATTTTTCTGTAATTTTAAAAGCAGATCTTATTACTTCTAAGGCATCTTAAGTTGGCATGCTTAATTTGCTGAATCAGGGCCCAACACCTCAGGGTGTGAGGCTAAGTTTGAACATTTATGCTTTTTTTGTAAATGGATTTTAAGAAGAGAATGATTTGCTCTGCTGTATCTTTTAAAATACAAAGTTTTTGAAAAGCACTGAATACTTCTGATGGGATTTTCTAAGAATACTTCAATGACTTAAATACACAAGTTCAATTTTAAAAGGATGGAACTTTCTAACTTAAATAATTTTGGGATAAATCCAAATAGTGAATTAGCCATCTGGCAGTCAGCACAAGTGCTTTACTCTATCACTTAGCAGACTGAGTGTAATCTTTCTTGTGTATTTGTTTTTTTCCTCTCTCTTCTCCCTCTTTCTTTCTTTCACATACATAAACAGACCCATGCACAGATGTTACTAAATCCTGTAGTTATCTAAGGTATTAAAAACTACATTCACAAAAGATTTCAAGTGCTGTACTACCTCTTTAGGGGCTTAATGTCTTTAATCTAAAGGTCCAGACTCCATATATGATAAGAATTAACTGCGTAATTATGAGATTTCTGCATTGCACCGAACAGTCCAAACAATCCAAAGATAGAAAAGTTAGTCTCTAAGGGTGCATCAACACTATTAAATTAAGAATGCATCTCTGGTTTACAGTTTGGTCTCAGGGCAACGCTTCTTAACACTTATTCACACAGCTCCCAGAGTTCATGAGTTTGTGTCAGCCTGTGGCTATTCTTACAGGTAATCTGAACAGCCCCTCTTTTGGAGAACAATAACTAATGTAGCAGTGTGAATATGGGCCATTGGTATCAATGCCAGACAATGAATGGACCTAGACATACTTCATTTTTCTTTGTAGATTTAACATAATGGAGACATAGCCATTGGTCTTTTGAGACTTAGATACCACTGTTTTCACTGACCCACGTGCCCCAGTTGCTTAGTGCAGCTGTTTTCTGTGCTTGTTATTCATACTCCCCTTTCCGCTGTTAGACTTTGTCCAGGTTGCAGAAAAGTGAGTATCTATTCCACAGAAAGGATGCGAATCTATATGGCCCCGAAACATCTTTGTCTTTTTCAGCATAAAAGATCTAGATGATTGGAGCATTTCACCTTTGGTTGTTCTAAATCATTGCAGAATATTTTTGCTTATTTTCCCAGAGCCTCAATGACACTGTCCTTACTTTTCCTTCACAGATTCTTTTGAAAAAGTTTTTCCTCAGGTTTACAGAGATAAAGCCTCTTCTGATTTCTGATGTACAGATTCTCAGGTTTTGCCCACCTGCTGGGAGTCTAACCCTCCATCCTTTTGGGATAGTCTTCTCTTTTTCTCTTCTTTGGGTAATAAAGTTGTAAAAAACTCAAGAACAGCCCGGACATCTCTTCAGAGAGGATGAACTAGAGTGTTTTTTAATGCAAGGTGGCCTCTGCCTACTACTGCCTTGGGTCCTCTGACCTCTGCTCCACATTCCCACAACAGGCAAGTCTGTCAGCAGCTTTTCTCATTAGCATTGCCAGCCACGGCCTTGAACTGAGAGCTGAAAGCCATTTCAGTGTTGCTTAAAAATCAGTAAATATGGTGGAAATTGATACACTATTTATCTTGTTATGCACTTACACATGATAAAGATGGAAAAGAGCCTTGACCAAGGGAGCAATTCTGCATTTTTCCTGAGGTTCCTGGTGAAATACATGAGCTTGTTGCTTTTTTGGCCCTTGCATTGGTAAATTACACTGTTTTCCTCTTCTCAGCTTCAAAAAACAGCAATGACAGTGTTTGATGTCTCTCTGATTTTTCCTGGTATTTCAAACGTAATACACAGAATTTTTTAAAGCTTACAGTATGTTGTATATTTGGTTCTGAAACATAAACACATTTTTTTCAAAATGAAAATATATGTTTAGTTTAAATTAGCATATAGATTTAAAATCTTTAATTATGGACTGGAATGTTTAAGTTATTGGCAATTAATTAAGAAAGCACATGTTTGGTACTGATGCTACTGCAGCTCTTCAAACATCAGCCATTTAATTAAATAGAGGAAATTGAACTAATAAGCATTGCTTATTTACAATAATCTAACCCTAAGACTACAAATGGTTTCAAATACTCTTTTTACTCCTTTTTATCTGCATGGATGAAAGGCATCTATACAAATAAAACTAATTAGTTACCAAGGGAAAGACTACACAGTTATGTTGCAATCAAAACTGATGGGCCTCATCGAAGGTTTATCATATTACAAGAGCTGCCAATGCCTGAACAGGAATAGAACAATTCCGTTAATTAATTCAGATGGGTGGCATTTTATTTAGAGAGAAAAAGATGCAATGATAGAGAATGTAAGCTTTCTTTTGCTGGCATGGAAAAAAAACAAAAAACCAAAAAAACAAAACAAAAAAAAAAAGGACATTTATAATAAGCTATTAACACATCTTATGACTTTCTTTCAGAATTTCGTTTATGGACAACAATCCATTGTTACAGAATTGTAAGTATTTCTGTTTTGCATATTCAAGAAATAATTTCTCCATAGCTGAAAACATGAAACAAACAAGAATTCATGGTTTTTTCTGAGTTTCATTTAGAAACTCCTATGTCTATTTGCCCAGGGGAGCTACATAATAGAAACTGCATATATTTATGTCTTGTTTAATATTATCAAAAAGCAGCGGTGCTATAAATGCAGAAACATTTAGATAAATAATCTAAATGCTCCCTACTTACTTAGTGAACATTACAGTTGCCTCACTCTCTTCAGTTGCAATGTTATGAGAAAGGATAATGGAAGTGCTGGAGGAATGGGCTCATGGAAATGCTTCAAGTAATGTAAAACAATTTCAGTCTGGAATAATAAGTGAAGCTACATCTCCTTCTGAAAACAAAGCAAAACAAACTAGAACAATTCAGCAACCAGGGCCTTGCTACAGCTGGGCCTGTGCTTGATGTTCAGCTCTGATACCTTGTCCTCTGCCCTTGCTGTCAGCCAGCAGCTCCTCCCACCAGAACTGTCTGGCAATGTGAGGGCAGCACATAATGTGCTGGGAGGGCTGACATGGACAGGAACTTTGGTTTATTTGTTGGCAAAAGTATTAGCACATTGTCAGAGTAGTTGAAAGCTGTGTATGAGGGGTGGAGGGGACTGTTTTTCACAGCTCTCAATTTGGCTTACTGCTGTCTCATCATTACCCATGTACAGCTTCTCATTTTTGCTTTTCCATTTACTATACCTGTTCTGTAACCTCCAGCAATAATTATCTATATAACATGTAAACGACAAAAAGTGTTAAAGTGCTTTATTCATGTGCTACCTCCAACTACACATTTTCCATGTTAAACATTTTTCATGTTCCTGAACTTTAGAAAATGTATGTTTTTGATCTTCTCTACCAAATCTGTGTGCTTACAGAAAGCCTCAGGTCAGTGGTGAACTTTGAACTTCACTATGGCTCTGTGAGAATGACAGGGGAGTTCACACAGCTACCCTCATCCCATCCTGGCTGAATGTAGATTTACATTTGGAAATACTAATTCTTTTGCAACACCTTGCAGTGTACACTAGGTATGATTTTAAGTTTGGATATTGCAGTATCGATGGCAACAGGCTCCCATTTCTACCCGTACAAGAACAACTGAATGCACTATGAGATTGGCTGAAGAATAATTATTCCTGATCTGACCTCTTCGTTCCAGCTGAAGAAATTATCAGGGTTTAACAAATAATGTTATCCCAGTCTGTTCATTTGTAACAATTCTGAGAAATATCTTGAATTGTAGCCTTATTATTATAATGAAATCTTTTAAAGTTTATTTAGAAAGAAAGGATCATTTTCCAAACTCGAATCAAGACATTTAAGCTCTGACATATTATCTTATTGTTTCTGTAAAAGTGGTAACTCACATGATAAGTGGTACAATTTTAATGTAAGGAATTATAATCTATATGCTTGTCTCTTTGGGATTTATCCTCATCATTCTTGAATCTCTTGCCCTAAAGCAAGTGATGTCTGGTGTTATTTTTAGATTTCTTCATATCTTAGTTTTGAAGAAAATGATTTAACAGGCTGTTACTGGGAACCCAAGTACAACTTGCATGATTAACTATATAAACATTCTGGCAATCACATAGTTCATTAGTGTAACTTAGCATCATTTACATACGCAAAGTTCCCTTGCTCAGGATTGCACTGGGTTATTTCCTGGCACAGAAAATTTTAAATAAATACAAATTTTCTGAAAACTGTAGGCACACATTTCTTAATAAAGATGTTTTCTGCTTAGTTTGTTTGCTCTATTATTTAATTTGAGTCAGATTTTCACATTCTTAATGACTCTGAGCAATTATATTTTCCCTGGAGATTTGTGCTGAGGTGTTTAGAACTACCTTTTTACCAGTAAAATTCTCTGTGAGAGTCAGTACCTATGAAATGTTACAAAAAACTAATTTGTTTGTGTATTGTTCAGCTGAGAAAGTGAGTGAGGTTTTTGAAAAACAGTGTAGTGATTTCATTCTTATCCTTTTAAAATAATATAATTATTTTAATAGTTCTAAATTTTAAATTCATTAATATACAAATAGTAATATTCAGAAGTTTACTCTTTGGTGAAAAATTGCAGTGTTTTATGCCAATTAAAAATACAGAGAAAGCGATTACAAGACACAAAATATATTATTAATATATTAATATATATTATGATACATAATATATATTATACTTTACATTTCTACTATATTATGTATATATAATATGCTATATTAATATGTCGTGATATATATTATACATAGTATGATATATTAATATATAATAAAGTCAGACACTTCTAAGGTATAAGCCACATACCCCTTGCAACAAAACAAGCTGTGATTTAAAGCATAGTTGAAGTGCAAGAGGAAAAAACCCATTGATGAGTACATCATATAAATAAGGTTGACAGTATCCTTAAATATCTTTCTTCCTATGATTTTTGTTTCAGTTACCATTTTTTTTTTGCCCCCAACTTATTGTAATTTTTCAAGACAAATCTAAAAAATGAAGCAAGTTTTATGTTTGTTTGTTTTTATTTTTAATAATGTTTGACAGATTTTACCTATAATGATTTCAATTAAACAGTGACTAATTGGAAGATTATTAAATTCTGAGAGTAAGAGAACAGTCTGATCAGACAGACCAGGTCTGAATCAGTGAGTAGGTCAGATAATTAAATAGGACACTGACCTGTAAGAAAATCTATAAACACATTGTTGAACTATGGAACATGTCATAGATCTGAACTCTAACTGGAAGTTTAAATTAACTGAAGAGGGAGCTGGATACATTTTTGAAGAAGGAATTAATTGGAGGGCAGATTGAGACTGGGGTTAAGAAGCCTTATGGATTGGTTTGATTTTTATCTGGACAAAAACAAATTAAGTGAAAGAAAACAACCTTAAGGATAAAAGGTTAAGGCAGTCTAATGCATGGTTTCATGCCTTTTGTATTCCTATGCTGTGGTCCTAATCAAGCTCAGTTTTACTTACAAAGCTGTAAGTGCCTCTAAAGCAAATCAAATACTGCAGGTAGAATGGGAATTACTCAACATGACCAAGCAATTTCTTTGGAAAATATTTAGCTCTGGGCTACAAGTACATGAGATCAGTGCTCAGAGCTCGATTAGAAAGAGTGGAAAATATTACCAGGCATACAAAACATATTCATGATGTTAGCTTCCTTTGTCACTGAAATGTTGTTGGATTGTCATAACGGATATCTGCAAATCTATATATTTAGTTTAAAAATTTCTCCACGGAGAAACGATGTCTGGTATGTTGAACAATAACATTGCTGTATGTATGTAACAGTGCATATAAAGTAAGCAATAATACAGGCACAGTTCACACAGATTATAGCTATTTTATAGGGACAGAATTCTTTAAGTAAATAAATAAAATAAAAACAACCACATACACGCAAAAAAGCCTAATTTAGACCTATGTAAATGTTCATAGGCAAACAGCACAGGGGGCCACTTTGTATCGAACACAGCATCAAGAATGGCTTCTGTATGGAGACCCTTCAGGCTAGAGTTCAAAAAAGTGAGGCTGGAGATTAATGATAAGGCAATATATCCAGACACACATACACACATAAAGGCTGTACCTCCAGATTAACTGTATGTGTAAATAAAATTCTAATTATTTTTTCATTGTAAGTCACAACCAACCAGTTTTTTCTTATATTATTTTTATATTAGTGGGAATAAAGAGACTGTTAATGTGTAAGTTTATCTGGAAAGATTCTAGTCTTCTTCTTTCTTTTTCTTTACAATATTTCAGGAATTGTTTTTTGTCTTTTGTTTTCATTTAGACTGTATGAAGTCTAGTAGCTCAGATACTGATTAAGTAGGCAAAAATACCAAAGTATTTGCAAACATCTGTGAATCGTTTTATTCCAGAGCTGATTTTGCTATTATCAACTAAAGTCTATATTCAAATTTTGTCAGGGAACTTGCATTACAACTCAAAAGTAACAGATGCTTTCAGAATGTGTATTTGTGTTTCTTTTTTTCAAGAAATTGCACTTCACTCACTTTATTCTTAGGAAATGGTCTGAATATACATTTTGTTATATGGTTGTGACCAATTGCTATTGATAGAAGTTTAACCGTTGTTTACATCTTATATACAAATAGTTTTCTTCATAGTATTATACAAATTCCTGAATAGAAGAAACCATGATGTGTATAAGAGTTTTCACTGTGCTTTGGTTCCTGGCCAGTCAGTTCCCAGGTCACAATTTATCCACGGAGGCCAAGTCAGTCAAAAGTACAGACACTATAGACTTAATAGTTTCTGATTGATATATTTACGGGCTTGATGCTCAGTACACATTCAAAAAATATGAAGGACTTTGGAGATTAAATTTAGATGGAATTTAGGAAGTTGAGTTCAAGGGAGAAATGCAGAAAACTTGTGCCTAAAATGACAAGGTGCTTAAGACACTCTCAATGCTTAATATTTCAAGCTATGATTTTCTTAGGTACCTCAACCTACTGATTATTATCAGTATAACACAAAGCTCTAAAGGTGGAAATAGCAGTGAGTGACATGGCTTCTTTCTACACTGAATTGTCACACCAGTAATAGGCTTAAAAATATCTGAAGAAAGAGAACAGCTCTTTTCTTTGTACTGCTATTCAGCCATGAACACAAAATTCATAGTCAGAAGTTTGGACAGTAGCAAGAGGGATATAAATTTTGCTGCCTGACTGTAGAAGACTCAGTTTTGGTGTAGAAAAGCTAGTGCTTTACTCTGTAAGTTATTTCATATATTCATACAATGAAAATCTGTTGTAAAATTCTGTAAGTTAATCAAAGTTCTCTCAGGAGTTTGCCCTTGCCTTGGGCATGAAGAAAGCATCAGACACTGTAGCTCAGTTTTACACAGTTTAAAAGTAGAAGCCTAAGAGTCAAAGTTCTTTACAAAAGTCTCCGGATTTCTATTTATTGTCTTGTGTGTTACACACACAGCCTTCTTGCTGTTTGAGCTCCATACAAGAATCCTCTTTTCTCCTCATTCCTTGTAGAAATATAGTTCTGAGCCTCAATATAGAGTATTTATATTTGCCTTTCTGCAGTAGTCCTGTGAATTAGATATTGGTGGTACAGCAGAAGAGGTTCTGTTTTTTTTATGCATTTTGTTGACTTGCAATAGATGGCAGCAAGGAAGCAGTCTGACAGTGTGGTGTCTGACATGGAAGTGTGGATGAAGCAAAGGTATGTCATTAAATTCCTCCATGAGGAAAAAACTATCATTTATTGACATTCTCTGATGCTTGCTGTATGTTTATAGAGACCAAAGAGTGGATGTGAGCACACTGAGGCTGTGAGTGGTGTGTTTCAGCTGTGATGACAGTGACAGGGGGTCATCTCCACTGGTGCTGATTTTGACAAGCTCAGCATACAGGTTTTTGTTCTTCTCTGGTGAATATGCAGATCTAATGGTGGTGACTACCTAGAAAAACTGTTTTGTAGCTGAGAATTTACTTTATTAAATAATCTTTTTGTGCACTTTCCATGCTATAGTTTTCATGGAAATAAATAGATGTTACTTTCAGAGTGACTTATGTATACACCTGAAGGTTATAGAAGGTTATCAGGATTGCAGCAGTTCATTTTGAGATATGTTTATTTTTCATACTTTAAGATTAGCCTTGAGATCATCTTGCTAGCATTTCAAACACTCAGCTCTGGACTTTTGTGTTTCTATAAAATAAATGAGATGTTCCCTGCAGATACATGAAATACACAATTGTTGTATAATCTGAGATGTAATTACACTGTCAGTGTCAATGTTTTTACAGACTTGCAAAGCTTCAGTACCCATTATCATATTTTGCCACTTGACACTAGGTATTTGCTGAAACAGGTGGAAATGAATGAAGCATTTGCATAGCAATCTATCCAAATCTTTCAGCCATAAAACTATGACAAGAGCAGCACAGTAATCCCATTCAAAAACTTTGAGTTCAGTCAGTGGCTGGCACCATAATTTACCAAAGAATTGCTAGTCATGCTGATATACTTTGTGATATCATCAGCAATTGCTGCATTTCGTTACTAAGATAGTAAAACTTCTTGGCAGCCTTAGTCATACATTATCTGGACACTAAAGGAACTGTTACAAAGATATGCTGTCTTCTGGGAAGCATAAGGTCTACGCATAAGGATTTTCTGACAGATTATTAGTTCACTGTAGTTTGTAGCAAAGCAATCAGTGGTCAGTGGAATATCTGTATGAAGTAAGCCTTTTTGTATGTTTATTTTGTGATTTTTTTTTTTTTTTTTTTTTTTTTTTGGTCTACATTTGCATTTGCGTGTATCAAGAGTATGCAGTAACATGCTGATAGTTGTCCTAAAATTGTCCATCAATATTGCATCAAACATTTTGTTAGGGAAATATAAAGTCTCTTTAACGTATTTGAAAAAGAAAATTCATTTTCATTTAGGACAACCAGATGGACAGCCCACAAGTCAGAATAATTAATAGTGTCAACATTTTAGCAGGATTAGGAAAGATCATGTAAAAACCTTGGTTTTACTCACTGTGCTTTATTTGAAAGAGCCATGTAGCAAAAAAAGATCTGTTGTGGCACGGATAAAATGGAATCTATGCTGAATTTTGCAAGTCTTTTGACTTCTCTGCAAATTCACTAAGCAAATAATTTAACAGAATTGGCAGGCATCATACCAGCACCTGCTGAATTTTACCACTCATCTGAGACTGATAATCTCCCTTTTTCATAAACCAAGCAGTTGGATAGACCCTTTATTTTTGGGAAAGGTCAAAGAAAGGACAGATTGGGCATCTGTTTATTCATTCTAAACTACTCCAGTTTAATTTCTGTCAAAACAGTGACTTTCTTTTGCCAGTGTTCTAAAATTTGTCATAAACTGGCATGTGTAAAGAAACTGGATCTTTGTTTTGGGTCATACTGAAATGCCATTAATTAATCATGTTTACACATGGTATAAAACATTAGTGCGGACATAGATTAACCTCTAGAGGAGATCAGGAAGCTCAGATCTCTAAAGTAAAGGGATATTTGTGAAAATTATTATGTGCAATTCTCATAGCTATGTAAGTTGCTCTGAAAGTAATGCTTCCTGTTGATTTCCATGGAAACTACGATAGCTACATAGAGCACGGTGATACTATTTGATAGAGCAAATTCTCAGCTTCAAAATACTAGTTTTCAACATAACCAGCACCATTAATTATGCATTTTTGCCAGCAACTACCTTTGCTAACTAACTTTTGCTACCAACTACTGTAATGGTGTTGTTGCTTGGAAAATGTTGCTCACACAGTCCATCTTTCATCAGCCTGAATAAACTGAAGTCAGGTGGCACCAAATCCAGAATAGGGCATGGATATGATAGGACTGTTGAGGCAAGACTGGCAATGTGTTCCATGGTCTTCAAATTGGCATGGAGTCTGGTGTCATAATTTTGCAGGAGAAAGGTGATATTATTCTCTGGCCTAAATCTGGACATTTGAGCCTTCATCTTAGTCAGTGCCATGATGTAGCAGTCAGAGTTGATGGCTTATCCAGATTTTGAGTAGATAAGCTCATTATGATGCTTCTTAATTTGTGGTGTGACAGCTGTACACTGCTTTCCAGAATGTGGCTTGTTTTTCACATCACTGTCACCATGCTACCCTGGCACACCACCCACAGCCTGACTGTGCTTACATCTGCAATTTGGTCTCCATAAACATTCAGCAAGCATCAGTGAATGTCAGTGGGAGCAATTTTTTTTCCTCATGGAGGAATTTAATGACAGATTTTTGCTTCATCCACACTTCCATCCCAGACACCATTCCGTCAGACTACCTCTCTGCTGCCATCTGCCACAAGTCAGCAAAACATAATGGAATATTGGTGGAAGGATTTCTACTGCCGTACGATCAGCATCTGCTTTTTATATATTTGTATGCAGAACTAAAACTGGAAACATAAACTCTACGATAGGACTAATTATAAAATACATAACTAACTCAGAATTTCTTTAATCCGAACCGCAGTATCCCTTTGTATAGTTGGGAACGATGAGCTGCTGCCTTCTCAAGCAAAAGAAATGTTCAAGTATCCTACAAAATAATTACAGTCTGAAGTGTTCCCCTAGGCTTGAACCAGCAGGAAAAAATACATAGAGAAAGAAAAATCAAAAGACATTAACTTTTCACCTTTCCTTGGATTTTTATCTCAACTTATATTAAAGAAATTGCAATTGTAGTATAAATTATAGAAGCTACGCTCTATTTTCAGTGCACTCCTCTGAAATTATTAAACTTATTCATGTTTAAACAGATAATTATTTGTTCAGAGTATGGTGTTATGAAGAAAGTCTTATGACTTAAAGAGGTCATAGCAGTTTCCCTAAATTCTACAACAAATCTCCTGTAAGACCTCAGAGATAGCTGAAAAAGCTGGATATAATAAATCTACATTTCTGAAGGTTAAAACAGGAGAACAAAACATTTTCAGGTTAAGTGATACTATTAATGAAATGATTTCACATATGATATTTCTAACTCATTAATGTACACTCTCATAGTTACTTCTGCTTACGTATCCCATTAAATGCTCTTTCTTTCAAAGCCATTAGAACTTGAAGAAAATGAAACATATTTTTTGTTTCATTTATAGCATACACATAATAACTGCTTGTAATTTCTATTCTTCCTTTGCTGGTTCTAGGGGTTAGAAATGGTGTATCTTGGAATGCATGTTAAAAATCAGTCAAAGCGGCATCTCACCCTGAACTTCTTTAAATTTTGGTTGGTATTGGGATGCCAAATGTTGATCTAAATTCTAGGATATTGCACTCAGTTAATACACTAAATACTTGAATGAGGGTGAGGATGCTGGCTAGCCCTTCACTCAGACTTTTTCATGTTGTTTCAGAATGACTGTGAAATATTTTCTTACTGCTCTGGGGTGAAATATAGAGGGCAAAACCAGTTAATAAGTGAGATGTCCTCAGAAATAGCAGAGAGAGGAACTGATCCTTCCTCTGGATCCACAGTAGTCTGTCTGCTTACATCAGAGTTTCTGTGGTAGAACAAATTTTGGTAACAAGACCATCACTTGACAAGGATGCACTTAGAAAGGAATATCTGACATTAAATAAATAAATAAATAAATAAAAGAATCAGGAAAAGGCTAGAGTGAACTAATAACATCTAATTTTAAGACTTTAAAGATGTTGCTAGGCTTCTCTCATATACAAACAATATGGATCCATCCCACACCTTTGAAGACAACAGGAAGGATTCTACTGATTTAACATGTACATTTGTCTGATCAGCTTTAGTCATTCACCAGCTTCCATGTAGATATCATCAGTGACTAAAGGCAATATTCCCAGGAATATTGTATATGTACCTTCCTTCCTTTCCCTCCCTTTCCCTCCCTGGTTGCCTAACCAGTATGACAATACTTCTGGTCTCTCATTTTTGACCACTGACATTTCCTTTTTTCTTTATTCCTTCTTAGCATCCTCACCTCCCTTGGATACTTAAAATTTATCTCTATCATTGCTCAGGATGATTTCTTAGTTTGCTCAAATTTCCAAACAACATTTTTCTCTCCTTTTTCTTCCTCCTGATATCCTAGTTTCCCTTCTAAAATATCTTTGTTTCATCAGTGCCTTTTGAAATAACAAGCAAAACTGTGCTTGTAATAGTTTCAGGGTGACCCAACTTCATGGATATCAAAAGTTGCTCTGGATATTCATGGGTATTAGAGCAAACGAGGCTCTAAAATGTGTGGTAAAGTTCTTCTTTTCAGAGTAGAGGAGGATACAGATAGAAGGCCATTAGCCTGTATTTCTGGGTAGAGTGAGTAAAGCCCCACTTTGGTGAAATTTTTTTGGATACGTAGGTAGTGGTGCCCCAAACATTTTTTTCCATTTTGTTCTTTGTAGACAGAAATAGTCTTAAGAGCTTCAGAAACTGGAACTGACACGGAAAACAGCCTATCTTGTTGCTTCTTGCTTATTTTCCAGTATAGACCTTCTTAATCCTTCAACACATTGATTATTTTTTTTTTCCCTTATATATATATACTTTTTTTTTTTTTTTTTTTTTTTTTTAATGGTGGGAGACCATGAAAGCTGTTTAATCTTTGGCAGAATAAGATTCAGCAGATGGATTGAAAGTCTTATCTTACTAACACCAGCTACATCAGGAATCAATGTATCAGTGACTTCCTTGAATAATATCTGAAAACAGAACACAGTTTTCATAAGTTTGTAGAAATGATCCTAAGTCTTGTAGATGTGAAGTTAGATTGACAAATATGATTATGTAAGTACATTTCAGAATCACATCAGGTCACAAGAGATGAATATTTCAGCCAAGGAACATCTGCAAGTGGCCTTTTGCTGCTTTTTCAAACTGAGTAGTTGATGTAGCTTTCATACTTTGACAGTCATAACCAAGTTTCACTTAGAAAACCTTGCTGTTAGCTTTTTTCTTTTTCTTTTTCTTTTTCTTTTTCTTTTTCTTTTTCTTTTTCTTTTTCTTTTTCTTTTTCTTTTTCTTTTTCTTTTTCTTTTTCTTTTTCTTTTTCTTTTTCTTTTTCTTTTTCTTTTTCTTTTTCTTTTTCTTTTTCTTTTTCTTTTCAGGTGTTCTACATGGAAAAGGCTTGTTTACACTTGCATGAATAAACTGATTCTATTCTGCACCAAACTTCCCTGAAGATCCTAAAATGCCTTTAGAAGACTTCCTTCACCTCTTCTCACATAGGGAGCTCAACTCAAAGCAGTTCGTACACTAAGAGTACCCACACAGGGAATCTGAAAAATAACAGCTAGCTAAGCACTCAGTGAATTCTCTTTGTCATAGCTGAGACTGATCTTTGTCTGTTGCATTTCATTGTAGCTCTGTTGATATCAAGGGAACAGCAACAATTTATTAAGGGTGAGAATAATTCCATAATATTCAGTAAGCCTTTATTCTACTATAGAAATAACTAGGTATCCAACAGAGGTAAATTTCTGCAGTTCCATTAAAATATAGATAGAAAATAGATTTAAAGAAGGGAGAAATCTGGCCCTCAAACCTTTTACAAATGAGTGAATATTCTCTATTTGCTGATATTGCTATCATGGTGGACAAAGGGAAGGCAATTGATGTAGTCCACCCAGACTTCCCACACCACATCCTTATCTTTAAATTGGAGAGATACAGTTTTGAAAGAGTGGACAATTTGGTGGATGAGGAATTGGTTGGAAGGTTGTTGTCAGGGGACTGTAGTCAATAGCTCTGTGGTGGAGGCAGGTGATGGAATATTCTAGGTACTGATACTCTTTCACATCCATTTCAGTGACAAAGAATCTAGGGTTGAGTGCACCCTCAGCAAATTTGCAGACAACACCAAATTGAGTGCAGTTGATACAGCAGAAGGTCAGAATGCCACCCAGAGGAACCTTGGTAAACTCATATTGTGGGCCCATGTGATCTTAATGAGGTTCTACAAATCAAGTGCAAGTTTTGCATGCAGGTTGAGGTAATCCCAGGTATGTATACAAACTGGGAGAAGAATTCCTTGAGAGTAGCCCTACTGAGAAGGACTTAGGTGTTGTGATTGATGAAAAGAATAACACAAGCCAGCAGGGTGTTCTTGCAGCCTGTAAGGCCAGTGGTATCCTGGGTTGCATCAGAAAAGGGATGGCCACTGAAACTAGTGTTTATTCCAAGTCTCAAAATACATTGCATCTAATCTCAGTAGTCTGAAACTGGGTAGATATCCTAGAAAGGTAGGTGCTACAGCTTTTACAACATTCTTTTCTGGTTATAGGATAACAAACAATTGTTATTTTTTTCTCTGTCTCTTATTAGTTAGCGTATTGCAGAAAGCAAACAAGCTCAAGGGCAATTAAATTTTAAAGTTACAGAAAGAGAAAACAAAAGTATTGATCAGTTGGAAGGTTAACATAACAATTTTTTTTATTTTTTTTTTTTGGTTTCTGTTAATATCACCAACTTATTCTCTATGAACAGAAAATGAAAAACAGTCATTGTCATAACAAACATCTTTAACGTATGCAGCTGTCACTTAAAACAGCAAATAACTTGAGGTCTTCCTGACCTTGGCATCTTTACAAGGTGTTGGGAATTGAGTTGATTTTTTTTGGCATTTGAAGCTTGAGAATGTGCTTCTGGCTCTATCTCCCAAGAGTGCTTGTGGCATGAACATGATGTATACACAGCAACTTTATATGTATCAGAAATAGAAATATCAGGAATGTCAACAAAATCAGACAACTCTGGAACATTTTTTTTCCTAGTGGCTGCTGAACATTTCATACTGACTGAGCCTGACTCTGCTTTTATTAAATACAACACAAAGCTCTCAGCAGACATTATGGAGTAGCTTGTTTTCTTGAAAGGCAAAGAGCAGGGAAGTTCTTGAAGCTTTTTTTGTTTTTTTTGGGGTTTTTTTTGTTTTTTCTGTAAGGAATCCCAATATTGGAATGTTTTTCTTCATTTAGACGAGGTGTTTGGAAAACTTTTCTGTGTTAGTTATTTGTTTCACAACCTGCAGTTAGCTGTATCTCAAACTTTAATCAGTGTGACCTTATACGTCCAACTAATGTCCTAACTGAAGGAAAATTTGAAAGAGATATTTTACTTATCCTAATTACTGCATGCAGTGTGGTAGGTATGCCCCCCTCAGTACAAGATGGGTTAAAGCAGTGAACTACTTATACAGTCTCCTCAGTGAGTGTAATTTCGTGGAATATCGATGATTTTTTTTTCTTTTTTTTTCCTTTTTTTTTTTTTTTTTTTTTTTTTTTTTGAGAGAGAGAGATTGAGAGAGAGAGAGAGAGAGAGAGAGGTATTTCAATAATATTTCATATGGAAATGTTGTGGCTTCAGTTCTCTGACAGAAATTTAAGCACTGGATGTGCCTGTGAGTCAGAAGAAAGTGACATTGGAATTTGAAACTCCTAAACAGCAAGATGACTCCAGAAGAGAAATCTAAAGTAATACTTACACACTATTATGCAGTTTAGATGCCTAAATCTAACAGAGCAATATAAGGATAGGGTGAAAACTAGAATGAAATAGTGGGGCTGGAAGAAATGTACTGAATTAGAGGAACAAATCATTAAGTGGCTTGAAAATTATCTGTGCACAGGTTCCAAAGAGCTTAAGGGATATACTATCTCTGCATCCATCTGATAGCAGTGAATGAGTGTTGCTAGACATCTTTATTGATAACCTGGACGATAATAGATTGCAACATTAGTAAATTTGTTGTTGATACTAAACTAGAGGGAGTAGCTGACATGGAGAATAGCTGCAGTTAAAAGATGCAACTGTAAACACAAGGACAGAGCCAAGAGTAGTTGGGAAATACAGAACCACTCTGCACCTGAAGCAAAGAACCACCAACCAGTATAGACTGAGAAGCTCATAAAGTCTGGCGTAGTCATAGTTCCTCTGCTAAGGGCCTGGTGCAAGTGGCATTCATACACACATTGCAAAGCTGATTCAACCAGTACTGGGGTGGAGAATTATTTTTTATTTTTAACTGTTTTATATATTTAAGTATTTGAACAATATTTTTGGTTTGTTTAGAAGTAGAGTGAATAATCTGCTTGTGAAATTGTGATCTGGCTGGCTTCTGGAATATGTCTAGCTTATCTCATTAGCTTTTGGGTCTCAGTTTGGTGCCATCAAGGCTGACTGTATTACTCTCAGAGTAGAATAACTTCATAAGAAGGAGTTCCTTTGGTGACATCAAGCCCAGGCAAACTTATCTAATGCTGCTTAAACTTATCTGACAAAAAAATTACCACGAAAGGGACATACTGCTGTGTTCTGAAAACTCTGTGCTGGCCAAAACTGCCCCTGAGACGACTTTAGCTTCCAAGATTTGTATCACAGGTGCAAGGATCAGTGATATAAAAGCTCAGTTGCTCAGTGCTTATTCTTCAACACATTTAAATTTTTTCCAAGTAGTACTTTGCTATGGTTAAAATTAAGTGTTTTTTTTTTTTTTAATATGAACTTGTATTTGCAAGAGGAATTATTTTTTCAATCTTAAAGTACAAAAAGCCTCATTTGATTATGTAGCTATATATTACTGCCATTTTTCCCCCCCAATATATATATTCTAAATGCTATTATACTAGCATGAAATAGCTCCCAATGAATACAACAACATTGTCATTCCTACCTACTCTGTCATCAATCCTGGAATATTAATTCTTAACCTGTATTTACTATGCTGATGAATCTCTCAGATATGCTCACATATACATATGCTTCTTGCAAAATTCTTCAATTTCAATTTTAGATTTCTTAAAAAAGATTCTAAAAAGTGAAAAACTTGAATGAGTTTTGTGTTAATACACATTTATTTGTTACAAAGTATGTTGCTAGTCAGAACACACATTAGAAATACAATAAAAAAGCAGTTGGAATCTCCTACACAGTTTAAAGTACAATAGGCGTCTTCCATTCTGTTCTTCATAACTGCAGCTATAATGTAATACAGTGGCAGAAAAGTAAATTACACACAAAAAAATCCATTTCCATACTAATAGAGTGTGTTGTATGAGACTGTTAGCATGCTTTCAGAGAGTAAATAGATGTTATTTAAGAAACTCACTTCTTAGAATAAAGATGTACATTGAAATGACTATCTAAAAAATTCTAGTCAGCTACAAAATTGACTCGCTCTTAGTGAAAACAGTTATTTATAAGTAGAAAATGCCAATGAGACCAATGACTAGATAAAAAGAAGTGAAGAAACTGTAAAGACCAGGATTTTCTATTTCAAAGCTCTTTAAATGGTTTCACAGTAATCCCTTAAAAATGAATGGGAGATGACTGGGAAATTCTGTGAATGTCAACTGACAGTAGCTTCTGCCAGTTTTCAAATCATAGAAGTAAAATTCCTACTGAAAAATCTTTAACATGAGAGATACTTGTAGAGAATTTCAGCTGAGAACTGTCCTAATTGAAGTTGAGCAAGAATAGAGATACTGTATATATGCGCATTCTTGAGGATGTGAATGTGACTGATCAAGACTAAGAAAGATGAAAATTGTGTGCAGGCACCAATGGCACTTTGCTAACAACTTTTTTTTCCCTTTACATAAAAAAATTAAAAATCTTCAAAAGCAGACAAGCAAATGGTACAGTCACAGCTGCCTACTGATATGTTCTGCTCTCCAGTAGGTCTATTCAACCAGTTTTTCTGTAATGCAGTGTGTGCTCTATAATAATTTCTTATCATCAGTAGAGTGAGAACAGTGATGTCTTTAAAAGCAGAAGTGATTCTTACACATGGAAGCTGAGAATTTGCTTTGCTAGAGGTGCTGCTTTTCACCACTTTTATTTGCAGTCATTTAAGGAGATAAATGCATGCTCCAACAAATGTTCACAGAGAGCAAAACAGTAAAAAATTCTAATGAGGGTGTTCACATTGGGAGTACTAACAAAAATATTTTTAAATGCTGTATTTTGTCTTTCTCACATAGTACTAACATATACAGATATTTGTAGAGCATTTTTACTTCTTTGTAATTATATGAGAGTTGTGATATGCAGCACAACTTCTTGCTCTGTTTGATTTGTAGCAGATATATCATAGAATCATAGAATCATTTGAGTTGGAAGGGACCTTTAGGGGTCATCTAGCTCAGCTCCCCTTGAATGAACAGGGGCACCTACAGATAGATCAGGCTGCTCAGAGCTTTGTTCAGCCTGGACTTGAACATCTGCAGAGACAAGAGAATCAAACCAGCTCTCTGGACAACCTGTTCCAGTGCTTCACTGCCCTTATCACCAAATAATAGTAATAATAATGATAATGATAATGATAGTGATTTTTTAATCACAGCATATAGTACTAAAATATCTGCCTCCTTTCTTATAGCCCCCTTTAACTGGAGGGACTGGGAATATATAGCTTGTTAGACTCCAGTTTTGCCATCGATGTGTTGAATGTTGTGAAAACAAAATTTATTAATGCGGATCTTGTCTGTTCAAGTTCTTCTTCACTCCTATATATGAAATATATATTGGAGAATATTAGAAGCCTTTCTCTTGCAGCTGAATCCCTCAGTGGTGTTTACTTTGTATCTAAATGTGTTTACCTTCCCCACTGTAAATTTTGCGGGGTTAACCTATGATACTATACAGATTTAAAAAGAAAAGAAGAAAATCCAAGCCCATATATCCTAGTGAGCTTTTCAGATAAGCTAGATCTCTATCTAGTTAGTGATACCAGTTCACATAGGTGAACAAATAGCAGCAAAAATGATGTAGTGACATTACAGTGGAAGAATTTGAGCACGTATTGAATTACTATAATTTTTTCCAAGGCTTTGAATACTGGACTTCATATGAAGAAGTATTTAGGCTTGTGAATTTCATATATAAATCTAACTTGCTGTGAGTTTATGAGCAGCTACCCACAGTTTTCCCTGATTTCCCATTCCCTTCCCATGGGTAAAACTATAGTTTTCTATTTACTGTGAGGAGATGTTCCATTGACCACACATTCTTCAGCTAGATAGTGTAGTTGTGTCTATACTTAGCAGAAGAACGGGTTTATACCGATTGACAATGACTGTAACTATGCTTAGATGTCGAGCCTAGTGGGGAAACAGGTTAGCCCAAAAAGCAAGACTGATCTGTGGTTTCTTTTTTGTTCTGTGTTTCACTTTTAGTTTTGAGGGCTGCTCCAAAAGTAGTGCCTCCCCTTTTTTTTATACTGGCCCATGATGGTGGTATGGCAGCAGAGGCTGAACCTTCCCACTACATTCCATTACATTTTCTTGCCTTGTGACAGATGGCAGCAGAATGGTAAACTGACAAAAATGGCATCTGATGTTGAATTGAGCATGCAGCAAAGATATGTCATTTAATTCCTCCATGCAGAAAAAAATGGTACCCATTGACGTTCATTAATGCTTGATGAATGTTTATGGTGACCAAAGAATGGATGTGAGCACAACGTGACAGTGGATGGATTTTCTTATATTTTAGTTCCATAACCTCCTTTTAAGATATTTAATATTATGAAAGGTTTGAAAGCCTAAAATATTTTGGAAAAAAATATTCAGCAATGATTACACAACTGTTTACACTAAATATTAATGTCACTGGCTTTCAAAAGGAACTTGGCATAAACAGCTTTGAGATAGATTATTTCTTTCAGCTTTCATTGGGTTCTATCATTCGAAATTACATTTCATTCTCTACTTTCTTTTTACTAAGCCCGGTCTTTCAAACTTTGCTTAATAACTTCCATATTGCAGAATGTTGCTGTCAATTCCAATGTTAATATCCCCAAAAAGTTCCTTTATATTCTCCCAAAGGCTGTAACTCACAAATTTCTTGTCAAAATGTCCTTTGTAGTTCATTTTCTCAGTTGTCTTAGGAACACATTTTTTGTTTTTTGGAAATTATGTGAATTCTGTCAAGTGCAGGGAGAGTCATAAAAACATATTGAAATAACTCATCAGAATTAAAAAAAAAATAAAAATGCATTCACCTCTGTCTCACCTCTGTGCCAAGGAATATCATGAAACAGATCCTCCCTCATTACCAATACAAAGTGGAGGATGAAAGGATTAAGTGCAGCCCTACCGAAAAAGACCTGGGGGTACTGGTTGATGGGAAGCTGGACATGAGCCAGCAGTGTGCCTTCACAGCCCAGAAAGCCAACTGTATCCTGGGCTGTATCAAAAGAAACATGGCCAGCAGGGAGAGGGAGGTGATCTTGCCCCTCTGCTCTGTGCTGATGGAGCCTCACTAGGGCTGCTGTGTCCAGATGTTGAGTCCTTCGTACAGGAAAGACAGACCTGTTGGAGTGTATCCAGAGAAAAGCCACAACAATGATCCACAGAATGGAACACCTCTCCTATGAGAGCAGGCTGAGAGAGCTTGGGCTTTTCAGTATGGAGGAGGCTCTGAGGTGACCTGATAGCAGCCTTTCAGTATGTAAAGGGGAGCTACATGAAAGAAGGGGACAGACACTTTAGCAGGGTCTGTGGTGACCAAATAAGAAAAATTGGTTTCAAGCTCAAAGAGAGTAAAATTAGGTTAGATATAAGGAAAAAATCTTAAACAGTGATGGTGGTGAGGCACTGGAACAGTTTGCCTAGTGATGTGTTTGATGTTCTGTCCCAATAGACTTTCAAGGTGAGGCTGGATAAGGCCATGGGAAACCTGATCTAGATGTTGTGTCCCTGTTCATTGCAGGAAAGTTGGACTAGATGTCCCTCAGTGCTCCCTTCCAAGTCTTATTTTTATGATTCTATGATTCTATTAGGGCTAGCCAGTAAACATTTTCTTTGAGGACTCTTGGGCTGTTTTCCTGGCTTGTACTGAAGGATTATTCTATTGGAGATTTTTTTTGCACAGCAAGAAAATATACTCTGGTAGTTGATTAAGTAAAGCTGTCTTTTAGAAGTGTTTTTCCCGAACTATGAATGTTAATAATGGGAGATTCTCCAAGCTTATTTCTCCAGCTGTCATATTTGTCTTTCTTCTCTTTAGTATCCTAGGCAGTGCCCCCTCTGAATAAAAGGTGAGTTTGTCTTTAGAAAACAGTTATTACTTGTACATTTATCTATTCATCATAAGTCTTTAGTAAGATCCCTAGAGCAGTTATATTTTTTCTACTTCCCGGAAACTGTTGAGGAAGATGTGTTATGACTATGTTTGTTTTGCCAATGTCTGTATCTAATGCTTTTTTTTTCTACTGTAAATGATATTTACATGGCATAAGTAATGTTAACTTGGTTCTCCTAAATCAAAATAAAATTTTCTAGCTTGCAAAGCATTTCTATATCTAAAATGTTGTGGGAAAAGAAAAAAAGGAATTTATTAGTGTGCAATAAAGAAAGCTTGGCTTTCATAAATTAGACTAAACCTCAACGTGAAAGATGCTTGTGTGGTATTAAATTCAGAACATCATTTCAGGCTTTGAGTTAGGAGAAAGTCATCACTTTCAACTCCCTAGGATCTTTATTGCTGTTTTTGTAGTATTAATCCATCGTCATGTCAGTATTCATGTTTTATGAGGGCTGCTCTGAAAGTAATGCTTGCTGCGTTATGATGTTGGCCCACGATGTTGGAGGAGTATATTGGTGGTATGGCAGTAGAGGCTGAACCTTCCCACCAGTATTGTGTTACATTTTGTTGCTGTGCAACAGGTGGCAGCAGAGGAGCAGTCTGACAAAATGATCTGTGATATAGAAGTATGTATGAAGCAAAGATGTGTAATTTCCTCCATGAGGAAAAATTGACACCCATTGACATTCATTAATGCTTGTTGAATGCTTATGGAGACCAAAGAGGGGATGTGAGCTCAATCAAATAGTGTTGTTATGCTCTTTATATCTGGCATATTTTCCATGGCAATCAATGGAAGGCATTACTTTTAGACTAACATACATAGATGCTGTGTTTAAATGGAAGGAATATTTCAAAAATCACATCAGTCAGCTGCAATGAAACTTCACATCAGATCAGTGTGAAACTAGAAATTTTAAATGCTGTTACATAAGAAAAAATGTTTGTTCTAAGTTCACTCAAAATTTTAAACAATAACCAAGTTTTCTATAGTTTGTATCCTTCCTGAAGGCGGACTCTAAAATTTTAGTGACTTAATTTCTATTTTGAACTTTCATGCTATTGTGCTTAGAAGCTAAGCACAAAGATAGTTTTTTGAAACTTGCTACTCATCTTTATCATGTAGCCTAATATCTGATTGATGTTTGCCAAGGCTGTTTGAAGGCTTTTTCTGCTTTAAACTTTTCACATTAAACTGTACTATGACTTATTCTGAAAATGCATGCTATAATTTGATACACCTTCATGCAGTTCTTAAGGAATTAATTCTTCTTTTAAAGAGGCCAAGCTAGAAAAAGTAGTTTCTTTTCCTGCTCTCAGCCAGCCTCCACCGATTCAAATCACATTTGTTCTCAAGGGCAGCATTGTGAAGGGTAAGAGAAAAGAAGGAGACTTGAAGGAGAAAAGAAGGAAACTTTTGGCTTGGGATACTAGCTCTGGGTTGTAATTTCTAGAGTCCTGCTATTATAAATAAATAGGTGACATTATTTTTGTAAAGTTCAGGTGCACTTCTTCAGAAGCAATCTTCGTAATAGAAAGTTTACCTATTCCAGCTTCATAACCATTTTCACTTGTCAAAAGTAAACAAAACAATAAACAATCAAAAAACCTGAGCAGATTAGAGTGTTATAGGGCCTACTTGGCCCGTAAACGTACTGAAAATAAAAACTTCTTTGAAAAGGAACTCTGTTCAACTGTACTATTATTGAAATCCATACAAGATTCATCAGAACCTTACATGAGGTTTTAAACAAACTTTGCTAACACCTTGTGAAACTTTCCTGACCTTTTGATGCCTGGCATTTCAGTATCCTGAAGCATGGTTTCTCAACATGATCACCCAGAAGTGGCTTTTTCTTCATTTCCATCATCTAGACTTGGGCATTGCTGCCAGCTTAAGCATATTTTGTCTACAGGAGCCCTGGAGTTCTTTTAGAGAACTTGATGTACAAGTAGCAATCAGTCACAGAACTTTTGAATAGGGTAGTTGTAGTCCAGGAACCAACCAAATTTTTGAAAGCTTTTGAATATTTCTTCTACTTAATTGACCATATCCATCTGGAGGGAGTACATTAAAGGCAGCAGAACATTTGCTCCATGTTGAAGAGCATTGTACCTTTCATATCTGCAGTATGAAGCTTAGTTGACAGGCTTAATTGTTCCCAGATCCAGCATTCCTCATTAGTTTGCATTCAGTGCTTTGTCTTTTATGGATGGTAGATTATTTGACATGACTTGGTATTGCACAAATTGTTATTTCCAAGCTGCTGCTGAGAGACTACAAATGATTTTTATTGTCTTATACTCACAAGTTTATACTTTCACATTCTTCTACTCAATCCTAATGAACCTTGCTTAAAAAGGAAAATTTAAGCATGATTATTTATTCACTGCAATTTCACACACATTATTTTATAAGGGAGTGTCTTGAGAACTTGCACAGAGAAGATGCCAGGGAGCGTGAAAATGTTCATTGATTACAGTAACAGTTTGGTCACAGATGATGCAGTTCTCCCATATTCTAACATATTCTAAAATGTTCTGCTGTTAAGCCATGTAAATTTCAGCATTCTTGGAATGATACTATTCCTTTCTGTGACCTCCACAGGAACAACTACGTATCTTTGTGGTATAGTAATAGCAATTATTATTTAATTAAATAGTTATTATGCTGTCACAATAACTTACGATAAAAACTTAAGCTTGCTTCAAGTAGTGTCTATGTTCATATTACCCATAGAAATAATACATTCAGAATTTCTTCTTTTTTGTGTATGTGTGAGGTTTTTTTCTACATTTACCTAATATCTTGAGATAGTATTTCCTGGCTTGATGGAGCAAGAAGAGGTGACACTATGTGGACATGGCTTTTATAAGCAGAACACTTTGGCATGCTATTTGTTTTTAATATTTCCTGAACATCTTGCTCTGGTTTTTATACAACTTACTGAGTTATCATCACTGGCTTTGCTCTGTCTTTTGATGCACGTTTGCTCTGCAGGCATACTTGATTTCATTTGTGCTTCCCTTAGTTTTATATATATTAAGTACTTGTGAAGCTATCTTGAAATATATATAATGGCTACAGATTTCTGGATTTTTTTGTTTGTTTGTTGTGTTTTGTTTCTGTCTGTTTGTTTCCTCTGTTGTCTGTGCCAAACTCTTTGAAAATGTGTTTGAAGCTTCTTAGTCAGTTCCTGTCTCTGAGTCTACCTTTCAGGAACAAGAGTATTGGTTAAACAGAGAGGAAATCCCATCCCCTCTTTAAAAATTAGGTCATTTCAGTGCCGGGCTGTGATTTTAAGAGGTTGGAGAGTTTTCTGATGTCTGAATTGTTGTGTACTTCACACTGTTCAGAATAGATATTCAATGAATTAGTGGCCTAGAAGCATGAATTTTGGCTTTCACCATGCACATAGTTTTATGTACCTATGAAATATTTGCTTCTATTATGTCAGCTCCTATGTTCGGGGCCTTCTTGTATCCAGAGCTCATCCTGCTTCTACAAGCTGGCAGTAGGTGACTGCCTTAAGAACTGGATTCTAAATTTTACAATAACTATTGTTATACTGGATGGAGGAATTTCACAGCTGAGTATTTTTGGATTGCTTGTGGCCTTCCAGAGAGATTCAGAGCAACTGCAGCTCATGGTTAATGTTTGTCTTCTCTGCTACAACTGCAGTCTGAAACACATTTGTGTAGTGATCTGCATGGTGCTGACTGCTTGTAGTACTTTGCATTACATCACTGTAAGCTGAGTTAGAGAATTCAGCACTGGTCTTTTCCAGATAATTTTTAATATGACAGATACACAGACCGAAGAAAAACAATTTCCACTCCCACAAGTAAGTTATTAAATTTCATTTATTTCTTCTGCATTTAGTCATTCATTTACTCTAGGTGCCCATTTAAATATACCAGGTCTCCTTAGTTCCAGCTTGTCAGTTCACAGAAAGTTACTAAAACATACTTAATAGTCACTGTAGTTTGTTGTTGTGGTTCTGGACTGCCTCTTCCCTGACCTCCATTACCATTGCAAAAAGCGTCATCAACAATTTTGGTGCCTAGGAGATACTTAAAATCTGATTGCAAATGTCACATTTTTGGCTGCAATTTTCTCTTACTCTACCAGAACACATTCTTGGAATATGAAGACTCTAAGCATTTGCTCTGAATAGGTCTGTCTTCCTTGGTTATTGCTAGTGAGGAGCTGAAAGTACTTTGCAGCTAGACTCCAATTCACCTTTGATCTAATAGAGAAGTTATAGTTGAATAGCTGGCAGTCTTCTGCAATGTATATCATGGGGAATTTTAGATTTTCTTAACACTTTTCAGACATTCACTTCTTTGAAAACCTCTACGTCTCCAGCCATAAAAAATACTACTTTTTTTTCATCTTTCAGACCAGTGGTAAATAAATCCAGCTGCACACTGTCCAAATCCAGCTGGCAAACTTTCGGTATTGGTTTGGAGATGGATTCACTGGTAATGCCAGGGGAGAGGAGAGAGAATCTTTGCCATGATATTTAATCTGCACTCAAAGACTGCATGGATTGCTTTCAGCCTGGGGTAGACACGGTTTTGAATCTCATTTAACCAAATGGCAAAAGTCAAAAGCAGGAAAGCTGGATGTAACATTTTTAGAGAATTCTCATCTTTCTTATCTTCTTCCTTTCTGGGATTGTTCAGCTGGGAGAAGAGGTGGATCCAGGGGAGTCTTATTAATGTGCATAAATACCTGAAGGTAGGATGCAGTGAAGATTGAGCCATGATGTTTGCAGTAGTGCTCAGTGCCATTAAAAGAAGAAATGGACACGAAATGGAGCACATTTCAGGATGAGCTGAAGTATTTCTTCTACAATACAAGGGGCTTTGCTCTTGTTACTGGGTGCTTCATCTAACCTTTCTCAGTGGAAACATTTTTTTATAGCTAAATATGAAAATAAAACAGGGTCGACTTCCCAGTGCTCAGAGTGGAACAGTCAGATGTATCGACTTCTAGACATGCAATAAATAAGAAAATTATTAATTTCTCACATATAAGTTCTTATCTGATGAAGCTCTAGCAGTGATTGTGGGTAGATATGAATGAATGAATGAAACTTGCTGAACCCATTTTCCTCTAAAAGTACACTTGGTGCACTTAGTAAAAGGAAAATAATCAGAAATATCTTATGATAATGTGGTATCATGAGATCTCATTCTACCACTTATAAACTTATGTTGTGACTTCTTTGCAATGCTTCAAACTAAGCATACTTTAGTATCACTTTTAATACCTGTTATGATCTTCTGTACTTTGTTCATCTTGGCCTAATGTATGAATACTTGTAATGAAAAGTAAACCTCTAGAAACATAAAATGAATAAATTAATATTCAATTTAAAAATGTAATTAATTTTTAAAAGTCAAAGTTTATATAACTGTACAATGCATTAAAACTGACTCCTCAATATTTTCAGTATTTTAAGTAAAATTTTGTGATGTAAAAAATATTTTAAAGTCGTTTAATAGCCGTTTCTATCCAAACCAACAATTTGTTAAAATAGTTTTTGTAGTTTTTTTTTTTCCTTTTTTTTTTTTTTTCTTTTTTATTCCATTTTGGAAGAAGAAATTGATTCGATATAAGAGACTTTTTTATCAAACAAAATTTTGGCTGCCATACAATTTAAACTTGAGAGGACAGAACTTCAGGTCTTGGTTTTCTTCAGTTCCTGGAGTTCCAGAGACCTTTTGGGTGAAACCTTTAAAAAGTTCATCATGTACTACTGTCAAATTTGAAGAATTGTATACAGTTTTTTTTCCACTTTTCCATGTATTCTGAACAGATATACTAAGACATACTGAAGTCTGTTTTGTGTTTCTAGACTCTATGGAACATTTTTCTTTGAATTGTTGCTTGATCACTGACAAAACTTGAAAAGTAAGAATGGGAGTGGAGCATTTCTCATGTGACATAAACTTGTGCATGATGGCTCTCTTTGACCGGCTTTAAGACTTTGACAAGCTTACAAATTCTAAGATTACCCTAGTTTCCTCATGAAACTGACATGGAGAAGAAAAAGTATTAGAAATAAATAAAGAGGATATTTTCTCTAATGGAACAGGTACTCAGAGCAGGAGAGCAATAGTCTCAACTGGCATCTAGACTAATAATGTGATATATCTAATGAGTTTATGTGCTACATTTTGGGATCTTTTTCCCCTTAAAGACTCCAGGTTTTATTTCATGGAGTATGTACAGCTTTATACCACTACTGTAATATGACTCCAGGGTCATTATCTAAGCTGTGAAGAGGAAGCACAGTCTGAGTCTGTTACAATTCATCTTTACACTGATTTTTGTCTTGATAATCTCTTCAGAATAGATTTCCTTAATGGAGTTTTCCTAGGCAATGTTTAGAAACATGTCTGCTATATGCTTCCATCTAATAAGTCTATGTCAAGTATTTGACTTCCTTTACAATAAGTAAGTTTAGAAAATTGAGATTTTTAAATCTAAGCTTCTCAACAGTGGTCATGTTGAGTGAAATCCATTAGGTGGAAATCACAAGGAAAATGATGTGACCCAAGCTGATGTATTTTTAGAGTGTAAGGACATAAAATCATCTCCTTGTCAGGAGTTACATATTCCATAATCACTGAGGCTGTGACTTTAAGTTAGGCCTTCTCTTCTCAGAAAAATCATTACCATCAGGCTATGAAATCATTACATCATTATTTCTCCTAGTATTTTAATATATAAATGTCTGTATTTTCCTTGCAAAGGAAGAGTTAAATATCAGAAAGGACAGACAGGATGCCTGTAGGCCACATCTTTACTTTTCAAGTCCTTCCTTGGAGTAAGGTTTCAAATTTTTTTTCATAGGTGTGATTTGGACACATTCCATATGAACACCATTGTCTTTAAACTCAAGAATTAAGTAAGAATGGAGCTTCATAAGAATCACTGCCAACTCTCACTTTTCCAGCTATGTGGTCTCGTCATTTTTGCCAGACTATGAGAGGAGATGACATGAATAAATGAACATCTTTGTTATCCAGACCATGGTTAAGCAGAAGACAAGTACAGGCCAGGTCAGTGCTGTCAGGATGATACTGTAAGGTTCAGCTGAAAGACATAAAAATGACTGTGTGAATTTTCCACTGAATGGGTATTTGTCTTCAAAAGTTGGCAGGGAGTTTGAGAATGCCAGTGAGTCCAAAAGTCAGTGATGTGATTATAGCTTTCCATTATGTGGCTTGTTCAGTAAGAACACAGAAATAATACCTAAGTCTGTGATTTATGTGACAATCCCTCAGCATTTATTTCTTTCTGAACTGATTGAAGGAATGAAAGGAACAAACTGAAGATTACAATTTCTTTGCAAGTATATCACTGTTTGTAGTATTAAAGTACTATTTGCCTCTTTGCAGTGTTTTAGGAAAATAAATGTATATACTATGGGAGCACAGATTTAAAATTAACATCTTGGGAGAAATTCTAATGTTGCTTAATGAAGATCTCCCATTAAGACATTAAATGATTAATCTCATTTTTTGCATTCTATGAGCCTTTCTATGTCAGAGAATTTTAGGAAACATGATTAATGCTACTTACACTACAGTTGGGACTCACTCTAGAAGGCATATTTTCTACTTTATTAAATTTCAAGTTAGATAAAATTTTTTAATGAAATGATATTATCATACTTTTAGATTGCCAGTGTCTTGGTTACTAGGATTGCTTCTGAGACAATGTGTAACATCTCATATAAATTAAGGTTAAAGACTCATATCCTGATGATAGATGTTTGTCAAGGTTCCACCTAAATGCTGCATTTGTATTTTTTTGGAAAATAAATACAACAAAACAAACAAAACAAACAAAAATAGAAGCATCCCAAAATTCTCACAAAAAGAAAACAATGAGATGATGATATCTTTGATTCCATCTATTATTTTTATTTGGAAAAGCATTTTTAGTGTCATTCCTTTGTATGTGTGCAGTGTTCAAGTAACAGTTTTCTACTATCCTGCTTTTAGTCAATTTAGAGAGTGTTTAAAAATTTATATGTAACTGAGCACATCATATTGTGAAGGTTTATAGCACAAACTTAAATTATTGTTGCTGGATTTTAAATAAGATACTAAAAAACTCAAATATTTAAATAAGTTTCTTTTTCCTTCAGAAATCCCAAGCCATTTACTTCTCTTACTTTGCACGACTGCTGAATACTTATTAGTATTCATTATTGTTATTGTCTTTTCTACTTGTGTTTTGCTATTAACCAAAAGCTTAATTACATTTCAGCTATGGTTTGCCAAAATTTGAAAAATAATTTGGTTGAAAATTATTAATGCTATAAACAAAAGTGATAGCATAATGAGAAAAAAGAATGATATGAGACTATGCCATTATTTAGTAGGAACTGTTATAGTATCTACTTGAAACTTGGCCCTTAGATGAGCTAAATTCTAGCACCTAGTCTTTTGAATTGCTCCTACACCTCAGAAAATGAAAGAAAACAAAAGTTTTTTAGTAATTAAAATTTTGAATTTAAAAAAATGCAGGATCAATGATTAAAAAAAAAATAAATTATTTGAATTGTCAAACATTCTTCTTTTTTCTTTTTTGCAATCATTGAATGCATTTTCAGGTACATTCCAGAAAAAAAATGTGTCATGGCTTCACATGAGTACATCTCTACTAAGTCACATTTAAATTTTGTCTTAAAGTTTTTCTGACAAAGGAATGAGTCAAGAGATTTGGTTATCCCAGGGACCCATCTTCCATTCTATAATAGAGCATGACACCTGAGCACATGTGGGAACTATAACATGTGATGACATTTTAAAGATAACTTCCATCACTAGATATAACTGCATGCAAGAATCTACAAATTAAACTTACTGTAGTGAGCATTTTAAATTGTTCTGCTGAAGAAAAACTGGAATTTGGAAACAACTATATTTTCAAGGAATTTTTTTTTCTTTTTTTTTTAGCTCAGATTTTATTCTTTTTAAGTACAATTAAATTGTAATACTTATTAATCTGTTACTGAACTAGGATGAGAACAAATATTTTTATACATAAGTTAAAATCTCAATCCCTTAATTAACACTAAGAGATGTTTTCATTTACTGATACAGAAAAAGTCTCGAAGTAGAAGAAGATAGCTGAAGGACTATGTGGGACTATAGTTTTTTCTGTCCAGTAATGACCTGAGATTTAATGGACAGATGAAAATTCAATCTTGTCCATTAGTGAAAATATAAGATACAAGGGAGGGAGAAATTGTCCAGTATTTCTCTGTAGATGTTAGTTAGCATTCTGGCAGCTGACAGAATAGAGTATGTCAGATTTACAGAAAATGAAGCACTGTCAAAGGCTATCAAAGTATAGCACTAGAAGTCAAGAAGAAACCATTTTCCTACTCATTATCAGAATTCAGTGTTTGACATGTAACATACATCAGCTTACATCAATGAAAATTCCATGTAAAATCAACCTTTCTTGTTACTATTAAAAAGAATTATCTAATATTTCTTTGTAGGTATTAATTTTCATTTTGGCAGCTGGTATTCAGTGTAAAGTTTGGTGTTCTTTCTTTAGATATGACTTTGACATTTATTCTTAGCAAGGTAAATAGTGTTCTAATGTCTTTCATTTTAAGAGTATCCTTACAAAAAGATGAAGCAGACATAGAAAAGATCTGACCTTTCCAAAAAGATTTTCAGCTACTTGTTGCTCTATTAAACTGTTTTTCACTATTCAAAAGATGAATTTCAAGAGCTAATTATCACATCTGCTTTCAAAGCAGAGTTCACTGAATGCTTTCAAAACCTTTTCACAAACATTTCTGAAGCTTATCAAGATAAGGTAGGGTACATATGACAAAGGACACTGATATATACACACATCCAAATTTACATGTCAGCTTTCCTACACATTTACTTCCAGATAATTTGTATTGTAGAAAGTTTTTGAAAAAAGACTGCTTTGAGGATAATTTCATCAACAGTGTATCTTTTTTCTTAATGTAAAAGTATTCAGTTTATTTATTTATTTATTTTCAGTTAGAACTTGTATTTTGCTGTTTCCGTGAAGTAGTCCCGGTTTTCAAACCTGCATATTTCTGTCTGTTCATATGTTTCCTTTACAGGTACTCTCTGGATGGTCTTGTGTTGGGCACCATTCTTCATCAAGTCTAATTTCACTAACAGAGGTGAACAGCATACATATTATTAATACATATTATTAAGTAGTAATTACATCTTACTGTTGTTATATAATTGTTGAATCCTTTTGACAAAGCCTTATACTTGTTTTAAAATGCATTTATCACTGATAATTGATGTTTAATTATCTATGGAAAATAGAATAGAACATTAAGCATTTAAGGGTTTTTGAAAATATAAATTGTAAATACTGGCTCAAGATAGTACTTGGTGGCCTATTTTAGCTTTCCACTTCCGTAAGAAGGATTCTGTGAATCAATCACAAAAATGCTAGCTTCTGGGAAATGCACTTTTTTTTAGTCCCCTTGTCTATGCAAGTTCTCTAGGCTCCTGTTGTCAATACTGAAAGATGTCCTGAGGTGTTTAACCTCAGGAAACTTCTGTGTTTAAAGTGAATATTGAGAGTTAGATTAATCTTCTCTATAGACACCTTCAGTATAGATTTTTCCGCCTGGATTTAGTTAGTGTAAAGACAACATTTTATGTCAATAGAGAGTAGTAGCCTTTGTTTCCATAAAGAGTAATTGATGGTGATTTGCTATTTCAAGTACTCATTCAGAAATTTACATCTGCTAAATCATTCTTATGCCTACAATGTATTGAATTCTCCATGTATGTATATTTGTGGCAGTCTAGTTTTCCTGGCATCTGAGTTTTGATATTGGTGAATATGTAACTGAAGATGTTGATTTGCTCTCCTTTCCTCATGGGAGTCCCACAGCATGAAGTTTGCACACTTAGCTCTGGAACTGGTGTTCATCTGAGCTAGTGAGTCTAAGTTTCATTTTGATGAATTAATGTAAGTAGGCATACAGATAATTGGACTGCTCTATTTTCCAGTGAGATATTAAGATAAGATAAAGCAAGTCTTAAAGTACTTATTTATCCCTGGTGAGTTTAAAGTGAGTCTGGACACTTAGTACAGACCATGACCTGATAGGAATAATACTACAATTATGGTTCAGTAGCTTTAATTTATTTTAGGATTTCGATACTGTTTTCAAACTACAGCCTCTTCATCTTAGTGTGCCAGCAGTTGGGTGTTGGATTTTATTCATGCTTGTATATTGAAATGTAAAGAGCACTTCAGATTTCTAGAAATTCTCAGCTTAGGGGATAAGACCTTAGAAAATAAATCTTACTACTACATAGAGAATTCAGACCAAAGCAATATTTTCTTGTATACAAAAGTAAACTTACTGCATACAAATAGCTCAAAATCTGTGTGAAGTATGTAAAGCAAAATAACTCATCTTTGTCCTGTACAGGCCAAATTGATGCAGTAAAATACATCTTTTTAAGGTTTTATTATTACTCCTTATTAGTTTGCCTTGTAACCATTAAACGTATTTTTAGAAATGACAGCTTAAAATTCTGTCCACATATCTAAGTTCTAAGAATAATGTTTTCTAAAAATATAGTTGATATAGCTGATACATTATTTGTTCTGCATTTTTTTGGGTGATATTCAGAAAGACAAAAAGTGTTACTCATAATGCATCTTTTACTGGAAAATGTGTGCTTACTAACTTAGCTTCAAACACTGTTAAAAGAAAATTTGCAGATGGAGCAAAAGGGCAAAAGGGTGACATCTGGCACAGCAGACTTTCTAAGATGATTTTGGCACACAGCCTGCATTAAACAGCAGATGCTGAGAAAAAGAAAAAAAACAAAAAACTCTGAATCAAAAGTAAAGTTAATACAATGAAAATTCTATTTTGAATCTTGAGCAATTGCAAAATCTGTCCAAGCTAGTCAAAATTCTTCAGTTTATTGCCTGTCATGTCATCCACTGGATCATTCTTCGAGCTTTAAATGACCCAAAAAAAGGGTCTGAGGTGTGACATTTTGTCATTCTGATTACATCTACCCCTGCAGCGCTTTCTAATCGCTATACACTTGATTTCACCTTTTCTGTTTTCACCTGAGTGAATGATATACAAAAACATCCTCATCATTACCAGACCTCATGCACTAAATTTTTCAGAATGGCTGAAAGATGAAATGTGTGACATGCTGTTTGAAGTGTTGCCAAATGCATTTTAGATTTTAAACAAACAGTGCCATGGAAACTATGATATGTATGTCCTTGGAGGAAACAAGTACTTGCATTTCATCCACACAGGCAAAGAAACAGTAATTGTAGATGTCAGAATTTTTAAACCTACATAGAGGCAGGGCCAAATTTAGAAAGAAAATTTGAGTCAAAAACAAGAATTACTGACCTCATTTTCTTTTTTTCTTTCACTGAGTTTGTTAATGTACGTTTTCACATATCCCGTGTCACCCTAAGGAGGAGTGGAAAGGTGAAATTAAATTTTGGCTGATCATTGTCTCATTGTTTTATATATTTGAGGAACTAATTCTGAGGATCTCTGCGTTACTGATTCTTTCTGTCTAGACTCTTCTGTGTATCTGAGAAGCTTTGCTGCCTTTAGAAGCACACACTTATTTAAGAGATACTCCCATGGTTTTTGAGTTGCTGATTGGAAGTAGTGCTGCTAAAAAGCTTTGAGCAACATGTGTTTATGTGTGTAAGTTCTAGCCTGAAATCACAGTGCTGCCTTCTTTTTGAGCCCTCTGTTTCTGTTAGTTTAAGTGTATATGGGAATGGAAAATTCTACCTAGTATTATATGATCAACTTAATCATTTTACATCAACATTTTTGATTATATTATTTTGAGTATGTTTTGAGTAATATTTGGATCTTTACTTCCTTGATTTTGCTCATCTTAGAGCAGTACTAACTTATAAATGTGTCTGTTTTAAGGCCGTGGATTTCTGTTATTGTTTTTCTTGTGAATTTTGATTGAATGCTTACTTCACTATTTGGGTTCCAATAATTTGATAGAAAAAAAAAGAAAAAGAAAAAAAAAAAGAAAAAAAAAAAGAAAAAAAAGATTTTTCTCTATCTTTTCAATCAATTTTGGCTGATTGATCACTTGTAGAGTGAGTGATTGTTCTATGGTGCCAGTTAGTCTAATAATTTGATCCAGACAATTCAATTGAAGACTAAGTATATATTTCATGGAAAGTTGCTGCCAAGAACAGCAAAAATGGTGCCTTAGGTATTTAGAAAGAAGGAAAATAAGAGCTGAGAGAACTGCAGTAGTTTACAGGAAAGAATACAGGGACATAAATGAAAAAATTATGTAAGCTCTAGGAGGAAAACTAAAAAGAAATGAGGAAGTAGCAGTTAACACAGTGTGACTGACAGATATAATGTTTCATCGAGAAAGGGGTTTGAGTGTGACTGTAACATACACACTTAGGCTGAATCTAACACTTTCAGTCATTTGCTTGGTTCATTTTCATGGCTTTCACTTAAAATAAGTTTTATTTTTGTAGTTCATAAATAACCTAAGCCTGAAGTGGTAAAAGGCATCTTCCTGAATATAAAAACAACGTCTGCCAGAGTGATGAGTAGCAGGTTCCAGAGGCAAGGCCATTACTCTAGTGTTGGGAACTTCTGCCCGGCTGCATCGAGGAAGTTTTTTACTTTACATTTACCTGTCAAAGACTGTTTCATTTTTAAGTGTAAGAAAAACCTCACTTTCCAAACTGAGCTGACTGTATCTTGCTAATAATCTCTTAGTTTGTGCTAAAGTTGGATATTGGACTGAAACATGTAGAAGCTTGATTGCAGACTGTAAATAATGAGATGTAACTTAATGAACTTTGGAAGTTGTTTTCTTTTTTCTTGTTGTTATTCTCATCTAATTAAGGTAATTGTTCTTAATTGAAAAGGCATGATTGGTTTAATTGGATCTGAAGATGCAACAAGAAAATCACTAATGATGAAGATGGAATTTATTTGATGGCAGCTACTCCAAACAAAAGTGTGGTCTGAGCATTGTGGATCTTTTTAGAGAGAAACATTTGAGAAAGCAGGTCTGTTTTTTTTATAAATCCCACTAGCTGTGAAGAGGCACAAGAGCGTTGTACTTAAATTAAGTAGAAATAGTGGCAATTTGATACATCTCTCTAATTGCGTTGCAAGCTGCTTTGGTTTGCTAGAGATAGGGGGGATGGAAATTTTACAGTTCTTAGGGAGCTGGAGCTGTACTGATCATTGAGCTCCAGAAAGATCATTAGAGCATATTGTGCAAAAGTTTAGACCACATTAAAATTCACTGAAATTTTAGATAACATGGTCTTTCTTGATTTGTTCAGTTCCCTTTTTAATAAATTTATATCTAAAGAACTGAGGAATTAAAATTTACTGGTGATATCCCACAAGGAATTAGACAATAGGGCCTCATTATTTGGTGCCCACAGAAACAAAGTCCAATCTTCCCTCACGGGGGTCACGAATCAAGGCTTTGAAACCTTTGTAGAGGAGCAGTTACTTAGTGTAATTATTATTCTGACTACTTCAATGGGAGTCATATTGTGAGATAAACATTTTAGTTGCTTGACACTGAAAGTGACTTTTCTGAAGAATCAGTTTTGTGATTAATGTTCTGTAGTTTGTTTTAGAGAGATAAAAGATATTTCTTAGAAAAACATAGTAAAAATGCATCACATAAGTCACTGTCCACTCTAAATAATATTACAAACTGGGTCTGGTTTGTACAAACTTTTGCAGAAACGTGAGGAAGATTGAGTCTAATCCTCAAAAATTATATTCATAAACTTCGTTTTTATGAGATGTCAATAAGGATTATTTTCTTCTTTTTCTGGAAGCTGTCTTTGTTCTCTGTAGACCAAACTGGACCAAAAAGTTACATAAAAACATCATGGTATAAATGTAACAATTTTACACTTTCAGGGGATACTGTGGTCAGAATTAAAAGTATATACTAGAAATAAAGAGGAATACTGTCCAGTTTAATTGGAAGAAAGATAGTTTAAACTACTTAGAGAAATGATAAAGGCATAGGTGGATCACTGCCACAAAAAAACGATGCAGTTTCTCTAGCTCAGTGTAGTAATACCATTTACATTAGTTGAGCAAAAAAATCCCAGGGAAGAAATGTTTTCTCTTCTTGCCAACCTAGAAATGGCATCCATTCTTGAAAATGCTGTTCTGATGATGCCTTACTGACTGTGACATACCTCATATAACTTCATTTCTGCGAGCCATCTCAGGCTCACAGGAATGTTCACTAGAGACCTTCTCATGCAAAATTTTTGTGGGCAGTTTACTAGGATTCCTTGAATATCTCCTTACCTCTATAAATACTGTACTCCTTCCCTATGCAGATATATTCACAGTACACTTCTACATGCTGGTGAAAAAAATCAGGTCATGGAATTGTTTGGAAATGGCCCATATTTTTGTATATTTTAGTCAAGCAGTCCAAAACACGACATTGTCAAAATTTATTTGGTCTCTTTCCCATATACATTGGAACAGCTGTGGTGTAAAGATTTCTTTTTGGTTTACTCCCCAGACTTCTGTATTTTTTGTTTTGCAGTAAGAGGGAAGTGGGGGATGATGAAAGGAAAAAATAGGTCTCTCTTTTAGAAGAAAAAATATAGAAAGATGGGAATTTGGAAGCAATGTCTTCACTAAAAAATAGCCATCACAGCTAATTGAGAGTAACAAAAAGCTTAAAATGCAGTGGATGGTTAATTCCAGCAATAACAATAGCAGCAAACAAAAATAAACTACAACCATCAGTGTTAAAGTGGTAGTTCCACACTTTCTCCCAGATCCATCTTTTGAAGGAGATAGTTTACTGTTTTATGGAAGGATGTCAGAAACAAAACCAGACAGTAGTGTTGCAAATAACTTCTACTTCACCTTTTCATAGGTGCAGAGAAAACTCTGATAAGATACAGGTCTGCTTTCTCTGGAAGGCTGTACTCCTTGGACAGCACTCAGTTGCACTCTTTTCCCATCAAGCAATGTCTTCCATGATAAAAATATATATCATTTAAATAAGTGTGGTTTGTCTGCTAAAATTTTATTCTGCAAATATCAGATTCCTACATTTCTATCTGAAATATTTAGTAACTGCTTCTGTAAAAATGTACAGACCCTAATGCTTCAACGCTGTTTCAGACATATGTATTAAGGATTCGTCTGAAGATCACTCAAGTTTAGTGATTTGAACAGGAAGCCAGCAAAGAAGTCTGCAATTAAACTCATAAAAGCGGAATTTCTGTATTTAGAACATAACGCTAAGCAAACAAAAAAATAATTCAGTGAATTATAGAACCCATTAATTTGTTTAACAGATTAATCTTTGCCATTATTTATTTATTTATTTATTTATTTATTCCTCAGTAGAATTCTTGAACCTAAATCATAAAAATTATTTGAAGAAAGAAATTGGAGAAAGGAAAGAAGGCTAAGCTGAACTCCATCATGACTTTATCTGACTAAAACAGCTTGAACTTAATGTACAATCTGATCTTCTGGAGCCCCTCTTCAAGGTTTTTAGCTGTTAATGCAATTGGTAAATACACCGAGAATTACAGTGTTTCCTATTCTATGTTGCTAATTCTAAATACTTTGTCCACCATGAGAAGTGTACTGTGAAGGGTCACTGCCCACATGCAGATGAATTGTGCATGTACTGCATGCACAGAGCAGTTTTGCATTTCATAAAGAGCTGCTTTGAACGGAGCTACAACATCACTTAGTTTAGGCAAATACAGACTTCAAGATGAGATGACTCTGAAACTTTTCTTAATTATGCCCATGAATGTTTGAAGAATACAGTACTGGAATGCAAAGTTTTGTCTTTACTATTTTGCTTAATTCTAAAATTTTAAAGTTTAAGTTACAATAATAAATTTATTTCTGGACTGTGGAGCTTTGCAAAATTAACTGGCTTTGTACTTTAAAAAAAAAATAAAAATTGAAAGATAAGTTTTATGTCAGATATAAATACATTCTATTACAGAGCTTGATTTTTAAATGGCAGCTCTTACTGGAAAAAGGATAAGAAATGATTAAGTGGAAAAAACCCTCTATTTCTATGGAGAATTTTTTTCTTGTTGTTCTTAAGTGCAAAAGGAAAATGGGACTATAAATTTTGACCATCCTTTTTATACCTAATTGTACTGTATAATAAACACACAATCTTTTTCCTTGAAACACTGCTATAAAAATGTATAGCAGCACACCATTTCTAGAAGTAATTACAATTTTATTATTATCATATAACACCTTGCCTGAATTTGAAGTTCATGGACTGTGCTGCCATCTTGTTATCTTTTTTTTAAAATTTTTTTTTTTTAATTTACAAAATTGTACAAAATTGATATCTTGTAATAACAAAATGTTTTGTATTACTATTCCTAAACATGTCTCAAGATTTAATCTTCCAGTTCCTCTGGACAGCTCAACCCAGTGACTTGATGTTGAATAACATAACACCATCATTGTTTTGGAGGTAAAGAAAATTTCTGCTGATCTTTTCCAACAGCTTAGAAGCTGGTGACATCTTAGCAATGTGGATTTTGATGTAATACGCTAACTCTTTTGCATAAAATAAAATTACTTTTTTTTTTTTTTTTAACAGATGGTGATTAATATTTGGTAACTACATGCAAACTATTGTCATGAAGGAGAATACATTAGCACCATGATAAAAGCAGTCCAGCATGTACTTGTTGACATAGCAACAAGAAATTTAATAAATATCACAATTTTTCCCTCCATTGGTAATCTAAAATTTTCTTCTAAGGCTTTAAAATTGTGTGACTGTATTTGTTCATGTAAATATATTTTTACACATTAAAAAGAAAGAAAAGTTGAGTTGATAATATTTTATTGCCATGCAGTTGCAACAATTTTATTCACATTCCTATCTTAAAAAATAAATTTTACTATCATAAAGCAATGACTCCTAAAAGCATCCAGTCACATTCGTTTTTGGGTGCAAATCAAAAGAAAGACTTAGAACAGCACATCAGTAGCTAAAATTCAATATTAAACAGAGAGAATTAGATAAACTGGGATAATTAGATAAAATGAGGGTACATGATACTGAAAAGAATCCAATAAGGGACCTCAGAGTCATTTTGTTTGAGAAATATGAGCAACAGTTTTCTCAAATACCTGTCATGAGCTATGGGAAGGAGACTGTAAACAAGAAATGGAGATGCAATGGAGGAAATAAAGATTTCATTAAGGAAGAAAAGAGGAAATTTAGATTGTGTTAGAAAGAAGGATTCAGAGCTTGGACTCCAACAAACAATGATATCCAATATTAAAAAGCTAGGAAAACCAGATCAGAATAATAAGAGAAATTTGCATTTAATTACTCTACTACTTATCTCTTCACTCCTACTGGCCCCTGATGATGATGCTTTGTGGCAACAGAGTCCTCCATCTTTCTGGAGTAGGCGCATGCATTATGTAGAAGTGTCAGCTCAATCATAGGGCTTTTCTGGTGTCTATATTTTCACTGACAGAAGAGAGCATTTTTTTAGGCTGATTTTGTCAGTTTTCTATATTGTCCTGATATAAAGTCCTACAATAGAAATTGCTGTTAGGAGGTATTCCCACTGGGAAATAACTAGTTGTATTAGCTAATGACAGGATTGCAGGTTGGTTATCTCCTCTCACAGAGAAATGACTGAAATTTCTGTGGTGCTTCTACAGAGTATCAGGAGAGATTATCCTGGGAGCAGAACTGACACAGTGAAACCTCTCCGTCATTTAAAATGCCCTAATGAGATCTCATCTCTAACACCATATTTCATTTTGGTCAACATATTAATGAAAGATGAGCTGACATTGCAACAGCTGCAAAGAATGGTCTAGCAAAGGAATGAAAAGCCTATCTCCCAGAATAAGAGTTAAAGAGATGAATTTAGCAAAATGGTACCTGAGGGAAGATATTGTTTCTGTATACGAGTATGTTGGGGGCAGCAAGCATGTCAGAGATCTATTTTTTAAAGTAAAAGGAATGGAAACAAGTGACTATAAGCAGGCTATGAAGAAGCTGAACTTGGAATGAGAAGACAGATTCTAAGTCTCAGAGCACTGTTCTTGGTCAGCCTTGCAGGCACAGGCAGTGAGGTCAATTCACCCTCAAATGCTTTAAAGATAGAATCTGGAGAGTTTATAGAAGTGATTTCATATTTGATTTGTTTTCAGGGAGCTGACCCAAGAGGACCCTGGCAGCCCTCTGAATAAACCATATGCTTTTATCTCTTTCTTAAAACCCTGTTGGAGGACTCATATTTCAGACATTCTTTACTGTATTACTCTCATCAACATTCCCTCCACATCTTCCCATGCACCCCACATTTTGCTTTTGTTTTGTTTATTTAGCTTGTTATTATGATTTCAGCAGCATAGAGAATTTGTCTTTCATACAGTGGCACTTATGTTCATAGTACTATATAAATGATTAACAATAATTAATAGTACCATCTGGACTATCAAACAGTAGCATCTATTTAAGAATCAGCCCTTTCAACTGAGTCTCATAGATAAATATTTCATTAAATTTAGACGTAATTAAATGTAAAATTTACCTAAAAGAACACATATACAATGAATAGAAACAAAATTGTAAATGATTTTTTGTCTGCAGCTTGAATTCATCTAGTTATTTTTTCCTATGGATTCATACATATACGATGTAAATTGCTGCACAAAAGGTATAGCAAATGTATAGATAAAAAATATATACAGAGAAAAGTACACAGATTAATATAAATATAATGTAACATGAAGAACCTAAGCTTATTGTGTTATTTATATCATTCAAGTAGCAAAATTTAATTAAAATTCAGTATAGAATGGAAAAGCACTTCACTAACATAATGGGTAGCAGTTGTGATTATACAAAACCTAACAACCTTTAAAAAAAAAGGAATACATTACACACTGGCAGTACTCAGGTAACGAATTCCTGTGATACTGGAGAAAAAGGACCATCAGTTTACTTTAGTGCTTGCAGTTCCAGTTGGAAATAATTTGCTTTGTTTCTCTTTTTTTGTTGGAATTCTGCTTTGTTTTGTTTTTTTTCTTCCATTGCTTTCATATTGTTTATCCAGATCTGTAGTGTAGTCTGTAATTCACAGAGAGTGCAAAGATAGTTATCTGCAGACAGCATTATCATGTCTTGCACTGAAGAATTTCCTACAATCCTGTTTCAGTTCCTTCTTTGATTTTGATTATTTAAGTAGTATTGACAAGGCAGTAATGCTATAAAATGTTATTCATGTCCAAATGCCCAATAAGAAATTGGCCGGATAACCTTTAAGAAGTGGTAACAGTTGAATGAAAAGCCCACAAATCAGAATTCTTGTCACATTAATAGCTTTCATTCATTAAAGCCAATTGAATTACTTCATGCAAATTAGCTTAAGAAAGGATAAGGGTGACTAGCTACTACCTCTTGTCATAGTAGTCACATTGATGAGTTACATGTACTGTTAGCCTGACCTTTCTATGGTTTATCTAATAATAACAATCAGAGAGAAGCTAAATTACAACATAATTTCCTGAAATATATAGCTAATGCACTAAATTTCAATGCATGTTAATGATGGAAAGTCTAAACATCTGTTTTATTCAATTCCTATGATCATCTGGGACAAAGCAAAGACTGACAGATGCTAAATTCTTAAAGGGATCAAGTTTTAAATTAATTTTAAGTCATTAACTAGTTAATATGTATAATTTCAAATGAAAAAAAGAAAAAAGCCAACATAATAAGTGTGTGGAAAAGCATATCTAATATGTTCTGTCTAGAAAAAAAAAGATATTTTTTCTCTATACATCAGACACATATTATCTCGTCCTGGCAGCACTTGGAACTGAAAATCTTGTTCATACAGCAGCAGAATAGTGCTGCATCTGGTCTCAGCTGGTGCAGGCATAGTGCCATGCTATCCTGTGCAGATGTTAGTTGTGTACACACACGGTATGCATCATAAGCATCATATACATAGAAGCTAGATCTTTGCAAAAGGCAGCGTTTTATCTGGCAAAGGGCAATATAGCCAGAACAGTTCTGCTAAGTCAGCAGCAAAAATGAAACAGCCATACTACAAGTATTATTTCATATTCTTTATGTCTTTCATGTGAACATAAAAATTTGGGTGAACATTAAATACTAATATAAATTTATGCACAAATTTGGTTGCAGGCTTTGCTTATTTTAAAGAGCATCTTGCTGCATAACCTTGCCCACTGGCAAAACTGAAGAGGCAAACCTCATTAAACTAGTTTGGCTTTGAAAGGGGCCTTGATCCAGAAGGGCATGGGACAAATTATATTTTTCATGCATGTCCACTGCATGTCTCTGGGTTCATTTTGTGTTGGTAGAGATCTCAGGCAAGGAAGATGTTTTAGCATGCAATAATCATCTTGTCCCATGCTCTGAGTGGTGGCTAGAACCAGGGCAGTGCTGTAGATTCTCTGAGGACTTATCAAAAACATTTATACCTGCCCTAGGTATTCAGATCACACTGTCTCTGTGGTATGAGGATAGGGAGATGGATAATCAGAAGCTGAAGCTTCCAGATATCTTTTCCTGATTGAGAGTTGCTTAAAAGTCATTTCTGCAATTACATTGTTAAAGGTAGCCACTGAATCATTTGCTGAGTATTTCAGAGTAATTTTCTCTACAATATGTTACAACAGGAATCATTTATTCTGAAACCTACTTCTAGGAATCATTATTAATGCAATGCTTATAAAGCTACCTTAGACAAAGGATTAATCATAAAAAAGTACTTTACAAATTGCTTATTGGATAGTACTTTCTTCATTTATCAATGAGGTAACACTGATTCACAGATGACTTTTCTAAGGTTCTCAATAAGTTTTCTTAAAGATATCAAGAGGTGATTTCATTGCCATTTTCAAGATGCACATTATTGTATCACCTACCTTGTATTATTCTGAAGAAACAGAAACTCATAGGATGTCTGTGCTGATAAAACTGGAGAAAGAAGAAGGAAAATCTTTGTATGTCTTGTAATAACTTGACAGGATATACATGCTTTATAAAAAGGCATGTCTTTTTTTTTTTTTTTTTTTTTTTAACATCACAAACTCATGTACATCTGTTGAACATATACTAATCGGCTATCAGTATACGGTTCCTGGAGCTGATGGAAACACAGTCAGGCTTGTCACTGTTCTTCAGCAGCAACAACCATACACCTAAGCCAATGGTATGGCTGCCTCAAATTTACTGTATCACTGCAGAAGCATGAAAGAACAAAAACATACAAGTGAATTTACATCCAATTTATATTACAAACTAAATTTACCAAAACAAAAAGGAAAAAAAAAAAAAAAAAGTGGAAAAAATCTTGCAACCTGTACACTGAAGCCTGGGATTTTTCATTGATTTTAATCTCTCAGAGCAGACTGATGAGGGGCTGTTACTAAAGTGAGCAATCATTTCAGGGCTAATAGATTTCCATTCTGTTAAAGATCACTTCCATGTGCCTGAATTTTAGATATAAATCACTTATTGTTTCAGAATAACTAGATTAACTGTATTTCATTCAAACCAAGTCATGCCATAGGTTCAATTTATTTTCCAAGACCTCTGTTTGTTATATTAGGGAGATCAGCTCCCCAGAAACACGCAATTAACAGTATGTTAAAACTGGACGACTGGCTGGGTCAGAGCAGACTTCTTTAATCTTCCCTCTTCTGCAGTTCTGAACTTAGTGAAACTTGACATTTCATTTTCTCACTGAAGCAATCTGCAAGTGTGAATTTACTGCTTACATATCCTTTCAGAAGACATCATTTTGCCCATCCACTGGCATTACCTATAACGCTGTTAACCCTGATACTAGATTAAACTGAAGCTGATTTTCACCTCCCAGAGCCATTACCTGAGCTAATCTGAAGTTAAAATTAACAATTTATCTTGGAATTTCTAGAAGAATGGATTCAGAAGGACACATATCCTTCATTCCTTGGCATTATATTTTCAATATAATGTGGATATAGAACAATCTTTGCTGGTGAACTTGTGAAATTTGTGCAGTAATATTATCTTGAACTGAACACAACCCTCTGAACTCTGCTAGTCAGCTAGTTCTCTGTTTCATAATGAGGAAACTATGGGAGACAGTGACAAATGCCTTGCTGAAGTCAGGGTACACAACATCCACTGCTCTCCCCACATCTACCCTGCTGGTCATGACATCACAGAAGGCCACAAAGCTGGTCAAGTATGATTTCCACCTGGTGAATTCATGTTGACTACACCTGATAACACTCTTCCAATTGCTTGGGGGTGGCATCTAGAACAAGTTGCATCACCTTTCTAGGGATGAGGGTGAAGCTGATTGGCCTGTAGTTGCCTGGATGCTCCTTTTTGCACTTTATTAAGACTGGAGTGACATTTGCTGTTTTCCCATTCTCCAAGATCTTTCAAAGATTGTAAAGAGTGGTCTGGCAATCACTTCTGTCAGCATCCTCAGCACAGATAGGGGCATTTCACTGGGGTCTTTTGTGGGCATAATTTACTTAGATACAATTTGATCAAATCCACCTTGACTAAGTGGAAACATTATTAAATGAGGAAAACAGTTATAATACACAGTGACATTACTGAAAACAGTTAATATTGCTAAAGAGATTCAAACAAATTATGGGAAACTAACAAAAAATGTCATTGGCTACTGTATGTTGTTTACAGTTTTCTACTATTTAGAAGCCAATGGGGTAACAAAGATTTGTTCTTTATTGCAAAGAAAACAAAACCACCACATGCATAAAGACAAGGCAATGACAAATTCAGTGCCAGAATCTCTTTCATTTTGTATCAAATAGTATTTAGATATGTGGAAATGAAAAGAAATAGTAGCAAAATGTTCACAGAAAATAGTAGCTTGAATAAAAATATTTAGTATTTCATACATTGCAATATAATAACAGTTCACATTTTTGTTAAAACCAAGAGCACTCATATGCTCTCCTCTTTAACTCTAAAATTTTCCATGGAGGGGGAATGGAAAGAGAGGTGTCAATCTCTTCTCTGTGGTAATGATAAGATGAATTGAAATGGCACAAAGCTGTCCCAGGGGAGGTTCTGACTAGATAGAAGAAGAAATTTCTTTACTGTGAACGTGGTCAAACACTGGAACAAGCTTCTTAAAGTGGTGGTTGATGTGGCTGTCACTGTTAAAGAAGCTTTTAGATAATGCCTCTTGATAATATTTCAATTTTTGTTTAGCTCTGAAGTGTTCAGGCAGTTGAACCTTTCTGGTTACATCTGCTTTAATAAATATCAAAAGTCAGATTTTAAAGACCTATGAATTCAACTCAGCCACTGTTTGATGGCTGATTGACTGTCTTTCCAAGGCACAAGCATTTTCTCTTGACAATGTAAATTATAAAATAAATTATATAATTATCCAACTTAACACAAAATCTTTTCAAGTTGACTATTTACATGATCCTTTTTCTTGATGGAGTTTATAGTGAATTTTTCTGATTTTAAACCTAGGACCAGATTTCTCCACTTAAGCTTTATACTAGCGATGAGGCATTTAACAAAAAGAGAAGAATATGCTATTGCACACACAGAGACAGAAAAAAAATAAATAAATAAAAAAAAACCAACTTATTTTTTTTCCTTCATGGCTCTGTAGATCTGTTTCTTTTAAACAGGCAGAACATGCTTGATGAACTGAACGGCTTTTTATAATGAACTTGTTGGCTTTGTAAACATGGGGAGAGTTAGAGGATCCAAAATTCAGCTGGTGTCTGGTCATGATGAGTGGAATCCCTCAGGGATTCATATTGTGTTTGATGACATTTAAGTATTTATTAGCAGCCTTGGCATGATATGGGATGTGAACAAGTTTGTAGATTATACCACTGGAGGGCAGGGCTTCTGTATTTTGGGCAGCTTTATAGTTTGGAGAAACAGTGGCCAGTGTTTCAGAAAGTTCAATAAAGGCAAATATAAAGTCTTGCCCCTGGGAAGTGGTAACTCCCTTAAGCAACTGTGAATAGACTGGATAGAAAACAGCTTTGTTTTCTGTGAAACTGTGGAGTTTCAGCAGAGAGTAAATTATATTAATTAGTAATGCTGGGCAAGAATGTAGTCAGAAGATGAAGAGCAGTGGTTATTCCTACCATTCTGCCTCTTACGCAATTACATCTGTTGTTCTCCATCCAGTTTGGGTCTCTTTGATATGAAAAGGGCTTTGGCACACAGGAATGGAGGGCTGCCAAAAAGTTTTGGAGTCTTATTCCATTTTAAGAAGAAAATTTGATTAATCTTATTGCTCTGTTTGACCACATAGAAGGAGGTGAAGAGAAGGCAAGCCAGACTGTTCACAGAAGTACAAAGTAACAATGAGAAGAACCATTTTTCAAATGTTGCAACTAAAAAAATTCTGATTAGACATAGTTAAAAATACTCATAATGAGCGAATGATTGATTAGGCAAAAAGGTTATGTGTCCTCCAGACAGTCAAAATTATACTGAACAGGGCCTTGAGCAACCTGCTCTAGCTGGCCTGATCTGAATAGAAAATTTAACTGGGCAGTCTCCACATGTTCTTTCTAACTTGTTTTAACTCTAGGCTTCTATCTTCTATACAGTTTGGATAAATCAAGTGTGGCAAGAACTGTGGGACTGAACTTATGAATATGTAAATCAAGTTTGTTCTCAAATTGTAAAGGTGATGTAGATGGGTATCAGGGTTATTATTTAACACACACCCATTGCTATTAAGACATTAATTCCATGAGTGGTTCAGGAATTCCCCAGTCAGTTATCTGAATAGATGAAATAATAGGTTAGCTTGGGGCACTGAAGTTTTGACTAGGTTATTCTTTGTCTTTGTTTTTTATGTATTGGACTGATTCTTACAGAAGCCCTGTATGTGCAAATTTCAAAACATTTTAGGAATTCCCTGATGTAACATCTGCATTATCTAGTTCAAGTTGTATGTCAGTTATGTTGATTAATACCCCTGCTGCAGAAGAGTTCATACTATGCATGTATAAGATGTTTATAAAAAGTCAGTATAAGCAGTTCTTGCAGAATGTCAGATAGGATGGTGTTTTGTGAATTGCTATCTTTATCTCATCCCATGAATTCTCTCAGTTTTACCTTTCCGATTGCCTCCTGCATGATGATAGGGTAGGGTAAGTGAGTGAGTGTAGGTGGAGCTTAGCTGCCTACTGGAGTTAACCCACAACAATTTATTTATTTATTTATTTTTACCTTTTATTATGTTCTTTGTATCTGTGCAACACAAATATTTCCTGTAAATATTCTGCATCTGTTTTGTACCTGTCCTATATCTGAACACAATGGAAGCTTGACATATCAGATTACATTTCCAGCTGTCCCCACATTTGCAAACATTTGGCTGTATTCATTTGAATCTAATGTGAAAGTGTATTGGGTGGTATGAGTAAGGTGACCTGGCCTTCTGAACATAAGTAGTATCCATGAGCTTTTAAGAACTGTAGCAATCAGGGTGGTGATTCAGTTTTTCCCCCCAGTTTTGGTATTTTCCTTTAGGTTGTGAACTTATTCAAGTGAGTTTACAATCACTTTATTGTTCTCCAGAGTTCAGATAGTTGCTAAACCGCTAACAGCTTTACATTTAAAACACTTGTTATAACTCCCTATGGAGTAGTAAAACATTATGCCTTACTCCCATTTGAGCTTACTGAATACTTTCAACACTTTTGTTATTGCTACTAATAGAACTAGCATGTTTCACTATGTCCAAAACAACCACAATCACTTTGTAATTAAAAAGGGGGCTGGGGGGACTCTGTAAAAAATGGCTTTGATAATTTGCTCATTTCTGAGGATATGCACAGAAACAAACAAACAAACAAAACCAACAATTCTTTCTTGAAAAACTTACAAATTTACAGAGAAAAAAAAATCAGAAAATCCCACACTCACGGATGAACACAAATACTGTTGTACCAAGATGGCAGAACTTTGACTTCCAGTATTGTTTCAAAAGTTAGATTCAAAGAAGACTAGTCAATTGGAAAGACATTAGCACTTCACACTGTCTGATTTCTACAGAAACTGTGTTGTGAGGGTAAGACAGGATCATGAACACAATGCAAGACTGTCAAGATTAAAAGGGCAAAAACACACTGGTAAGGAGAAAAAAAAAAACATATTAACTTGAAAAAGATTGTTGCCATTATTCTGTTGGCACAAATTAATACATATGGTTGTTTTTATTCTCATCCGTTTAAATAGCATTATTTTTTATTTTATTTTTCAAAGATCAGGAAGCTCATGAATAAATGACTAAAACTCATATCTTCTTAATAAACACATTTTACTTTATATAGCCAAACATGCTTATTTGCTAGTAGAGGAATCTTCAAGCATATAGTGGTAGGTTATAACGAATAGTTACAGCTTTACAGCTGCTGTTCTTTCTTGATTATAAATAAGGCCTTTTTTTGTTTGTTTGTTTGTTTCTGACTATAGGAAGTATTCAGATGTAAAGTCCCTGAAATATTTCAATCCCTTTATTTCACATTCAAAGTAAAGGCACAAAGAAAAGTTTGTCATACTTGCAGTCTAGGTAGTGGAGTCGACAATGAAAACAAGCTAACTTCTCTTTAGTTTGAGTCAAAATTAACAAAACTTTTATCTTAAGCAGAACATTTGAATTTAAGAATCCGACCACATAAGTAAATAAATAAGTATTCAAAAAATTTTAGAAAAGAGAAAGGAATGTGAAAGCCCAGATGAAACAATGAACAAGGTTGGGAATTTCAGGTAAGAGGACTGATAGATGAATTTGTTTTTGCATTGAAAGTAATGACAAAGGGCAAGATGAAAAAACTCCTGAAAAGTTCACAGAAAGTTCATAGAAATTTAAAGACATTTATGTCATAGGTCCATTTGCAAATCTGCCAGATACTAATCAATGTTATATGGAAATGCACCTTCAATATGGTTGTCAAACATGAGTGCTTTAAAATCCTCAGAAAAAAAAACAGTCAATCCACTTAAATTAAACTTCACCAGGTAAGAAGCTTAAGTTAAATGAGCCATCTGGGCTTCTTCTTCAGGTAGTGAGTGTGATAGGCACCTATTCTTTCAGAATTTCTAGGTTGACACCAATTAAATGTAGTGGATATTCTTGTAAGAATCCAGTTATAGAAATACAACATTTGACTGTTAATATCATGAAAAAAGTTTAAAATTCGCTTATGATACTAAGACATCAATGGTATTGAGAAAACTTCATACTGAAATCAATACAAAAACTACTAAATATAATATTCCTTTATGGACATTAGAAGACATCTTTTGGTGTAGCTGGGATCTTCTGAAAAAATGGGAAGAGACACAACTGTGTTTGATCGGAATCAACCACTTTTGAAAACTAATATAGAAGCCCTGGATGGACAGGTTTTTCATTAAATCACCTCCTGTGCACTCTTAAATCTAGATAGAAATAATCAGTTCTGTGTCTCCATGATTTAACTTTGAAATACACCAAAGTCTTTTATGTATAAAACAAACTAGTAGAGTGCTAGCACATGTTCAAGCGTGATTCATAACTATTTTGCTGTATAATTGGATGTGAAGACAGAAAGCATTTGGACAGGTCTGTGCTATACTGACTAGAATCTTTCTAAGTTGTCTCCTTGAAAGTAGCCTGTCTGCCCTGTGGGTAAGAGTGATTACTCAGCATGTGCAGTGAAATGGAATCTGACCCATAATATCTTCTGATGAAAAATCCAGATATTAAACAAGGGACATTAAATAACAATAATACTCAGAATGTCCTTTCAAAATTAGCTTTGTTGATTGACAGATTACACTCTGTTGCAGACTCGAGGATAAAAGGGTAATTTCAAACCTTATAATTGAAGTCTTGCTTATGTTTCCCGTTAGCTTCAAATTCTCATATTCATCTTATTATAATCCTCTGCTTTACAATACAGAATCTGAAAAGTAATCTTATTTATTCATATTTATTCATATTCAAGGTGATATTTTATTTCCTTTCTTTTCTCATTCAGCCCATTCTTGCATTCCTATCTCTCTGAGTCATAAGTCTCACTTAATTAAAAAATAAAAATGTCAATCTATTTTCTTTAATATCAAGCCAACTTGATCTACCTTATTATACTACTAGCTGTAGGCAAATCCTTAATACCAGTTGTATTTAATATTTAGTATAAACTTGTGTTCCTATCCCTTCTCCAGATGCAGTGTCCATCAATTTGTATCTGCAATGGTAAGTGATTGAGGGGAATGTGGAAAGTCAGAAGTGAAGAAAAATGACCAATGACAATGAGCAAGGATCAAAAGAAAAGGGTAGCTTTGCAACAGAAAGAATGAGATTTTCTTGGTGTTGGATAATATGAAAGTCAATGAATAAACCACTAGCTATAGAAACTATTTATACACATTTTCTTCTTTAATGCTTTAAGTATACAGTTATTTAAGTATACAATTATTGTGTGCCCCGGTGGCACAGTGGTAGGATGGCCACGTTGCAACACCAGAGGCCCAGGTTCGAATCCCCTGTGGTGCAAGTGGTAGAAGTGCTGCTCTGCTACACAGGAGGCTCAAATTCCGGGGGCTGGACTCGATGATCTCTAAGGTCCCTTCCAACCCGCACGAGACTATGATACTATGATATGATGATGAAGAAACAGGAATATTCCTTAATAAAGAAACGGCTTTGTAGTATCACCCAGGTAACAGGAATTTGTTTTGAGGATGCAATAGTAAATAGTTTCGTCCACAAAGAAGGAAATCATGCTTGCTTCCATGCTTTTTTACCTCAAAACAGAGTCAGGGAGCCCATACTGGTAACATATACCCACTACAATGCATACAATGTGCAGTCTCTGCGCAAGGAGGCTTGTTGTTCACCTAGAGGTGTGAAGAGGAGGGGTTATCTATCTTTGTAAAAGTGCAATGCTAGTAATAGCAAAGCAGAACAGTCAGTGTGTGGGTGCAAAGTATATTGAGAGGACCACATGTCAGGAAGTATAATAATTTGGACAATTTTTCTGGCTTGCCTTTATTTTTAAAATGACCTTAGAAATGATGAGAGACTCTTATTATCTTCTCTGTCCCCATTGAACCACTTTCATCTGTTTGCTTCATTTAACTAAAATGTCTTTGTGTAACAGTCAATAAAGAGACTCTTAGTCTCGCCTAACTTCAGACACTTGGAGAGAAATAGAATCGTAATAGGCATTTCAGCCTCCCCATCTCTGAGGTGATCAGCTCTTGAGCAGCCTCATTCTGCAGTGAAGCAGATCTTCCATAGTGCCTGTGAGCAACAGATAGGAGGCTCTAGGGCTAAAAAAACGAAGATGATATGGGCAACAGTCAAGACCTTGGAAGGAACAAGCACTTTGAGCAGGTCCAACAGAAGAACCACATTGGAACTAGTGCCTCCGAAAAAAAACATAAAAAAAGTGGAAGAGTTTTGGTAACTGGAAACTCCTTGCTGAGAAGAACCAAGGACTTAATTTGCCATTTGGATAATCTTTTCAGACAGATTTGCTGTCTTCTGGGATGCACGTTAGAGACATCAGGAAGGGGCTACCAGGTCTGATAAAGTTGGATGACTACAGTATTCTAATTCTCATTCAAGTTAGGTCTCAGGCGGCTGCTAAAATGAAACTACAGAATGTTAAAATAGGCTTTACATCTCTTAAAAGGACATTGAAGAGCTTAAGAGTTCAAGTAGCATTCTCCTCAGTTCCCTCTGGCAGGTGTCTTGGACCCAGAAAGAAGGTAAAGAACAGATCAAGTGAATGATTGGATGCACGGATGTTGTCATGATCAGGGCTTTTAGTTAAGGACTAACTTTCTAGAAACCGTGCATCTGGGCATCAGGTTGATCACAACTGAGCAGGTGAGGCAAGAATGTTCTGAAAAGCAAGCTGGTTGGTCAGACTAACAGACCCATTCTGAGGTGTGCCATCTAGAGGGACCTGGACAGCCTTGAACAATGAGTCCATGTGACCCTAATGTGGTTAAACAAGGCCAAGTGCAAGGAGTTGTACTTTGGTTAGAGCAATCCCAGATATGAGTGCAGACTGGGAGAACTCAGAGCAGTGCAGCAGAGAAAGATTTAAGGGTCCTGCTGAATGAAAAGCTCGACATGAGCCAGCAGTTTGCCAAGCAGGTCAAGAGTATCCTGGGCTGTATCAAAAGAGCAATGGCCAGCATGGTGAGGGAGGTGGTTGTCTACTCTGTCCTTGTGAAGCCTTGTCTTCAGTACTGCATCCAGGTCTGGAACTCTCAACACAAGAAAGATATGGAGCTTTTGATGAGGGTCCAGAGAGGGCCATGAAGATCATCAAAGGACTAAAGAACCTCTCCTATGAAGAAAAGTTGAGGGAGCTGGGCTTGTTCCATCTGGAAAAGGGAAGGCGAGACAGGAGACATCATTGCAGCCTTCCAGTGCTTAAAGGGAAATTATAAACTGGAAGAAAATAAAATTTTTACACAGTCTGATAGTGATAAGACAAGGGAGAACATTTTTAAGCTAAAAGAAGTAAGGTTTAAATTAGATGTCAGGGGAAATGTTTCACTGAGAGGGTGGTGAGATGGTGGAAAAAGCTGCCAAAAGAATTGTAGATGCCTCATCCCTGGATGTGTTCAAGATGAGGCTGGATGAGGCCCTCGGTAACCTGATCTTATACCTCATTTAGTGGTTGGCAACCCTGTCCATAGCAGGGGGTTGGAATTAGGTGATCTTAAAGATCTCTTACAGGTCGGTCTATGATTCTATTTTATAAACAAGGTATCCAACTCAGCTAAGAGAATTTCTGATGAAAAATTCCTGTTGCTCTCCTTGAGAATGTGTCACTAGCTTGGATCCTATTGTCTCTCTAGATACTGAAATTAGAGTAATGAACTCTACCTCATATCTAGATTGATTCCTGTTTGGTCTATTTTTGCTTGTTTGTTTAAGAAAAAAACACCACTTGTACTGTAATTGCACCTTGAAGTTTGAGATTGGATTTAGATAATTTAGCCAGTTTAGAAAATTCTGGACAATTCTGTGAAACCTTATAAGGTTCCTATATGACTGGATAGGTCATTTTGAAGAATACTTTGTGTAGAAGAACAATATTTTGCTTCCCATGTTCTACGTCAATAAGTTTTGTATGTCATTATTTTTCTTGCTTAAAAGTAGAAGCTGTGTATTTTTTTATTCAGTAAGTCAGTTATTACAATGTCTCTGTTGATAGCTATCTCAGCTATCTGCTAAGGTGCTCTTAATCTGAGAGGCTGATTTGTATATTTAATCATTACATTTGTATTTTATGCAAATGTGTAGCAATTCATTATCATTTTTCTTAATAAAAAAAAAAAAAGAAAATAACTTATCTTCTATGATTCTATGATTTTAAGGACTATTCTACAAGATTTTATTTTTATGGTTAATCTCTATCTTTCTTTGCAAATTTACTGTGCCATTTTACTTCTCTCCATTTACTTTCCAAGAAACTGATTTACGTAGGTTGCTCTGAAATAAATGCCTCATATTTATTTCCATGGAAACTAGATAGAAAGAGTACAATAACACTGTTTGATAGAGCAAATTCTAAGCTACAAAACACTGTTTTTCAGCATAGTCGCCACTACTAGCTATGAATTTTCACCAGATATGAAGAAGAAATGGTATGCTGAGCTAGTAAAAATCTGCACCAGTGAGGGTGACCTACTGTTACTGTCACCACTGCTGAAACACACCACCCACTGTCTCATTGTACTCACATCTGGTAAATGTCAATGGGGGCCATTTCTTCTGCATGGATAAATTCAGTGACACACCTTTGCTTCATACACACTTCAATGTCAAATGTCATTTTGTCAGACTGCCCCTCTACTGTTATCTGCCACAAGGCAACAGAATGAAACAGAATCTAGGTGGGAAAGTTCAACATGTATTGCCATACAATCAACATCCACATATGATATCATGGGTCAACATAATAAAATGAGAAACATTACATATGGAGCAATCCTTATACAAATGTTCTCTGCACATGAATTATAATTAATTTTGTAAAAATGTAATCAAGTTTTTATAAAAGTGTTAACATGAGCACTGATCACAACAAAACCCTTTACTTTATACTCAATATTAAGAAATTGTTTTTGTCACTGATCATATGAAGTTTGGAACTAGTCTGAATGATATAGCCAGAAGGAAAAAGTAATTACATTTTTACTGTGACAAAAAAATTATCACAATTAACTCGGCCTTTTAAATCTCTATGAAGCTGATGAAGACTGAAAGCTACGGAAAAATGGAATTCATACTATTAAACCAAAATTCCATGGGAAATTCATGCATTAAACCCGTAAACTCTAAATGGGATATGACACATTACTCATATCACACCTGGTCATGGTGCGATGGAAATAGAAGGAGCAATGTAAACTTGAAAAGTGCTTGGAAAAATAATTGAGGATTATAAACCTCATTTTTGTATTAGTCAGGTTTATAAAAACTGAAGTAATTAATAAGATGAACTGACACATGGAAAAGTTTCAAATGCTGTGGAGTAAGTTACTTGAAAGTAAGTTGCTTGACACAGGTATCACAGAATCACAGAATAACAGAATAATAGGGGTTGGAAGGGACCTCCAGAGATCATTGAATCCAACCCGTTGCCAAAACAGGTTCCCTACACCAGGTAGCACAGGTAGGTGTCCAGATGGGTCTTGAGTATCTCCAGAGAAGGAGACTCCACAACCTCCCTAGGAAGCCTGTTCCAGTGCTCCGTCACCCTCGCCGTAAAGATGTTCTTGTGCACATTTGTGTGGAATTTCCTATGCTCTAGATATGCTGAAAGGACATAGTGTGTGGACAGCTGATGCCCAGGAGGTACTACACTCAGATTTGAGCAAACCAAAAAAAAACATAAAGGGGAAGGAAGGTCCTTTTGTCAGGATTAGAAAATGACTGAAAAGTAAGAAACAAAAAGTGGAGATAGACAATAATCTTTCTCATTTGTAGAAAAGTCATCTAACATTTTGTGCTTATAAGCTTGCTGTTAAGAACATCAATAATTTATGTTAAAAAAAAAAGGAAACAAAATGAAGAAAAATTATCATACGCAATCATAAAGAGCAGCTGCAGAGTACTTGCAAGCATTTTACAATATACATTTACAAACCCAAGTACAGGAAACAATCCTGATTTGCAATGGTTACAAGAAATACTTACAGGAAACAGTCCTAGTAAATATCTTAATCCCTAGTTGCCACTCTTTTAATTGTTTTAAATACAAAAAATGCACACAACTTTTTCTACTTTGGATACTTGGAACAATATCCCTGAGGTCTAAATCCTACCCTGGACATTTGAGTAAGTTAATCTATGGATTTATTTCACTTACTTTTACTTTCTCTTTCTCTCTATTACACATCTAACTCAAATCATGGTAAGTAAAATGCAGAACAAATTATTTTGTTTATAAATGTAAAAGGGGGGGGGGGTGGGGTGGGGGGGGTGGGGGAAGCTGCTGTGTTTTATAAATAAGTTTAAGAGATAAAGAAAAACTAAACTTACTTGACTGGTGCTAAGATGACAAGGAACGTGGGGTGTTTTTTTTCACATTTAGCTGATAATTAGCCTACACAAGGTGATTATTAGGGATTTTCTATTTTTACATATCATTTTCTTCATATTACATTATTACAGAACTCTCTGTCCTGGTGATATACACTAGCTTTTATAGCCAGTCTCTCCTTTGAAATTATCCAAGGCTCCGGACTTTTGATCTTTTTCATCGAAATATTTTTTATTACTTCCTTCTAGAAGGAGCAGGCAGTCTGTCATGTTTCTTAATCCAAAGAAGTGGATTATCTGCATCCTTGGAAATGTTAATGTGTCTTCATTAAATCAGATGGCATTTCTTTTACTTACTAACTAATAAACAACTTTGCCTCTGTGAGAGCTAAATCCTTTCTCTTCCAGCTTTGGTAACTTGTGTACATTTGATAGAAATGTGTCATTTGAATTAAAGTTTTTATAACATTATTTATTTCATATCACTGTGAACGTAAGAGTACATATACAGATCTAAGATGGAAAAAAGTGTGCACTTTGTCCTTGGTCTTGAATGATGTCAAATGAGACAACAACTGACTTTTCTCATATCACAGTGGGTATGCATGAATGACTCTTTATCTTTCTCTGAAACAATGGTCTTACAGTAGAAACTAAAATTTTGTGGCCTAGAAAGATAGAATAGTCTCACAAAAATGAATGATTATGTGTAGAATAGGAAATGAAATTCAGTGTGTGTAAGTGGGAAGAAATACACACAGGGAAAAATATATATGCATAATGATATTTTTAAAATTACATAAATTCACTCAGGGAAAAATAAAAAAAGGAAAGGAAAGGAAAGGAAAGGAAAGGAAAGGAAAGGAAAGGAAAGGAAAGGAAAGGAAAGGAAAGGAAAGGAAAGGAAAGGAAAGGAAAGGAAAGGAAAGGAAAGGAAAGGAAAGGAAAGGAAAGGAAAGGAAAGGAAAGGAAAGGAAAGGAAAGGAAAGGAAAGGAAAGGAAAGGAAAGGAAAATAAGAAAAGAAAAGAAAAGAAAAGAAAAGAAAAGAAAAGAAAAGAAAAGAAAAGAAAAGAAAAGAAAAGAAAAGAAAAGAAAAGAAAAGAAAAGAAAAGAAAAGAAAAGAAAAGAAAAGAAAAGAAAAGAAAAGAAAAGAGAAAAAAGAAAAGATTTTTTTAGATAGTTCCTCAAAATGCTGAGTACTTGCTTTACCCTGGTTAGAGAAGGAAATAAACTGGTTAGGATTATTTGAAAAAGAATGGAAGGCAAATAAAGCAATAATTAAGCAAGTGAAAATCCATGGCATCATGGGTCATCTTTGTAGCCATCAGCTGAACTCCTTCTAGGAGATTCCTGTCTTTCTTGAATTGGGGAGCCCAGAACAAGAAGACACAGTAGTCTAAATGTGGCCTCACCAGGAGAGATTAGAGGGGGAGGATCACCTCTCTTGACCTGCTGGCAACATTCTTTTTAATGCAGTACACTGCTGGCTCATGGCCAATCTGCTGTCCACCAGAACACTTGTGCCCTTCTCTGCAAAGCTCATCTCCAGCAAGTCAGTCCTAACCTCTGCTGATGCATGTGACTATGCCTCCTCAGGTGCAACCTCTACAGTTGTTCTTGTCAAACCTCATCAAGTTCTTCTCTGCCCAAAACTCCAGACTGTCCAGGTCTTGTTGAGTGGTAAGACAGCTGTCTGGTGTGTAAGCCACTCCACCCAGCTTTGTACCATTATCAAACCTGATGTGGGTGCACTCTATCCTTTCATCCAGGTTGTTGATTAAAATGTTGAATAAGACTCATCACAAACTCCTGTGGAGTGCTGCCAGCTACAAGCCTCCCACTAGACTGCACCACTGATGACAGTCTTCTGAGCTCTGCCAGTCAGCCAGCTCTTGATCCACCTTTCCCCAATTTCTTACTCTTTGGAATGCACCAATCTTGAGCTTGGAAGAAATAATGTTCAAGTGTCAGCAAGCACTCATGGGCCTCCTTATCTTTTAATGCTCTCATCCATGGGATGCCTCCAAGTAAGTTTCTGAATAGGTCAAAGCCAGTACTCATGAAATTCTGGGTAGCAATTCTACTTACTGCTCTGCTTCTTCCCCATAAGATCTTGAACTCCACCATCCTATGATTGCTGCATCTCAAGCTGTACACAGCCTTCACATTCATGATCAGCCCTTCCCTGTTAGTAAAACTAAGGTCAGGTAGCACACTCCTCCTTGTCAACTACTTCATCTTCTGTCAGAAAATAATCATCAACACACTGCAGAACTGCCTGGACCTTTTGTTCCTGTCAGTGTTGCTTATCTAACAAATATCAGGATGATTGAAGTCCCTCATAAGAACCAGGTATGAGGCTACTCTCAGTTGTTTGTAGAAGGCCTCATCCACTTTCAGATAAGGTGGCCTGCAGTACATACTCAGAACGTCATCTATGCTACCCACTCTTTAATTCTTACTCACAAGCCCTCCACTTGTTCATCATTCCCCCCCAAGTGGAGCTCAATACATTCTAGTTGCTCTCTCACATAAAGAGCAACTCCACTGCCTCTCCTCTCTAGCCTACCTTTTCTAAAGAGGACATAGTCACACATGAAAGCATTCCAATCGTGTCAGCTGTCCCAGAAAAATAAATAAATAAATAAATAAATAAATAAATAAATAAATAAATAAAAGAGACAGGTAAGCTTAACAAAGTTAAAGAAAGATGTGACACAACTTCCTACTAAACAGGGAAAGTTACTTATGAAAAGAACCCAAACACTGCATATTAGAAAAGATACTTAAAGGAAGATAACAAAGGAGTCTGTAACCATGTAGAGAAGAAAGGTGTGATTTTATTTTATTTTTTCTCTCATTTTTTTGAACTGTGAAACTCCTTGCTACAGGGTGCTGTAAAAGTTGGAATATAAAAGGAGACTAAACATCCTCAGAGTTTATGGACTGGAGGCAAGCTGAAGGCAAAGATGGTAGTGTTTTATAAGAGCATATTGTGTGGAGAATGTAAACTGGAAACAATTCATCACTTTTTCAACATTATTAAACTGTGGATCTCATAGCAACAGCTATCAAGGTGGTCAGAGTACAAATGGGTTTGAAAAAATGATAGAATTCCACTGGAGAATATTTAACACAACCTCTGGCTCAATATGGTAAATTACCTAGGAGTGATTGCTTTGTACAACTCATGTTTCCTGTACTCTTCTCCAGGAATTGTTATCTTCCTCTGACAGAGGGAGAATACTGAGATGGACTGACTGACATGTTTCATGTTCCTAGAGCAGATTTGAGTAATTGAAGAGCTTTGGAATCCTTAGGTACTCTACTGTATGCTTATTTGTTCTGAGATCAAATTGGTATGAAATCAGAGTCCTGCACAGCTTTTCAATGTATAGCCTATGCCATCCAACACATTTAGAATGACTTTGCCCCATTTGCCCTGCTGCACTGTAAAGATCATAGAAAATTTTTCACTTAACACGAGGAATATCATGGCTTATTCCTTAAACTTTGTGATTCTTGTTTGGTAATTATTAACATTGGGCACATGGTTTCAGAACCTCATAGTCCATGCAGTCAGTAACTATATGTTTTGATAGACATGATATATCAGCTCTCAATGAACGCCTGAGGTTCTGCAGTAACTGCATTTTAAGAACAGAGCAAGAAATTCTAAAAAGTGGAAATGGCAAGACCAGTTCTGGGAATAATATCACCAAATGCAATAGCATTATAGGTCACAGCAAAATAAGAAAATATTTCTGCTCTTTATCTTCTTTGTTGTTAGGCTGATATTATTTAACTGCTGATATTCACAGTATTTATAATTTAACTGTAATTTTATGAGATAAAGTGCTAGAAAAATATCTGGAGTGTGTTGCAGATCTTGATTGATATGATGTTCAATTTACTGAAATACTTTTGTATGTGAAAAGCCATCTGAATATATCTATTATAGCACCCACATTATGACAGAGTCATCATTTCTTAAATCTCTATTACTAGACTGTAAGTGGACTGTTAAACTTTGGCTCAAGGGCACAATAATCCTCACATCAGCATAATTTAATCATCAACATAAGCTAACAGAAAGTTAAATTTGATGTAATTCTTTTCTGTTTTATATGTTCCTTGCTTATAGATTTTTCATAATGGTTATTTTTTATTTATATTATGTCTTTCCAGACATAAATACTTTTATGTATTTTTATACTCTCATTTGTATATGGCAAGGAAATTATCTCATTTTTATTCTATATGCTTCAAGAATGACATTTTTATTCTTCTGTAAAATATTTTTTGTTGCATTCATTTCAATAAATTAAGTATATATCTTTGATAATAGACAACTTTAAGTGACAGAAGTTTTCACTGGGGTACTGTTGACAACCATACAAAATATTCTGTTTCACCTACAAAATATTTTGAACATCTTCCTATGCAAGTTGCATAAGTGAAGCTCATAAAAATTCTTTTGCTTTAGCTATGAATCTGTTCCAAAGATTTTCTCTAACAGAAGAGAGAAGGTACATGTACGCCTATGTAACCAAGGCGTACATAATAGTACCTGCAGATACCACACGGGAAGACAAAACAAGGTTAGCACAGCAGCCCATGAATGTAGGTGAAGGAAGAGATCATGGCTGCTTCAAACTTTATAAAGCAACTCTTACCAGTATTGAAACATTAGTCTATTTTCTGGAGATAACTGAGGCATACAGTAATTTTTTCCAGAACATCATCTTTGCAATCTGTGTTATGGCTGTAGGAGTGAAGTAGCTGCAAACAGGAAATGAACAGCTTTCTTGCATGTCTGCATAGACCAAGATGAGCAGGTTAGCACTGGAAACCTTTGCCTTACTGAGCTGATTTATACCAAGTTAAACAAAGAGCATCACTTGGGCCAATATCTCTTGTGACACTCTGTCTGGATCAGATGACAAAAGAAATAATGGATTTTTGACAGCGACCCTATTATAGGTTTTTCTATACTAGGCAAAAAAGTTACTTCATTTACTTGAATTGTGGCACACTGTAAGCTCAATAACCATCCCAGTAAAGGGTAAATTTAGTATTTAGGAACATGGTTTAGTGGGCAAGACTAATAGTATGCGGAAGTCTCTTCCGCATTAATAATTCTATGCTTCTATGATTTCAAAACTCTCTTCTGTGTCTAACAGCGGTATTACCATAGATTTCATTATAGAGAGTATGTTCATATTTAATATGCCCTATCAATAAAGATATAAAACACAGATACTCATCTTCAGCTTTTTTCCAGGCTCTCATATATTTTTCTTTTCACAGAGTGACTGCTTGACCACTTGTGATTCCATTTAATCCCTAAAACCTGCTGGGTCCTTCATCAGTGAGGCAGGGATTTTGTGTGAGTTTGATTTTGATTGTGCATGTGTCTGTGGAAACCAAGTGTAACAATGGGATTAGATCACTGACAAACTCTAGTTTCTATTAGGCAAAAGGCCAGACCATTCAAGTTCCTTTCAGTTATGAATCTTGCTTTAAAAATACACTTTATGAACTTAAAACAGACTTTTTTACAAGTTTAAAAGCTTTAACAAACCTTAGAGTGTTTGGATATTATCTTGTCATAGTGCTGAGTGATCATGTACGAGATTTTAAGAGATTTTTGTTTGTGTCTAATAATATTTATTGTTCAGATTTTTTACTACCGAATTAACAGTTGACTTTTTAAAAAATTTTAAATACACTATGAATATTGTTATGGCCAAATTAGGTATATTTAATTAATTGAATTGTTCTTGTTGTTGTATATTCAGCTCTTGTATGTCTTTGAGTTATCTTCCTAATCACAAGGAAGAAGAATCCTGCATGACTGAGAAAGGAAAAGTCCTATTAACTAAAACATTTGTAGTTTGCTAATATTTATTTAGTTCAAGCACTCTGCACATCCTTGACTGACACAACATTTTTGTCAAAAGGTCAGCAATGGAGATTGTGAAGAATAAACCTAGATTTTTGAGACATTTATTATGGTCTTCCTGCAAAGCTGAGGAAGAGAAAATACAACTTTCTTCTATTTACTAATTGGGGAGGGGTGGGGGGTTGGAAGGGAGTGAAAGTGGAAATCATGTCTTCAATAATAATAAGAAAGTCTTAATGTCACCGTAAATACCTATGACCAAGATAGCTTCATTACTTTGATGGATACAAAATAGGTTTAGAAGAATTTACTAAAGTAACTACATGAATTTAAAATGGAATGAAAGCAATTAAATTCCAGGATCTCTAGGATAGGAGTTCCAACATAATCTTCCATATTTATCTGATAAATACCTATGCTTGCAGATTGTGAAAAAATGAAAAAAAAAAAGAATGCACATAGTGTTTTAAGAAAATGGTTAAATTATAGGTTGGTAGAAAAAATTGCTGGATGTATGTGAAACTACTTAATGACAGAAGCATGGTGCATTCCTCAGCTTGTGTTGTACATATGAAAACTTTGCATTACTGATATTCAGTAATGACACTATCGATACAGAAGAACTGGATTACTGCATAAGAAAATTTGGATGTTTTGACATGGTAGAAATGATTTAGAATTTGTCAAGAAAAATTAAAACCTATGAATTCTTGCAATTCACTGTAAGTTCAGCCAGCAGAAGTAACATGAGGAGTCATTTACCTAGGTATATTACATAGTCACCAATGCAGACTAAATCTGAGAAAAATTAATTTATCAGAATTTTCTCTAGGAAGGATGTTCTAGCTTACAAGTGGCTTATCACTGAAAAGTCTCACCTATCTCAAATTGGGAAACATATCCCAGGAGCTGGCAGGGCTCATTGAGAGGGCTTTAAACTCGGTATGAAGGGGGAAAGGGATAAAAACAGACCTCCTAGAAATAAGCCTAGGGGAATGATGACAGGACTGGGGGTGATGAAAGTGGCTCATCTGAAGTGCATCTAAACCAATGCACACAGAAGGGACAACAAATAGGAAGAGCTGGAAGCCACAATTGCAGCAGTCAAACTGATATTACCATTATGGAATTATGGTGAGAGTACTCCTGTGACTGGAGTTCTGCAAAGGATGGCTATGAGCTCTTCAGAAGGGATAGGCAAGGAAGGAGGGGTGATGGCATGGCTCTCTGTTTAAAAGTGTTTTGATATTGTTGAGCTTGGAGCTAGAAATGATAAGGCTGGATCTGCATGAGTAAGGATCAGCTGGAGGGCCAACAAGGCTGACTTCCTGTTGGGGGTCTGTTAAAGATCACCTAACCAGGATGAAGAAACAGATGAGGCACACTTTGAGCAGCTGGCAGAAACTGTGCATACACCAACCCTTGTCCTCATGAGGGACTTCAGCTTCCCTGATATATGCTGGAAATGCAATGTAGCTCAGAAGTGAGACACCAGTGATGAATAGAGTTAAATCCAACTGGTGACCAGCCATGACTAGTGTTCCCCAGGGGTCTGTATTGAAGATTGTTCTCTTCAATATCTTTGATGACACAGAGAAATGTATTAAAGCAGACTCAAGTGATGCTCAGATTTGATATTAGGAAAAGTTCTTCACTAAGAGACTGATGAAGTACTAAAGTAAGCACCCTGGGGAAGTGGCCACAGTCCCAAGCGTCAGTTTCAAGAAGTTTATGAACAATGTTCTTAGATATACAATCCTTAGTTTGCCCTGTGTACAGTCAGAAGTTGGACTCAGTGATCCTCTTTGGGTACGTTCCAGCAGAAAAAAGCCCAAATCCAAAAGAAGTCTATAAATTCACAAGGGCAGTTTAGTAAAAGTATTTTAAATAAGATCAAGATGAATTACTTTGAATCATCCTAAACCAATTAGTTATAAAATCATGGATATCCACACCGTAAGAATCTGTTCCTTACCAGTGGCGAATGTGAACTAACTTTTTCTCCTTACACAGGATGTAGATTAGCTTTTATCACTCCCCATTAACAAGGAGTGCATTGGTCAGTTGGACAGTTAGTCACTCGTTCATTAACCTGCTCACAGTGCCTGACAACATGTAGGGCCACTACCTTGACAGAATCAAAACAAAGTGAGTTAGCTTTTCATTTAGTAAAAGAAAGGTTATCTGCAGGGCATCAGTGGATTGGCTTTGAATGACAGCTGAACAGAAGACAAGGAATCTGCAGTTTACCATTCTAGGATGACTTCCTAATGGGAAACTCTAAAATATCCTCCAGAAATTACATCTCTAGTTGGTGCAAAAATGTCATGGTGCATATGGATAACTGTTGTATATGTCATCTCATAACTGCCTTCAGTAGTACAGTACTAGACTGAATGACCCAAGAGGTTCATATTCATACACAACACAGGTACATATAAAATAGGAAATTTACTTTAAGAATCAAGATGTTAAACATCTGAAACTGTGCATCATTCTACTCTTTCCAGTATGTACTAAATTCGGTCTTTCTAGTAGAATAAAGTTCAGATGTTTCTTGCCTGTTACTACTTTTTTTTCTCAAATGGCTGTTGAAGGACATGATTATTCCATGTTTGAATTGTTGCATAGAATATAGAGTTTTTAAAACATTAAAGGCAAAGGTTTTGTTGTGAAATCTGGGACTATAACCCCGCTATTCCACTTAGAGGAATCTTGCAATATTTGTTTCCTGTGGGTATAAGCACAATGTCATTGCTAAGGCAATCTTCCCATCCAAAAGTTTCACCCTCTGAGACCTACCAGAATAGAAAATGATCTCAGTAAGAAATTATGTTTCTTAGACAACAAACTGTACTTGAATGTATTTGTACTTGTTCACTAGCAAATTCAAATAGGACCTTGTGAGTAGAATGCAAAGGCTGTGAGCTGCTGAAATGAGATTATAGCTGTCAGAATGCCTGTTATGTTGCTCTAGTTCGTTCATTTCTTTCAGTTGAAAACTGTTGATGGGGACCACCCAGCCCACCTCCATGCCAGATACAATATGTATGCAAGTGTCAAATCATCCAACCAGAACAGAAAAATTCAGTTAGAAAACAGAACAAATGTCTATGAGAACAAATGGCAAGTATAAAGGATGTGAGCATTACCATCTCCACTGGCAAAAGCATAGAATACCGAATTTCTTAGTGTAGAACATTCTGATGAAATTAATATACATGATCTATTGAGTATCCTCAGAAATGAAATAAAACTCAAATTCAGTTAACTCACCTTCACCCTTCCTACACATGCTTTTTGTAGACAACCTTTTTGTGAAATTCTCACATCTCACAAGACTATGCCTTGACAGGCATTCAATCTAAAGTTTTCAGTACTTTAACTTAGATGAATGATGTAGAAGATAAGTTTTTTTTAAGAATATTTCCCTGGTGATTAATTACATTCTTCCTTCATTAGTCAGTTCCTCTATTACTCAGAAACTGGTCTGTTTCAGCCTGTTAATCCTAGGAGGAGGGGAAGATTATATGCTATAACATGAAATTTTTCTTAGGATATTTTGTAGTAAATGGAAGATGCCTACAAATATGCTGTAGTGGGGGTTATCCAGCAATTTTTTAAATTTCACTTTCTCTCAAATCATTGCACCTCCACAGTCAATATTTTGTTCCTTCAGATTCTCAGCATTTTATTTTTCCCTACCTGTCACCTCAAAAAATTGGGACTGTGGACGACAATCAAACAATTATTTCCTGAACAACTTACAGAATAAACATTTGTTTCAAAACACAGTCAAGCTGACAATATGTTGATCAGATTTCTTGGCCTTGTGAATGACTGGTGATCTGCAAAACTGTGAAGAAAGAAGATGCTTTATCCAGCTCTTGTCTTTGACTCCAAGGTCTTTTTTTTATTTTTACTTTTCCCATAGTTCTGGTGTCCCATAGCTTAAAGGAATCTCTAATATTTTGGAGGAGCAACAAAGAGGCTGCCTTTGTGATTCTACTTTCCCACTGGAATTTTTAATTCAATTGCACAGGAGTAAGTATAGATCTCAGAGCAGAACTATCCTGGGAAAATAATTTATGAGATCCTCATCTGTAAACAGTAATTCCACAGGGATAACAATCTGATCCTAACATAGGAGATGAAACATGCTGTATTATTTATGTGAACAATATATTCTATTTTCTGATCTATTTTCTGATACATTTGACCCATTTTTGATAAGTGATCATGAACATGTTATTTCCCATTCCCCTAAATACAAAGCTAAATTAAAAGAGGTAAGTAATGAAAATGGTGTATTTTCCTAAGAAGAAAGATCAGTTATTATAGCTTTGAATTGATGAAATCTGTTTGTAAATGGAAATTAATCTGTTCCCTGTATATGGACATTCCATAGTTAACTTGCCACTGGTGCAAAGTAAGTGCTTATGTCACCTCTCCTAAATGGACATACTGAAAGAGCTGGGCTGTTCAGCCTGGAGAAGAAAAGGGCTCCAAGGTGACCTGATAGTGTCCTTTCAGGGTAAATGGTATCAAACTTAAAAAGGGGACATTTAGGTTGGATATAAGGAAAAAGTCTTTTACAGTGGTTAGGCACTGGGAACAGGTTGCCCAGAGAAGTGGTGGAAGCCCTATCTCTGGAGACATTCAAGGTCAGGCTGGATCAAGCTATGAACAACCTGATCTAGCTGTGGATGTCCCTGTTCATTACAAGGCTGTTGGACCAAATGACCTTCAAAGGTCCCTTCCAACTCTAAGGATTCTATGATTCTATGTCCAACAGTATTGCCATTATTACCACAGTACCATACTTAGGCACAGGATGAAGTGGTGCACACTACTTCCTCACCTACTCATATCTCTAGATTTCATTTTAGATACTTGGAGTTGATACAGATACAATAATCGGGAGTTTCTTCAGGCAAAATTATCTCAGGAAGTGTGAATTCTATGCAGTACACTCCTAGAAATAAGATACGTGCAGTTTACTTTGTCATTGTAGTGCCTGGTCTACTATCTCTTGATTGCTGAGATGTGAAGAAAAAAATCAGACACGCTGGAATTCTTGAAAAGTTCACAGGACATATTTTTTTTATTTTTTATTTTTGTTTGTTTGTTTGTTTGTTTGTTTTTTAAAAAAAGTATCCCTCTAGGTTTGGGTTTATATTCATTTTGTGGTGTACTAGAAGTATATTTTTGCTATTAGAGCATCTGTAGTTTCAATGTACTCAGGCAAGTACTATAAATATAGGACTCCATAGAGATAAGGTGGGCATACTCTAATGGGAACCATTCTGTCAAATCAATGCTTTTAAAATAAAGATAACTCTTCACAGATGTAGAATATATTTATAGACACATGGCATCACGGATTTTTCTCATAGGTCCAAAAAGTGTACTGGCTTATGTTATTTGACACCTTTCTGATCTCTCAAATAATTTCACATGTGTAATTCTGAATGAATGTGCTTGTTTCTAATAGATTAGCTCTCTCTCCATGTAACATTAAGCATAGAATCTTCATCAGTGAAATCCATAAACTATAACCTTGAGTCTTAATTTCACACCAGGCTCTGGATGCAGAAGTCACAAATGAACCTGAATTACATGGATATCCAAAACGAATGCAGTGGTTCAGAGGATGCTCACATCAATTATCATTCTGAGGAAGAACTACACTAATCCAGCAGGAAAATCTTTTACTAAATTTGACAAAACTTCAGAATTTGAAAGAGTTTTGTTGTGTACATTATTCATGCCTTGGTATTAGAATGATCTAACGTATTTCTGTCCTAGGCAATTTGTTCTTCATTGTCCTTCTGGTATAGATGGTTTCAGGCTGTGCCTACCAGATTACTCACCTCAGGATGTCTAGGTCTAGTGCTGAATTAGAAACAGCCTGAGGTACAAGTGAGACACTCAAAATCTGCTGAATCATTTTAGGAAGCTGAATTTGGACACATACGATGGGCATCAAATTGAATTCCTAGTAAAAATGTAGAACTGAAGTCTGAGTCATTGGAGCAAATATGTATGCGTACAGTACAGATTATTTTTACAGTCAGTGAAGTAAATTCTTCTATGACACATTGGCATTCATCCTAATGTTAATGCCTGAACCAGTAGAAGTGAAACATACTTTCTAGGTCACTCATAAAGAAGTTTAAATAACTAGTAAATGCTGACACTATGGATCCAAACTTTTTAAGATGGAATCCTTATGGACACCGTAGATAAGAAGGGGTATAGAATATGTACTCCTGGACACTTGTTCTTAGGTTAAATCATTGCTCTTTAACTCCTCTCCTTTGGATTTAGGCTTCTGATTTCTACTTAAAATACACTATAGATTCTGAAATGTTTTTTTTTTTTAATAGCTTGCTCTTTATGACTTTAGAGGAATTGCTCAGGATTAAACACATACTATACAATGGAGACACTTTGACTTTGTAAGAATGTGATTTTTTTGAAGAATCCTCATGCCTTGATTTATGTTTCACTTTCCTCATTAGACTGAGAGGATTAAAGTGGCAAAATGCCCTTTACATTTCCAGAAATAAATGCCACCTATATTTCTGAATCTGTCTGCTTCAGGCACCTTCGTACTTAAGTTACCAGGTTTCTTTGAGTTGTTGCTTTAGTCTGTCTTGTGAATCTTGTGCCTTCTTCCTTTCTTCTATTTTATGATCCCGGAAAGTAACCTAAGACTACAGATTTCCATTATTTTTATTAATTTGTTCACAGTCAGTTGTATTGATGGCAAAGAAATAAGCAAAAGTGGTAACAAACTGTAAGGATGCACTTTACCATAGTGCTTGCAGTTTGTTATGTGATAATTAACACATTTCACATTACCTTAGAGCATCATTTGAAATAATTCCAGATGTACACTGGAAGAGTTCATTGATTGTTACTTGCAGCTTAATGATCTAGTGGAGCTCTTTACTCTTTGCACTAGTTTCTTCCATAGTGCAGGCTCTCCAGTTGCATAATGCAATCACAGCATAAATGACTGGCTGCAGTGTCTCATTTCTGAATGGTCAGTGGGATGTACAGATCATATGGGTTTCATAATGTAATAATGTAAGCATCAGGTTATAGCTTCTACTGGATCAATCTAGCCTAATATTGTGGTTCATATATTGTAAACTAGGATCAGATCATAATTCACTGTAAAGGAAAAGAGAGCAAGAAGTTCATGTTTGCAGTTCTTCAGTAATAGAAACATTCTGTTCACAATCATTTCCCAAAGCAAGCAGCTGATTTTGTTATGGCCATTATCTATATTAGCATCAGTCCAGCTCACAGGCTAGAATGTCACTGTATTAGAAGGTAATAAAAAGTATCAAAAGTTCTCTTCTTCAAGTAAACAGCATCTAAAATTAAGGGATGAAACAACAGATAGCTGCAAGCACCCGCATAAAACATGCATGTCAATATGACAGACAGTCCTGCTTTTTTCTTTTATTTCCAGTCAGGTAGATTTTTAAAAAAGCTGTACTGAAAGAGAGAAAAGACAAACACAGTTTTGTGCAATTAGTTCCTCCCATGCAGCAGAAGGCAGTATCAAGGTAAGCATAGAGTTATTTCTCTTAGAAAGATGTGGAGCTGTTGGAACGGGTCCAGAGAAGGGCCACAAAGATTATCATCTTTGGTCTGGAGGGCTGGAGAATCCCTCCAGTGAAGACAGGCTGAGAAAGCTGGTCTTGTTAAGCTTTTTGCTATTAAATTGCCCCTATTTTTTGTATGGATATCCTCTCTTTCTTTCTTTCTTTCTTTCTTTCTTTCTTTCTTTCTTTCTTTCTTTCTTTCTTTCTTTCTTTCTTTCTTTCTTTCTTTCTTTCTTTCTTTCTTTCTTTCTTTCTTTCTTTCTTTCTTTCTTTCTTTCTTTCTTTCTTTCTTTCTTTCTTTCTGTCTTTCTTTCTGTCTTTCTTTCTTCTTTTTCCCCCCTACCTTTTTTAAACTGGAGTTTTCAAATAATCACATCACAATAGAGAATCTAAATACTTGAAAGAAAAAAAATCTGGCAAATAAGTTCCAAATAAAGGAATAGAGATTTTATGCCTGAAGTCCATAGCATCTATTTCCATACATTTTATTAAAACTTGAATCATACCCAAAGAAACAATAAATTAAGAAACAATATCAGTAATCATTGCATTTATTTGTTGAAATTCACCCAGTTTTTATGGAAAATAAGGATTTGCTAGAAGAAATGCATTTTGATATTTATTCAGGAAACATATAATTTTCATAAGACAACCAATTAAGCCACACTAAGATCAGTTGCTAAATATCAGCTGAATGTGGGCAATGACCTAGAACTTGCCATTATATAATATATAATAGGGGCTAAACAAAGAACAAAGGCACTAATTTCTGAAGTGGAAGAAAAGAGCAAATTACATTTCAAGTCATCTGTACTTTGAATAGCTTTGCCTGAAGAATTTTCAAGCTTATGATGAAAAGGAAATTCATTCACTTATCTACTTCTTTCTGCTTTTCTGCATGGTAGCAATCAGATTTACTGAGACTGGTTAAAGTTAGCAAATAAAAAAGATATTTGACAAATAATAATATTCTGCACTATGTAAAAACCTATGAATAATTATGTTGCCTGGAAAATTCAGGTGTAAATATCCAGTGTTAAAATAGACAAATTAATATTTGGGATTATTAAATTCTGTTATGTCCTGTGTAGTAAAATAGATCTATTTTATTATCCAATCTGCACTGAGTAAGATTTAATGAAAACAAAGACACTGACCTGAAAGTTGAATTCGGTAGCATGCTTTCTATTAGTTATAAAAATGAACAAGCAAACAATAAAAACAAGCAAACAAACAAACACAAACAGTAACAGAGGACAGGATTTCTAAACATAAGTAAGCCTTGAATGAGGAAATCTGTCAAAATGTCAGATTAATATCAGTGAGTGGATCTATATTTTCAAGAGAACTGTAGAGAAAACTCACTGCATGAAATAGCATATGGCTGTACCAAGGAATGCATATGTTTTTGTGAGACATGGAACCAGAGGGCATGCTATTGTTGCTTGACTCTAATGATGAAAGCACAGACCTGAGTGAAGGACAATAACCTTAATGTAAATATTTGCTCTCCTCTCTTGAAAGAAGCATGTATTTCAGCACAGGAAATGGGAGAAATGTGAAGGTGATGCTGACCTGCTGAGAAACAATCATGTAAATGAGTATTCAGTGTTGAAGTACAAGGAGGTAGACAAGAGGTCAAAACAGAAATGAGAGAGAAAAGGCCATTAGTATCTGCAGGTCCAGCCTGTCCTGGATCCACATCTCAGCATAGAGATGTGAAGGGGGGAACTTGGTAACAGATTTGTAGGCAGAAAAAGTGAAGAAAGGAGAAGGATGCTGTAGGCATCTTCACCACTGATGAGATTCTCTCCACTGTCAGGAGCATAGCAGGCATGGCAGTGTTACTCCATGTAGCAGTCACTTCTCAGAGGTCCAAAGAGCTGCCCCAAGAAAAAAACTGGTGAGAAAGATACAAAGTAAGCAGAGCTGGCTTAAGGTGTGATTACAACAGATATTTGCCTGTATCTTGGTGCTCATAACAAGTTCAGTATTTAGAAATCTTTAAAAATTGAGTTACACACATGGCCTTTAGGATTAAGAAAGTTCTCTAAAACTGCCACTGAAAGGTAACTGAGGAACTGCTCTAACTGCTCTGTGTGTGCATCTCAAGACAGGCTAGTAGAGATAGCTGCCAAAAGTGTCTCTTTTGGTGGCTTATTCAGGAAATTAAGTGCTCTAGGTCAAAGGTGTAACCCAACAAAAAACATTCAGTGCTATACAATAGCTGAAAATAAGAGGAATGAAATATAACAAATGGAATTTGTTAACAAAACAAGTACAGTGGACTCTACTGCGTAGGTAAGTCTATTTATGCTATATCTAATTAGAGTCCTTGAGTGTAATTTTAATTTATTTTTAATAAACTTCAGACTGTTCACATAATGCTGTAAGATTTGAGGGCATAAAAGCATGGACTCAATGGGGACGCTGTCCAGCAACCAGTAATCAAGCAAATTACTGCACCCAGCCATGTGCTGCTCTAAGCCAGTTCCTCCAGGAATCCAATGGATCCTCACCACTTTAATAGGTAATTGATAAGCCTGGGTGACAGCATGGGAAAACCTTAACAAAATGTACTGCTTAGGCTTCTAGGAGAGGCAGATTTCTGTCACTTGTATCTTGTGATTTTCCTTCAATGAAACACTAAATATAATAAACATTTTTAAAAACCTACTGAGGCAAGAAAATTCACAGTAAAAGACTCTTTCAACATCTAAGCATGCTATGGGGCACAAGAAGTGTTCTCTATGAAATGTTTCTTTATAAATTAATTCCTAGCAGCCAAAAATAAATGGATTTTGTGATGACAAACAATAATGCACTATAGCCCATAAAACTCAAGGTTTTTATTTATTGAAGACTACAAAATAATACACTAAGGAATGAACTTTCAGTGCAGCAATGGGAGCTGTTTAGCTAAATTCCCATAAGAACTGCTGTGAAAATATGAATATGAAAATACATAAAAATAAGAAATTAACCACTTTTGCAATAAATTTTAATTGATTTAACTGCAATTTCATTTAAATTCTAGTATCATTGTACTGGAATCAGAACTTGTTTTCATTGATAAGTAGGCACCTGCTGAAAGACAAATTGCTGGCATTTAAAATTCTAAATGTCTCTGTGTGCTTTATGAAGCACTGATCATGAAGCTATCTGAATATTTGGAGTTAACGATAAATAAACATCAGGCAATTGCTGTGCTTGTGGCCTTGCTTAATTAAGATGGATTTACAAAGTTTAGCCATCACAGTGATATCAGAATGTCATTAAAATAATAACATTCCTGCTTAAATTTTGTAACTGGTTAAAGTAGTTACAGGAAGAACTCCTAGTCCAATGTGACCAGACTGTTTTAACATTATTTCATCATTTTTCATTTGTGCTATGAAGCATAATTTCATTTTGACTGCTCTAACTAATGTTTTACTATTCCATGTATTGTAATTAACAGTAGATATATCCACAGGCATAGAATCTCTTGTAATCTAATGATTCAATATTTTTAACAAGAAAGATGTATTAAAATTCTGGCCTTTCTAAAAATATGTATTCCCTGGAACTGTACCTTGGAAACTGCTGACCTTTGAATATTTCACTTTAATTGGAATAAGAATAGAATACAAAATGTTAGAATTTCCTACAGAATATGAATTCTCTCTTTGAACCCTCTTAATTTACCTAACAAAAACAAAATCAAAACCAGCTTCTCATTGTTCAGTACCTAATGTTCTGTAAATTTCTAATTCATTTACTGAGCTGCTCTGTTCTATTGTTATCTTCTGATCATTCTACTCTACTATTTCAAATCTTTTCTTTCTCCTTGTGTTACATTCTTAATGGAAAGTTTACAGGAATGTCCAATGAATAGCATGAAGGGGAATATAAAAGGTAAAAACAAATCTATGATATATGCTTCTGTGATCTCGTACACAAGGGAAAAATTTGAAAATCTGAAAACTAAGCCACTTGAAAAGAATTGAGAAATTAGGAGGAAATGATACTTTGCCATCCAAAGACTTGCACTAGATGACACTTTGATGAGACAGCCACATAGTATAAATGCATTTCTGAGACATGGAATATATGTGCAGAGAATTCATCATGTACAGGAATCTCTGTTTTCAGTAGGATGTTTTCCTTTCATTCTAATGCAGACCTGATGAAAATCTTCAATGGCTGAGAAGATTCTATCCTAATGCTGCAAAACCTGAGTTAATAGGACCTGAAAAGAGCAAGAGCAGAAATTTAAGAAGAGGTCACAAGAGAAAAGTCCTTCACACACAGTAAAGTGGTGATCTCTATTACAAAAAATAACCTATTTCTGTATGTAGAGCACTTCTCTTTGGTAATATCTTGATGAAATCTGAATGGCTAAATACTTGCAGACATGTTAGTCTTCAGTTTCTGCTTAAGTTAACATTACTGTAAACATTTAATCCCATTCACATATACAGCATCTTTTTTTTTTTCTTTTTTTTTTCTTTTTTTTTTTTTTCCCCTAAATAAAATACTAAATCAATTTCTAGCAAGTTTAAAGTAAATATCAGTGGGAAAATGTCACAGGTTATTAACAAATGGAGTCACACGGTGTTGCCGATGAGTATACATGACTGTAAACAAAATCCTTCTGATAATTGGCAAGATACACTGTGGTGCCCTTGGTTATACATTTTTCATTGGATGGTTGATAGTACTCACCTGTAACTTTCAATATCTGGCACAATAGTTGATGAAGTTATTATAGCCAAAGAAGTAATAAATTTAGATACTGTGCTGAAATTAATTACTAGAAAGAGAAGTGATGACTGTCTATCAGATACCAGAATTTGTTGTTAAATCTCAGAAAATTTTCTCTAATCACATGTTACTGAAGCTTGAGAACAAAAATATGTGCTCATGAGGAAGAATTCAAAATCCTTGACAACAACTAGTCACAGGCAAACAGCAGTGTGCAGAAACAGGATATACAGACACCAGTAGTCAAAACTGGGAACGACAGATGAAGTAGATAAGCATGATGTATGAGACTTATTATGAATTACTGTGAAAAAAATAAATAAATCACTTTCATCAGAATTCTTTGGCCTTGGCAATTTTTTTAATCTCTTTTGCTGAGCTAATTACTGATTATTAAGTGGCCTGGGCTAGGCTCAGAGCAGAGCACAGCAGTAAGCCACCTTACATCTGAAGACTGTGGAAATTTTTACTCTCAGTAATATGCTGATTGAAAGAAACACGATAGAGTAACATCTGAAGAACATTTGAAGTATTGTGGAGTTATCACACTCACAAAACGTGTGGAGACAGCAAGATTTACTTATTTTAATATAAATAGAGCATGAAGATTTGTATACTTCTTCCATAGAGGTGCTTAGCAATTATTGCACTGTAATGAAATCTCCCCTCCCACCTTTTCTTGTACATTTAGGATGTTGTAATTTTTTTATTTTATTTTATTTTATTTTTTTTTTTTGGGGGGGGGGGGTTGGGCTGGGGGGTAAGGGTGGGAGGGGGGAGAGGGGGTAAGGGGGTGGGAGGGGGCAGATTTTATTATTTGGGTTATATACTCCACTCATTCTGACAGAAATCTCAACATAGTAGGTCCTCTCCTTGTTGTATAATCAATGCTTGTTTCTGAAAGAGAGTTTTCCTGTTGGCGTCCTGAGATTCAACCACGATCCCTAGAAATGTCAACTGCTCACTACCTTCTGGTATCAGGTTGTGAAATTAAACAGGAAATTTATAAACATAGTAGCTAGATTTTAGTGAGCCAGTTTCCAAATGACCTGCCTTTCCAGTTCTGCCCTCATTCTCCTTTGGTGGTAATACTGTCTCACAGATATATACCTTTGCTCTCATCTAAAGTAACTAATTTGCGTTGTACTTGTCCTTCAGGGTACATATCACTTTTATCTGTCGCTATTACTCATGCCACTCTGACTGGGAGTGCATCAATTCAAACAGTTTATTCAAGTTTGTATACTATTGTGCTTATATATTTTTTTCATATCTGCTTCCCTCATTCTCATTTAAGCCAGCACAACCAACATTAACATGCTCTTTGTGCGCACTTACTAACATGCGCTTTGTGCGCACTTACTTAAATAAAGATTTCTTTCTTGTTTCTGTATTGTTTTTTTTTGTTTGTTTGTTTGTTTTTTTTTCCTGATGTGGCAGAGCACAATCTCCCATGCTATGAAATTTTTATTGGTAATGAACTCTTAGCTGGGTAGCTACAGGCATAATGACAGAATCTGACACTGTCTATATAAATGTATGAAAAAACAAGGCATTGTTATAAAGAACTTAATCATGGTTGCCATGGTGATGCCTTAAAAGTTAGAGGATGTCACAATTAATGTTGTCTGCAAAAACTGACTTGTATCTTTTCTGTTCCCATGGCATTAAAGTGTTAATATATATATACTTATATATATATATATATATACATATACTTATATATATATAAACACTATATATATATACACATACATACATATATATACACACATACATATATACATATATATTTCTAAAAATAGGACTCCTACTTCATCCAGGATACAAGATGAGCAATACAACCAAAAAAGCAAATAACCCACCACCTTACTTTCTTCTGCTTATACCTACATGTTTGGAAGACAGAATTATTAATTTTCTCTTGAGTTATTCATGATATCCATCTCTACAGTGTTCCTAAGTGTTTAAAAAAATGATAATTGAGTAACTATCAGCTCTCAGTTTTCCACAGGTGGATTATGTAGACTGTAAATTGAGGACTATATGGATGTGGAAATATATAGGCACTAGCATGGATCCAGGCAAGCTCTAGAGCTGGAAGAGAGACCTTCAGTCAGAGCTGACTTCCAGGCAGATCAGGCTCAGCAACACAGAAGCAGAGAGTGAAATACATGGAAACCAGCCCCACATTACATGGGCTAGCAATGCAAGACATTGGTGTATGTATCTTTGCACTATCTTCTTGGAAGTGAGAATACTGATGGATGTGATGGAAAAGTGGATATTCTGGGTGCTCAGAGCCCTGCAAGACTAATTGTCTTCAGTGTCAATGCCAGACCTGCCAGAGCTGGTTTGTGAAGTACCACCATGCTGCGCAGTTTATCTAGTGGCTGAACTATCATAATGGTTTGCTTCCTCCCCTGATGTAGATAGTTGATCCCAGTCCCCTGACCCCCAGCTGTTCATGAAGCTGTGCTGTAAGCCCACTGGTGGAAATCAGCAGGCTAAGGAACAAACAGATAAAGCTGAATTACCACCAGAAAGATATTATTTTTCAGTGCTGATGATGTCTGGCTCACAGCATGAATCCACACACACATCTGAATCAGTTTAAAGGTGTGGGTAGTAAAACATCTTATGGGGGAGAGTCAGAGTGAGGGAAGGTCAGGGACCTCAATCAACCAGCTTTGTTATTACATATGGGATGTTATCAGGCTCTTCCCTAAGCAAGACATCCCAAATAGGACCTGACTCTTCAGAGCTCTTCGCACAAAGCAAGGTTGCCTTTGATTTTGTAGAAGCTGTGAGAGCTGAGCACTTTGGATCTGATTTTCAAGATAAACGTCAAGTAAAGAGGACTGGATAATTACTATATGCCCAAAAATTTTTAACAAGAACTGCTCAGCTGCCCTAATTGTGAGCAAATGCTGCTTATCACTACAGGCCTATGCCTCCCTAACTGCAAAGATATCATTTGGGGATAATCACAAAATCCTACAAATAAACATTTATCTCTGATTCCATTTTTTTTCCTATTGTTTTTGAAAAACAAGATTTGCAAGTAAAATAAAACCATAGCATTTAAGTACCTTCATGTTTGAATATCTTCTCTTTTATTCTTAATGTTATTTCATAATCTCTCTTTTCTGGTGGGGTGGGGGGAGTGGGAGGAAAGACAACTGAAAAAATCCCATTCAATAGTGGCGTTGCTTCAAGTCCATTTCTTTTCAAAATGACTGAATATATTCAGAAAACCATTTTTTTTTTTCCTCTGATACATTTACTAATTGTCACTATTTCAGTATTCCTTTACTGTCTGCAGAAGTTCAGAAATATGGCATTGCCATATTATACACATGCTGCAGTGGTGACAGAGTTTGATTCTATCTCCTAAAGAGTTAGTTTGGGAAAAAAAGTCCATCAGTGTCTGTTGATATAAACACATGCAGAAGCAAAGACAGAAGAAGTCAGAAGCAAAGACTCAGGAAGTCCCTAAGTTTTAAATTGCTGAAAATGGGGATAGTGTGTTAAGACTGCCATTTGTCTGTGCTGTTTTAATGCTTATTTTGTAAAAGCAGACTCTATTTGTCTACTATTAAAAAAAACATTATGAATACATATTTTGTCTGGCCCAGCAAGGCTATTCTGTTATTTTGGTAAGTATGTTATATCACTGCATAGTATAGTTTTCTTTTGCAAAGCACTGGGGTACAAATAGAATTATTTCACTCTGAAAAGATTCACAGTGGAGACTGCTTCCATAAGTGTTTGCTTTGTTAAAGCATTAGTTTGTTTTCCTTTTTACCTTCTGTTAATACAAATAACTCATTTACGATAATAATAATAGAATCATTGGATAAAGTTATATAGCAGTACCATTGAATAAATTTTCAGTACCCCCTATATTATGGTTTATTCTGTATTATCTTTTAGCAGATGTGAAGCTCAGCCCATAAGTTTAATGTAAATAAAGCAAAACAAACAAATAAGCAAACAAAAACAGGAGTACAAACTGGAATTCATTGTTCCACACATTGAAGGATTTTAACATCCTTTGAGGACAGAAATTATAAAATATATGTTAAAAAAGATACATCTACAATACATTATGGACCATATATTTTTAACAAGTAATTTTGTACTTGGTGCTTCAATAGCACTGTAGATAAGGAAACTGAATGGGTCATGAAAAATTACTGTATATAACATGAGAAATTGACAGATGTCATGTTAACATGGCAAAAAACTTAGAAAAATAGAGGTAGTGCCATGAGGCTGCCTATGTTCATGGGGGCATAGTGGGAAGCTATGGGAGAGACAAACTACACAGATAACTGGAGGGCTACTGGTGATCTTCTGGTGACTGAAATCCTCAAAGTCCAGCAATACTCAATGAAATGGCACCAGTCATGCAATGTAAGGCTGAGATTTTTTAGGTAAGTCACACTGGAATTGGTAGCAGTGGGGATGAAGTAGTCATTAATCTGCTGTTTCTTTGGGATTGGAGGTAGAAAAACAGAACTATGAGAGTGGTAAAAAGGAGGGTCAAGAAACAGGAAAAGAGATTATGTTTGAGAATCACACAGTTGGTGTTGTGTGAGGGCACATGCTGGGCAGCCTTTCATTTGACCACTGCAGCCTACACCAGGAAAACAAATCAAACTGTTGTTATGGCCACACAATAAGCATCAAAACCATTTCTGCAGCCGGGAGGGTGGTCAGGGTGTTCCTGGCCTGCAGGAGAAAACTTGTACTTGATGAATCATCCACTCAAATATCAGTGATTGTTCTAGTCCTGGCGGCATCACTGCCTTCCCATTAGCAACCTAACTGAAGTAATTGCTAAAGCACACAGGAAAGACAACTTTGGGGCTGGTGGGATGCAGAAAGTGGAAGCAACAGTAGTTCTACTTCTACTTGTTAAATAAATGATCTTGCTAAATTGCCTTTTTATTTACCTCTTGCTTAATGATGCCATCAGCTCATTTTTCTCTCATTACTCTCTGCAGAATTTCATTACAATAACTGTTGTTTTTTTTTTCCTTCTAAGTTACAAACCTTGTGATTTTCTGAAGTTCATGTCACAGGCTGAAGTCAGATAAAGTAGTATGATTATACACCTGCAATTTTTATATGCACTGATCCTTAGTAAACAAAGAAAACACGGGTGTGCACTGACTACAGTGGCTTTCAAATGGTTCTCAAAATGGGATATTCTACTGTCATACACTTATCTACAATCAAATAAAAAAGTACAGATTTGCCTATGTACTCTAGCATTTATTACCTTAGAATAATAGATAATCAAATCCTTTCTCTAATTTCAAAATAAAAAACAGGGAAGTACCTGTATTTTTCCATCTTTGGATTATGTTTTTGATTCATCATTCTCATAGCAAAATCACTTTCTCAGTTTTCAGGTACTACATGTCAGTCACCAATTACCAGATTATTAATATATAGTCATATATAATCACATCCCTTCTAGTTATTTGGTGTTTATGTCAATTAGTAAGGAAAGATTAAAGATATTTACATAGGTAAGTAGAGTAGGATCGTAGCCTTGTGCTACTGAATTGAGAAACAGTCAGACTATAAAAAGCCTCAGTACACATGAATGCCTTTTTCCATGGGCAGTTGGCTTATCTTCTCTGATTTAATTGAAAAGGCTCAGAGAAAGTTTGTTGTGTATGCAAATTACAGTGGTAGTGACAGAGTACTGGTGATACTTTATGCTGAGCACTGCAGTGATTTTTCCACTGACCAGCTGCAAGGCAATTTTTCTCTGGGCACTGTAGAGTGCCTGAGAAGCACAGCTGATAGCCTTTGCAGTTCCATCTGGGGTCTGTTCTGACACTGCCTTCCTTGTCACACTTTGAAGTCTTTACACAACAAAACCATGACCTAAAATTGTCTTATTGTCATTCAGTACCTTTTCTTAATGTTCTGTTTCTCCTCTCTCAGCCTTCTCTCTTAATCACTGGAACTCTTTACATCATTTCTGGAGGAGTTGCTTTTTTTTTGTGCCAACGGAGCAAGCAGACTTGGCAGGTAGTTTGGCAATAATTGATCATACCTAAACAGTAATTGAATTTTGTTTGCTGTCGACAAGGAAGAAGCCAAAATCATGCTGTCTCTTTTGTGACAATAAGCACAAAATTACATTACTCATTTAGTTGCTCATTCTTCGATCTACTTTTCTATGTGTGAAACTTCACAAGCTATGTGGATAGGAAGGGGAGAAAGAGGGAAAAGCTGAGGGGCTGCTTTGGCTCTGACCGTACCAAGTTGTTAGGTGCAGTCGTCTTAATGAGTGAAGCTGTGGCCCTTTTTCATTTCTTCTCACAAGATGACCAGCCCTGCTATGTTTTACACCAAGCATTTTTTTTTATTTTATTTTTTTTTTTCCCCCACTCAATTCACACTATCATCTCCAAAATTTTCACGGCAATAATTTCAAATTACTATGTGGGGACCTATCAGCAATATTTATTTTTTGGTGGACTAGACGCTGCTCTTTAGCAACTCTGTCAAGCAACAGCTGCAGCTTACAGTTTTTCTTAATCACAAGTACTGCAATGCCACACAAGAGAAAAAAAATCTGTCTATTGCAATGCATTGCTTGCCATCAAAATTTAAGTAAAATTTATTTACTGACCACTTTTTTGATGTAAGGTTTAACTGAGGAGCCTGGTGTCTCCTCAAAACATATGTAATCCCTGTTAGGTTTATTCTCTGATTTAATATATTAATAAGTACTACCAAACACTCAATTTCCTTTATAGGCCCCTTCTGGTAAAGGAAGGAGAGCAGACTGATGTCAGGATGCAAATACATACATTCACATATCTTAAAGTGTCCTTCTAAGTGAGCAGGTGTGAACGGATCCTACCTATGAGTGTGAAAGAGTCAACTAAAGAGGGCAAAAGTACTTGAAGAAGAAAAATATATGAAAACGCTCTGAAGTTTTATGGTTCTGTTGCATCTGCAAGAAATAGAAGAAGCCCAAGAGCTTGCTGAGCATGTGTAAGGTCACCAGAACATGAGTGGCTATGCAACCATATCTGAGCTGACTATGGTGGCTGTGGGCAGTCAGAGGTCACAGGAGAACGTGTGCCTCTGAGGAAGAAAACACCTGAACTCCTAACTCACAGGTGTTGGCATGTCATTTCTGATCTGCACAGCTGAACTGGGATGGATGTGTAGGAGAGCAGCAGAGGAGTAAGAAAATATATCCTGTGAAGAGTTACTGGTTTTTAATAAGTAGTCTTAATAAAATCAGAGCTAACCTGTGCAAATACTTGAGTTGGCATTATAATTCACCTAATGTGAGTTGTAGTTTAGTTGACTTCACTGAGACTGAAAGGAGATAATTTAGGACAAGAATTGTTGGTAAGTATAAAAGATACAAAACATTTTCAATTTCCACTATTATAGAAGTTGCAGAAGAAATGTCATTTCAAAGCAGACATTTTGCATTTGGATCAAATGAAGAGTCCATCCCACTCTCTAACGTATCTGTGCTTTGTAGGTTTTGAAATCATTTGGCATTGGAACTGTTGATGATAAAACAAAAAGAACTGTTGCTAACGAATAAAGCAGCAGATCTGTTTTCAAAAATACAACAAGCCAGACCTATTTTTCTTTTAGAAGAAAATGACCTAGATATGTTTGAACATGAAATCATGACTTCTGAATGACACCATAGGATTAAAGAGTTCTGTTTTTCTTATTATCTTCCGTCTTCAGGATTCCTAAATACAGATTGGAATGAATTTGAACTGTGAGACCAATGTGTTATCCCTGTCAGGACAAGGGAACATCAGAAAAGCTGAAAAAGTACTGGTATGCTTGATTCCCTCTGAGCTACAGAAGCAGCAAATGCTCATTTTTAGTATTTGCTTAGTTTTGCAATGCAGTAAAAATAACAGAATTGTAGTGATAATTGCATCAATTAAAAAAAATAATAATAAATTTAAGCAGATCTGACAAAACACTTCCAATGAGTCAATGATCCTTGTGACTGTTGAAATTTCTGACCAATCCATGAATTTTCACTTCAACATGTAAATCATTTCATTAACTTCATCTTGCTTCTTTCTCTTATGGAACTTTCTTTTCACTTTTATATTAGACAAGCTGTGTTTGATCCTGTTCTGGTAAGGGTCAGAACTACTTATATTTTCCTTTGAAGGCTGTTTGTTCTGCAGTGTCTGGCAGCTCTGGAGAAGGAATATGACAGAAGCCTTCTCAAAAGGAACCATGAATGCCAGAAGATGAGGTTGCTAATAGGGCACAAAATTAATAAATGGACTAAGCAACTGAAAGTAGGCAGAAATACAATACTGCACTGTAGATATAAGGTGCTTTTTCTGGAACTGATGTAGGAAACTTAAGGAAACTTAAGGAAAATTAAAGGCTATCTTTTTCTTCCTAGCATTAAGGTTAGATCAAACACATATGTAGGTCTTATTCTCACATTGTCTGAGACATTCCCTTCTTTGATAGGTGTGTGCTCACTGTGCATTCCTGAATTCTTTCTCTCTCCTCCAGCTATTGCTATTGACCTGATCTCTTTGACACCAGAAATCTGCTCACTTACTGTGTCCACAGTGCAGCTATTCAGTTCCTTGGTGATATTATACCTACATTTCCTTCAGCCAGTTTCTGATATTAGACAAAATTAGCTCACTTGATCTTTATTTATGACACATTTCTGGCAAAATGAGGAAATAATATGCATTACAAGAAACCTACGTTTTTCTGCCTTTGGAAAAACAAAAAGTCTTTTTGTCAAGAACTCAAAAGAGATTGGCTATGCTTTGACCTTGGATAAACCACTCAGTCTCTCCGACTTCTATGTGTGATTCAGAGAAGGTATTAAGAACACTAGACAGCTTATGCGATGTTTGAAGCAAACCTTTAAAGTGTGACTGCACTTGGACTTGACAAATACAAATATTTTGCATTATTTAATGTAAATATCTTGTGAATTTAATCATGTCCAGGAAAACTTATTTTTAGCCAATGGCTATAACACTGTGTTCAAGGCAATGCATTTCCACTTGATAAGTAATGCATTACTAATTATTAAGTTGCTATACTGCTAAGTATGTCTGAAAAAACATCCTGGATACACACAAAGGATGCTCCATCTGATTTTAGGATGATTTATCTATCTAAATACCTTTGAGTAGCTGGGCTTGAATGCTTTCTCAGATTGAACTCACTAAAATCAATTAATTTTCAGAGATAACAGTTTGCAGTACTTAACAAGCCAATATGCAGTTGAGTAAGATTTAGGACTGAATTTTCCAAGTCCTTGTTCTAAATGGCAGAGCTCTCCCAACCCTTTTGTGACTGAGACACTCAGTCCAGCCTTTGCAGATCTAATCTGCATTTCACCTGCTCCTCTGTCATGAAATAGCTTTCTAGGTTATCACAGGAAGATTAGCAGGTGGCTGCTCAAAAAGAATCACTGCAGTCACTGAGACAGCCTAAAGCTGACCTGCCTGGCAGAACAAATATAGCAGTTGTATGGTGAGTCCTGCAAAGAGACTGTGCATAAATCACAGCTCAGCCACACTAGTACAATTTACATCTGCTTGTTCAAGTGAACCCTGGGGACAGAAGGCTCACACCAACTGTGGTTGACAGCTCAGCCACTCTGAGCAGCAAATCACCTTTTCCATAGTCTCAGGAATCTGAGTGACATCTTCCTTCTGAGTAACTGCTGATTGCTTTCTGAATTGTTAATATATTATCTAACTCCTAATTAATTAAGCTAGTTGCAGCTGGGCACATGCAGTGAGGTCTTTTTCATCCAGGTGTGTGGGCTATAGGTACGGTCATGGGGATTCATTCAGAGCCTATATGGTGGCTGTAGTTCATTAGATGAGAAAATAAAATGTGTAATCATTTCTGACTTCCCTGAAAGCTATGTTTTTGCTGTTCGTCACTGTCTGTTCACAACATTTATATAGGTTGAATGCTATGGAGTGATTGACATAACAACAAAGGATCAAGATCTAGGTTTCCTCTGTGAATGTTTAGAATAAGAAACCGATTTTTTCTAATAGAATCCTGAAAGATTTCCCATGAATATTTCACGGAATACAGTTCATTTATTCAAATGTTGAATAGAAAACACATTGATATACAAAGAATTTCTGACCTGAAGAACAAACCTCACTGCTAGAATATTAATATTAAGCATACTTGGAAAGGATGTGAAAGTATGTTGATTTTAAAAGTCAATTAATTTTCAAACAGAACATTTTTCAATTCTTAACAAACTCTGACTTGTGATAGCATCTGTATACTCCCTTGCCATGCAAATTGACATAATCTAGTTGTCAGTGGTTCTAGCCAAGTTCTGAGCTGGTTCCATGGCTAAATGGGGTGGAGGAAAACACAGACTTATGCCCTGGGAGAGGGGGAAAGTGAGAAAGATGAAATGTGGGTCTAAAAACCAAACAGTGGCAACAAACTGAGGAAAAAAAATAACTTTCCTAATATGATAGTAGTATGCAAGATAACACAATATAATACAGTATAATAGGATTTGAAGATCATTGAGAAAGCGAATGTCCAAAACTGAAGGCCTTACTCTAATGCTAAAGGAAAGACAGCTATGGAGCGGACCCCACAGAGCCAAGCAGTAAAAGAAAGGACAAGCTTGTGACTCGTGAGCAGATTTATCTTTCCCTGTGTACAGAGAACTCATACAGAACAGTGAAGTCTTTAGAGATTTGTAGTTCTTTGCCTCTTTTGAGAAAGGTATGCCCAGAGCTGTTGCCAATCTGCAGAATTGGAACATTAACTATTTAACTCCCAGTGCACTATATGATATTATGATGTGGAATACTGATAACAAAGTTCATAAAACCACAACTATGGTTATAATAACTCTCCTAACTTTAGTATACAATTATATTTTGTTGTTGTTGTCGCTTTATTTTTAATCTCTATACGGTTGTTGGTTTCAGGCTGGTCACTAGTTGTTGTTGGTCTCAATAGTGAAGTAATGAATATCAAGAAGTGCTAGGATGTCATGGGCTGCCTCTGTCAAATTCACTGGGATTTAGGCAATTCTTACTCTTCATTAAACACCCTAACAACACTAAAGAGAACAATAAAGAAAAAGAGAATCCTACCAGATTTATATGAAAGAATTCTCCAAAATAAAGCTTACACAACAATATAAATATTGCTTTAACTAAATACATATTTAGCTCTTTTAAATTCACAGGGTAAACATAATTATGGGAAGAATTTCTAGAAGTCAGAATTTGTGAATGCAATTCTCTGCAAGGTCTATCTTCTAATAATCAATTGAAATGAATAGAAAGCTGCTGAAAGAGCTTCTGTAACTCTAGTATGAGTGTGGCTTCTATGTATGGATGGTAAAGGTAGTTTAAATATAGTGAGTTAATAATTGCATCCATTCTGACTAATGTATGGAAAAGAAGGTGATGACAGTGCCTTCTAATGGGAGATCAGTACCATGGTGCAGTAGCAAGTAACGAAGAAGAAAAATTGCTTCCAACAACCAATGACAACTCAAGAGGAGTACAATCTCTGTCCAAGTAGATACTGATCCCTTGGCTGCTAATCCTTAAATGAGGGTGAGAAGGGGTACATTTCCTGCCCCTGAGCTCTGTGGGGTAGCCACACTTTGTCACCTGGTGCTCAACTACCAGTTCAAGACATGACCTGACAATTACACTACAGCTAACCAACAGGAAGAGGTACTGTGAACGTTCTTGTTCATATGCTGAAATACTTTAATAGAAGAGCAAGTGTTAAATCAGCTGTCTGCTGATTTTTTTTTTCTCACTTCTTCTTACACAGAAGTGAATCATGCTTATATGTTGACAGTGCTACATCATATAGGAAGGTTAATTTTCATTCTTAACAGTCTGATTTAACTTCAGTTTTGTTTGTCTATAACAAATGAAACAATAATAATATTCATTTCTTACACCCATCTACCTGCACACAAAGTATATTAATTGATTTAGATTTGTCAAGCATAATTTAAGTCTATTTTAATCAGGAACACAATTCATTACTGTAGAACAGTTAAGATTATTTCTTAATAGAACATTAACATAGTGAGAAAATTATGATTTCTCGTATGTTTGTAAGAGATATAGGATCAGAAATTACTGTCTTACAGTGGGAGAAAGTTTAATTGCTTGTGTCATGTTGAAACAATCCTTATTTCATAAGTTTCTTGACAGGAAATCAGAATATTTATGGATAATTAGTATCTTTCATAAGCATCAAGAATAAAGGTGAAACACCCATCATCAGTGACTCTTGCAGCAGCCATCATCAGGAGTTTCTGGTGAAAGCGAAATCACTGATTGGTTTCTTCCTCTAAACCAGCTTCTTTAGAGAAACAGCAACGGGAGAAAGGAGAAGGCAGCTGCACCATAGAGAAAGAATCCATTTTCAGTTTCAATCCCCACAAAAATTTCATGGATATATTTAGTAATAATAGGGGTTGGAAGGGACCTCTGTAGATCAACCATTCCAACCCCCTGCTAAAGTTGATTGGCCTATAGCAAGTTACACAGGAATGTATCCAGGCTGGTTTTGTAAATCTCTAGAGAAGGAGATACTTTAGCCTCTCTGGGCAGCATGTTTTCTATTCTGTAGCTGCTGCTTTCAACCCTTGGAGCTCTTCCAGTCAGTCTGTTCTCAGTCCACCTCACTGTCCACTCATCTATTCCATACTTTCACTGAATCTATTAGACATTGCCACTGATTTGAATGATTGCAGAAATGGTCCTCCAAATGTGCACAATTTATGCCTATTTAGGAGGCAGTTTCACCTTGTTAGAGCAGAGATCATTATAGGACCTAAGCTAGGCAGCACATGGTGCTCTTGAATTTGGCATTAAATAACAGGATAGCCAACATTTAAATCCTAGAATGTATCTTAGAAGCATTTACCCTTGATTCTTGTGGTATGATAAATATAATGAATCCCTGCAGTGTAGATGCATTAAATGCATGTAAAGGTAATTTTAAAAACACAATTATCTGCATAAAACAGAAAAATAAGGAGACAATGAGAAAAGTTAATTTTATTTTAACATTTTAACAAATGTTAATTATAAACTGTCCGTGCTCCCACCTGGGGCTGAAAACCTGTATGTGCATACAGAACAGCACAGAAACAAAAAAACATAGGAAAAAAAAATTATCAATGTTTAATATGCTTTGGGAAATGTATTTTGAAAAAGTTATTTGCATTTTTATTCAAACGTAGTCATTATATACCATTATATTTAAAAATTTATATAATTGATATGGAACAGTTCCACCTTGCTGAGAGTAACCATCAATAAATGGAAAGGGTACATGATTTCTACAAAAGGAATCTTTCATTTGTACTCTTCCACTTTGTTATAATCACAATACTCTGTTGCTACTTTACTGGGAATCTGGATCTCAGATAAGCTTGATTATTGCTCACAATGATTTCCTCTTACCTTGAAAGAGTGTACATTTGCTGTTGGATTTTCAGCGCAGAGTGTAAGAGTTCAAGTTTCCACAGGATTACACTCAAATGTTATCATTTGATTTACCGTATTTCCGTCTGTCATTGTTTCTGTATTAAGTAAGTCAGATCATGAAAACTGTTAGGCCTTTTTTTTTTTCCTTTCTAAAACTGAAAACTAAAAAATTAATATGCCTTTGGCTGTAATAACAAAGTGTTACCTCTGATGTATTGACAAGTATGCACAGCTACCACTTTAAAAGTATCTCTTTTCATTTGTTGGCATGAGAAATAACTGGAATTGCTTGTTGTTTCTCAAAAATGCCATGAAGCCTATAATCTGCCAGACAGATTTACAGGTTGTGGGCAAGGGAAATAAGATTCAGCTGTGTCCTTTATTACTGATTATTGCAGCAAATGTGCTCATCTCACCTGATCCGGTGGCTGAGCAGTCCCTCTCTACTTCTGATACATGGGGAGAGCTGCTGTTCAACATCATGGTCTTTTTGAGTCTCTGTGAGACAGCTTTACCTTTACCTAGCCACAATAATACTAGAGAAAGGATTAGGACTCTCCTGGGCTGCTGAAACTAGCCTTCTATTAACAAAGGAATTTTTATGTTCTCAGTCATAAAATCTGCCTTAAAATTCAGCAGGATGTTTTTTTTTTTTTTTTTTTTTTTTGTTCCCACAGCTACTACTGTCAGATTTTTTCAGAAGACCTCTTTCCTCTGAAGTTTAGAACCTTTCTTTTAAATTGCATATGGTCACTTTGTTCCCAGCTTCCCAGACTATTGTTTAATTTGCATGGTGAATACACTGATACACTGTAATCTTCATAGCATTCTTTTTATCTCTCTATGTGAAACAAAAACTTTCTAGTCTTCTATCAGGTGCCTTTTTGATCCCTTGATCATCCTAAAGGTCTTTGTCTTTTCCACTTCAGATTACTCTGTCTAGTTAATAAGAGTTTTACACAGATTTCTCTGGAGGCAATTGATGGTCCTTAGGTGATGCACAGCAGAAGCTGTGAGATCACTGGACAGCTGACAGAAAGAAGTATTAAAAAGAATATAAAACTCCCTCCACATATAATCTCTTTCAGTCCTCTAGTAGTGTAGAGAGACAGAACAGGCAACTGTCAAAAAGATTCAATCTGCATGCATCTAACAAGTTAATCCAGTCCCTCTTCTCTCTTCCTTCCTTCCTTCCTTCCTTCCTTCCTTCCTTCCTTCCTTCCTTCCTTCCTTCCTTCCTTCCTTCCTTCCTTCCTTCCTTCCTTCCTTCCTTCCTTCCTTCCTTCCTTCCTTCCTTCCTTCCTTCCTTCCTTCCTTCCTTCCTTCCTTCCTTCCTTCCTTCCTTCCTTCCTTCCTTCCTTCCTTCCTTCCTTCCTTCCTTCCTTCCTTCCTTCCTTCCTTCCTTCCTTCCTTCCTTCCTTCCTTCCTTCCTTCCTTCCTTCCTTCCTTCCTTCCTTCCTTCCTTCCTTCCTTCCTTCCTTCCTTCCTTCCTTCCTTCCTTCCTTCTTTTTCCTTCCTTCCTTCTTTTTCCTTCCTTCCTTCTTTTTCCTTCCTTCCTTCTTTTTCCTTCCTTCCTTCTTTTTCCTTCCTTCCTTCTTTTTCCTTCCTTCCTTCTTTTTCCTTCCTTCCTTCTTTTTCCTTCCTTCCTTCTTTTTCCTTCCTTCCTTCTTTTTCCTTCCTTCCTTCTTTTTCCTTCCTTCCTTCTTTTTCCTTCCTTCCTTCTTTTTCCTTCCTTCCTTCTTTTTCCTTCCTTCCTTCTTTTTCCTTCCTTCCTTCTTTTTCCTTCCTTCCTTCTTTTTCCTTCCTTCCTTCTTTTTCCTTCCTTCCTTCTTTTTCCTTCCTTCCTTCTTTTTCCTTCCTTCCTTCTTTTTCCTTCCTTCCTTCTTTTTCCTTCCTTCCTTCTTTTTCCTTCCTTCCTTCTTTTTCCTTCCTTCCTTCTTTTTCCTTCCTTCCTTCTTTTTCCTTCCTTCCTTCTTTTTCCTTCCTTCCTTCTTTCTTTTTTTTAAGGTAATTTGAATGTGCAAAGTAGTAAAATGGCAACATGGTCTCTGTCCAGTGTCTATCATATCGCTCAAGGTAATGATGCAGAAAAATTTTTACAATGTTCCTCCTTGTAATGGTGTTGGTAGTAGCTGAACCTGGTTCACGTCCTACCCTGTAGAATAGCAATGCTAAAAGCAAAATCTCAGTTTGGTACTTTGCTATTGAATAGTGACACTCACTAGTCATAAGCATTGAAAGAAAACCAAATTACAACTCCAGCCTTGACAAGGCTTTGCTCTAGACCATGAGAAAGAACAGAAAGTAAAGGAAAATTTTTCTGCTTTATAAAACTGTAGACTTTAAATATGTGTTGGTCATTCTCCCCTGAAGAAGAATGTTTGCTTCTTTCTTCAAACTTAGTATGTTATTCATTAGGGTTTCTATGCCAGTAACATTTACAAAAGGATGAATTCCAGCCTTTTGTCTCCAAAAATTAGTTATGCATCACATACATATTTTCAGCAAGTAACAAACAGATTTCCTAAGTATAAAACACTCTGATAACTTAGATGCAAGATTTAAGTCATAGAGCTTCAAAAATCATTAGAAAATTAGTACAACAGTGCCTGAATGAGCACTAATGGGAAGTAGCCAACACAAGCACTGAGAGGCTTGAGCATCTTTTCCATTATAACTATTGTACTGTCATCCATCACATAAATTCTCCTCTGAAAAGGAAATTACTTATCAATTCTAAGGAAGTAGCATCAGAATCTAGTCCTTCACTGAGTCCCTAATGAAAGTAGACCACCAAGCCCTGTCAGGTTACCTCCATTTTTACTTCACTTCTCTCTTGTGTTAAAACCTTTGTCAAAAGTCCATTAACTTGAAACAAAAACAGGAACATTGCCAGTAAATCTCTCAAGGTGAAATGAGCTTGGAACTTAAAGCTAAGCCTATTAGTGGTGTGGCATTTAGCACAAACAATATGCTTTAGTTTGAATATCTGATGAACTGCTAAGTGCTTTACATAATCTTTTTTTATCACCTGTACTTTTTTCATTGCCAATTTCTTATCAATAGGTTGTTCAGAGTATACATGTATTTGCTTGCCAGGCAAGTTCCTTTTATGCCTTGGTACAGAAACACTGTAAAAGAAGGGTTTATGGATGTGCTTAAGGAAACCAGATACCAGAAACCAGACTTGCAACCGATATTTTTAGCAGAGTACATACAAGAAAGGGTGAAATTCCCCCCAAAACAGTGATGACTGTAGACTGAGTAAGCTTGGCATCATCTCAGACAAACCCATATACCTCTGCACAGACATACTGTGCCATATCAGTAAATAATGTGCATATAAACTCTACATTTCCCAGCTCAGTGGGTCAATACACAGCTACAGATGGGAGTGTACAAGACAGCATGATGCCCAGGTGTTAAACATGTTCAGTCTTAGCTTTTAATTGCAGCTGTAGTTATTTTTTTCTTGACAAAGGGACACTGTGCCTCAAGTTCAGAATTAGTTTTATCTCTTACTGAAATGTGAATTATGTTACTACTTTCACAAGCTGTAGAGAGTAACACAAAGGCTTCTTAAGGAAGGAAAAGTAGTCAAGGAGGTGAAGGGGGAAGTGGTACAAGGTAAGATAACAGTTGAAGGAAACTAATTTCCAGAGATGTAGTTACCAACAGCAATCTACTGCTTTTGTTTGTAGGAGGCAGGTGAGAAGGGAGCAAAAGATCTCAGATGAACTGGGATCATTTCAGGTGTTCCAGCTACTTTTGCCTACTGATGGAAGTCATCTTCCACTCCTGCTATTCTGGCTTCACCTATCCTATCTTCTGCTTCTTGTAGCCCATGTGGCTGGATGAAAATACAAAAAAGGAATATCTATCATTTTGCATTTTACTCCCTTTTGAGAAAGAATCTTGTTTTCGTCCTGGGATTCATTATATAATTTTATAGAAATCATGATAATTACGTTGATGTAGATTTTGCGTGATTAAATAAAGGTTTTTCAGTTCAGAAGTCATGAACCACAAACAGTGTAAGTTGCTAGTTTTACTTCATAAAGCAAGTACTATCTACTATAAAATATACTTTTTCACTTAAAAGCCATTTTTACAACATTTCTTTTAAAAATCTTTTTAGTCTTGAATATATTATGTAAAGTTAATTTTGTAATTGTTAGAAAAGTACCCATGAAGGATTAGTATTACCAAACTAACATGGATAAAATTGTTTGATGTAGAAGCAATCTACACTTTTTAATAAGTACATTGTTCTTGCCGAAAGAAATTATTGTATTCACTGACAGCCAATTTTCTGGCAATGAATTGTCTAAAAACCTTTCTCTGATATTTTTAGTAAGTGGCTGAATAAGTAGTAAGCTAATTTTTATGTTTTTCTTTACTGATCAAAGCTCTATTTTAATTATATTTCACACTAATGTTACAGATAGACACATGCCTGTAAGAAACAGTGTTAACATTACACAGCTAGAATTATTAATTTTTGTTTTTGTATTTTGATCAATTTGTCATTTTAAAAATTTTGTTATTTGTTCATCCTAAGTTTGAATCAATAACTAGGGGAATAATTAAAAAGATCTCTGCCAGCTTCATAGATTTTGGATTAAAACTTAATGCCAAAATCCTTTTCCTATTTAGAAATGTCCCTCTAGATTTATTTTGAAATACTTTTTCCATTCTTCTTCCAGTACAAAGTAACTGTAAAAACAGTTGACAAGAAACTGGTTTGTTTCAGAAAAATAATCTTCAGGAAAATAAAGCAAGTAAAAATAAGTGGACCTGACCTCATACTCCACTGATATATTGTGTGCATATTCACTCCTATTTCAATAAAATTCTGAAAGAAAAGAAACTGCAGTCACAATACAGAAGACATAGCAAATATGAATGGCATTGGTTTGTGTCCCTAGAAGATATAAGAGGAGAGGCTGAAGGAGCTAGGATTGTTCTGCCTGGAGAGGAAGGTCTGGAGGTCTCAGGGGAGACCTTATTGCTCTCTATAACTTCCTGAAGGGAGGTCGTAGTGAGCTGGGTGTTGGCCTCTTCTCTCGTGTAATCGGTGATAGAGGGAATGGTTTTAAGCTGCGCCAGGGGAGATTCAGGCTGGACATTAGGAAGTATTACTTCTCGGAAAGGGTAGTCAGGCATTGGAATGCACTGCCTAGGGAGGTGGTGGAGTCACCGACCATGGGAGTGTTCAAGAAACGTTTGGATGTTGTGTTGATGAATATGATTTAGCTGGGAAGTATTGGTAATGGTTGGACTATATGATCTAGGTCTTTTCCAACCTTGATAATTCTGTGATTCTGTGATAAAACATTTTAAAAGTAATACACTGTTTACAATGTCCCTTGCAGAAATTTTAGGTTTGTAAAAATTCAATTAACTGCCTATTCACATTAGATACGTATGTAGATATTGTAGTATTTTTAAACACATGTATCAGGATCCTGATATACATCCAAAGTATGAGACCTTCAGTACTGGTCTGTCAACATCACATAATATTTCACGGAGATACCTGAACTCCCTCATTAAAGACAACTTAAGCATCAGTATTTTTCTGTAATAAAGAGCTATCTAGCTAGCTTCAAAGAATTCTCTGTTCTACAAATTGTCTGTCTGGAGCTATTTCTATTGCCAGAAACTCAAACACAATTTCAACACTACTTCACATTGTGCAGTTTAGATGCATTTCAAAGGTAATTTTTTTTTTTTTTTTGAAGAGGTTTATTTATTCTTCTTGTTTATTTGTATTATTACAGCATTAGTTGGCCAAAAGATTAGTAAATGACTTTGGAAAAGTCATATGTGAGGAGTCACTTTCCATAAATCTTTAAAAATGAGAAAAATGTATTAGGAAACTGCCATTGTTCCAAGCAGAGAGAAGCCAGACACTAGTTTTTTCTAATTTTGTTGTTTTATATATTTCTTGACTAGATCTTAATACTCTTGACTGTAGTTCAGGGCAAACTTGAACAATCTCAGAATCAGTCGCAGCTCTCCTGAGTGTTAAACACCATGGTGATATCTTTTCCTGTTAGACTGTGGCTTTGACTACTGTGTTTTAGTATAAGAAAAGGAATGTCAGGGTCACCTGCTCTAGAAATAGGAAAGTTCTCAATCATTATGAATGTGTGTGAAAACAAAATACGTAATTGTTTTGCCAAGTGGAGATTTGAAAAAATATGTGTAGTTATTATCACTATGGCCATTTTACTGCCCGGAGAAGGCACTGACTTGAAGAGCTCTCCATGACTATGCATGCTATGATTGGTCAGTAAAATACCTCAGTGATATAAAAATATTTCATTGTACTGTACACTTCCTGAACCAAACCAAACAACATATCATAAAATGTAAATGACCAAGCCAAGAGCTTAATTTTGCAATCTAGGTTTATAATTGTATCTTTCTAAACAGTACATAATGATGCCAGCTATTGGTTTTGTGTACAAGTACATTTGATGAGTTGTTTTTCACAAAAACAAAGAGAGCTGAGTATCCATGTGTAGATGACTTTCAAATACCTCATAAACCTCATAATATTTCAGTAATATTTGTTTCTATTGCTGCACAATGTTAATTACCCTAAACTACATGTTAAAAGGCTTTGCTTCAATCTGTAATCACTGGGAAGTGCCAATTTCCATTGTGTTTGCCAGCATCTCATATTCTTTAAATATGTCCTCTAGTCCAGATTTCAACTAAAAATTTTGTCAATATTACTTAAATTACCCCTTAACTCTTTTGATTAATATGAATTGATAGAGAATAGCATTTGATACGATATAATCCTCAATGTTAACAACCACTTTGCCACATAGTTCTTAAAACTGGAAGAATTTGCTCATACTGAGGACACTTTAGTGTCAAGATGTATATATGCATATTTTTTATACTATCTAAAACAAAAACCAAGAGAAGGAAAATAATCAGAATGACAAAAAATGAGCTTAAGAGATTCATTTTTATTTTCTCCAAATATGCCTTATTTCTCTGGCCTGATCCAAAGCTTATGGAAGTCAGGGAGAATGTGAAAGTCTGGAAATTTGGAGAATTGTCAGTTTTTCTCTTATCAATTCTAGTTGATGCTAACTTTTTGAATGTATTTAAGCCAACTGAATGTCACAAAGAAAATCCAAGGAGAACAAAGCTGGAAAAGTCAAACATAATAGGCTCAGTCCTTACAGAAACTAGTCTTTTTACCTGACTGTAGAATATAGATGGATATACTGAAGAAGAGATTGATACATTGAGATATATTGAGATATATTGAGAAGAAGTGAACTTTTCTAGAGACCACTTTTTCCCCAAAGACATGGAGAAAAAATCACACTCTGAAGTCACTTCTTCCTCTTGAATGAAGAGAAACACTGAATTGTCTGGACATATCTGATGCCTAGACTTCCAAACCAAGATGTGATTGATTTGGTCTTCTCACTGACTTTAACTACTTACAGAATAAAAATAATTACTTTGAAAAGGGATTTTTTTTCCTTCTTGCTCTTAGGTGCAAGAAAGTAGTGCTGAAAGCAATTAAATTGGTGTAGAATACTGTATCTCCAGACACCTTAATGTTTCTACGAAAGAGTATATGCTTATTTTATCATTTTAAGAAAGCTAGAATAAACATTTTTTATGTAGTTCAATATCTGGCTAAATATGTAGGCTGTTACAGAGATATTTAGATATTTCCACCATTCTTAGGGGGGAGATGGTGGCAGATGAGAGAAAAAGGTCATGGAAATTAAAAGCTGTGTTTTCATGAGCAGACAAAACAACCTGATCACTTTATCATGAAGGAGGGAAAGCTATAAATCTTTCTTCACAAGCCTTACCTATTTGCAACACCAACATGACCCACAGACCCTGTCCTGTCAACTTAGTGAAATCAGCTCTTGAAAATATAGGAAACCTCCATAAGCTCTGCATTCCACTTTGTCTCCCTTCTCTTCCTTCTTCCTCTTCCCCTTCTCTGTTTTTCTTCTTCTTTGTATTACTAGATTAACCTTTAGGGAAATCCTAAAAGTACAAGATTCATAAAATAAGAACAAGGAGAAAGAGTAGAGGAATGAGTAAAAATACCCTCAATTTTTGTGGTGAAAAGAAGTTAAGTCAGCTTGTCATCCAAGCTTGGAATCATGAGCTTCTACTTTCAGATGAAACAGCTGGGGAAGTGGGAGGATGAGAGGAATATGGTTATAGAGTATTGGAGAGAATTCCAACTTGAAAAAGAAGTTCTTTATCTGCAGACCTAGGACACAACTGTATTTTAAACACTGTAAAAATCCTGTCACACTGAGATGGGAGAAGCCCATGCTTAACTAGTGAAAGTGAATTAAGTTTACAGAAATGATGTTACTTCCAGATTAATATTTGAAACACATTAGATATTTCTCTTCTGAGCATTATGGCACTATTTGACCAGAGGCAATAATACTCAAACTGTTTTCAATCACTGGTTGTACGTTAATAGTACTCTTTCAATCAGTAGAACACAGTCAGTGGTGAACAGCTATCTACAAAGAGCTTTGCAGACATTAAAAGCCTGATCCTGACACATCTAATTGTGTTCTGTGATCACTTATTTGCACTGGGAGTCAGGATGGCAAAATTATGGCCTGGGCCCAATGCCATTATTTAGGCTGAATAGCCTTTGTTTACCTACTGAATTTAGACAGTGAGTTATCACTAGCAGCTGGACACAAAGTGCTGTAGAAATGCTCTGGTGTATTGCCTTATACTCTTCTTTTATTGTGATGTTGTGGATGATTCAGTAGTGTTTGCCCCAAAAGAAATTATAAGAATTAAAAATATTTTGGGCCTTTCTGAACCGGAACTAATGAATAAGGGCAGGAGTGTTTAACTACAAAGGTTTTTGGAAGATGAAAGAATATAAATCCAGTATGAAATGGGAACAAGAAAGGTACAACTAAAGAAATTTATGTAGTACTCCCTACAATTCAGGAGATGTAATATAACAAGCAATATAACCCCCACACAGCCAAACTCAATAAAGCTCATGACAGATTGTTGAATTAAAACTTCAGCACTGTTCTAGCATCCAATAGATGGTGTTCAAAGTAAATGCAATTAGACATACTGCTCTCATTTTACGTTCAGAATTAGTAGAATATATTCCCAGAAAAAAACCATGAGTATCTTGTCCAAAGTCCAGCCTTAATCATTTTGTTTATGGTTTTACTAAAAAAATAGGAGTTTAAGGAGACTGTAAGTTAACTGAACAATCTTCATGAAGCATATAGTATTCTCTATTATCTTCAGCAAAGCATTCTTGGATTTGAAAGAGTTTACTTCTGTACTTATTTGCAAGAGCAGTTAGTTATTTATGTAATGGACATTTATGTAGTGTGCTGTTGTGGATAGAATCAAGTTTATGTTCTTATCTATGATTGCATTTTTCTGTGCTGAATTAGCAACTAGTAGGGCAGTGTCCTCTTTATCATCAATATATTTGCTATGGAAATTATCATTGTTATCAAATCTATTAAAAATTTCATAGATAGGTTCATAATTGCTGTGGAGAAAAGGAATTATCTGTAGGAGAGGAGTAACTGAATTATTGAATAAAAGTAAGAGAATTCTTCATCTAATACTGTTCCATTCTTTTTTATTTTCGGGATAATTAGATGAAGAAAGAGCTACAAATTTAGTGCATTGGTTTTCTTCCACTTATTGTCTGCTTATGGCAAAGGAAAAGGTACTATCTGCAAAAAAAGGAGTGTGAAAGAGTGACGTCAATGTAGTAGTTCACATAGTCAATTCACAAAAGAAAAAAAGTAAAAATACAAAACAAAACAGAATAAACATTAACTTGTAAAAGCACAGGTATTGAAAAGCTATAATTTTACAGTGCTGAGACATACAGGATGCTGCTGTTTATATTTTTTTTCAACAATGAAGTTATAGTAAACCTCCAAAGCTTATGCGTGTGTTTCTCATCTTCTAATGAATACTCACATTTTTAAAATCTTGAGACTCTTATACAAACCTAACTCAAATTCCAGCAGTATCACAACGTTTACCATTGCTGTGGTCAGAAAGAGGAATGGATACCCAAATAAGAATCTGTGTTGTTTTTGTTGCCTTTCTTCCAACTTTCTGGGAATTTGGATTTCACAGGAAGAAAAATCTAGTGAATTACATCAAGTTTTTGACATTCAGACATCTACTTACGGAAATAAACAGGTAACCTAGATTAAGTTAGCATCATCAGTGCAGTGTGTAGGTGAAACTGCCAATTTTTTTCCTTTCAACAACAGTAAGGATCATTATATCACTTCATTCAACATCCTTAGAAGGTTTCTGTATCTATCAAAATGGTGTATTATGCTGAAGAGCTGAAGAAGTACCCTGACTCTGTAAGTATAAGAAACCTTTTGTGTAATAACAGCAAGAAACTACCTTTCCTTGTCGACTGTGATATTTATTTTATTAGTTTTCACTTGTAGTAACTTTAACACATGAATCTATCTCCTTAAGCCCATGAACAGATGTGAGCACAGTGGAAAAGGTACCTGCAGCTATTTTACTGTAGAGCTCTCTTGCTGGCTTTGCTGATGTTAATACTGAGGATTTTTTGGTACATCTTCCATAGAAAACCTGTAAGACCTATTGTCTTGCTCCAATTAGGAGGGAGGCAAAGGTTCTTTTGATATGTTATGCCCGGCGTGAGATTAAGAAGAAAAACATTCAAATGTTGATCCGACCAGTTTATTAGAAATAATAGACAACTGAGGGGATGGGGAAGGGAGAGTGGCGAATATCAAAATTAGGGTGATGGGGACGGGAAAGTGGGCGATAGAAAAGGTAGAAAAGAGCAAGAATTACATAAAAGCAGGGGTAGTCACCTCCTGGATGCAGCAGCGTCCCGTAGCATGTTGTTACGTTGGTCCGGGGCAAAGTAAGCATGGAGAAGAGCAGCAGCAGAGTGGCAGGCCACAAGCAGCAGATCGGTGCAGCGCAGAGCAGGCGGTCAGAGTAGCGAGGTCACAAGAAGCAGAGTCTCGAGCAGCAAGCCCAGGAGAAACAGTTGGCAGCAGTAGGACGACGGTGGAGGAATCTGAGGTCAGAAAACCTAAAAGGTTCTTCAGCATGCAGGCATCTCCTTCAGCATGCAGGCGTTCACGTAGAGAGGCATCTGATGACAGAAAACCTCCTCGTTTCCGTAGTGAGGCATCTGGTGTCAGAAAACCTAAATTCGGGGTTTGTCCGTGCCCTTTTTATCCTTCTTTCCAGCCTTCGTGACATTTCTGGAAGGCTCAGGTCAGAGTCATGTGAATTCCTCAGAGATGGCCATCTTCCTTGAGATAGGCCCACACAAAAGACCACTTTAGGGCCATTAATCTGCATCTTATCTCTCTCTCATTGCCCCTGGACTTGTCCCTCAGACAAAGGATTTCTCATCCCCTGCCCAGGGCTTGTCCTCTGTGTGTCTCAGACAAAGGGATTTCTGGAACCTTGGACAGGACTTGCCTGAACTTGTACATTTCAGCAAACTTTTGAGGCAATAGTGTAAAAAGCATGGCCTCTTACACCTATTTCTTTATTAGAGTTTCAGCACCTACTCTAGTGATAGAGCTGAAAGTCCTTTCAAATAATATTAAAAATGTTATTCTTTTTCTCTTGGTGGTTTCCTATACATTTCACTTTGTATCACGTTGCTCTGAATGGAATAGTGTTGTCTTTGTCTATACATTGTTCTCTCTATTGAATTTTAGAGAGATGGGTGCAGCTTCTGCTTAATCGGTTGAACAGCATGCAGCTGACGTTCTGTTTGAGCCCGCTGCATCTAGCATTAAATTTCTCACTTGTCATATGCTCATTTTTCGGAATATCAAATCTACATTTTCTTAGTGTTTTCTAACACAAAAACAGTTCACATGAGTCTGATGAAGAGGCAAGGAGTTCTGATGTATATATATGAACAATTTATTTACAAATGCACACAGTATTAAATACATTATAACAAACACAGAACCAGTGCAATGCAAAAGCTGTTGTACCTTTTTAATACAGAAATCCTCAGTTAAATCAACAGTTTGACAATTTTGGCTCAAGGTAGATCTGTGGTTCAGATGAGCTGATGCATCAATATTTATGATAGAAATGGAAAGAGGTTAAATTGGAAAGTTTCCTAGAATATTTGAGGTAAATTTAATGCATCATTTTGTATGAAGCAAATACATTACCTAGATGTATTAATAGAAAATAGAAGGTATACATTTGTAGCCATAGAGACAGACAGAAATAATCTTCTGCCTGTTATGAAAACTCTCTCCTTCTGGAGAGATATCTTACTTTCATATAACCTATTTATTAAACATACATAAGTTCGTAGCACATCATAGGAAATGTGAGAATGAAATGAGTGAGGCACGTTGACAAGCTTCTAACAGGTAGATGCAGTACAGAAGAAAGCATGGGAGAAAAGATTAAAGCATTAGAGGAAACACAAAAATCTTCATTAAAGAAATCTATTTCTAGTTTACATCAGCAGTTGTAGAGCTACAAAATAAGTTTGCATGGGGAAGAAATATGACATAATCTGAGAAATGATTGTATGTTATTGCCAACTTTTGGAATATTTTCCAAGATTTCGATTTAGAACATGGTATATTCCTATGCTAGAACCATGTGTAATTATATTAAAGTTTTTGTACACAGCTCTGTGTCCACTTTTTTTTTTATCTAGTTAGTGGTCCTGCAGGAAGTTAGCAGAAAGTAGCTGCTTCATAAAGAGAGGCATAGATACTGACATTACTGCCTTTTTACTTGGAACCTAAAGCATACCAACATACAACCCAGCTAGGCTGGAGTCATTATCTCCATCAGGAAGACACTGCTTGACTCGAATTTTGACATCTTTGTTCTAGTGAGCCAAGAGAAGAATTTCAGATTTCTAATTTTCTTAGATGAAGGTAGAACTTGTTTGTTTGCTTGATGTATGCGCTGGTTGTTTCTGGGAAAAAGCTCGTTTTTTTTTGTTTTGTTTTGTTTTGGGGGGGGGCAGGAGGGGGGGGGGGGGGCAGGAAAGAAGGAAGGGCTGATATTTTTGTTTCAGTTTTGTGTTAATGGAAGCCATCACTGAGATAGATCAGGAGTTCAGTGGACTTTTACTCAGAAGCAGACTGTCTGGGGACTAAAAAAAGAAGTACAAATGTTCTCTGGCTGACTAAAAGAAGAGCAGGTGAAGCCTGCACTCAGAATATTTCAACATAGTATTTAATCTTAATAACAATAAACAGTGGTAGTACCTCCCAATAAACTACAGAAGAGTGAGGATGTGTTAATTGGAAGTGGATTTATTGTTTGATCCATCTCTGTTTGATCTTTGATTGTGATGGCAGCAATGATAATCTAATTTAATCTACCCACACATCTGGTATTTCTAATATGTTTATTGTGCTGTTGTATCTATATCATCAGTCATGGATATAAAATATGTAAAGACTACAAACATAAATAAGGAGTGGAATATTAATTGAACAACATGTAAATTGCTTTTACTTACAGTGCTGGGAAGTGGATACTTTTGGATCATCTCATTACATATCAGCTGCTGATAGGCTGATTTTCACACCCTACTGCTTGCTTCTGCCATGTAGAGACTTCTGTTGATACCCACAGTCACATAGCACTACACAATGAATGAAGTAAAAAAATCTTTGTTAGGCACCTAAATGTGATTCTCTAAAACAGTCATGAGGAGACAGAGAAAAATGGACATCAGTAATTCGTATGCATTAAATTAATTTGCTGACTTGAATCTTGCTTACAAAATGAAATCTCTTCTACAGAGCTATACACTGCTACCTCTTCTCACTTTCTTCATTCTTACTGCCTGCTTTGTGATGACTACATTCTCATTCCATCTTTCTTACGGGATAATGAATCCTCCAAATACGAACATCTAAGTGATATCTAATATCCCTCGGGAATTTATTTATTTATTTATTTATTTATTTATTTATTTAAGATGATTAACTGCTTTCTCTCCACTTCTTTAGTTTCCTAGTTGGCAGTTGTTTTTCGTCTTGCTTCAACTTACATCTTTAGTTTAAGTGCATAGCATTCCATGTAAAGCACTCTGAATTGATGACTAATTTCATTTTTTTACTTCTTTTTTATTTTGAAGGTGAATTCAGCAGCTTAAAGCTGAAATATAATGCATGAAAATGTTTGTTTTCTTTTTTCGTGCAAGACAACTGTCTCAACAGTATGTAAGTCTAAAATAGGTAATGCTCCCGACTGAAGGCTTTGTTCAAGTTAGATGAAAGGCAACTGGCTTTTAAAACAAATTGCTTACAGAAACACACATATGTACTGATATACACACATGCAAATATATATGTCAACTTCATCTGTATTCCTACTTTCAATGGATCTTCTTATATATGCAGAGAAGTACAGTAAAAATACAGATGTATGTTTCTATTCTTTAATATTCTATTTCTTAATTCAATAGCAGTTAGAAGTCAGAGAAACATGACAGAAAATCTTATTTGAAAAATTGAAGTGAGGATTTATTTTAATCCCAGGCACAAATTTTCCTCTCTGGTGAACAGAAATCTCCATGAAGTAAATACTGATGAATAAAATAGTTGGCATTCAACATTCAGTTTCTTTAAACAGAAGAGTGCCAAATAGTTGGTGTTGGATTTTGTTTGTAGTCCAAACAAACCAAATCCATTTGCTACACTAGATGCACTACATACACATATTATGATCAAAATATTTGATATCTACATAAGCTCCAAGAACAAGAGTGGGCCTTACTTAGTAATTCAAGTTAATTTCACTGAAAACAATAAATAAAAAAAACCTGCTAAATAGCACCTATTTTGTATCTGAGTTACTGAACTCAGTTTCCACTAAATCTTCCTAGGTCTGAACATTTGGTAACCCAACATCCAAATGGGTATAAATTCTGAAGATAAGCTGGATGCTGATAACTTCATGTGTGGTAAGTATTATAGAATCATAGAATCACAAGTTTGGAAAGGATCTACAAGATCATCTACACGAACCATCCTCCCATTACAATAGCTACAAGAAGCCACTAAACCACATCTTGTAGCTCCTCATCCAGACACCTCTTGAACACTGCCAGGGACGGCATAGTAGATCTACATAATTCTGTCTCATTAATACCGTAAATGTCGATGCATTCTTAGTAGCTACGAATAGTACTGCCATTAGCTGCTGAACAGAAACAAACATGTCATAAAAATCAAGGCACAAAATTGGAATGAGGAATTTAATATTTCATATGAGTGGCCTGAAACAATGCAGTGAGTATTATAATTAATCATGTATACATTTTTCAGTGCTGAATATGTTCTATGTTGTCCTTATTATTCAGGAAAAGACCTAAGAGTGAACATACAAACTTATATACATGCAAACATTTGAGCATGAAGAGCCTGAGATAAGCCTTCATAATATACATTTGCTTAAAGGAGAATACATGAACACACAATTTGTTAACCTAATGTCCACACTGTACTGTAATCACTGCTAAAAAAAAAAAAAAAAAAGAAAAGAAAAGAAAAGAAGAGAAAAGAAAAGAAAAAGAAAAAGAAAAGAAAAAGAAAAGAAAAGAAAAGAAAAGAAAAGAAAAGAAAAGAAAAGAAAAGAAAAGAAAAGAAAAGAAAAGAAAAGAAAAGAAAAGAAAAGAAAAGAAAAGAAAAGAAAAGAAAAGAAAAGAAAAGAAAAGAAAAGAAAAGAAAAGAAAAGAAAAGAAAAGAAAAGAAAAGAAAAGTATAATATGTGGTTGTAAACAGGAAAAGTTAATTAATAAAATACTCAGGGGACCTAACATTAGAGGTAAAAGGTAATGCTAACAGTCTGCTTGGGTATGTCAAAGGAAATTACAAGCTTTGATGCACATTTTCATTCCTGGCAGACTAGTACGTTACTGAACATGAGTTCTGAAGCGGTGAAACTACAAAAACATTCTTCCTTTCAATTGGTTTTAGAAAAAAGTATGTTCTTTCTTCTAAGTATACTCCTAGCTTAGGGAATCTCATAGCTGTTTCCTAAAGGAATATTTTACTGTTAATAATCCCTTTGCACAGTCTCAGTAGCAGAAAGGAGGACACAAGTCCCCCATAGGTACCTCTAATGAATGTATGAGCATGAAAAATATGTCATTACATCTCTGTTAGAATGAAGGAGAACTCACTGACATTCGTTTCTCTACCTGCATCTCTCTGTAATCTCTTTGCATCTGTATGTTATTTCTTGAAATGACCAAAATGCTGTTCAGTGTCAAATGATACATTTTATAGGAATATAAGCAGAAAAATAAATAAATAAATACATAAATAAAATAAAATAAATAAATTAAAGAAAAAATATCACTTCTGATAAATGAGAGAAAATAAGTCTCTCTCTAACTCTCTGAGATCTTGCTGATCCAGCTTTGATATATACACAGTAACTTTCAGTGTTTCCTTATTATTTGGCCATCTCTATACAAGAACAGTATCATCCGATAATTCAGGCTGGAAGTTACCTAAAGGTATCTGAAGTCCAACATTTGGTTCAAAACAGAATTAGTTTTGCAGCTACAAATGGAGCTCCTTGTTTCACATCATGCACTTGTGTATCTAATTATAGAAGAAGTGTCCTTTCTGTCTGAGTTTCATTGTTCTTGATGTCTCTCTTGGCCCCACCACCCTATATTCTTCCTTTGCTTTACAGTCCTTGAAAAGAGACTGAGAGTTTCTACTCATAACAATTGTCTGTCTTTCCATACAAGCAGGAATATCATTTTTCTACTGTCTTTGCATCTGTTCCTAGTGCTGGGAATCTCAGAGATCTATGCTACAGGTTCCCTTCTTTCTGTCTCTGTACTTGATATGGAGTTAATTTTTCTCACAGCACCTCATAGAAGTACTGTGTTTTAGATCTGTGATCAGAACAGTGTTGATAACATTTCTTGTTTCTCACTCAGGCAGCACAGAAAATGAGCAAGATGTTAGGAAGAAACACCGATGGAGCAATTGACTTCAAATGACTGAAGTGATGTCCCATACCATATGTCATGCACAACAGTAGAACTTGCAGGTAGGGAAGCTTTCTGAAATAGCCATTAAGGTCTGACCAGGCAAAAATCTTCCGGTGGGTGGTGTTGGCTGGTTGCCTTTACCTCCACTTACAAAACTGATCATATTTATCTCAACACGTGATTTGTCAGTTTTGACCTTTCAGTTCTCTACCCATCCCTCCAGTGGAGAGTGAGTGAGTGACTGGGTGGGAGCTTAGCAACTGGACAGAGTCAAACTACCACATTTCATTTGTCACAAATGATGAAGAATTACATGGCTTATACACATTACACAACCTACCATTTGTTGTATGGCTTACTTGTTACAGCCTATGTTGTCATCACCATTCAGAAATGAAGAATTTACATTTTACACAGAATCTAAATTTTTCTGTTTCCTAGCCATTGTGTGCTTAGCTGCTCTGCTTTGGAATATTTATGGAGACTGTGCGTCTGAGTACATGCTGAATTTAAAATCATTTTTGAAAGTAGCCTTTCTATCTGGCTCCTTGTTTAATACATTTATTGCTCAGTATGTAACAATGCTTAAAATCTTCCAAGAGCATTTTGATAAGAAAGATTACTTCTTTGTTTATACTGCTCATTTTGAGAATATTTGCCAGGCAGTTGTGTGTTGCTTTCTGCATGTCTGCTGTTCTGAACATGGCATATAATTCTCAAAATGGAGAATGAAGGGAGACAATACTAACATACAATAAGCACCTGCCAGGTGTTGCAGTTATTATTCTTTTCTATGAGTGTTCATAATTTAGCACAGTTGATACTGTACTGTAAGTTGGTATATCTATCTGGTGATGCAGTACATCTGTTAAATAATGTTTCTGTGTGCAGGTGTACCGACAAAGAAGAATAACTGATTAAAGCATTCTGTTAAAGACCATGATGCTCTTTCCATCACCTTATGCCTCTCAGACTTCTGACATTTTGTTCCATTAATGTCCTAATAGTGTATCAAACAATCAAATATTCCTTCCATGCAGCTCATGTTTGTAAATATTTTTTTGTATTACTGATATGTAATAATTTGTGAAGTTTCATGAAATAATAGATGCAGAGAAATAGAGAAACAATAAGTCGATAGTACTAGGTGTGTTATACAAACCTGTTGGTCAGATTTGTGAGGGCTGTTGAGCAGCTGCTGACAGTGTAGGAATATTGTTACATCACAGAGTTGTTTTCTCCAGCTAAACTAATGTAGAAGAAATTGGAACCTTCCTTTCTGACCAAATCTCTGATTGGGGAATAAATAAATAAATAAAAAGGAAAGAAGAAAAAGAAAAAAAAGAAAAAGAAAAAAGGAAGAAAAAAAAAGAAGGAATATCGTGCCAGTAACTTCAGATAGAAGATAATTCAAAGCAAATTTTATTCAGTAGGGTAATGAATTGGAGCAAGTCTGAAGCAGCCAAACTGCAGGTACTGCATATGGCAGACCCATCAGCAGTTTCTGAGCCACCAGCGCAGCTGCTGCAGGAACCTGCCAAGAGGCCAGATGTCAGTTTTGGAAAGCTACATAACACAGCTTGAAGTGTGAATCCTTTGATGGCAAACCATTTTCATTGGGTCACATTCTGATCTCATTTGCATTGTTTCAAAGCTGAGGTTTCAAACAAAACAAATGAGAGCAGAATCTCTTAGATGAAGGTACAAATGGCAAAAACAGACTGAATTTCTTAAAAGAGAAATAGTGAGAGAGAAAACTGCAGAGAAATTGTTTAAAATTTGATTCTCTGTTTCCAGTAGTATAGTTTTCCAATAAAAATAAGCATTTATGTGTGCAATTTAAATAATGAAAGCAACGAAAGGAATTAAAAGAAACACAGACATTTTCCTATTAGGACTTTAAAGATAATTCTTATTGCATGTTCTTGTAGATTAACTTTTATTATCATTTGATGTACTAGTAAATATTTGATTTTCTAGTAAATAGGTGCTAATAAATATCTACGAGTATGAGGTACTTAGCCGTGAATATGTTTAAAGTATTTTTAAAATAGTCTGTTTAGTAAGAGGTTATCAAGACGCTGTTAAAGGAAATGCATAAAGGATAGGTCTGACAAACACTAATTCAGGCTTTCAGTAACACAGCATAATGCCCGTATGTGAGCCTTACAATGTCGGTTAAATATATATTATAAAACATGCAGTAAATTGAAAAAATAAATGATCAGCCTCATTATAGTATACCTCACTGCACTGGACCTGCTCAAGAGTTAACAAGAGAAGCTGTTAAGTTTTCCTCTAGAAACACTGAGAAACTAAAAACTTGCTACAGACTATTTTAACTTTTTAAAGTTTATTTTATTATTATTATTATTTTAGAGCCCAAGCCTTGTTTTCTGTCTATTTTACAATCTGCTTATAGCATAACATTTCATTTTTTCTTTTCTTTTCTTTCTTTTTTTTTTTTTTTCCTGTGAAAGAATGAGCAACCTGATCTTCAAAGATGGCTTAACCTCACCAGTTTTCAACATGATGATCAAAACACTTTATCTTTAGTATTCTCTTTAAATACAGCTTAGCCTACAGATAATCATAAGACTTCAAAACTCATATGCAAACCTCTAAAGCCCAGTTTTGATTGTGGAGCTCTGCTTATGCACCACTCTGCATGTCTGAAAACAAAAGGCCACTAAGAAGAGAATATTACATTTTCTTTAATAACAGCATTCATAGAACATGTGAAGAACATTCTGAAACTGATACATGGTTGACATCATTTTCTTCCAAAGAAAAACATGTCATGTATTGGGTGTCTTAAGATGAGCAGGGTGCTCCAAATGCTATTACACAGACATGCATTTTCTCAGCTAAAACAAATTATTTCCTAGACAAACTGAATAGAGGGCTTTTCTTTGTGCAGCCTTTGGCTTTAATGTATCACTATTTTCTTACACAAAAATAATAGTATGACCTCCATACTATGGGCAGTAGAGTGTTCAAAATCCACTTGTTTGATTGAATAAAGTCTGTCACGGCCACATACAACAGAATGCATTAACTGTATTGTGTGTAAATTATGTTGTTTAACATTAAAAGGACATGGGAGATGGAGACAAAGAAAGAACTAGTGTTACATATCTTGTTAATCAAATAGAAACTCACATCTTCAGGTACCTAAATGTTCTTACTGCAGATCCAAAAGCAGGAAATACAGACTGGATACATTATTATAATAAGTGAAACTGATCCTTTTCTTCCACTTAATTTGAAGGTGACAATTTAAAGGACTTCTCAAAATTCTTTTTTTCTTTGTGAAATAGAAAATTCTTTTGAAGTTGAGTCTTACACTTTCAAAAAAAAAAACATAAAAATATTCATGGAAAATTTAGGAGGAAGCATTTAAATATGCAAATAAATAAATAAATAAATAAATAAAATTAATTCCTGTTGAAATTATATTTGATTTCTTCCATGTTATAATAAGATCATATTTTATACAAGCTGTTAAAAAAAATCTTGTTTTTTTGTTTTTTAATAGATCGAAGTTCTGACTATGGTTTATGCCTCTGTTTCAAACACAGGCATTTATTTTCCAGATACAACATTTTACTGTTCTGTAACAATACAGTATTGTTAACCACATCTCAATGAAGAGCTTATATACATCCAGGTTAAGTCATTATTTGGACTGCAGAGAAGAGAACCATATATGCAATTACCTTATTTTATTATGATGTTGAAAACAGCTCCTAGCAGTTCAAGCTGCTCTAATCTTCAGCCCTATGAGAAGTTTCAGCATGATTTAGAATATTCCTAACAAAATTTTATCTAGCATTAATGACTTAGTGACTTAATGACTCCGTCTGAAGGAAATAACAGAGAAGTCAAAGCGGAGGTACACTGAGATTCTGAGCATTGAAACATTGTTCATTGCTTTTTTCAGGAGAAGAACTGAGAGGCATTAAGTGGAATTGCCAAGTGACATTAAAAGAAGTTGCCAGATAGCAGTTCATATTGATCTGGGAGATGGTCCACCTAAAATGAAATGTATTCACACTAGACAGAGCATGAGCTAAAAGCTTTAAAGAGCTTCACAAATAAAATCCATAAAATCCTGAGAAGAAAAATGTATCCAAGGTAATTAAACATAGGGAAAATCTTTCATTTATGAATATTTGAGTTAGAAGTTACTGGAAATTCCATTCAAGCTCTGCAGAAGACATTTCCACTCTCAGTTGCTTTCCTCTTCATGGCAATGTGAACTCAGTACCCAACTCCCTATAGGAAAACCACTTCCTTGATCTTGCTGTCCCTTCCATCAGGAATCTGGGATAGCTAGAGCTGTTGAGTAACCTGTTTCAGCCTTTCTTATACTCTTACATCCTTTAACATACTCTTAAATATCTTCAAGAATAGCAATTTTCAAAATTCTCTTGTTTGACAATTTCACTGCTCATCACAGTATTAGAAAGATTTTTTAAATTATTATTAATTTTAAATCCAGCAATATCTTTTTTACTGTTAACCAAAGAGAGATTATTCTTTTTGTCCTTGCCACAAGAGAAATGGAGAACTCTTGATCATAATCTTGTCTGTAATGTACAACACAACAAAAAGCAGTTATTATGTTCACCACACGGTCCGTTTTAGAATTAAAAATCCTGTGAAAAACACAGATCTTATCTTTCAAATTACTTTCTCTGCTTTGGACTGACCAGTCTGTCTGCATCAGTTTAGTTTCCAAAATTGAATATAATATTGAAGGTAAAACTTTCCCAGAACTAGAGGAAATCATTTCTTGAGTTTTATACTGCAAACTTCTCTGACAGTCATTATGTAACAATAACATAGCTTTGACACAGGATAACTTTGACCTACAGATCCATTTCCTTCTGTATGACTGACTGCCTGTAGTCAATTTGTCTCTATCTTGCATTGATGTCTTGAATTTTTTTCTTCCTGTGAATGATACTTTGCACTTTTCATGACTGAACAGTATCCTACTGAGTTTTGGATTTGGAGCTGTAGCTCCAATCTGCAAAGATTATTTTCAGTTCTGATCGTCAGTTGAAGTGTATTATTTTTGATTTCTTCTACTTTGGAATAACTTAAGTGCATATAATATTCACTACCTTACCTGAATCCTCTGAAACAGCCCCATGTGAGATTGTGGTTTGATTGCCTCACACAACCCATGCTTACTTAGTTAATAATTGAGAAAAATCAAAGAAATATTTTCTTCTAGTTTGAACAATATTTCCCTCATTTTCTGCCCTGTTTCATAATCAATCTCAAAAAATCAAACAATGTATAAATGTACTGTTTCCCCTTTCTCCACCAGAGTAGCCAATATGATGGAAACTAGACTTTTACTGGCATGTTGGTTGTTTGTTTCACATCTTATTTTCAGCCAGAAGTTTACAAAATTATTGATAAAAAACAATACAGATTCTTTTCATGTGTTAAAATCAGATTGTAATTCATGACTTCTGGTTCTTCTTTCACTGCCTCTTCAAGGATAAATACTATATTTGGCCCTCATTGATACCCTGGGACTTTCCCTGTGATCACTAGTTTCTTATTGAGAATGACTAATGATTGCAACATCGTATTAGCTATTTCCTGAAGTAACTTTTGGGAAGAATCGTATGTGAGCCTGTGGATTTGAGTTCCTCTGATCAATGCACATGTTTAAAGATATTTTTTACAAATAATACTTATGCTAGATACCATTAATTTTCCTGGGGTTTTGTCACGATTAATCTGTGGATTTTTATTTCTTCCCAGGAAGAATGAAGTGAGAAAGCACTGAATACTTCCACTTTTTCCTATCCATCCTTTCTGTTTGCTTTCCTGTGAAAAAAGAGTAGCACCAAGCATACTTTGTCTCCCACTGAGTTCTAATGTAAACTTTCTTCATTGCTTTGTTTGGTCCCATGTTAGTTGTGACTGTTTTCATTCTAGGCATTTCTCATTTCGTCTTTTCAAACTGCACTCTTTTCTAATGTCTTCACTTTCATGACTCCATACTAATGTAACAGTTTTTAGAAAATCTGAAGGTCATCAAAATAGTAGAATTTTTGGTTGTTTACACTATTTGTGTTTGTCTATAAAACACATATACACATGCACTGTCTCAAATGTATGCAGATATACAATGCATTTTTTTTAATGTTCATGGTTGTTTTCAGCAGATGTTGAGGACCACTTAGGTCACTAAAGTCACACATTTTCAGGTACTTCATCCTTGATGTTCTCTCATCTTGAAAAGCTTGTGTGTTGGAGAGCATTACATAGGAAGAAGATCAGTTTCTGGAGAAATATAAATGAGTGATATTCATTTTGTGGTTGATAATGTCAGAAGACAGAGGGGAAAAGTACATAAACAAATATGCTTTTCTGGTAGGATTTAAAGTAAACTGAGAAACTGAAATTTTCTAAGGATTCCTAAGCATGATAAAATGTGATACAAAACTTTTTTTGGAATAAATAGTGGTTTTCATTTTTGAACAAGAAACAGTCAAAGAAAAACAACTTACTTTAACATATTCTCAGAAAGTAATGTGGTTAGTATTTCACTGTCTAATATTTTCTGTGTGGTTGTTGGCTCTGGGCGGATACATTCTGCATTGAAGCAGGGAGTTACCTTGCTGAGGAGCCTCTGGGTACTATTAACCCTCCTCACGGCAGCAGAGCTCTGACACTACTACAGCAGGGCCAGAAGCTGCAGTGTCACGCTTGGTGTATACAAAGGCAGCCACCAGATAGCATGGTGACCAAAGAGTGTGGTGAACATGGTGTGCAAGGAGGGCATGGAATGACAGAAAGTGTGGGCAGTTTGAGCAGGTTGTTCAAGCATGGAGGACAAGCAGGAAATGCTATCAGGGAGGCACCTCAGTTCTGCTAGAAGCAGTGCTCTATCAAGGCTGTTAGTTTGTGGGTTCATTCATAGATGAGGAAGTACTGGTGTGGTGAGTTCTCACCTGAGCGTTAAAAATAAGTTATTGCTTTCTTTTTTCCTTTCCATTCTTTTTCCTAGTAATATATATTTTATTTTGTTTCACTCTTTTGATAGTCATACACTTAATGAAGTTGCAAGCAATTGATGTGAACCTGTTCATTGCAAGTTTTTATGTATAATAAAACAATTGCATACTACATTGTAATAAATTGCATAAAGGAGTGACAACTTAATTATCTAGACTGAACAATGGGATAGAACTGAAATACTTCATACCTGTGGATAATGACACAGTTAATCTGATCAGAATAGCATCTGGAAGACCACAGTTTGGTTTTCTGACACCCAAATTAATCACCTAAAAATAAGTGCCTGAAAATGCAAACGAATGTTGATGTACTATTAAGAATGTAGGAGCATAGCCACAGCCTGGAATAATAATACCGTTGTAGAAGAGCAGATATGGCATAAAATGAAGAACAAGGGAAATGATATATGATTTCTTAGTATAGATTTTGTGGACTCAGCTCCAACTAAATCTCTATGCGAAGTTCTTCTACATTATGTTTGAATATCATGGAAATTCATATATTTTATTATTCTGAGTCTACTAAAATTTCCATAAATTGAGCCATCAGGAATGATTAGTCTTTGCATACGTAATTTGTAAGACACAAAAATTGGTTATCTGTATTTACATCAACAGCCTTTCTCCCAAGGAAGGTACAAAATGAATAATGCTAACCTCCTTGTTACACATGATGAATAAGTCCATGAATTTTCAGTTAAGAATCCTAAACTTCAAACATCTATCCTTTAAGATTTGAAATTGAATATAAGATTTGACATGTATCCATAAAAATTTCTAGAGCTGTAAAGAAATGGTACTTTTTTTTGAGTCTATCTGTGTCTGAGCATTTGTACTTTGAATGCTTTTTTTTAAATAGGTAAGGCTAGCAATAAGTCAGTATTCCTGTAACAATTGAGTAGTGTGGGATGTTGAGTCTTATGTATCCTATTACTATCCCTTTCCCTTTTGTAATTTCTGCCATAAATGTATACCCATGACTTGTCTGGAATGTCAGACATCCCATCCTAAAATGTGACAGGACATTGACACTAGTGTTTGGTAGTGTAGTACATTGTTAATGGGAGTTATTGAAGACAAATCTTCTGTCAGAGCCACAGAAGTTACAATGATTATTGGGTAAAGTAGTATTTGCACAGCATGATAATGGTGTCTCTCTTGCTTTGGTTTAGCATTTCACACAGCAGGAGAAAGGTGCTTTAAAACCACCAGAATGTACAATAAGAATAAGGCTGATATGAAACATGTGGGGAAGCTCCTTGCCTCACCTCAATTTAAATAAGTTATATTACTCTAATTTTTAATTATACATATATGTAAATAGTTTGCTCTGAAAGTAATGCCTAATTTTAATTTCCATGGAAACTACAAAAGGTACAAAAACACAATAGCTCTAAATGATAGAGCAAATTGTCAGCTATGAAGTGCTATTTTTCAACATAGTCACCACCATTAGCCAAAGTTTGAACAAAAGTCAACTTTTGCTAAAGTCAGAAGTCTGCATGCCATGCATGTAAAAATCTGTGTGGCTGTCTGGAACAAGTGGTTTTCTTGCAAGTTTCTGTCATCAGTGCTGTAACAAAACACCCACTACCTCACATCCACTGCTTGCTTTCACTAGCTGGTCTCCATAAACATTCAACAAGCACTGATGAATAGCAATGGATGCCACTTTTTCCACATGGATGAATTCAGTGGTACACCTTTGCCTCATATGCACTTCTGTGTCACACATCATTCTGTCAGAGTGCCCCTCTGCTGCCATCTGTTTCACAGCAACAAAACATAATGGATGGTGAGAGGATTTAACCTCTACTACCATACCACCATCATCCACCTTTGCTGTCACTGACCAACATAATAAAATAGGAGACATTATTTTTGGAGCAGCTTTAGTATACACATGTATATTTAAGCACGAGCTTAAAAAAAGTCTAATTCTGAAACATGGTAGGAATTCTGTATCTCTTTTCCATGTAATGTATCCATTCAAAAGCCTCTTTTCTCCAGTTACATCTTTGTTAAAAGTCTGGTAAACTGCATTAAGGAATGTTTTTGCAGAATACTGTCAATACTGAAGAATTTCAAGTCTGGAATTCTATTGAAATTTGTGTAACCATACTAAAAATCAAAACATCCATGTAATTTTGGGAGAATATTATAAGATGATAATATAACAAAATCCACAGCATGAAAGATCACAAGAAAAACACCATATATGTATGTTTTTTAATAATAATGAAAATACAAGAAAACTTTGTTGTTGGAAAATTTGATTTTTGAGTCAAATTAGCACCTGAATTTTGTTGAAATGGTGGTGGAGTCACTGACCCTGGAGGTGTTCAAGTGTCATAGTTTTGTAATTTTTGCTATTGGTATTCCCCATCATAACATCAACAACATGTGGAACACAGAGAAGAACTACACATCCCAGAGGACCTCATGGTCAGAGAGGTAAATATGTCATGGAAGTGATGCTCGCTTTCTCTCTCTCTCACTGTCTGGTAGCAGTTATGGGTGTGCTTCCAAGCCATGTGCCTTCAATTTCAAATTTGGAAAGTAGGCTTCTTGGTCTTTGGAAAACTTTCTCTCTCTCTTATTTTACTTGATTTGTTAGCCTCAATTTCAATTAGATTGTATTGTATTGTGTCATCTTTCATTCCGATATCATAGTTTGTAAAATAAGTTTTCCTACTTATATTGTTGCTGCCACTCTGTTTGTTTCCTTGAGTCCAGCTCCCATCTCCCTACACCTTTTCCCTTTCCGTATTTGGGGTCAGGGTCCACAGGCCTACTGCCCCCTGTTACAGACATAGATTGAGCTAGATAACTCAAGGAACATTTGAACATCATGTTGAGAGGCATGATTTAGAGAGAACTATTGGTGTTGGGGGGATGGTTGGACTGGATGATCCAGTAGGTCTTTTCCAATCTTGGTGATTCTATGATTCAGTGAATAAGAATATGATAAAGCTGACTAACTTACCTAACTTCCTATTATTATCAAATTGTTTCCATTATGTATCAAGTCATGAATTAAAATATTTATGGTTGTACTATTAATATTTGGCAAATGCATTAAGCATCAAAGCTCTGAAACTTATTTGTCATAGAAATACAGTAGTTGGTGTATTAGAGGATATCAGGATATCTATGAATATACTCTACTGCATTCCTAAATTCAATGTTTAGGAATCGCAGAGCAGATTAGCATACAGTTTTTTGTTTTATTTCTTTTAGCTTAACAATGCATCTACATGTTTCATGTCACAATGACTGAAAAAATATCAAAAACTCATTTAAAATGTTCCAAGTTCCATTCCAATTCACATTCATACAGTAAACTTTTTCACTCTGAAACATGCAATTCAGAAACCCAGCAATTGTATCTACCTTTCACAGAGTTCTATCTGCCAACTGGGAAGATAATTTCCTGTGAATATTCACTTTTCCATGAATACATTCACTTATATTCACTGCTTTATGTTAACCTTTTCATGAATAACCTGTCAAATGAGCTGCTGCAAGGAAGCTGTGCCTGTGAGAATAATTTTCTATAGCAATCACAGAATATTCAAATAAAATGAATAATGAATTCAGCAATTTAAATATTTATGCTGTCAATTCTAAGCTTATCTGAACCTGGATATTCTTTGTGTTTCATAGATATTATTGTGTATTCCAGCTACTTATGTTGCTTCAGTCTTCCACTCTCACTATGATTTTTTTATATAGTTTTGCACCAATGCAAATTAGAACAGAATGTTATCTTTATAATACAATCACAACAAAATATGATCACAGTTTTGTGAACATACTTTTCACCAGTATCTCCAGAAAATAGTCCCTGAATAATGACTATATTTGAGAAATGTTGTTATGAATAATTTATGCAGAAAAGGGAAGATAAATTAGTCCATACATCTCATACAAATAATTAGACTTTTCTGCTTGATTAGTTAAAATATCTGAAACAGCAATTTTTGGCCAGTGAGAACAACTTAAAAAAAATTACATTAGATGTGAACAGTGTGCCTTTATTTACATAGGTATATTTTAATGTGTTTATGATTGTCTCTAACTTTCTGAATGAAAGAATGTATATTTCAGCATCGTCTTCAGATTTTCTGCTCTTTCAGTACCTTTTTTTCAGAGCAGAGTTTTTGTTTATTTACAATAGCATTAATAAGAATAAGATTTGTTTAGTTGAGTTTAAGAAAAATGTTAATCACTTATTAAGGTCACCTTTTTGAAAAATTACTTGCAGTGATTACAAGATTAAAGAAAGAAAAGAAGCGGGGAATATGCAAATTAAATTTACATTAATTACATTTCTCTGTGTGACAAAAACTAATGATATTATTTTAAAATGAGTTACTACTGAACTGGTGTCTCACAGCTGACTTTAATTGTCATTATAATTTCATAAAGAATCCTAATAATATTATATTCGCAATATCAGCATGACTTCTGACTGCAAAAATAATTCGCTATTAGACTCAAGTCTATGTTACTTTGTTTTCATCAAAATACAATTGAAAACAATACAGAAAGCAAAAAACACAAGACAATAGCTAAAACAAATCATATAGATGAACTATTTCATTTAGGTAGGAAACCTTCCATAAAACAGAGATGTATTTCTTAAGTAATAGTTTTTCAAAAATTGCATGCTCTCTCTTGCAGTCTTGCATGTCTCACACTGATAAGGGTGCTTTCACAAAACCTTCCTGCAAGATAATGCAAAATTATGATCCCATTTTTCTTTTATTTCTTCTGATTTGAATAATGACACAATCAAAATTAGAAAAGTGTCCCATGGTAACAGATTCAAATATAAAATATACTAAAAGTCCATAAAAAATAATAATTAAAAAAAAAAGTTTAAAACACCAGTAAAATATGTACCTAAAATGAAACTTATCCACCAGATAAAAACTCTCAGTTTAAATTCAGCCTTTATTACTATTCAACTTCATCAATCTCAGACCAGTAAGCTTGGTTTCAAAGGACATGAGCATCAGTATTTTTTTATTTTTTAAAACTGAAAGTGTTTTTTGAGTGGAATAAAGCACTACAGTAGGGACATTCCAAACTAAACAAGAATTGTGGAAAGCAAACTTTTACTGTGTCTGCTTCTTTTAAATGGTAATGTTCTCAGCATACTGTCTGGACTTATTAGCAGAGTTTTGAACTAGATTCTTTGGAGGAAGAGTATGTACTGCTAAGTGTCAGAGAAAAGCTAGAGAACAGTCACTTTAGGAAGCATGAGGGGAAAGCCCCAGATTTGCCCCAAATTAAATAAAGAGGATTTCTCCAAGAAGGTAATGCAGCAGATAGTCTCTATACCAATGCACAAAGCACGGGAGATAAGCAGGAGATGGAAAGCATGATGCAGTTAGAAAATTATTACCTAATTTCTATTATGGAAGTGTGGTGTGATTATTTATGCAGTTGTAGGGCTACAACAACTTTAGCAGAGATAGTCAGGGAAAGAGGGGCAAAAGAGTTGCCATTTATGTTAAGAAATGCATAGATTTCAAGGAACTGTGTCTGAAAAACATCCATGAACAGGCTGAGAACTAGCAAGTAAGAATTAGGGACTTCATCAGTAAAGAGCCTCTGGTTGTCAGGGTCTTTGACAGGCTGTCTGATCAAGGGGAGCCTGTTGATGAAGCCTTCTTGCTTCAGCTACAAGAAGTAATCACACTCACAGATTCCCATCCTGATGGGAGATTTTAACCACCCAGATTCCTGCTGATAAATCAATATAGCAGGATTTACACAATCTTGAAGATTCCTGGAGTATATTGAGAATAACTTCCTGTTCAAGGTATTAGACAAACCAGACAGAGGAGAAACGTTACTGGACCCAATGCTCACAAATGCAGATGGGTTCATTAGAGAGGTTAAGACTGATGGCAATTCCCTGGTGAGTTTTTGATCTCTAGGAATATGGGCCTGGCAAAAAACAAAGTTAGTACTCTGAACATAAGAAGAGTTAATTTCAATCTATTTAAAGAATCACTGAGATTCTCTGGAAAGCTGTCCTTAGAGACAAAGCAATTCTGATTTCTCAGAGGAGAAAGGCCAAAGGCAGTGTATGCCCTGTGGTAAATGAGATGGAAGAACCTGCAACAACAGACATGGAGGAAGCTGAGGTATTCAATAAACTCTTTGCCTCAGTTTTCACTTGCAGTCAGGCTTCCCAAGTTTCTTACATTCCTGAATCTCTACAGAAAGACTGGGGGGAAGCAAAATCCCTCCCACTGTATGTAAAAAGAAGTTCAAGACTATCTAATGAATCTGAATATGTACAAACCTATGGGGCTGGATGACAGCCTAAGGTCCTGAAGGAAATGGCTGATGTGGTTGCCAAGACACTCTCCATCATATTAAAAAAATCATGACTGTCAGGTGAAGTTCCCATTGACTTGGAAGAGGGAAACATCACTCCCATTCCTAAGATGGTTAGAAAAGTAGATCCAGGAAACTATAGGCTGGTGAGCCTCCCCTCTGTGCCTGGAAAGATCATAGAGCTTCCTCCTGGAAGCTATATGAAGACACATTCAAGACAAGGAAGCAACCTGAGAAAACCAACATGACTTCACTAGGAACAGATCTTGCCTGACCAATATGCTGACTTTATACATTTGAGAGACAGCATCAGTGGGCAAAGGAAGAGTAACAGATGGTCGTCTAACTGGACTTCTACAGTGCTTTTGTAGAAAGGCTGAGACAGCTGTGTTTGTTCATCTCAGAGAAGAGAAGGTTTTGGGGAGCTGTCATTGAGGCCATCCAGTAATTAAACTAGAGGGAGACAGACTTTTTATGCAGGCAAATAGTGGTAGGATGAAGGGGGGTGGTATTCAATAAGAAAAGGGAAGATTAAGGTTAGACCCTAGGAAGAAATTTTTTACTTGTAATGTGGTAGAACTCTGAAACAGATTTTCCAAAGACACTGTAGATGCCCCATACCCCATCCCTGAAGGCCATATTGGATGGAAACCTGGGCAATTTAATTTAGTGATTGGTAAACCTGTCCATGGCAGTGGGGTTGAAACTATATTGTCTTTAAGGTCCCTTCCAACACAAGGCATACCATGATTCCCAAAGCAAGCTACGACTAATTATACATATAAGTGTTTACCTTATATTTTATTTCAACTCTAGAATTCGCAGACTTTTGCATGAGAGAGGTTTTCACATAGGCAGTATGCTCCAGAGATTGTCAAGTTGCTCTTTGAACTGTATTTTTTTAGCATTATATTCTGACTTCTGCAGAATAAATATAATTGATGGGCATATTAAATGCTAATGTATTGATGGATTAGGGTTAAAGACATCCACAATTTCTCACTATTTTGATTAACACGTTCTATAGAAATGTTGTATCTGCTGGTCAAATGCAGTAACTGTACCTCATGCTGATAAAATTCTATCAGAGAAAAGGTAAAGGAGGGATTTTCTTTTTTATTTAATTTACCTCTAACAGTTTTGCTTCCAGTCTTTGGGCTGAATGAATAGCTCTTTGAAGGAATGATTAAGTAAGTTATTCTATTCAAACTCTCTTTTCATATGTAACTCTTGTTGGATCAAGATGAACATAAAGGCAGACTAGAAGAAAGTGGTTCACCAGAAGAAATGAATATAGACTGAACACTTGGGACAGCCTCCTCTGTGACCACCAGTGCTGTCTTCCAGTGCTAGGTGGTCTTCTTGCCTGAGACACTGCTGACAGCAACACTCTTATGACTTAAAACAATGCATAAACTTGTGATCATAAGAAATATAAAGGACTGAAATACTGCATCTATTTTTACTTTGGAATCAATTTTAGAGGAATAGACAAGCAAGCTTCAAGGATGCACAAGTTTCTCAGTCATTTAGATTTGTTATAAATTAGTCTAGATATCTATTGAATGATTCATGAAGGAAATATTTTTGTATTCTTAGAAACTTACCACCTTGCACGTTCATGAAATTACTTTTGTATTTTGAGACTTCTACTTCTGTCACTTGGAAAAGAGAACATGAAAATCACCGTAGGCAGATGTAAGAATACTATGCAGAAAAAAGTAGTAACTCCAAGATTCTGTTGCTGTAAAGCCTTGCTCTTTAAAACAGAATTTCACCACAGCATTATTCCCATTTTAAAGAATCATAGAACCATAGAATGTCTTGGGCTGGTAGGATAATTGAGTTCCAACACTCGTGCCATAGCCAGGACCACCAGTGTTCAGATCTGGTACTGGAACAGGTTGTCCAGGGCCCCATCCAACCTGATCTTGAACACCTTCAGGGACAGAGAATAGATAGCCTCTCAGGGCAGCCTGTTTCAGTACCTCACCATTCACTCTGTAAACCATTTCCAGAGCAGACAGGTGGCAAATGTCAGGCACTAGCAAGAACACGGTTATTCCATCTGTGGATATAAGCCAAAAGACACAGTTCACTTCCATGCAGGCAGTGCTTTCACCAAAAAGCGCAGTCCCATGGGGTCCATTCCCATCCATGATAATATTCTGTCATCAGCCACAGCCACTACAGATTTACCATATCTAGGGTCCATATAGGGAACTTTCAGAGGAGCAGAAAGGAGACAGTACCAGAGAGAGGACCAGAGACATGGCTACAGTGTCAGACATCCAAGGAAGAGACAAGGAAGAGACTGATTCCTTGTTGATTTGTAAAAAATACCTTCCTGTTCCAGTTGTCAGGGTATAACCACAAAATTTCCAGGTGTGTCTCAGGAGTCTATATAATGTGGTTCATTTCAATAAATCAGTGTGGATATAGATTGTGTACTTTGGAGTTAAGACTGTACAGCTGTATATCTGTAGCCAGAGTCTAAAAATCTTCCAGCCCATAAAAACAGCTGCAGCAGTATTACATTTAGTAATAGCTTAAGACTATCAGAACAAAAATTTTTTGTTCTTGTGTGAAACTGGAAAAGAGTCTAGTTACTAAGAGCCAGGCAAGAATCACATGTTTGTTGTTAAATGCTGAAGGTATGCAACCAACTGTGAAATGTTAAATAAACCTAGAATCTGGACTTTCAGAAAGAATAACTTTTCAATAGAACTCACTTATAATGCCCATTTTTGGCAAATAAAAATCACTAGATTGTCTCTTTGTATTAAACAGAGAGGAAGAAATATGTACAGCTGTGATGTATTTCACTCCTGAAACGTCAAATGTTGATGAATCATTCTCTGGGTATCTAGTTCTGTCTTCTAGACAGAAACTGGAAGAAAGCTACTTCAACAACTGTATTTTGAACTTCTGAAAATAAGAAAAATAAATCTTATGCCTTGCACTGCAGTCTCTTCATGAAATGATATTGAGTGGTCCAGCAGCATGAAAACATGAAATACATTTTCAAAAGTGCCAGTGAGCTGCTGAACAAATGCTATCTTCATTACAACTTTTTAGTTACCTAAACTTTAAAAATGTATGCATAGAAGTAAACTTAAAAACAAACAAACAAACAAAAACCACTTTATTTGTAGAGAAAAATATGTACTTATAGGCCCAAATTAAAAAGGAAAAGGCCAAATAATCTCCCATGTCAGTTATCAGTCTGAGAACTATGTCATTTTATTAGATCTTTTAGTGCCTCCCAAGTCTCTTTTTCTCTGCTTACTTGTCTGAATTTATTTACTTAGCATTTCAACCTGTTCATTTTAGATTATTCAAGGTGGAAATTGAAATAGTTCCCTTTAACTCAAACAACACATTTTCAAAAGTCTTTTTTCTTTATCCCCCTCTTCTGCTGGGCTTTTTGTGTAGTTCTTAGATTCTGACAACATTGAATTTCCTTTTCTGAGACAGCTGTAATTCATCATATCCACCAAGGAATTGTTTCACCATAGTAGCTACTTTTTTGATTGTCTACTGCAGTCCAAATGTGCAATGCCTGCCACTATCCCTATTGGTTCATCCATTGCATATTAATATTAATGGTGGTATCAATGAGGTTAACCAGAAATCATATTTAACATGAGCCAATTCTACTGAGTATTGCATGTATAATAAATAAATTCATAATCACGGGATGGGCAAAAACTGCTTATTACCGTGCAATTAAATGGCAGTACAGTATCTTATCTCCACTGTTTATGTGTAAATGCTTCTGATTTGTCAAGTTTACCAATCCTTTTATCCTCTTCCTGTAAATTTTATTTATTTATTATTATTATTATTATCTTGTGTGTGTGTGTGTGCATATACTGAAAAGATAAAATTGTGTTAGTTGTTAATAGAATAAATGCCAAAGAAGACAATCTGGTACTTCTGACGTTTCAAGCCATCATAAAAAGACATATAACGTTTGTATTTTTGTGAAAGTATGTTTCCAGCAACATTTTCTGTATTATTTTTGGTATTATGTTTAATCTTTCCTATAACTTGTACATACTATCTTACAGACTTCTTAAAAATATAATTTTACTTTAGATTCCTTCATAAATATGTAGATTGCACGGAAAGAAATGGCCCCTATTTATTTCCATGATAATTGCAAGAGCTACAAAGTAACACTACTTGATAGAGCACTTTCTCAAATACAAAGCAATATATTTCAATATAGTAACCACCATTAACTATGAATTTTCAACCACGATGAACAAGATGTTTTTGGGCTCTTCAGTTGTAATCTGCTGAGTAGTGAGGATCAGCTGCTTGAAATGCTTTTCATTTCATGGTGTGACAGCTGTGCATGGCCACCCAGAATGTGGCTTGTCTTTCACATTTCTGTTGCCATCACCCACCACCTCACTGCACACACATCCACTGGCTGGTCTCCATAAATATCGAGCAAGTGTTGATGAATGTTGATTGATCCAATTTTTTTTCCACATGGAAAAATTCAGTGGTACATCTTTGCTTCATATGCACTTCCATGTCAGACCCCGTTCTGTCAGACTGGCCCTCTGCTGCCATCTGTCACATGGCAACAAAATGTAATGGATTATTGACAGGAAGGCTCAACTTTTACTACTGTACCACCAACATCCACCTTTGATATCATGGGCCAGCCTAGTAGAAAAGGAGATGCTACTTTTATGGCAGCCACGTGTATTTCAAAATTATAGTGTTTTTGGTTTCAATCACACATTATTTTTTATAAAGAATTTTTTAGTTATGTGTTGTACTGGATTTATTCAGATTCCATGCGTCTCTCAGGCCTGGTGCAGGTTTCTTCTTTTATGAGAGATCCTTAAGACATTCAGCAATGAAATCATGTCTAAGCAGAATGTAAGACCTTTGCATTGCTTTTACAACCTAAGGAGTTGGCTTGAATTTGCTTTTGGCCACAGCACACTAAATAAACCCAGGCATCTCTCCATCTGCTACGGAAATATGTCCTTAGGACTATAATTGGCAGAGATCAGCATAACATTTAAGTAAGTGCTTCAAAACTGGTAATGGACTTACTATTAAATCCAAGTTGAAACAAAAATTAAATGTGAGGTTTATAGGTAACAGCATTAGATACTGAGGGACTGTGGCAACTACTATGCATGGAGGTTCTAGAAAGTGAAAAAAAAGCTGCAAAAATTATCTTTTAATATCTTAAAATCAGAATTGATATAATCCGGAGACTACTTAATTGAACTAAATGGCATAGCATATTCCCATAAAGCATCTTAACACTAAAATTTTTTGAATGCTGTAATGTTATCATGAAGCTATGGAAGCATTTGTAGCTTTCTAACACAAAAAATGCAATCCTAAAATCACTAGTAACATGCCACAGGAATTATCAGGCTTTCTTCTCACTTGCCTTGGTTGACTGGAGAATGGCCAGGTGAATAGTCAATTGTTTGGCTAAATTCACCTTATTCTACTGTTGTGGGGCAATTCCTACTTTTACCTTGAACAATTTTCTAGAACAAAGTTATAGCACATGAGATTGCAGTAATAGGATGACCACAGGGGCATTCATTGTGCGGGCCCAGAACCTTGACCTTGAACATTACTCTCAAACAGTTAATAGCTTGTAAATAAGTAGATGGAGAAAGTAGCTTCAGAATATCAAAGAGAGAAAAGAAGAAATTGACAGCATATAATAATCAATAAAAAAGTAGTTTCATTGCAAACAAGTGAAGAAAAAGCAAGTAAGTTAATGGTGCTAGTAGGCATGTAAAATAATCAGCAGCATACTGAAGAGCAAGGAGAAAGCAAAAGTTACCATTACTATCATACTCCAATGGGCTTAGGACACTTATTTTACCAACATATTGGAGAATAAGAATAAAATCATGAAATGAGAAATGTCAGGGAACTTAATAATTTACTGTATCATTAATATAAATTAGCTGTAATAAACTGATAGATAATTGGTACTGTATTATTAGAATTGATTTAATTGGACTAATAATTTTTATTAGTTTGCCCAGAGAGACAGTGGCCTCCTTGAAGTTCTTCAAAAACCACAACAGACTTGATCCTGGGCAAGCATCTCTTGGTGAACTGGCTTGGACAGACTGATGAACTGGACTATATTGGAATAGAGCTTCCTTCCAAACTTAACCATTTAGTGATTCTGTGATTCCATGATTTTGTGAAGATATGAGATTATCAATAAGTTTTTCCTTCTTTATAAATTCTGTATTCTGTGAAACTTAGAAGTGTAGTACAACACACCAAAAAGTACTTTTCAGGAAATAAGACCCTAAATATTGAAGATAAATGAAAGGAATATAAGTTATGCACATTATAAAAAGACAGAAAGGATGACATGGAAATTTATGAATGAGTCTGCTTTCAGAGGCACAATTATGATATTATCACAGAATTATCAAGGTTGGAAAAGACCTAGAAGATCATCTAGTCCAACCATTACCAATACTTCTCAGCTAAATCATATTTCTCAACACAACAACCAAACTTTTCTTGAACATTCCCATTGTCGGTGACTCCACCACCTCCCTGGGCAGTGCATTCCAATGCCTGACTACCCTTTCTGAGAAGTAATACTTCCTAATGTCCAGCCTGAATCTCCCCTGACACAGCTTAAAACCATTCCCTCTATTTCTGTCACTGCTTACACGAGAGAAGAGGCCAACCCCCAGCTCACTACAACCTCCCTTCAGGAAGTTATAGAGAGCTATAAGGTCTTCCCTGAGCCTCCTCTTCTCCAGGCTGAACAATCTCAGCTCTCTCAGCCACTCCTCATAAGGCCTGTGCTCCAGACCCCTCACCAGCTTTGTAGCCCTCCTCTGAACACGTTCCAGGGCCTCAATGTCTTTCTTGCAGTGAGGGGCCCAAAACTTGAACACAGTACTTGAGGTGCAGCTGCACCAATGCCGAGTACAGGGTGACAATTACCTCCCTGTTCCTGCTAGTAACACTGCTTTTGATACAAGCCAGGATGCCGTTGGCCTTCTTGGCCACCGGGGCACACTGTCGGCTCATGTTCAGCCAAGCATCAATCAGTACTCCCAGGTCCATTTCCTCAACACAGTCCTCCAGCCACTCCACCCCAAGCCTATAACACTGCCTGGGGTTGTTGTGGCCAAAGTGCAGGACTTGGCATTTGGTCTCGTTGAACCTCATCCCGTTGGCTTCAGCCCAGCTCTCCAGCCTATCCAGATCCCTCTGCAGGGCCTCTCTACCCTCAGACAGATCGACACTCCCTGCCAATTTGGTGTCATCTGCGATCTTACTGAGGGCACACTCCATGCCCTCATCCAAGTCATCAATAAAGATGTTGAAGAGGACAGGCCCCAGCAACGACCCCTGGGGAACACCACTCATGACTGGTCTCCAACTGGATTTAACTCCATTTACCACCATTTTCTGGGCCTGGCCCTCCAGCCAGCTCCTTACCGAGCCGAGAGTGTACTCATCCAAGCCACGGGCTGCCAGCTTTTGCAGGAGAATGGCATGGGAGACAGTGTCGAAGGCTTTGCTGAAGTTAAGTAGACCACATCAACATCCTTTCCTTCATCTATCAGATGGGTCACGGGGTTGTAGAAGATCAGATTGGTCAAGCAGGTCCTGCCCTTCACAAACCCATGCTGGCTAGGTCTGATCTCCTGGTCATCCCACACCTGTCGCTTGATCTCCCTCAAGACGATTCATTCCATTACCTTCCCTGGCACCAAGGTCAGGCTAACAGGCCTGTAGTTCCCTGGATCCTCCTTACAACCTTTCTTGTAAATGGGAGTCACGTTGGCAAGCCTCCAGTCTTCCGGGACCTCACCCGTTAATAAGGAGCACTGAAAGATAATGGAAAGTGGCTCAGCGATCATCTCCACCAGTTCCTTCAGCACTCCTGGGTGAATCTCATCCGGACCCATGGACTTGTGACAGTCCAGCTGGAGTAGTAATTCCCTGACCGCTTCTTCAAGAATCACAGGGGGTTCAGTCTGCTCCCCAGCCAAGACTGCCAAGTCAGAGAGTGGGAAGCCTTGGGAACAACCAAGATGACTTCTAAAGACGGACGTAAAGAAGGCATTCAGAACCTCTACCTTTTCCTTATCCTCTGTGATCACATTCCCAGCCTCGTCCAGTAAAGAATGGAGATTCCCCTTTGTCCTCCTCCATAAAACAAACAAGAGTTTCTTGTTTGTTTTTATCCCAGTGGCCAGCTTAGATTCAAGCTGGGCTTTTGCCTCTCTGATTTTCCCTCTACACATCTTAACAGCCTCTTTGTAGTCATTCTGAGTTGCTCTTCCCTCCTTCCACAGGCAGTAGATTCTCTTTTTTTCCTGCAACCTTAAGAACAGCTCCCTATTCATCCATGCCAGACTACTTCCCCGCCAGCTCATTTTGCAGTTCAGGGGGACAGCCTGCTCCTGCGCCCTTAAGACTTCCTTCTTGAAGAGCAACCAGCTCTCTTGGACCCCTTTGTTTTCTAAGACTGAATGCCAGGGGTCTGCCCCTACTAGTCTCTTGAACAATTCAAAGTCCACCCTCTGGAAGTCCAAGGTAGCAGTTTTACTATTCCCCTTCCAAGCTCCACCATGAATTGAGAATTTTATCATTTCATGGTCACTCTGTCCAAGACAGCCCCCAACCTCCACATCTCCCACCAGACCTTCCCTGTTTGCAAACAGCAGGTCTAGTGGGGCATTTCCTCTCGTGGGCTCTCTGACCAGCTGCATCAGGAAGGCATTCTCTATGCACTCTAGAAACCTCTCAGACTGCTTCTTCTGTGCCATGCTATACTCCCAGCATATGTCAGGGAAGTTGAAGTCCCCAATGAGGACAAGGGCTGACGACCGTGCAGCTCATGCCAGCTGCTTGTAGAATACCTCATCTGTCTCTTCATCCTGGTTTGGCGGTCTATAACAGACGCCCACCAGGATGTCTGCCTTGTTAGCCCTTCCTCTGATCTTTACCCATAGGGATTCAGTGTTATCATTCCCAGTCACAATCTCAGTAGCATTATGATATATTTAGGGACTGCAGGGAGAATTGCACATGTATTAAACAGAACTGAGTAAATCTATTTGAGAGCAACTATTACATACATAGAGAAAAACATTTGTTTCTATGCATATACGTATATATGCATGTATGTATATATGTGTGTGTAAAATACACAAACTTGAAAGATTCATTAATTTACCTAGATATGAAAAATAAACAGAACTCCAGATAATGAAAACAATTAGGAAAACTTATATTGCCTCTTTGACTAAGTATTTAATTGGAATTTCTAATATGATGGTGCTTCACAAGTTTCAAATAATAAATACAGGAATGAGAAACTTGTAGAAAAAGTCATTTTTTTGTCAGGATGCATATATTCAAATAATACTATTTTGGACGCCAGTATTTGTGCTTCAGATTTCTCTGCATGTACTGGCATTTTGCGTTTACATGTGTTTTTATCAGAAAAATTCTGACCATTTTATGAATAGAAAAAGTGTTGAAACAAATACCTTCTAACACTGAAGGAGAAAGAAAGAGTGTAATTTTGTTAGTACAATGAAAATGTCAGCTTAATGTGCAATGCCAATCAAAAAAGAAAAAATGCAATACTGGTTTTTACAGGAAAGTGAACAGAGAGTAAAATATTATGATACTTTATTTATGATATGAATATAACAATATTATTATACTATTACAAAAATTAAAAGGCACATTTTCCCCTTGCAGCCTCTTGAGCAGTGCCTGTGTTAGCAATATAATATATCTCTTCTAGACTTAATGAACACTGAATGAGTTTGTCATAATACCACTACAGATAAAGAAGAATACTTCAGGTCTTATGTGAATATAGGAATAGGTACTTCTTTTTCACATCACTAGCTTTTCTATAATTGCTCTAAAACTGGGCTAGAACTACATTTCTTTTTTACTTTTTATTTCTGTAATTTGTCAAGTTCATAAGAGCAAACTCAATCTATAGTCCCCAGTGGCATAAAAACGTAAGCATAAAACAGTGTTTTAAAAGAAACAGCCCAAACAGATAAACAACAACGAACAGATAAATGGTGGAATAATATCACATCTTTGTTTCTGTGTTGCCTCTGCACACTTTTCTGGCTTGTCAGCCCAATCAGAATACAACCGGCCTGGTAACCAATGGTGTGATCTACCTTGATGTAATCTTCCTTGTCTCAGCAGGCTGCCATCTGCCAAAGCAACTCATCATAAGGAAAAGCATAGTGACAGGGTCACTTTGCCTAGCAAAGCCAAGTCAAGAAAGTAGAGAAATATATTGTAATTGCCCTCATGAATTTCTCATTTTCACTGCTATCATAGTATAATATTTTCTCATAAGTTTTATGTTAAATGAGTTTCCTATTTGTTCCAGCTTAACAAAATTGAACTTGCATTTACATAACTTATTAAAGAAAAATATTTGCATATTTTTTTCTCAGTCTTTCAATCCAAGCAAGCTTATTTTAAGAGATTTGTTTCTTGGTTCATATTCCAAGTTGTTCCTGTTCAGCATTTTTATTGGACTCAAACTCTACAGATCTTTTCCTGTGTTTGCTCTCTTAGGCACAGAGGAACAAGATCACTTTGTTGTCAAGGACAAAGATCTAAACACAGAATAATAATAGGACCTTTTCAATCTCCTGTTCAGAAAGCATAGAAGTTTTAACTTAGAATGTTTCCCAGTGTCTTAGAGCGAAGTGTAATTTGTTTTCTTAAGTAAGTAGCATAACATCAGATGTTATATATATATATATATATATATATATATATATAAAGCAGAATGAAGCTTTCTTGTAATAATTTATTCGTTTTGAACTTATATTTAGTGTATAGATGTGAAATAGCAGTCTAAAGATATGGTACATGACTGGCTGCATTAAAGCTTTGAGCATGAATCTCAGCAAGCCAATGAGTTCCACATTCATCTGTCAGTTGTGCATTTAGCAAATGTTCCATAAGATTTGCAAGACACTAATTCATTCTATGAAATTTAATATTGATGGGTAGATTGTAAATATCTCTCACTTTCTTCTGCTTTGAAATGAACTAGTAGACAGGATTGGATTTATTTTTTTTTCCTGCACCCTTCTTCAAATCAAAGACAAAGATGCTTCCTTACACTGAACTGAAGCAAACTCTTATAAAAATGCAGGGTTATGATCCTCTATTTCCCATCAGTTAAACAGAGATACAATTGAATTGCCTTTTGCCACAGAAGTATAAGATTAAAAACTAATGTTCTGGGATGAGAATTTTCATTCTCAGCTGTCAGAATACTTTAGTATTTACTTACTAAATAAATACTAGGAAAAAAAGTTTCCTAAATAAACACTAAATAAATACTGCTAAGTTTTCCAGAATACTTTAATTTATTCCAAATAGAGAAGTCAATAGGATAATTCTTTCACACCCATGTAGCTTTGGCAATCTGTAGGTAAGTGCCATACTTTGATTCCTGTTCATTTTGCAGAAAATATGCAATACTTTTAAATAGAAGCCAACCTCTGTGAAAAGAAAAATGAAAAACCAAACTAACAAAAACAAAAAAAACAAAAACAAAAAAAAACCCCACATCTGCATACCCAGGAAATCCTCTTGGGAAGTGAGATAATTATTTATCCACTAATCATATGAGAGTTGTAACAGTTTTCTCTTACATGTTATGTAACTGTGACTCATGCTTTAACCTGTGTGGTGCAGGATCATTGAGTCAAACTGTCAGACTATTTCCAGCTGACCCAAAGCTAAAACATAATTAAGAGCATTGTTCAAATTCATCATAAGCACAGAGAAATGAGAGGCATCAGAGATGTATCTCTCTACGAGTCTGAACCTCCCTTGATGCAGCATTTCATGCATCTTGTCATTAGGTACCAGGGAGATAAGAGGAGCATCCCCCCTCCTCAATTCCTTTCCTCAGGCACTTGTAGAGAGTAGTTAGTTCACCTCTCAACCTCCTTTTCTCCAGTTTTAACAAACTAATTGTCCAAAGCTTCTCCTCTCAGGAGATTATTGTGTTCCAGTACTTTTACCAGCTTTGTTGCCCTACTCCAGATGCATTCAAGTATCTTAACTCACTTTTTAAACTGTGGTGACCAGACTGCACACAGTATACCAAATGAGGCCAAACCAAGACTAGATATATTGAGAGAACAATTTCTTTTTACCAGCCAACTATATTGTTTTCAGTACATTCCAAAATGCTGTTTGTCCTTTTTTTCTTCCAGAGCTGCTGGTTCATGTTGAGCCTGCTGCCAACAGCACTTCCAGATACCTTTTCTGAAGGACTTCTGTACAGCTTTGCATCTCCCAGTCTGTACTTACATCCAATATTACTCCATTCCAAATGCAGAATCCTGCACTTATTCACTGCTGATTGCCTTGTACTTCCAATTAAATCCCCCTACAAAGTTTCTTGTTCCTCAAGGAATCAACAGCACCTCTTAGGTTAGTATCATCAGCAAGTTCACCAGGGATGCACTCAACTGCACCCATATCATTGATTAAAACGTGGAACTAGACTGGTCCTAGAATTGAGCCCTGGAGAACATTTAGTGATCAGCTGCCAGGCAGGTGTAGTCATTCCTTACTATCTTCTGAGCTCTATCTTCAAGATATTTCATCATTCAGTGTAGCATGAAACTGTTCATCTCACAATTAGATAATGTGTCTAGACAGACACTGTGAGGAACTGTATCAGAAGTTTTAATATAACTCAGAACACCTACTGGAATCCACTGTCTTCCCTTGATTCACTAAGAGAGTGATCACATAGAAGAAGATTAAATTAATGAGATAGGAATTTCCTTCTGTGAATCCACACTGTCTGGGCCTAATGATTTTGTTATTATTTAAGTGCCTTTTAGCGGAGCCCAAAGTAATCTTCTCCATAAATTTTCCATTTATGGATGTTAAGCTAACAGGTCTGAATTTCCAAGGTTATCTTCCATGTCTTTCTTAGAAACAGAGATAACACTGGCTAGCTTCTAGTAATCAGAGACTTCTCCAGAGTCACAAGCTTTTAGGTTGATATTTTCCCTTGAAGACAAGAAGACAGAAACAAAAGAGGAGAGCCACTTACTATAGATATTAAATCATCTTTGTTTCTCTAAAATATGATGAATTTTATACACATTTCCAAATTATTATGAATTGTCCAAAACTATGATTTTAGTGAATGCACTACTAAAAATGACCTCTTGGCTACTCAGTTATTTAAAAATGTTATTTCCCATGACTAGATCTACAGTGCTTGTGCATTTAATGCTGAGAGGAGTCATGCTTCACTGGTTGGTGCAACAGCAAATATTTTAAGACAGTGTGAATTCTGACTAATGAAGTTTGAACTGTATTGAATAAAATTGTAAACATTTAATAGTTACAATACTATTTAAATTTTAACTTCTAAATATAGAATAAAATGGATCTTACTGCATTTTATTTTTTTTCAAAAATATTTAGGGATTATCATACAATCATTTGTGTTTAATGGAACATTTAAAGATCATCTAATGCAACTCTCTGACAAATAATAGGGATGTCTACAGCTAAACCAGGTTGCTCAGAGCATCTGAACAAAAGCATGTATTCTGCTCGTGATCTCCAGACTGGGAGAGTAATTTCTGGTTGTCAGAATGAAATAAAAAATAAAATATTTTAATCAGGAGGTAACACAAGTTAAGTGCATCAATTAACCAGTCAGTGAAGACTTTTTTTTTTTTTTTTTTTTTTAAGCACCATCATTTCAGTCCCAGCTAGATCAGTTCCACTTTTTTTCAGAGTATATATACATATTATACATATACATATATATATATATATATATATATAATTTAGGATTAGGTTATTCCAGGGAATATGTCTGGTGTATGGCTTGGCATATGGCTATTGTTTGTTTGTATTCCCTTATCTCTCATCTGTGAATTCTTGAAGATTTTTTGGACTGTTATCTTAGAATTTTTGAGAACCAATAACTCACAGCCCTAGGCGTGAAGGCTAGTTCATCATTTCCAGAATAACAAAAATATTTGGCATGGTTTTTATACACCATAAGCATCTTATTTTAGCTAAATTTTTTTTTTTTTTTTTTTTTTTTTTTTTTTTTTGCTTTAAAAGCATTTATGAGCAGTTCATCAACATGTAATGTATTCTGAAAAAGTTTCAAATTACCCTCCATGAATCCTAAAGAGAATTAACTTTAGTCTTCTAATATAATGTTTCTCAACCAACTGTTCATTACATTAGTTCTGCATCTCTGTCAATTTTTTGTTTGACTTTATAATTTCTGGGGGTATGAGTTACCAAGTAATTCATTTGTACTGTAACTTGAAGATTCCTCCTTGAGAAATCAGTGTTATTTTTCCTGTGAAGATTTTTTTTTTCATATCACTTAAACCTGTTGTGTGGAGATGTCTTAGCAGTTGAGTTGTTGCTTAGACTTTACTTCATTCAGTAAAATTGTATATCTAATATTTACGTTTCACATTTTAAAAGTATTAGCCAACTTACAAAATGCACACCCATCTAAGATACTATGATGCTTTCTATTTCAGATCAGAATTAAGTTCAGAGCTCAGTGAAAATGAAACCTTCAGCCTGCTTTGTTGTGAAAAGTTCAGGTTGGGTGGTCCTTTTAGATATAATAGTTTTTTCTATTCCTGCAAAATTTGTTTTGTTCTTCACATTTAAAGGATTCAGTTCTCAGAATTCTGTCTGTTTGTGGTGGTAGTGGCAGTTTTTTGATAGAAGAAAATTGCAAAGCAAATAAAATATTCTGGATAGTAAATAGATGCTGGACCTACCTATTGCTAATAGGTAATTAATATAAAGCTATCTTCTACCTTTGATCTTTCAGCTGGTGACCATGATATATGAAAGGAACAGCTGACATCAATTTATTATTAGGTGTTCATCTATTCATAGAATCATAGAATTGCTCAGGTTGGAATAGACCTTCAAGATAAGTCCAACCACAGCCTATCTATACTACCCTAATTTTAACAAACCACTGTTAAAACATGTCCTTGAGCACCACATCCAGATGGTTTTTAAACACACTCAGGGATGTTTTCTTTCTATCTTTTGTTATCCTTCAACTTTCCCAGTCACAGAACCTCCATCATAAGATGGTTTAGTCTGTCCAATTATGTACATCATTAAACCATCAAAACATCATAGCAACCATACACCACTGTTGATGCAGTTTTTTTTGTTTTTGTTTTTGTTTTTGTTTTTTCCTAATACTTCATACATATGAGCACTCATAGCTGTCAGTAGAGATCTAGAACTTTTATAGGTTTTATGAATATAAGCCACTAGATATGTTTGTGGTGCTCTGAGATATTTGCATGGAGTTGGCAGATATGTCACAGGACTAATAAGAATCTTATCAAATCTTCAGTGGCAGCTGAAGAATACATCATGTCACCTTAAATATCATTAGACATCTGTCTTAGGCAACCAAATTGCCTCCTTAGTCTATACAATCAAGCCAGCTGACAAAATTTACATCATCTGAAAGAAAACATCTGGTGAACAACTGAGCCCTTTTCTATGCTGTTATGACAGTACTGAGTGTAAATCCACTGATTATAAAGGAAGCCCTCAATTCTGATGTCACTTATCTCAACCTTACATCCCCAGAAGTTAAAAGTGCTAAAGTTTAGGTGTCAGAATCTGCAAGTAAATTCTATCACACATCACTATCTTAGATCCTAGAAACCAGATTTTTAAGCTGTCATTATCTATAGCTTTTAGAATCTGTTGTGCATTTGAAAATCTGAGAGCTTAACAGTATTTGACAGAAAATGAATTTTATCTGATATTTTAAAATACAAAATATACTAAGAATGGATATCCTGTGGAAGGAAAGATGCAAAAAGATAAGGAACTTTATATCATAACAGTATATAGCTCATTTTCCATGAGATGCAGTGCATAATAATATAACAGAACAAGATATTTACCTAAACTTTGTCTTATTATGAGTAGAAAATTTAAGAAAAAAAAATAAAATTCCCATCTTTATTCTAATACAGTAATTTTTCCTCTTTATATAAGAATTATGTGCAACATTGTACTCTGCTGGACTAAAAACTTCTTTAATATCTTCCTAATTCCTAATTTTATGCATATGAGTAAATTCAGTTACTCAGTTTTCAATTTTTCAATTATATGGAAAATCAAGCATGAGGATTTGGTTTGGGGTTTGTTTCACTTAATCTTTCCATGCTGGTACACCAGCAGGGCCTCAAAGCAGTAAACTGGCATGGCTACAATTTCTCTCATCAAATGATGACCTATAGTGGTTATCTACATTTAAACTTTTCATCCTTTATAGCCTCTGAAAAAATATAAAAGTAGATAGACAATTCACTTGATATCTTTTAAATTTCATTCTATTATGGGATGCATTTCAGCCTTGAAGTATTCATTTCTCTTTGCAAATTCTAAAGGAAACCTTCAGTGACTACTTCAGTGTCAGATACTAGTACTGCACTTGTTCTGAAACTCACCTATGGAATTCCACCAAATAATGGCTATTTAGTAACTCAAAACTGGCAGCTTCGGTTTCTGTTACAAAATAATTAGTTGTTAAATAATGAAATGTTTCACATGTAAAATAGTAACAATATAGAAGAAAACATCTGAATGATAGCTAAAGTAGTACAACTCTTTTGATGACTAAAATACAGCATCACAGAATCACGGAATTGTAGGGGTTGGAAGGGACCTCTAGAGATCATCGAGTCCAGCCCCCTGCCAAAGCAGGTTCCCTACACCACGAAGCATATCAAGCATAACTTGATATTTTTTTTCATATTTTTTTGTTTGTTATTTTCTTGTACTTCAGTGCAGTATGAGCTGTTCTCATGGATGATCTTAAAATATGGAATATATTTTACTTTCTTGCATATGCAGTTGCTGCTCATGCCATGATACAGAAGGACTGAGAAGACCCAAGAAATACAGAAAATTTGTTATTTTATAATATGTACTCATTAATCTCTGTCCACTATTCATAAAATATATTTAAGGGGAAAAAAAACAAAACAAAACAAAACACAGTTTTACTATATGCAGGACATTACAGTAGATACAGTAGAGATGCCATATTCCTCATCAAATATTTTATGTTAATTAAAACAGCCAGTTGGAATCTGAGACCCTATGGCCTGGTTTTATCAGTATGCCATATCACATCATCATGCAGCAGGTTGTCTGATGCTTAAGTACAGCTCTGGGTTCACTTCCTGGGTGCTGTGCTTCTAGCAGACTCAGCTATTCTCAGTTGAGTGAGTTCTGGCTCTTGGAGATGTGATTTCTGATTCTGAGTGATGGAGATCTCTCTTCCTTCCAGAAGTCCCATCATGAGGGAGTGCTGATAAGGACTCTGACTATCTCTCCTCTTGTTTTTTACTTTGTTTATTATTATTATTATTATTATTATTATTATTGTTGTTGTTGTTGTTGTTGTTGTTGTTGTTGTTGTTGTTGTTGTTATTGTTATTATTATTATTATTATTATTATTATGTATTATTCTTAATTATTTTGTGCAATCTCACATTTCTTTTAAGAAACTAGTTCCCCAATCTAAACAGGTTTTTTCTTTTCCTTCGCCCACTTCACTGGAGTGCGGGAGGGGTGTTGTATGATTAGCTCTTCAAACAACAGCACTCTTCCAATTAGAAAAAAATTCAAAAGGATCTGAGTACAACATATTGGAAAAATGACTGAAAGAGACCTCTGGGTCTATTCAAGGTTGAATGGAAATTTCACTTCCTAGGTTCCTGGTAGAAACAAGGACCAATCTCAAGGAAGTCTTTACCCAGACTATATAAATATCTGGGATTGCCCTAACCCAAGTGCAACAGTTTTCTCCAGAGTGCAGAATATCCTAAGGCATCTTATGATTTAGTTCTAAGGGCACCAATTTATCCACTTTACAGAGTAAAGCAGCAAAGTACATCTTAGGGCATCATTCTGATGCAAATTCTAGGGTATATTTTGCTTAGAATTGACAGATTTTTGACATAAAGGGTATTCTACGAACAACATAAAATGATTTATTATATTAATCTACTTCTGTGTTTTCTCAGCAAGTTTATGCTGGTGTATTGCTGCAAAGTGCATGATCGATTGTTAAAAAGCATGTAACGAAAAAAGAAGCTGAAAAATAAATTGTTGTCATTCTTTACATTGTTTTGTTTCCCCTGGGAAAATCTTGTTTTAGCTGCTGACATCCATGAGAGTCTCCTCAGAGATTCTACTGAGTTTAGATAAGACTACACATGATTAATGTCACTCTTCTATTAGCTATTCATCATAAGGGTATACTGGTTATATCAGATTCCAAGCCCACACGTCAAATTTTTCTCCAGACTTTACTACTGTCACTCAGAAGATGAAGAACTAGTTATTTCCTAATGTGATTGCAGATCAGATCATTTGCTTGCAAGAAATTAGAATATGCATCTCAAGGAGAGTAAACAGAACAGGAACAGAATATGGGAATATTTGCACTGAATCAGATCTGAGCTCTGTTTTGATGTGTTCCATCACAAAAATAGACAACTATTAGATACTTCAAGAGAAAGTGTAAAAACAAAGCTGTGCTAATGTGAAAGTAAAAACTGATCACAGTTTTTACACTGACAATTTTATGAGTCACAGCTGTATCTCTAACATTCTAGGGTACTGGAGGAAAGCATGCAGATCTATGATATGTGCAGAACACATGGAGAAACATTTGAAGCAGAATGCACTAAAGCATTTACAGAGGCATGACATCACCATGAAGGAAATGAATATCATTTACTCTGTGAAGAAGTGCTTTAACACACAGGCAGGCTTATTCATAATGAAATAAACATATGATGCCTTTAGTATGAGGCAAAGCTATTGCAGTGTTGCAGATTCCATGAAATCTGTCACATAAACATCAGTGTATTAACAGATAATTCCATTTGTATAAAAAAATATAATCTATTAGGTAAGAACAAGTAATAGATATGCAATGTAAAATTTTTTCCAGATTTTTTAAAACTTTGCAGGTATAATATGGAGCACAGAGAATACTCTTGGTTCCAGAGTAACCTCTAGAAATACAAACATTTAGAGGAAACAGTGAAAATTAGTGGATATGTGATGGTTTATGTTATGGTATATACTCAGTAAATATGGACTTCTGTTGAGCATATTTACAGAGGCAGGCAAGATTGAAAGAATTTAAAATTATTATGTCATAGACAAACAATGCAGTTGTGTTGCCTTGGATCACGGCATTGTAAGAAAGAACTGTGTGAGACAGGATCTCCCCAGTTTAGCCCAGAAACTGACTCAAATCCCAAGCATGATGCCAGATCTGCAAGGAAATCACCAGGCTGCATTCTGCTGCATGCTGTGTGACTGCACCCTGATCAATGGGGATGTGGCCTCTGACATCCTTGATCTTACCTGAAGTTTGTGGAACAGAGCTGTGAGGAGCAGCCTTACCTGCTCCCTGACATGGTATCACCAAAATAAGATTTTTTATTTGACATGTTCAGAAAGTGAAACTCTGAGGACAAGTTGACTTTTTCAAGGTGAAAGACAGAAACAAACCCAATACAAAACTTTAATGTTTATGGTTTCTAAAAGAATAAATTGAAGTTTTAAAATGAACATTTATTTCTAATGTTGTTTGCTGAAGATTTCAGGTAAGTTTTGCCATAAGAAGAACAACGGTGGGTAAGACATCTCAGCAATATGATTCAGATGGAACAACTGGACACATGAATTGGAAACAAAACCTTTTACTGAATGTTTTGGGTTTTTTTTCTTTTTTTTTCTTTTTTCTTGGCTATATGACAAGCAGAAAAGCAATACAAAATAAGAGAAGGAAGCTTTTGATGGCATTAAACTCTCTTTCTTTTTTTCTAAATTGGAACCTACCTAGGAGAAAGGTAATTGTGCAATTAATTTTCATTTGCATTATAAAGCTCTTTTGTGGTTATAGACTTCAAATAAAAGGTCATAAAAATATTTATACTCTCAGCATTTTCATGCAATGGCTATAGTCCCAGGCAATATTGTAGCTCGTAACATTTACTGGAAACTGGACTGTTCAACCTCAGCATATAATAATTATTTGAGATTGACTTATGGCATTTGGATTCAGATTTTTAACAAACAGTGTTCAAACACTTTTATTAATCTCAATTTAAAGGTGTGTAATGCTTTTTAGTTCTGAACATAAGGGGATTTCTGATATGAATTATTTGTTTCCCCTTATGATTTGAGACTATGGATTTTCTTGTTCAAGCATACCTCCCCTTCTACTTGCAAATACAGTGTAAGCACTGTGCTGTGTTTCTAGTCTTCACCTTTTTCAAGCATATGCTTTTCTCTGTGTGTTTTCAAAAAGCTCTTTCCAGCATGTGCTGAGATGAACATAGATATCAATCACTGAGTGTGAAGCAGTGCCCAGACCATTGTCAAATTTCTGCTTGCTTTCCTCTTAACATCTGTGATGGAGAAGCATAAGGAAAGAAAATGTTGAAGGCTCAAAACTATGTGTTTACTGTTTCAGAGAGACGTTCTTTGTCACTAATGCACAAGTGGTGTGGTGTATGTATTTAAATGTACAGTTTTGCCTTATTTAATTATTTCTTTCTTTTACTATAGACTCAATGTTGGTGAACCTGATGGCAAAAGGTCAGCGCACTAGGACAAACAGCCACACACCAATAAGGTTAAATATAGATGCATCCATTTATTGCCCGAAAAGCTGTACTTTTATAGCAGAAAGACGAGGGCATCCAAAAATCACACACATTAATTGGAGGAAAGCTACTGCAATAACAATCCTAAAACCCCCTTTCAAAGCCGCAAGCCATTCATTCTTATCCTAAAGGTGTCCTTGGTTCTCATGCTGTTTATCCTGCTCCGTAGCTGCTGCTCTGTGAAGTCCTTACCTTGAACCATAGCTGCTGCTCTGTAAAATTCTTCTTCTATTACCACAACTCAAGATTTGGAGAAAGATGCTTGTATGCCTACCCTTGTCATCTACCTGGGAGAGAAATTTCTGAAATTCTTGAATGCAGATCTTGAGCCTCATCTATTTCTGATATATGTTTTCTCATGTTCTTTCCTGATACATGCTATGAAGTACACCTTTGCATTGAGGAGAAATTAAGAGAAAGAAGATAAATAACATATAGACTAAAAACCTAGTTTGATGAAAGAATAAAGGAGGACAACAATGTCTATATTTATGATAAAAGTATGGCACAATTAGAAGAATAAATCTTGAAGAAAGAAGATTCCAGTTTCCCTTTTTCTCTCATCACTGAGTCACAATAGAACTTCTACAACCATGCCTCTGCCAAAAGACTCCATTTTAATTGTATTGGTGCATCAGACAGAAATACGTGTGCTGAATACTAAAAGTATATAAAAGTCAAATCTTCAATTAGATTATAATTTTTCTGATATTTAAAGACAGACATGAAAAAATTACTGAATTCTTGATGGGGGACTGAATGTGGAATGGATAGGGCTCCTTGACTGGGTCCTGAAGGTGGTAGGATGGGTCCTGACTGGGGAGGCTCTGTCCTATACTCTCCTAGCCAGGGACTGATGGATCTGGACTGTGCTCAGATGGGATCCTGGGCAACGGACAGGAACTAGAAAGGTCCTAAGCAGGAGGCTGTAAGTAGTCCTGTTAAAAATGTATTGAATTGTAAAATAAGGATAGAGTTAACCCCACTTGCAATTTGTAGCACTCTAGGTTTTGTTGAAGGAGCATATTCAATTATTTTTAATTTATTTCTGTATTTAATTGAATCATTGGAGTGTTTTGTTCTTATATCTTAATGATCATGAGGTTATTTTTCTGCTTTTTGGTTTTTGTTTTTTTTTTTCAGATGAGTTGTACTAATGTGAAATTAAAAACTAGCCTCTTAAATGTCACAATACAAGTGAAGTATACATCATATTTCTAGGAAGCAGCAGCTGATTAGATCATCCAGATTATTTTCTGAAAGTCTGACAGTATTTGTGTTTGTATTTTAAGACCTTCTAGCTGGTAAAGAGAAGCTATGTTGTAACTGAAATGAATACTGAGTTATCTAGGGAGGAATTTAAGGTTTGGAGTTGATTCTAGGATCTGTTTATAACTGGGAGGTGGGAGGAAGGGGATGCGATGGGACAGAAAAATTAAAAATTTGAACTTTCTCTTTGTATGTTACCAGAGCCAACTTTTCTGTCATGTCCTTGAGAGGGATGCTTGCCATTTCACTATGCTTTTTGATTTAAAAATAAAAAACACAACAACACTAGGTAGTGATTACTTCTGACCACAACTGGTAGGAAAAAGAAAACTAATGGCTGCGGGAATGATTTAGAAAATCTAAAAGAATATTAGACAAAACATTGGAAGGAAATTGCAAGTGGTAGAAGTGCCGCTCTGCTACACAGGAGGCTCGAATCCTGGGGGTTGGACTCGATGATCTCTAAGGCCCCTTCCAACCCGCACAAGACTGTGATACTGTGATACTGTGAAATCTGAATTTAAAAAAGAAGTTATTCACTGTGATTTAATACATTTATTAAAGCATTGCTTTAAAATTTCTCTGATAAAATTTTCTGATAAAATTTCTCTGCTTGAACTAGTAAAAAGAAGTTTGATTAACTTACCAAGCATGATACTTTCTGAAATCAAATTTGGCACTATTTTTCTTCTGTCAGATGGCTAGACCTAATAGGGAATTTCACAAACTACAGAACATGTTCCAGTAGTGGAAACAATTATTTCACAGTAAAGTGTAATTTCCCTTCTGCCTCAGCATGAGCGCCAGCTATTGCTGTCTCTGCCAACACTGCTAGGAGTACTAAGGGCAGAGGTGTCAGAACCCAGAGAAGATATACATGAGAACTGCTACTTAAAGGATAAAGTTTAGGATTATTTAGGAAACATCAATACACATATCCATGCATATCTGCTTTAAATGAATTGGGCTGGAGACAAAGAAGACCTGAAATGTCACTCCACAATACAATTAAGGAATGTATGCACTGGATGTATGTTTCAAGTTACTGGAAGATACTGAGATACTATTTAAAAGCAAATACTCCCAGTTCCTTTTTATTTATTTTTAAATTTTATTAACATTCCTACTTGAGTCTCCTGAAGGACTAATTAAAGACAGAAAATAAAAAGAATTTACAGCAAAGAAGAATTGTTTTCTAGAGTTAAAAGAGGCCTCTTGGAAAAAAGAAAAACAAATTTGAAAAATAAAATAACTGTCTCAAAAATGCACAAAACAGTTAGTAAAAATTAAATATGGCCAAACAGATAGAGGGCAAAAAGGTAGTTAACTCTTCCACTTGCCAGGTGTTCAGTACTAAGCCTAGAGGGATGCAGCAGAATGAAAGAACTGAGCTATCCTACTGTTTGACAGAACTGCAAAGGGGATTCAGAGAGTGCTGCACAGTGCCATATCTTCTATTAACCTGTAAATGGCACATCATGCTAAGCAGTTGGCTAGTGGCTGCATGCTGTATGGAGAATGTACAAGCTCACCATGCGTCAGTAGGGAAACAGCAGATGGTGGTGAATGGAGAAAGGTAAAAAGCCCTGTCAGCCTTTTCATCAACCACCATGTACAGGTATGACTCAGACAAGGTGCTCAGTTCAGCTGTCCTATTACTTAGGAGATCCAGGTTTGATAAACGTGCCTGTTAGTAAAGCTGGAAATAGCATTCAGCTTATTAAATTCAATCAGAACTGTGTAGCCTGTCTGATGAAAAGAGATATACACTTCAGTCCACTGAATAGGACCAGCAGCGTGCCCAGGTGGCCAAGAAGGATAGTGGCATCCTGGCTTGTATCAGGGATGGTGTGGTAAGCAGGACTAGGCAAGTCATCCCACCCCTGAACTCAGCATTGGCAAGGCCTCACCTAGATTACTGTGTTCAGTTTTGGGCACCTCAGCACAGGAAAGACATGGAGGTACTGGAGCAGGTCCAGAGAAGGGCAACGAGGCTTGTGAAGGGCTTGGAAAATCAGCCCTGTAAGGACAGGCTGAGGGAGCTGGGGCTGTTTAGTTTGGGGAAAAGGAGGCTGAGGGGAGACCTTATTGGTATCTTCCAGAAACTGAAAGGTGCTTACAGAGAGTGGGGCATGTCTCTTCTCAGTGGTGACAGGTGACAGAACGAGGGGAAATGGCCTCAAGTTGCACCAAGGTAAGAGCCGTTTGGTTGTGGTGCTCAGAGATAAGATTTAGCAGAAGGGTTGTTAGAGCTAGGGTTAGGCTGTGGCTGGACTTGATCTTTAAGGTCTTTTCCAACCAGAGTAATTCTATGACGCTATGATTCTATGATTCTCTATTATTTGTTTCTATAGAAACATGCTATTAAATAGCTTTTAAAATTATTTTACATTTGTGGAGTGGGACAGAGCACCTTCAGTTGTAAGGTTCTGAAATTTTTTTTTGAGATGATCAATAAAGAAGAGAGAAAATAGTAACAAGACAAGGGAAAAGGCCAGACTCTTTTCAGCCATGTTTGTGTTCAATGAAGAGACTACTGAAGAAGATACAACTGAATCATCTTTAACATTCAGTATAAGAATAAGATTGGCATATTGAATGATTCCTCTGATGTTGTAACAAACTAGTGAAAAACCTAAATTGAAAATATTATTATTCTATATTTCATTATTATACAGTTATTCTCAGTCTCGTGAGACTTGCACTCTAGATAGATCACCATATTCACTATACTAAACTTACATGTTGACAATACAACTTAATCACTTGATTTACATTCAAATGAAACGTTCCTGAATGGACAAATAGCAGTTAAATAGCTAATTTTCACAACTGTGTCTTGTTGTGTTGTTGGGTTTGGGTTTTTGTGTTGGTTTTGTTTGTTTGTTGGTTTGTTTTTCATTTGCTTGCTTTGATTTTGTTGTTGTTGTGTGAATATATCCTGTTAGAATAAAGTTTTCAAACAAAGAATCTGGGAATTACAAAAGGGTGACTGCATTTAGTGCCTAGAAAGGAACCTAGCAAATTTCTTATTGCTTGCAGAAATTACTTTGTAGCAAAGTGATTGCTCTTTGCTTACCTGAATAGTACACTTATTTCAAAACTTACCACACATTTTTTAAAATAGATGCTTTAGAGACACTGAATGAAAAAATACAATCAACCCTTCATGTTTTTATTTTTTTTTCTTTAAATAACATTTTTATTTTTTTTAAACTAACATTACAGTATGGATATGATCTAAAAATATTAATTACTACACAGGCATACATCTTTGGTTCTGGGATTTATATTTCTACTTCTTTTACTCTTCCTTGTCAAATAGTACTCTGGGAGTATAGAAACCTGATGATGGCACAGATGATATCAGAGAATATAAAAAGTCTTCCTTAGCCTTTGACTCCATTTAGTTGAGAGATTACAAGGAGTTCTGCCTTTCAATGGACTAGCTAGCCAATTGAAGAGAGTTACCAAGCTCCATGTTCATATTTATGCATGTGGGTGCATGCAAATAAAAGAACATTTATGCACATTTTATTACTTAATCATGAACAACTAATGGGATTCTTTCACAGTTTCTTAATACTAACAGAAGTTCAAAGCAAAAAATTCTAATAAAGAAATGACTAGTGGCGAAGTCTTCTGGAAAAGCCAAATATTTTTTTTCTAGTATTTCGGTAGCTTTAATGAACTGGAAGTAACTGAGTCTTATTTTAATCATTTCTGACCTGCAGCTGCCAATATTAACCAGAATTAAATAAGCATAATGAAAGTTTTGAGAGATTGAAGCTATCTGAAATGGAAAGAAAAATTTACTTAAGATTTTGGCTCAATTAAGCTTCAAATACTTTTGTCACTGCACACAGATATTAAATGATATATGAATGGGGTTTCATTTTTCTGTTAGAGGAGGGAGGAGAATCCTGTTGTGGCAGTCATAAGCTCCACAATACATTGTATTGTCTGAGGTGACTAATTTCAGCTGCATACACTTTCCTGCATATCTGTCTATGCATAGCTTAAATGACCAAAATTCAGAGTAAAAATTTCCTCATGACTCAAAGCTTCTTTAAAGTCAAGTGATATTAAAAATAATTTTTCAAGGAGATTCTCCTACATTTTTTAAAATAATATTTAACATATCACCAGATTTTCAGGGTAAATTATGGAAAGGTTTTACTGGCCACAATGACAGCAGACTTGAGTCTTCTGAAGGAACTGGCAGATGGGATCGTGTGGAGGAGGGACAAAGGTGCTCAGAACAGACAGGTCTTTAAGAGCAATCTCCTCCAATCACAGGTACAGTCCAGGCTGATATTCAGGAAAACAAGCATTATCATGAGGCAAGAATAGCTAAAATAGAGCTTGTGACCAAAGCTTGGTGCCAAGAGACAGCATAAAGAATGTGGAAAAAGTCTGGACTGCAAAGGAGCAATATAGAAACATTGCCCAGGTATTCACTGACAATGTTTGCAAAGGTAAAATTTAGATCTGACATTTCCAATAGCATTAAGGATAAAAAGGGTTTCTACTACTATATTAAAGACAAACTTTTATACAACCTGTTGTGAAGGAACTACCACCCTCCCAAGAGATTTCACTGAATGTGTACAAATATTTCCTTTAAGTTCCCAGGATGTGTGATTGTGAAAGGATTTTCTTATTACGTATGATACTGAGTTTAGTTCCCCTACTGCTTCTATGGATATTTTTAGTCTTGCCATTACTTGTCTCAATTAGCTCTACCAAAGTATGATCAATACGCTGCATCACTTTGCTTTGATTTCTCTGCCATATACAGATTTATCCTTATTAAAAATGTAGCTAAAGTCATCAGTAATACTACTTGTGGTCACACATCTTTAAACTTGTCTTCTTGAAAGGATAAAGTCCTAATATGGCATTCTTAGATCACATTATATTTTCAAAAATATTTTTCCCATATTCTCAGTCACCTTGTAGTTCCTTAACACTACTCCCAAACATTAAAATCTTTCTATATGTATAATGTAAACATTATTCTAGAAGTACAGATATTTTTTTGAGATTGAGTAGGATTGAATCCTACTAGATGAATGGAAATTTGAAACAGAGTCTTATAACAGATTCCCACTTTCACCTCTTAACTATCTCTGAGATCATGATTTAAATGTTTGGACACGGCATCCAAAAATGCACAATAAAACTGTCAAGGAAACATAATTCCTTTTGTGAAGCATGTCATTTTGAACTACATATGGCCCTGAAGATACTTGCCAGAATTTCTCAGTTTTATCCCACCATCAATGCTTAGTTAATGAAATGAAAAAGACAGATTAATTCAAGGCCGACTTTTACTGATTATTCATTAACAATTTAGCAAATACAACAAGGGGTCTCTGACATGGAATTATGGGAGTTAAGTTGCATTTCAAACACGATTACATATGACTGTGTCATCAGAAGTTCTGTAGTATTATCAAGACTGTTAACTCCTCCAGCTAAAGGAATTTTCCTATAATTATTGTGAAAAATCAGGTAGATATTGATGAATTTAAAAATGACTACTCCACTGCTGGTACAATACCGCCAGACATATTTCTTATTTCCTCAATAAGAAGCTGGTGAACTAAGCATTTGACTTACTTCATTTTAAAGATCTTTATAGTGTTCTGTGTTTTGTATTTCTCTCTCTCTCTCTCTCTCTCTCTTTTTTTTTTCCTTTTTCTTTCTTTCTTTTTTTTTTCTTTCTTTTTTTGTTTTCTTTTTTTTTTTTTTTTTTTTTTTTTTTTTTCCTGAGAACTTATTACCATGCTCCCCAGTTCATTTGGTCATTATATGTGAATTTTATATTTCTTAACAGTTTTTACTTAATCTTATCTAGTTTATTTTGTGGCTAATTCTTGTTGAATTTGAGTTTATAATTTATTCTACTTCACTTTATTTCTAATGGTTACATTTTATATTGTCTTAATAATATTGTTTATTCTGAATCCAACTTGAGCCTTTATTCAAATTCAACCCACGTTCACTTAACGTGAAGTGAGCATTTATTCTTATAATCTCTTTTTAAAAATACTTTTGTGCTTTCACAACATTGCACACGGCATTTTTGTATATTTTGAAGAGCATAAATTTTGTTTTTGTATTTACTTCCACATTATTTTCTTTTTACATCTTGCCACTGGGTGAGTAAAAATAAATTTTCCCCAGAAACACTCACTAATCACATAGTATTCTCTTCTGTCACAGTGCAGTTCAAACTGAGACAAATAACAGGACCACATATTTTCTTATTCCTCTGTGCTATTAGCAGTTGCTCTTTGAAGCATATTTCCCTGTTTGTAAAATTTATGACACTTATAAAGCACTACACTACACATGACTGTACTGTGAGCTATGTATCCCACTGAAATTGAAAGATAAAAGCCACGAGTATACATACAAACAAGGATGTATTTGAATAATTCTAAATGTGACTCATAGAGTGAGTTTTTGAGTTAGCAACGTGGTTATTCTTTAAAATGCTACTTAATATAGCCCCAGGCATGTGCAGCTGAATATTGCTTACCTGTGGAAGTTAAAACTGATTCGTCTTTGTTGTTGTTGTTGCTGTTGTTTGTTTTTTGTTTGTTTTCCATATATTCAAGCTGCTGCAAGGAAAAAAAAATCAAGCAAGCAATCAAAATCAGTATAAACATAAATGGAGAGGTTTCTTAAGAGACTGGGGAGATGCTGATGGGTTAGCAATTGCATCCTAAGTGTCACATTAAGCCAATAGACAATTGTGTCAAAATGATTTAGAATTTCTCAAGGAGACTGGCTTTCAGGTAATTTCCCTCTTTGTTATATTACATGAAGCAGGAGAAAAATATCCATGCATACCAGTATCAACTGCAGTATTTTCTTTTCAGCAAGTTCAAAAATATCCTGTCTTTATTTGCTTGAACTTAGTGTCCTATTTCAAGTACAAACAACCCTTTTGCTAGGTGGGAAGTGACAGCTTTCCCCTTTGTGACTTCTTGTTTCCAGTGAGAAAAAGAGGATAATGGAATTCCACAGGCTTAGCAAACATGTCATTTATAAAACTGAATTCTGCACTCCAGAAACAAAATTAATTGCAGAGTTAAGCCCTGAAAGACAAGTGGGTTCAACAAGTCTCAAGTGCATGAGTTGCAGTCATCATCAATGTAAGCTATGAACATAAATTCAGAGTTAATAATTTGCCTTTTTCTTCCTAGCTACTATGCTTCTTACATGGCAATTACAAAGTGGAAATGAACAGGGAAGTTGCTGAAGCACACAGTATGAGCAGTCGCCATGTTTATGTGTGAAAGGAATCTAGCTTTAGCAGGACAGATTTCTGGAAAGAATTATATCTTAATTGCTTTATTTGTAGTTGAATTTCAAGATCTTTGGCATCAACTGTGGACTAATTTTGTCCATTATGGAAAACTGATCATACTCTTGATTATTCTTAAAAGACTGTTATGGTCCCAGAACTTACAGAAACATATAAATGTAAGTAGACTCCCTGTCATGGCTTACCTAGATCTACCTGTGCCTGTGACAGGGAGAAGCCATTCCGTAGGGCCCCCTGCCCAATAGGGAAGGGAAAAGGGGAATGGGAAAAGAGAACAGCGGTGGCAATCTAAGGAGGAAAACTTATTTTACTAAATATGATATTGGAATACAAGATAACACAATATAACACAATATGATTGAGGCTAATAAATCAAACAAAATAGAGAGAGAGAGTCCCCGAAAACCGAGAGGCCTACTGTGAATTCTAGGCAATACGGCTGGAATGCTTCCCACTCTCCAAGAGTCTGAGAGAGAGATTCTCCAGACTGGGAGCGAGATTGTATGTATATCCTCCTTCTGTGACTTATCTCTGACTGTGAAGTCCTCTGGGATGTGTAGTTTTCTTCTGAGAGCTGAGTATTTGGGATGTTGTTATTCCACGGAACTGGAGTATGAACTTTTTAATGATCTATACTGCACATGATTTTATGATGTGGAATATTGACAGCAACATTACAAAACCATGACACTCCCACATGATCGAGTTTTTAATGAAGCCAATTTTCAAGGGTATTCATAATGAACTATTATTCTTGTCCAGTAATGCCATGTTATACCATACAATCCTAGAACATCTACTTATTTTCTAATTGAATTCAGAAATTCAGTTCTTTGCAGAAATAAAGATGGGATTATAAGAAAGGCAGTGTGTTAAAACAATTTAGATTACTAAAAGTATTTCTTTTAAAGGGTTGCTTGGTCATTGCTGAGCAGATTACATGTGGCTAAGATTACATTATTGGCTAAGAGGAAACACGAGAAAAATAAACTCCAACTAGGTAATTTCATAATGATGATGCTTGCTCTGATGTCACGTTATTGCTACCATCCCAGTTTAACCAGGAAACATATAACTGACATCAAACCAAAGAAAGGAAAGATTATCTGTGAACTGCAAAATAAATAGTGTGTTAGTATCCAACCAATACATTACTTAAAAGTTAAAGGTATGTTCCTGTAGTAGTGCTTCTATTGTCAGCTTTTCCTAATGTGGGGTTTGATTCCTTGTAGCTACAGGTTCATCTTTCCTGCTGAGGTCACTATCAGGTGGAACACTGAGGAAGTGAACATATGAGGAAATAAAAGATTCCTACATATATTTTTCTTATTAAAACTTTATAGATGTCCAGATTTTCAGACATTTCAAATCAAAACTTATACTATCTTTAAAATTATAAATACTTTTCCAAATGAAAATATTTTCATATTAGTGGAAATTATAAAATATTCCAGAAATGTAGTTTTTATTGACATGCAATTCTTTGCAAAATTAAGAACAGCTTTTCAAGAATTTTCAAAAATTACAGCGTTGATATTTAAATAATACTTTAGCAGACTTTCCAGACTCTGCTTTGAAGTTACAAATGATTCTGGTAAAAGACAGAAGTTCTTGTTGGTAGTTGTAAGACTCAACATATTTATACACTGATTTATGCTTCTTCAGACAGGAGATGACTTCAGCAAATGCAGTTATTTCGACTTTTAACTATTTGCAAGCCACATACTCAGAAAAACTTCAGTGCACCAGTGAGATGATACTGTGTTTTTCAGAGGCAATTATCTTGCTCTAAATAGGTATATTGATTTCAGACACATTTCAGAGGCAGAAAGTATTTATTCTAGAGCAAGTTAGTTGCTTACATTTAATTATTCTCTTTCCCCTAAAAGCACACTATCACAATGCAAAGTTAAGTACCTAGTGCTCTTTTTGTTGTTGTTATTATATGTGCTCAATACTGTTGAGTCTTTCGTCCCATATTTGATCTATAAACAAATGAATAGAAAATGAACTTAATAAATCACAAGTGACAGGTTCAAGAGAACCCTGCTGTTCTTTTTAACTGAATAATAAATGAATATGGTTAAACATATCAAAGGAATTTGTTAATGAGTGTGTATTATTACTCTGAACTGTTTGTAACCTTTGTGGCTCCCTAGTAAATTTTAATCAAAATCCAGTGCTGGCTTTGTCACATAGGAATCAGAACAATCAATTAAACTACACTCAGTTTACCATTATCTTGCTAGTGTTTATCTGTTTTGTATACGTTTCACTGTTTGGAAGCTCAAGAAATGATAAATTGGTTCAGGAATCCCTTTGGAGAGAGAACATCTCATTCTTCTGCAAACACACCTTGGGATTCAGCTTCAGATTTAATCACCTAAGTTTGGGTCACCCTGTAGGGCCATAAGCCCAACTTCCTATTATATTAAATTGAGTTTTGGGCTACATCATTCCATAAAGGCTTGCTCCTTTACCAAGTAGTTTCAAAGAAGGTTATTTAGATTTTTTTGAAGTGTATTTCAGCACTGACCAAGTCTATGCAGATTGCAATCACATTCTTCAAATGAAAATCCATACTTACTTGTAGAATTCTTCTTGTAGCATGCACCAGAAAATGTAAAATTATATTACACTTAAGGACAGATACTAGAGTCAACTATGTACATAGATTGGGTATTCTCTACTAGATTAATCTAAACTCTCATATTATTTCTCATCTCTTATAGGTGTCATATGTATGCACCAACTTCTGCCACAGAGGAAGACAGAGTTTCTTTACAAATGAGTATGGTTAAAAAAATCTGATAATCAGTAATTCCTTGTGTCTACCATAGAATGTATCAGTGACAGATCCTGCATATATCATTAGTATCCAAGAAGAAAGTGGAAGCAAGAAATAAATTGCTATCACATGAAATGCAATTCATGAAAGTAATTTTTATCATATCTAAACTCTTTTGAATTAAGTTTTCTGCCTCATACTTCTCTATCTTCTCCCATGAATAAAATTTCACTTTGAATAATATTCAAATAAAACTTTATTTTCCAAATACTAAGTTCCAAAGAACACTTTACCAGGTTATTACAATTTTAGGAATAAACAATGTTATAAATAGAAAAAAAAAACTCTTTTTCTATATGCATTTCCTGATAGTATCAGAAAAGCTTAAGTGTAACTTGCTTGTATTTCAGAAAATAAGCAGCCTTACAGAGTGAGCAAGAAACTTTTCAAATAGAAGAAATAATGAAACAGCTTTACTTTTGAAAGATCTAGTGGTCTTTGAGGACAATTTCAATTTTCAGGTATTTCTTTTGAAGGCACAATTTAGCAAAATGAATGTTTTTAAGGGGAAAATAATACCCATATTTCAAAACAGAGTATATTTTTTAACATATATTCATTCGATGTCCTGAAAAGCATATTGTGCTTCATATGGGCAATGCTTTCCATAGTGATTTACCTGAAAATTTACTCTTCTTGCTTGTATCTTTCTATTGTAGAAACTCAACAAATACCAAGTTTATCACAAATAAATACGTAGTTAGTAGATTGTTAAGCAAATGAATAAAATTAACATAGCTGAAATGGAAAGCACAAAAATAAAACTGTGGATGAATTTATTGTGAGCTCCAAATCTGGGTTTAGTTGATTTTATTTATCTGGTTAGTTAGTTAGCTAGTCTGTTAAAATAGGAAAGCACCCACAGATAGAAATTACAGTAAAATCTTTGGTAAATGTGTTTGGAAGAAATAGAAAACAGTTTCCAGTAAAGGCAATATATTTGCTCAGGAAATATGTTAGTTTTTAAGAGGAAAGAAATGTGATGATTCTTAGCCTTTTATACAGCTTTACATCACTCTCAGGTTTCATGAAATAAATCAATGCTAAAGTCTCTAATAAACTGCACACGGATTCTAATATTGTTGGTTTATTTAAAAAAAAAAAAAGAAAAAAAAAAAAGAACGAAAACTTTCTTAGGTTTTATCAACACTGGCATTCAAAAACATGGAAATATCTTTGTGTTCTGATACTTCCTACTACCACTGGTTCATTTGCTGTGTCCTAATGTTCAACAATAACTGCTGACATTTTCCAAATTTCAGCTAAACTCAGTGGAGGGATAGAGGACTGCAGCACTTGCTGATAGAAAGGTCACAGGGAGATTTCATACCCTCCAGAGCATGACAGAATCTGTAAAGAGGATAATTTCTTCAGGAGTGGGAAATGTGCCTATCTTCTTAGATACTAGTCTACGCCAGTCAATCAGAAGACACAGCTGTACTGCAAATCAAACTTATTTTGAGATCTGAAGTTCACTTATTTTATCACATTTAAGTTTGATTCGGTGCTGTTGTTTCTAACATTTTCACTCTTTCCTTGATTTAGTGAAGCATTTTTGTCAGTTCTAGTAGTCACGCTTGAATTTTGTCTTTTGTTACCTTGTCTCTACTTGGTTTTATAACCCTAAAATTATTTTTAAAAACCCAAAACCTAATCATTATATTGCCATGAAAAGATATATGTGGAAAAATACTCAGTTTTAGGAAGAACATACTTCCATACTTGCATCCTTGAAACCAGACTTCTGGAGATTGATGATAGTCAGGAGAGACAGGTAGGATGCCTTGAAGCTTGTTTTCCCACTATGACATCTGGAGGGCTATATGGTTTCACTGTGGATAAAAGAGGACTGATTATTCCATAGATAATGATTAGATACATAGCAGGATTCAGCTAAGTACATGGTATTTCACATCCAAGAAAGAACATACATGTAAATCCCTTCAGAATTTAGCAGAGATGATATGTCAAACTGAATATCTCCTTGGGCAGCTGGAGAAAGTAGAGTCAGTCCATAGCCTCCTACAATATTATGTAGAAGTACTCTCTATTATTAAAGTTTACAAAAAATTCTAGTAATTTTAGGACCTACTTTCTCTCCCCACATTTTTTTTTTCCACCAAAACTTATTTTATTCCAGAGTTTACGTCTCCTTTTTGAGCAGCCTAGTCTAGAGGGAAACATCCCTGCCTACAGTAAAGGGGGGTAGAACTTAATGACCTTAGAGGCCCCTTCCAACCCAAGCCATTTTATTATTCCATGATTGAGCAACCTTTTCATTGGCTAGCCATTATTCATTTTTGGATATTACTTTTTTGCACTGAAAGAACAAATCATATATTGGCCTATCCCTGTATTTGATCTGCAAAACAAAACTTTTATCACATATCATAAAAAGCTCTAATGCAAATTATGTAGAACAGGTAAATGAATCTGTTTCAGATATCCAGGTTTGACAAACATGCCTGTTAGTAAGGCTGGAAATAGCATTCAACTTATTGAATTCAATCAGAACTGTGTAGCCTGTCTGATGAAAAGAGATATACACTTCAGTCCACTGAATAGGACCAGCAGTGTGCCCAGGTGGCCAAGAAGGCCAGTGGCATCCTGGCTTGTATCAGGGATGGTGTGGTGAGCAGGACTAGGTAAGTCATCCCACCCCTGAACTCAGCATTGGCAAGGCCTCACCTCGATTACTGTGTTCAGTTTTGGGTACCTCAGCACAGGAAAGATGTGGAGGTACTGGAGCAGGTCCAGAGAAGGGCAACGAGGCTTGTGAAGGGCTTGGAAAATCAGCCCTGTAAGGACAGGCTGAGGGAGCTGGGGCTGTTTAGTCTGGGGAAAAGGAAGCTGAGGAGAGATCTTATTGGTATCTTCCAGAATCTGAAAAGTGCTTACAGTGAGTGGGGCATGTCTCTTCTCAGTGGTGACAGGTGACAGAACGAGGGGAAATGGCCTCAAGTTGCACCAAGGTAAGTTTTGGTCAGACATTAAGAAACACTTCTTTACAGAAAGGGTTGTTAGAGCACTGGAATAGGCTCCCCAGGGAGGTGGTTGAGAAACCATCCCTGGATGTGTTTGAGAGCCATTTGGATGTAGTGCTCGGAGATACAATTTAGCAGACTTTTGTTAGAGTTAGGGTACTAATGTCAGACTGGGCTGGACTTGATGATCTTTGAGGTCTTATCCAGCCTGAGTAATTCTATAATTCTATGATTCTATGATATAGGTCCTTTAGAATTAATTAACAAATAAAGCTAAATGGCACTAAGATTTCTAGCAGAGCTGAACCTTATGGAAATGTACAGTTACTATGTCAGACTGAAGACTGCCTATTTCTCCAACTTAAACATTCGTACAGGAAATACTCTGTTCATAATTCAAGTGGTTTAACCTTTGATGGTTACCAGGTTCCCAACAAGCTGGACTCTACTCAGAAGAAAAGAGAGAGAAAAAAATATGAAAAAAGACCCTCAAGTATTGTGATGAAAGAAATCTGACGAATGAAAAGCAATAGCTGTATGCTGAATAAGCCTACCCCCAGCTTACTGGCCTTTGTGGAGAAGTTTGGAGACAGTCTTAACACTGTGAGCCCTGCTCAGCAATACCTAAAACATTTGTGCAATGACAACACAAGTCTAACTACGAATGCAAACACATCACTGTTTCACGACTTGGAGAAAGCTAACTCTATCCCAGACAGACCCAGTGTGGTAACAGTGATTTATAAACTATTCTCTGAAGAGAAGTGGTGACATTTAATTTGTCTTCCCATGAAAATCTTTCAAGAGTTAGTGCTCCCATATGATTTTTCATCTCTTAGTGCTGCTGGTTGCTTTCAACAGATATAATACTGCATCAACTCACACTCACTTCATGTTCAGGATGTTTCCTTCCCAATCCCCAGGGCTGGAACATGAAATTGAAAAGAAATAGTGAACTAGTTTCCTAAATGTAAGCTTGACATTTCTCAATAGCGATAAAATGCACTGAAGAAGGTGGGTAGCCACTTCGTCCTCTCCCTTGAGATCTTTGACTTAAGTAGAATATTTCCTCAAGCAAAATGTATTTTCCCTCGACTAAGCAACAGTTTTGGGAAAAATAACTTTTTAATATTGTGATGAATAGCTTTATTTTATTTTCTAAAATTAGGCATATTCTAAAGAAGTGAGTTTCCTAATTGTTGCATTTTTTTACCTCTTCTTCTTTTAAAATACAGATTTCTTTCTCTTCCTTACGTAGTAATACAGTATGTTAGACTTGGAGCACAAGGAAGGACAAATGCTGTTATGAGTATCTGTTGCTCATTTTTCCTAGAAGCTGAATGGATTTAAGCACAATCTTTAAACTGTAACTCAAAGAGTCCATGTGCAGGTGTGTATCTAGCTCACATCTATTTTTGTCCTAATTACTCTTACTGCTCTAAAATTCTTCTCTTCCAAACCTGAATTCATCCAAGTTCAGGTTCCAGGTGTTGGTGCTTTTTATGCCTTTGTCTGCAAGACACAGTAACCCCACTATCACATCTCTTTTACTTGAATGAGCACTCGTATTCTGATTAAGTCACCTTTTAACCTTCTCTGCAGATATGCTGAGTTGATTGAACTCTTTGAGGTTTAAAGAGTCTCAAATAATAAGACCAGTTTTCTGACTCCCAGAGCATTTCTATGTCCCTTTTTAGAATTGCTTTCAGCATTTCCGTATTTGTCTGGAAGTGGACACAGGAAGTAGATACATCCTTACAGAAGTATTTCTATTTCACATATAAACCATTTCCATGTTTCAACTTCACATTCTTCTTTTATGTATTCATGAAAAGTATTAGCCCTTTTGCTCCAGTATGAAACTGAAAGGTCATGTTAAGGTAGTTCTGTGATGATTACAAGTCATTTGATGAATCACTGCTTTCTGAAGCAGTCTCCCCTTATGTAGAGAGAGATCTAGCTCTTTGTTCCATTTGTTACTACCCTTATGTAAGAGGCCATGCTTTTTACAATACTGTCTCAGATTAATGGCCCTAAAGTGGCCTATTTGTGTAGGCCTATCTCAAGGAAGATGGCCATCTCCGAGGAATTCACATGACTCTGACCCGAGCCTTCCAGAAATGTCATGAAGGCTTGGAAGAAGTAGGATAAAAAGGGCACGGACAAACCACAAAATCAGGTATCTGACCTCAGATTCCTCCACCGTCATCTTACTGCTGCCAACTGTCTCTCCTGGGCTTGCTGCTTGAGACTCTGCTCCGTGAGCCCTCGCTGCTTGAGACTCTGCTTCTTGAGACCTCACTACTCTGTGAGACCTCGCTGTTGTCTCTACCGCTTGCTCTGTGCTGCACCGATCTGCTGCTTGTGACCTGCCACTCTGCTGCTGCTCTCCTCTACGCTTATTTTGCCCCGGACCAACGTAACAACATGCTATGGGACGCTGCTGCATCCAGGAGGTGACTATCCCCACTTTTATGTAATTCTTGCTCTTTTCTACCTTTTCTATCGCCCACTTTCCCGTCCCCAACACAATTTTGATATTTGCCGCTATCCCTTCCCCATCCTCTCAGTTGTCTATTATTTCTCATAAACTGGTCAGATCAACATTTGAATGTTTTTCTTCTTAATCTCATGCCGGGCATAACATATCAAAAAAACCTTTGCCTCCTTCCTAATTGGAGCGAGACACCTTATTGGACTGTATTAAAATGCATTTTTGACACTTGGTGACCATTTGTTTCAGAGTGACTCAGATAACTGGCTACTTTTCCTCTTCATTAATTATGATTTTATCCCTTAATATATCTACTAGGAGCTCTTAGTATTGGCTAATATAAACACTTAACAAAAATATTGCTATGTGTGGAACCTCAAGCAATTCAATAAGCAAGTTTTAAGTCGTTTACTATGTGCTATGTGAAGTTTTTAATCAAGACCTGGCATGATACTGTAGCAAAGATCACTTTATAAAGGTAGAGCTTTTTACCAAACAACTGCAGCCTTGATGATAAATAAATAAATAAGGAATTGTTATTAAAGTGGATCATAAAACATTTGTTTTATGTTTTCTCTCCTGTCAGGTACTGAAAGGACTGAAATCTTTGCACTGTATTTCTTAGATTTCTTAGTTGTAGCTAAAAAGAAGAATTAAAAGCACATAACAGGAAAATAAATCAGTAGTTTTATTTGAATGAGACTCACCAATACAATGTAAATTAATTTATCTATGTAATATAGCTCCAGAGTACATTATTAGTTGATCCAGTCCAGGGATATTATTAAACACCTTTGAGAAGAAAGGGCCACCAGCAGCAAATCTCTAACAGGAGAAAGCACATCAGGCTGACACTTGAATCCAATTTACCAGTTTGGAAAGTGTATGAAGTGGCTCCATATGCAGTGGTCTCAGCAAGGGTATAGACAAAGAAATCTCAAGAACTTTTAGTTTGCCAAACTATTGGTGACCGAATTTTAATGGTAGCCTACATCAAAGCAAAGCAAGATCAATCTACTCTCAATCAAGTATGCAGACACAGTAAGATATCCACGAGCTGCTTGATCATTTCTGAATGCGGCAATGCTCTATAAACACATTATAGGTATTGTTGTCTCAGCTATTCTCATAAAGTGGCTTATGTTTATAAGTGCATGCTGCCTGAGAGCTACATCATGAGTCAGTTTGAGGCCTGGGGAACAAATCTGTAAGTTCCTGTTACTTGTTCTCTGTCTATTCAGGATATTTTTAGTATTATATAGTGTATAATGAAAAGGCAGAAGGATTTAACTCACTTGAGTAATCCTATTTCCTAACTTTCATTATCATCAACTTCACAGATGCTGCATGGCTTACTTATTAAAGTGAAAATTAAGAAGAAATCTGTTGATGTCAGATTCATTCAGAGTGGCAAGTCTTACCACTTGACATATGCAGGTAATTAGAGGGGGGCTTTAACAGAGCATAAGAGCTCAAATATTACATAGGGCTTATTTCTTGTCATGATGAATTGAGTCTTGGCCAGTGCAAGGAATTTTCCCAATAATGATCTGTACTGACATTACAAAGAGATTTTTGAAGAGTTTCTCTCTTTAGAGTCCTGTCGGTGCTTTTTTTATTTTTTATTTTTATTTCATTTATTTTTATTATTTTTTCCTCTGGATGATTATCCTCTTATATACTGTTGTGTCTGAAACTCCATTTCAGTGATTTGTTCTTAACTGGGAAAAGGGACAGAGATGAGAGATTAAATGAAACCACAGTTCTTTCAGGAAAGTCATGTAGGCACAGCCAAATTACTGAACAGAGATTTTATCAAGAACATATATATTAAAATAACTTGAAAGTAGCATCACCAGTCATATATTATTTTCTTCCATTATTCTTTTCTTATTTATGAGAAAGACTGTTGTTTGCCTGATTTCCTTTAAAAAAACAACACAATAATAAATTGTACATTCCAGTTCTATGCCTACCTATTAATGCTTACAGGAAGAAAGGAGGAAGAGGAGAGAATAATTACATAGGTTGGAATGTTTTATTTCCTTGTTATGGCCTATTTTCCCTTCTGAAAGTAAAATCTCAAGTGATGGAGGTCTTCTAGTTGTCTTGCTTTGCAGAGGTCCAGTGGTCAAGAGGTACTTATGGCAAGACAGTAAGTTCAAAGGCTGCATGCTTCATTCTGATGCAGTTTGGAAGCTCATTCAGAGTGATAAATATTCCTATAATTGTAAAAGTCCTAGTAGCTATAGAGTATGAAGGTCAATTACACTCCAGTTTCCAACTGATACCTTTCCTGAGCAACTTTAGACCCATTTTATTGGTCAGAAATGTTCAAAAATTCAGGGAACAGGCATTCAGGATCTTGCATCCACATAATGGAGAACTGCATTGGCAGCAGGTCAAAATGATCAGGAAAGAAGAGATCTGGAAAAACAACCATCTTTTCCACTTCTTGAATACTCACAGGTAGGCAAAATGGGTGCAGGACTGGGTCATGAGTAGAATACTAACAGACTAGCTTTAGAAAAGGGAGGACACGGTGTTCAACTGGCTTGCCTAAATAGCTGTGTTAGTAAAATGAGAGAGATAAAGACAGAATAACTGCAAGAATAACAGTTGCAAGCATACTGGTGATGTTATCTTTTCTAGATAGAGTCCCACACACAGCTTTGGTGGAAAGGCTGCATAGACTCAAGCATTCATCAGTCTTCATATGGCATTGAACAGGGTGCAATATAACAACCTTCATGCCATGCAGTAGCCAAGATTACTTTTGACATATGTCACTCATCTGATATCTATATTCAAACAAATCACTTGACGGTGCTTTCAAAGTAAAGCCTATAGATGGCAATAGCATCATTTCTGATATGTGAGTAATCAAAAAACTCAATAATAATACTTTCATACTTATTCCCTTTCTCTGGAATAGCAGAGTCACCACTGCTTGTCACCAACAGGAGTTAGAATCTACTAAAATACAAAAATTAAATTATAATCTTCTTCCTCTAGACATACATACATTTTACTGTGTAAGACAAGAAAAAGGTAAGGTGGGAAAATAGTTTTCCTACAGGGAACATTGAGAATAAAAGGGATGGACAGGATATTGTAGTATAACTTTCCAAAATATTTAATGGTTGTCCCATGTGGTACTATATGAGCACTATAAAGGGTGTAACAGTAGACAGAAAGAAAACATTGATTATGAAAAAATAGTTATGAATAATTTGGACAGACAGCTGTTTTGGTTTAAAATACATGCCAGATTTTGAGTCATTCCATCTGTTTATTTGAACATTCTTATTTTGTCCAGGCATATGTTTGCAGTGTGTCATGGTTTTATAATTTTGTAATTTTGTAATCAGTATTTTGTAATTTTGTAATCAGCGGCCCCCTGTCACGGACACAGGTAGATTTTCGGTTAACCCGTGACACAGTGTGGCATACAACTAAAAACATCAGAGTACTGTGCATATTACTGGACTGCAATTCAGCCTACTCACTATTGACCTACAGCATGCAGTATCTGATAGACTGTTTAATTTGTCTTGAAAGTGCTTCTTTAAAAGATTTTTCTGGATTTGTTAGTCTCCCTGTGGACAAAAATATTAAGGGTTTTGAATGGGTAGAACCTAGGGTAAGGGAAGCTGGAAAGTTTGGAGAATATTTTGGAAATAACCATTCTTCACAAATAATCATTCCAAAGTACTATCTTTATCCAAGCCCATCTTATTGTTACATTTTAGGAGTCATGTTTTTCAGTATTAATCTTCTCTTCTGGCTAATTAAGACTTATATCCACAACCTCTCTTGGCAGCCTTTTCTTGTGCCTCATCACTCTTTTGGTAAGAATTTCTTTCCAACATCCAACCTAAATTTACCCTCTTTTAGTTTAAAGCCATTCTTTCTTGTCCTACAACTATGAGATCATACAAAAAGTTAGCCCCTCTCCTACTTATAATGGAAGTCCACAATGAAATCTCCCAGAAGCATTCTCTTCTCCAGGCTGAACAAGCCCAGCTCCTGCAGCCTTTCTTCAGGAGGGAGAAGCTTCAACACTTCAATTACCTTTATTTTTCTCCTCTGGACCCACTCTAACAGCTCCATATCTCTCCTGTGCTGAGGGCCGCAGGTCTGGACACAGAACTCCAGATGGGCCCTTACAAAAGCAGAGTAAATGGGGAACGATCACCTCCCTTATCCTGCTGGCTACCCCTCTTTTGATGCAGCCCAGGATACAGTTGGCCTTCCAGGCTGAAAGCACACACTGCTGGCGGATGTCCAGCTGTTCATCCATCAGGACTGCCATGTCCTTCTTGGCAGGACTGCTCTCAAAGAGCATAAAATCATCACAGACTTTATCCCTTCTCAGCTTCTAGGCAGAAGTAACTCATAAGTAGAATTTACAATTTTACTGTAGAAAAGTAGTTTTAATTACTTGATTATTTAATTATATCAATTAATTAATTAATTAATTAATCACATTACTTAATCATGGTTCACAATTTCAGAGAATCACAGGGACTGGAAAGGACCCCAAGAGATCATCAAATCCATCCCGCATGCTAAAGCAGGTTCCCTACAATAGGTCACAGTGATAGGCGTCCAGACGAGTCTTCAATGTCTCCATAAAAAAAAACTCCACAACATCTTCAGGCAACTGGTTCCAGTGCTCTGTCACCCTTATCATAAAGATGTTCTTGCTCGTGTTAGTGCAGAATATCCTGTGTTCAAGTTTTAGGCCATTGCACCTAGTCCAATTGCTGTGCATCACCAAGAAAAGCCTGGCCTCATACTCTATCATCTTCCTTGCCTTCCTCTGGAGTCCTGGGAGATCCCTGTCTTTTTTAATCTGGAGAGTCCCACACCTGGACACAGTAGTCTAAATGTGGCCTCACTAAAGCAGAGTAGAAGGGGAAGATCACCTCCTTCAACCTGCTGGCCACAGTCTTTTTAATGCGCCCCAGGATACTATTGGCCTTCTTGGCCTCAAAAACATACTTCTGGTTCTCCGCCAACCTACTGCCCACCAGGACCCCCCAGGTCCTTCTCTGCAGAGCTCCTATCCAGCAAGTACTCTCCTAACCTGTACCAACACGTGTACTGTTTGATTAATGGGGATTCTGTAGAACCACCTTTCCAAGCCACAAACATAAACCAGGATGCAGTGATGCATGCATTTCAGACTGTCAAATTCACCTCTGTTTCTTTTAATCCACACTTGCCTGATAACTCAATCTCATTTTCCAAAGCAAAGAAGGAACTGACAAAGCCACTTCTACATCTTGTTCCTGATAAGGAGTACCTCTTGCAGCAGGTTGGTTGTTGGCCACTTTGTTTTTCTTAGGATATTTTCTCGTACAGCTTTGTTCAGGTCAACTAGTGCATTCCCCAGTAGTCCCTCAGCACTTTTAGGAATCCCCACTTACTAGGCTATTTTGCACATAACATTTTGTGCAGAAGGTAATGATATTTTAGTGTCATAGACATGGGCCATCTGATGTTCAGTGATTCTAGAGTCAAAGAACTGACAAGTTTTATTCACTAGCACAGACATACCCTTCAGGTTTCTTTATGATCATTAACATAAAATAAATCAAGATGCAACATGCCCTTTCAGTTTGCTAAAGCATTTTCTGCTTATGTATGTTTTGATGCTGCTTCACAATGTCTTTATGTGGCTTCAGTGAAGTCAGATGGGACCCACACACAATCAAAGATCTGCATATACTGAGAATACCTTTAGGCAAGGAGAAGCAATAGAGAAAATAATTATTGCATAGCCCGTTTACTGGTCATCTTGGATGTACAAAACTGATGAATAATTTTTGCAAGTGGACTCCCAGAATATCAGACATTCACTAGTATTTTAGCTCCCAATGGCTAGTCTAACCAATTTCTGTTAATTTCTGTATCAGATTAGTTCTTTATGGAGGGTTTCCTGGAGCACATCCACTCACTTACACACCCCTGCAGAATGAAAATGGCATCCAGATGCAAGGTGAAGCTCCTGAGGCCCTTGCCACCTGCCATGCTATCTTCAGTTGATCCTCTCTGTTCAACTGCAATCATTATTAGCCAGCCAGAGGCATTTTAGACAGTGACTTTTCACTACAAAGATGTTTATATTTACCTTACCTTGCAAAGTAATTCTAGACATAGCAAATGAACAAAACATTTATGTGAAATACTATGCTACTGGCCAAGGAATTCAGATGTGAAACACAGTTCTGAGCAAAGTGATGCCCACAGGATTCAAAAGTCCCACAGAATCTTAGTAATTGCAGAAATGCTTTTTTTTTTTTTTTTTTTTTTTTTTTCAGTAGACAAAGGAAATGAGCGTCACATAAAGAAACACAGTCTCTGCACATGGTAGTGACATTCATTCTGTCTAACTTAAGATGTCTGAAAGTTAGGTTCTTAGAGAACTTACAAGGACCTGTGCATACTTTTCTTACATAGAAGTATGTGTTCTTATTTAAAGAAGAGTACATTCTGTAGCGGCCCGTTCTGTGGAGATATTTAAAAGGCAAAAATGATATTTAACTTTGTTATACTTTGCCTTCATACTCATTCAGGGTGCATACTGGCCAGGTGAGAAAAAACAATGAATATTTAGATGGCTTAAGTTAAGCAAATAAAGTCATATCCCAGAATGCTATCAAATTCCTCAATACACATTATTTCCTTTCAGTAATTTATTAAAAGAAAGAGAATTTTTCCCTAAATTTTTAATTTTCTAATTTCAATACACCTCTCAACACTCCCACATATGTTTTAAATGAGATGTTTGTCTTTTACTGGACCCCAGTCCTATATTTTCATCTCCATTGGCTTGCACTGGAAATTATAAAACTGTTTATTAAAAAAAATGCTTTTAGTAGCAAACTTCTATAAGTAAGAATGTGAAATTTTAAATTATTTATAAAATGGACCTGATCATTATATTAAAGGCACTGCATGGTATGGTAACATCTGATGGGGAATAACTGGGCTTGACAGTCCAGGAAGATCACTGCAGTTTTGTTTTTATGTGTGCATACTATTAAGAAAGGCATTTATATTACCTGCTTCAAAGTGTTGTGTCTTATTATTATAGGAAGTAACAGAAAAAAATGTCTCTCTGAATATCCTAATTTATGACTTCAGAATACTTCTTTGCAGCAGGATTCTCCCCTTTTAAAGGAATTTACATTTATACAACAACACAAGAGCCTACAATTAGATGATGCAGAATCTTCTCTACAAAAATAGTAATTCATTATTTCACAGGTACTGATAAAAAATATATATATATATATCCTGACAGAAAGATCATAGCTCCAGTGAGATGAGATATAGCAAAAAGATTCGTAAAATGTTTTACTGTCCTGTGAGAATAAGGTTTGTGATACCTGCATCTATAAGAAACTTAATCACTACTTCAAAGTTTAAGAGTGGAAACATTTTTTCTAATATTCTCTCCTCGTCTTCACCCAGTAAGCAATTTAAATATCCAATTAGACTGAAGATTGAGTCAGATTTATTTACATGCCTCTTAATCACAATTAATCCTCTAAAATTATTTTCTGAAATGAAATATGCTGTAATAGTTGTAGTTAGAAATCTGAATTTTTCTATAGTGAAGTCTGTGATAAAATTTTCTGAAGTACAATTTGCAGACTTATAATGCAGTTTTAAATTTTAGCATGGTTTTCATTACTCTGTCTAATCTTTTGACACTTTACAAACAAATTTGTATTTGATTATACAGAGAGACTAGCAGAGCTACAATGCACTTTTCTCAGCTGTGGCATTAGATTCATTCTACTTGATATTTTATGAATTCAGTAGTAGGCCAACAAGTTAGTTGTACAGATCAGCTAGGAATTAAGTTTTGTTGTCCCTCAACAAGAAAACCATTTATAGATCTCCTTTCAAAACCTATGAGTTTGACTACGTTTTCCGGGATTTTGCAAAAAATAAAAAAATTTAAAAAAAAAATCTGATTCTGACCTTGCTTAACACCAAGGTTTCCTTCATGAAGGCTTTAACAAACTAATCTCAGCATTTCAGTTATGACCTTATCTCTCAGTGGAAGAAAGAACATTTTAAAAATGTTAAGCAAATACCATGTGAAAATATGGATATTGTTTTCAGCTCTAAATCAGACAGAAAGGTAGAGCATTGACTTTTCAAGATGACTTTGTCTATGACAGTTCATGAAATTTAGGTGAGTCTTTTGAGCAGAAATGGATACAAAGACAAGAATTTTTAAAATCTTTTTTTCGCTTAACAACATGCCTGCAAAGAAGAAATACCATGATCATCCCCATTTCAATGCCCAAAAGCTCTGCTTTCAGACTGCAGGTATTAAACCACTCAGTTATAACCAGGACTTTTAAATTAATGTTATGGTGTGCTTTTTTTATCCTCACCTTTGATCTTTGCTAATATAAATGTACTATTTATTTGTACCTGAGCAAATTTTTAACAGAAAAATGGACATGAAAGTGCTAGAAAATGTATGCTGACAGGTTCAACAGGCAAACAAAAACCTTAAACACTATTTGCAAAATGTAGCATGATGTATCCTAGCACAAAGCTCTGTAATTTCTCAGAATTTCAACTAATTTGGGGATTTTATTCTCTAAGTTTGAGGTTTGAACATTTAATAACTCACTCTTGCACTTCAATTTAGCCTGTCAAATACCTACTAACACTGAAATATCACTTATCTTTGGCATACTGGCGGAGACTACTTTGTCTCCCTATAGTGTCAAAATTTGTATCATTTCTCTGGTGTCCTTCCTCTTTCTCTTCATCATAGAATCACAGAATCATAGAATCATAGAATAGCCTGGACTGAAACAACTATCATCTAGTTTCAACCCCCTGCTATGTGCAGGGTCGCCAACAACCAGACCAGGTGGCTAGATCCAGCCTGGCCTTGAATGTCTCCAGGGATGGGGCACCCACAGCTTTCTTGGGCAACCTGTTCTACTGTGTGATTACCCTCTGTATGAAAGACTTCCTCCTAATATCTAACCTAAACATCCCCTGTCTCAGTTTAAGACCATTCCCTCTTGTCCTATTACTATCCACCCTCATAAACAGCCATTTCCCCTCCTGTTTATATGCTCCCCTGAAGTACTGGAAAGCCACAATAAGGTCCCCCTGCAACCTTCTCTTCTCCAAGCTAGACAAGCCCAGTTCCCTCAACCTTTCCTTATAGGAGAGGTGATCCAGCCATTTGATCATCTTAGTGGCCCTCCTCTGGACTCACTTCAAGAGCTTCACGTCCTACCTGTAGTGGGACCCCAGGCCTAAATACAGTACTCCAGATGGAGTCTCACTGAGTAGAGCTGAGTGGAGGGCGACAATCATCTCCCTCTCCCTTCTGGCCAGCCTTTTTTTAATGCAGCCCAAATCACAGTTGGACTTCCAGGCTGCAAGTGCACACTGCTGGCTCATGTCCAGCTTCTTGTCCACCAGGACACCCATGTCCTTCTCTGCAGGGCTGCTTTTAAGGAGATTTTCTCCCAGTCTGTATAAATTCCTGAGACTGCTCCAACCAAAGTGCAGCACCCTGCACTTGGTCTTACTGAACCTCATTTGGTTTTCATCAGCCCTCTTCTCTAGCCTCTCCAGGTCTCTTTGGATGGCTACCCTTCGTTCCAACTACATCGCTCAGCTTGGTGTCATCTGCAAACTTGTTGAAGCTGCACTCAGTGCCATTGTCTATGTCACTGAAGTTGCTGAAGAACACAGGTCCCAAGACCAACCCTTGAGGGACATCACTTGTGACTGGACTCCACAATGATACAGAACCATTAATGACAACACTTTGGCTGCGTCCAGCCAGCCAATTCCTAATCCACTGAACAGTCCATCCTTCAAGTTCACACCTCTAAAATTCTGAGAGAAGGATGTGGTGAGGGACCATGTCAAAGACTTTGCAGAAGTCCAGGTAGATGACATCCATTACCCTTCCCCCATCCAGCAAAGCCATCACTCCATCACAGAAGGCCACCAGATTGGCCAGGCAAGATCTGCCCTTGGTGAAGCCAAGATGGCTGTCTCAAATCACCTCTTGATCTTATATGTCCCTTAACATATCTTCTAGGATGATCTGATCCATGATCTTCCCAGGCACAGAGGTGAGGCTCACTGGCCTGTAGTTCAAGAGCTAATAGACTCATACAGCAGAACAAACATGCCAGAATCACGGTAACGGCAATAGAGATGGGAGAGGAGAGAGAGCAGAGGTAAAACTACTGTAGTTTTTCACATCATCAGACATGAAAGATCTCTTGAAATGAATTCAGTGTCACTGATAATGAGCTCTGATACAAGATTCAGATTTCCAAAAAGACTTCAGTTCCCAATGTTTCTACCTTGTTCCTAAATAGCAGGCAAGACATAATCTGATGGGTAGAGCTTGGATATACCTTAGTCTTTTTAAATGGGTGGTTAGTAATAGGACATGGAGAAATGGTTTTAAACTAAAGGAGAAATAGATTAGATGTTAGGGAAGTTTTCACATGGAGTAGTGCAGCACAGGCACAGGCTGCCCAGACAAGCTGTGGATGCCCCATCCCTGGAGGCATTCAAGGCCGTGGGCACCCTGATCTAGCAATTGGCAAGCCTGTCCACAGCAGTGGGTTGGAACTAGATGGAATTTGAAATTTCTTCCAATTCAAGCTATTCTGTGATTCTATGATTTAAGTAAATCACAGCCTTGTATAATGATTCTGTAATTAATAGGTCTGTATGGGTGTTTTAAAGCAAATGTCAAATACAGTCCCATAATCTGTTATTTGGATTTCTGTTTCTCTTTTTTACTCATTTTTACTCTTTTTACTTATCAGAGTAAGAAAGAATTAAAAGATAAAAACAAATGAATTACAAATGATATAGTCCTGCTTCACTATTCGTACCTGAGTTCCATGTGTTAATAACATACAGGATACCATCTTCCAAATTACCTTTTCAGAAACAGAACTTGAACTAATTCATGCTTCTGACTATCGATGCAAAATAACGTCTCATAACTGCACTCCTACTGAAAATTGCCACTTCTGAGAACATTTTTTTTTTTCTCCCCCTAAATTCATGGCATTTTCCCTCAGATTTTATTGAGATCCACATGACTAAAATAAGGGAGTAGTTCAGAGTAAAGTGCTTCAAATAAGTAGCTAAAAAGGTATAAAGCATTCCCAGTTCTTATTCTCTTAAGTTCCGCATGGTGGGCAACTGGTAACACTTCAGCAAGTGGAAGATCAATAGAAGGTTATTCTTTGATTTTGACAGTTTTGAGATCTGGCCCTTTGTACATAGCTGGTTTTATCACCTAATCAGTCCACTCTTCTTGTTTGCAAAGGATATCTCAGACATTATTTTTGAAATAGGAAATATATGATAATAAGAATCTATAAGGCTGATGTAGATATATCTTCAGTAAGTGTAATATTTTCAGTATTTTTTCTCCCACTTTTATTCTTTACATTAATTGATTTAGTTTTTTAATTTACTTCAAGTATTACTTAAATAAGAAATTTAGCTAACCAAAATCTGCCACAGAGAAAGAGATGCCTCTTATATATACATATTTATGTATATTTACATATTATATATATCTATATTTAAATACATGTGTACATCTTTGTGTAAAAACTGTTTATCATGGTTTTGGCTGAGATTGTGTTTATTTATCTTCATAAAGGTTGGTATGATGCTGTGCGATCTGGAGTGAAAAAAAGTAATGATGACACATGGATGTTTGGAGATATAGCGTTTGTCTTCCCAAGAAACTGTTACGCACAATCAGCTCTGCTTTCCTGGAAGTGGCTTGAACATTCGCCTGCCAATGGGAAGTAATGAATGAAATACTTGTTTTGCTTTGTTCACACAGCTTTTACCTTATCTAGTAAGCTGTATTTATTTCAATCCATGAGTTTACTCATTTTTTCCTTTTCAATTCTCTCTTCCATCCCACTGCAAGGGAAATGAGAAAGAAGTTTTGAGGCACTGACCTGCCTGCTGGGGTTAAACCACAACATCATTACTGAAAGCTTATTCTTTAAACAACCCTGTCAGTAATAATATAACTATTTCAGATAAGATGTTGAAGAACGCTAGCCTATCTGCCATCAATATATGTATTATGAATAAAAATTTATTTCTGGACTCTTCTATCTATTTTGAGATAGATCTACCATGTTAAGGGAGAATCAAAAGAAAAATGATGTTGAAAACCCTGAAGTTCAATTAAGATCTGCTAATACATTTATACTAAGTCTTGTTCGTTTTTGCTTGTTTTAAGTAAGACTACACAAAAAAAATTAAAATGTATTCCTGATGTGTGGTGTGTGAAATCTCTTGCAGTTACTGTGTTCCACTGCCCTCAATTAGATATCATAAGAACTCTTTAGGTGATGAATAGTGATTTAAAAATTAAAAACCACATTTTTTTTTTCAAAATTTCATAAATAGTTAAAAACATAAACAAACTATTCAGTACTTTTCATTTCCAAATTCAGTCTAAACATGCTTGCTTATTTCTTGATCAACTCTACTAAAGAAGTTTGAATATATATCTGTCTACATATTGAATAGTATGAATATAAACTTTTTTTTTTTTTTTTTTTTTTTTTTTAATTGTGACTCAGAGTTTGGACCATCAGCTTACTGCAAGCCCAGTAAGGAAAAAAAGTACAACACTGAAGTTATACAGGCATGCTAAGTGGTGAAAAAGAATACTTACAACAGGGCATCAGAGGGTAGCTTTTCGAATTGGTACCTTTCATCTTCAAAGATATCTGCAAGAAAAGGAAAGTGATGATGTCCACAGACAATGCTAGCAGTGACCTAAGGAGAAGAAAAGGTAACAGAAAGAAATTGCTGTAAAGAATCAGCATGATATGAGTACCTATTCAGTAGCAACATATAAGTTCCTTTATTTTTAGTATCATAGCAAAGCTTAGCAAAGACTTGGGATGTAAAGGTTAAGCTAAAAATGACTGTAGAACTCATAAACACTTACAGATATACAGGGTGCAAAGATGCAAGAAAATAGATTGAGAGACTTTTGGACCTCTAGACTGACCATAAATGCATGACAAAGGAAGAGACAGCTGCCGCAAAAACAGTTTAAGAGTAAGTTTTCTTGTCTGAGGTAACGGAACTAAAGAAAACCAAAACCAAAACCAAAACCAAAATCAAAACCAAAACTAATAATAATAATAATAATAATAATAATAATAATAATAATAATAATAATAATAACAATAACAATAATAATAATAAACAAAACTAAAAGTCTGGTGGAGAAAAGAGATAAAGAAGACAATAAGAAATCAAAAGACAGTGTAATTTCCAGAGAGAAGGAGAAAGAATTGTAAACTAACTTAGTTCTACACCAATAGGAAGCAGCAGATGTATGTGACTACAAAGGAAGAAAACCAAAAGACATACTGTCAACTCAAATTTGGCTAACAGAAGAATTTTGTTGTCTGTCAGACAGTATCTGAGAAAAGAACAATTCAGTTAAAGCAAAACAGTTTTCAGACAGTATTTTTTCTGTTATTTGATTCAAATGCTATAAGACAATGCTAATGACATAACTACACATCAGATGTAATTTTCCTGGTAAACTCCTACTGAAATGGGTAGAAAGAATGATACTCATAGGTTCACATACAGTTCTCTGATTAGTAGAATATGAATAGAGGTCTCTACCATGGATTTTTAGTTCTTTGGAGCTATGAATTCCACTTAAAACAATTATAGAAACATATAAATATATGCAGAAGTTCCAATTACAATGCATTTACAGGTCTATGAAGAGAGAGAGAAATATGGCACTTGGCTTTGGGATTCATAGATGACAAGGTGACAAGAGTTCTAAATTAAGAAATGATGTTATACTGAATAAAATGATGTAAAATCTGTTGTTGATTTCCATGGACCATCAGGTCATTTTTCTTTCTTCTTACTTCTTAGAACATTTAAATGCAGTCTGCTCTTGGAGGAAACACAATAATGAGCTACAAATCTAATTCAGCACAGAAATTTATATTCCTAGTGTGAGTCCTGTTGCATCTTTTCACTAAGAAAAGTAACAGATTTATTCAGGCTGCTACATAAAACAAAAGAGAGGATAATACATTATTTCCTTTGAAGTATTTTCTACAAAAAGAGCTGTAGCAATTGTATGCAATCTGAAAGAAAAACAGCTCATCTTTCAATTTCAGATTTAACAACCTTACACAGTTCAATTCATCCAGATGACAGAACCAGCAGAGAGACATTTCATTTAACAATACATATTTCCTTTAAAAGAAAAGAACTTTAACACTTTATATTATCACTGGAACACTGCAGTAAAACCAGCATTTTCACTATAATTTCTCCTTTAAGAAAACAAAAAACAAACAAACAAACAAAAAACAACAAAACAGTTCTAGTGTGGATTATATGGAATATTAAAATAGGCTAACTCACTGCACTGTATACTGTAGATTTTTCTAAATTCTATTTTTCTTCAGACATAATTGAAGATTTTATGAATTTTACAGATGGCAGTTTGGAAGGGTTAAACTTTGCAGACTAAGTTTTGTTTTAATGAGACTGCAAATATTAATATAATATTTAACATTTCTTCTGTTAGAGCAGCCTAAACAGAGAAACATATCCAAAAAAACATTATTCTCCTTCAAGGTGACATTTAATGACCTCCTTTGGAAAGAAAGTCCTCCAGGGGCTGGCCACACCAATCTAACTTTGATATTTAGAGCCTTGCCTCAGAAAGATTTTGTTTCCCTGTTGGCTGTAAAGAGAACTCAGCAAAAATAGAAAATCAAGAAGAAAACTGTCCTCTGTGACTAATATCCTTTGAGTTAAAAATATGTTGATTCAAAACTCTGTGTTGCAATATTTGTTCACAGGTCAAAACCTGATGTGAGAACAGAGTGAAGAGAGAGAATTCACACGTAACTTTCATTAACCATTACATTGGGAGAGCAGTCTCATCCAAGAGACTCCCATTGCTCTAGAGAAGAAAAAAATAAAAGAATGCCTAGCTTTCTTTAAACAAGGAGATAGCCTCTTTAGTTCTCTTTAGAAGAGAAAAATCCTCTAGGTAACAAGCTACGTGCAGCATGAATTCTCTTTCTGAGCTGGAAGCCTTTTATACCTACTAGATGGAAAGCAGGCCCCCATGTGGCTTCCTATCTGTAGCAGCTATTTGTCTTGGTAAACAAGGCCAGCTGCCCTTCTGGGTACTTGAAGGACTACCTGGCCTTGTGTAGTCTTCCCTATCTAAATTACTCCAAAAGTTAAACGTTTTAACATAATAACGAAATATTCTCCTAATTCAGAAACTTCACTATAGTAGCACAACTCTTTTCATAGCACTCTTTCATGTAGAACATTGAAAGATTTACTGTAACTTTTCATACTTGCAGATATAGAACTTACTTATTAGAAAAAAATAGTTAAAACATGACATCTGGTGTAAAAGCAAAAGCTGAGCAGGATAAAAATAACTTTAAAATCGTCTTCTGCTCCCTCTGACATCTCTTCAGAGAATAAGCGCTGAATTAGACCTCTGTGTTATTTATACAGTATTCCAAAGCATGCACAGTGCTTTGTAGATCAAATGCAATGACACCTTCTCTGACTTTAAAAGATAGACTAATTTTAAACTTACTGCAAGTTATGAGAACTGAATGAGGGGAAAAGGAGTGAGGAGAGAAATACTTACACTCATATTATCCCTATAGGAAAACGTTTAAGGATGTAAGAAAACTGCTCACATTTTAATTTTATTTTTTTTTCTGAAGTTTGTTTTCTGTGTACTTTCATCTGAGCCGAAGTCTAACAAAGTGCCTGCTATATTATCTTCACCCACGTTTTTGTGGCATATTAAGTAAATAAATAAACCAACAGTTATGTATTATGGTCTCATTTTTTACTGAAATATCTATTTTTTTTTCTCTGAATAATGTTGATAAGAAGCCTGTTCATGTATTCGCATACAAGTTAAGAGACATTGTTGTTTATTACTTTTCAATATCTTTCTTACTTTTCAATGTCTTAAATAAATGTCTTTTTTAAATCCTTCTGTGGAAGTTTTACCAGGACTTTTATAAGGAACTAAAAGGTGTAGTATGTATTTGATTTAGAAATTCCATAGCTATATTTACTTGGATTTTCAGTTTGATGTGCCTATTACTGTAATTTCTATTACACTTACTAAGTCCAAAGTGATATGCTCTGTTTTCTCTTCATAGAGGATAACACATAGCAGAAGTTTACCTATATCACTTGTGACTCACTGAAAGAATCAGCTCTGATGATGGCACAATGTGAGAAGTCAGGGATTATGGTGTATTGGATGGTTTCTCAAGCTGAGGAAACTCCAGTGGATTTAGAGAGTGGCTGATGATGCATGGGCAAGGCCATCAACAACAACTTCATACCAATAAAAGGTGCTTGGAAGCATGAATGATCAGATTATGGTATGACAGTTTGAGCAGGAGTGTGCAGAGAGGGCCTTGTCCCAGCATCACTTCTAATGGTGGTTGTAACCTATTCATAACACATATCAGCTAACAGAAAATACTAATCTTTCTGGGCTTCCTTCTAACATAGAAATAAGTTTTAAGTCTTAAATTGGCCATAAAAATTTGGCCATAAAAATTAAAATATTGAGCTGATCAATATTCATTCAACTTAATTATACATACACACTGATATTAGTTTACATGCTGATTGAAAAAATATTGCTGCTTACAATGTTCTTGTTATTTATTTCATACCCAGAAATTGAAGCATTATCCAGAACACAGTGATTTTAATTGAACGATTTGCAAATGTCACCATTACTAAGGACATGTCATGAGTTAAAGGTGAATTCATGATAAATGAGCAGATATAAAGGTATTTAATTTCCTGTCAAGCTGCACTAAAAAGTCCATATAAGTCCCTTCTGATTACTCACCACTTTTGCCTGAACTTACAGCATTGTTAGTTTAAAAATCATTCAGAAATGTATATGTTCCTTTCACCTCTTCTTGACCATTTCCTTCTGTTTCTCATATTGATTTTCGCATTGTTATAAAAAGACAGATACCAATGTTTTAAAGAAAGATCTTTACATGGTGAGTCAAAGATGTAAGATATATGTGATGAAACACATATATCTGATGTAATGTTGCTAATTTATGCTAGTTTTATTTCGGATAGTGGGAAAAGACAAATGTCTATTGCATTTGAACTTAAAGTACTGACGTGACTTCAAGCATTTTCCTCAGAATGAAGGCTAGACTTAAAATCTAGGTAGCGCTCACTTAATAGATGTTAACAATGTAATTTTCTACATATTGTAGCACTATAAATGTCAGTCTGCTCTGAAACTGAATAAAAAACCCCACGAAAAGGAAAATATGGGCTTGTTTTTCTGTAAGACACCGGTTAATATTTTCTTGAGGAGAAGGTTTTACTAATTATATTTAAACATAAAACCTAACTGACAACATCTTTTTTCTATGATGTTCTCAAAGATTGCAAACCTCTTTAAACATATTTGATATTTGAAATTACTCAGCTTGAGAAATCCAACTCTTGTACTGGAAAAATATCAACCGCAATTGGAACTAAACCTTCATCAGAAATCAGAATCACCTGTACAAGAGGCAGGAATAATCTGCCCCATGTGTTATCATAGTGTTAGTGTGTGACATTGTGGTTCAGTTTCCCAAAGGTAAGTCAACTTTTCCAACTTCCCAAGAAAAAAAGTAGTTTCTGTGTAGGTTTTTATTGGACCATGCAAGCATGAGATTTAAGTTAAAAAAAATATATTTCTAGCAAATTTTGAGTACAGAGCTGCATAAAGCTATAAAAGCAAATAATGAAAGCTCTCAGTAAAATATTACTCTCCCATGAAAAATGAGACTCTCCAAGGTCATTTAAATTAAATAAGAGAGTAAGCATTAGTCTGTTTTGTTGTGTGATAAAGTAAAACAAGAAAGAGAAGCCAAGTGACTTACTGATTGTAAGGAAAGACATGATCAGTGTTAAAATGAGAACAAATAGCAATCCATGTATTACGCCTGTAACTTTTAACAAACAAATCAGTGCCCTAAAAATAATTCTATCCATTTTTATACATGAGTAAGTTATCAGATATTTTCTTGCAGAAGTTCAAGCTGCATGCTATACAAAAATATGTTCTCACACAAATATATGCATTTGTGATTAAACATTTTGAAATCCACTTCTATGTATTTTCTTTCAATTTGCAGAAAATAATGTCCAGAATATCCATAAAAATGAACTAGAAAGCATGAGGGTAAACCTTAAACAAGTTTATTTTAGCTTGGAATCAATCCCTTTCTGAATACTTGATTTGAGTAAAATCTCAATTGAAACATTTCAGATTGATAGTAAGTACTATTACTTTTAGAACATATTAGTGATACAAAACAATATGAAAATAATATGAAATTTTATGGGTTAGTTTCAAATGCATAAGTTTTACCAGATAAGTGTTTGATTTATTCATGTAATTTTAGGTAAAAATGAAGAAGCATCGTCACCTCCAAGTGTTCTTATAATCTTTTGCCCATGAGATAATTTCTATTTGAAGTATAGATTATATGTACTTTGTAAATCTGTCCATATTTTCATGGATAGATATTGTTATAAGAACAGCAAATGAGTGGTTAAATATAAGTCAAATGAAGTTTTTTAACCAGATATGCATTGGAAAAACAAAACAAAAAAACAGCAACAAAAAAAACACCACAATTCACTATGTCTAGATCTTCAGTATAACTACAAACAAGATTCAGTGATTAATGGAAAGCCCTATAAATGTGAACTGGAAAAGGAGACTTCCAGCATGCACACATTTATTTAACTTCCTATGTACACTCATCTTTCTTTACAGGTGGGAAAGACTAGAATTCACAAGTGCACAGAATCCAGCACTTGGACTGAAAGTAACCAGACATTAATAGCAGCTACTTGGAATAAGACTATGTGACATATTGTATAGATTAGAGACTGAGAAGTGAGGAAAGTGGTAATCTACATTCCTCTTTAAGCACATATTTAAAAGCTGTGTTATGGTGCTTTACAGTTATCCCTTCAATAATGTCTCGTGATTCCATATGACCTTATAGACCTTAAGAATTTAATTTATTTTCTTCATAAAATTAATAAACCCTAACACAGAATTTAAATGGGGTTTCTATTTAAAATACCGTATATCTGCCAAGAATTTTAAGTAATAGTCTTGTTTAAAGAGGATGATTATATGGGAAATGATTTAACTTAATATACTTGTAAGACTGCTCATTAGTGGGAAATGTTATTCAGAAAAAAAATGTACTTAAGAGATTTGCCACATGAGATTTTTCAAATTTAATGTGAGGAGGTGCTATGTCTGATTTCTCAGGTGCCACATAGTAGCATTATCACTATTTCTTGCTTCCCAGCAGCAGCCTAATGCCATGAAATTTCTCATGAGACAGATGGAATCAGAACTTCTATGTATTTAAAATACTGTCCAGGCCTGAACTTATCTAGGACACCAACAACTGGTTAAACTCTGGAAAGATCGCATTTTAAATGATTGTAAATATGTAGAAATCTGTAGCTGAATGATGAGGAGTATAACACGATGTCTCCTCTTTCAATAGCTGCTGTTTATTTCAGCAAGATTTTAATGAGCTGATAAACTTGTTCACCAGAGCTATTCAACAAATGATAATATATTTATACCTCCATAAACTAGAATCTCCTCAAAGAAATTAGCCATTAAATCCATATATTGAATCTTTTTTTTTAATTGAATGTATTGAATACAAATAAGACTAAACAGAGAAAATTCTGTCAAACTGGGGTGAAATTGTATTGTTTTCTTTTCACTTATATATCTCCTTAAAGATAAGTGAGAAGAGCACTGAGACATTAATTTTGCCATTTATTACTTGAGTTAACTAGAGCTCATTTTGTAATTGCAGTGAGAGATTACAAGAAAAATGCAAATGAAAATCAAAGACAATACGAGGCACACATGCCACCGCTATAGGGCAACATGATCAGAACTTCTTGTTGAGCCATACATTCTATGGCAAGGTCTCCATGACATTTTCCCTGGACTATTTATCTTCTTCAACTTTGGAAACAAATTAGTGCTACCCTACTGGCACTCAGCATGTTAACATCTCTATTGTAGTTCATAGTTGAGCAAGCTTTTCATAGTATACATTTTTAAGACTTTGAAATTTGAAATGAATGTTCAGAAAGGAATGAATGTTGTGCCAAGAACCCAAAGCACCAGCTCTGAAATTATAGGTGGCTTCAGTGATCATATTCAATCTCAGATACTGCGGCTTTATTACTATGTAGGGAAGCCCTCAGGATAGCCTCAAGGCCTGAAGAGGTGCCCACCTATCTGATTTGTTTATTGAATCACCCCAAAGGCTAGCTCTGGGGCAATTCTGCTGGTATTCCTGGATGGTAATGACAGTTTGGTATGTACCAAATCCATAGGCACCAACATTTTGTGTGAAGCCTCCAGCTATTCTATTTGTCATTTCAGTGACATCAAGTAGGGATAAAAGAAAATAGTCTTTTTGATTATCTTGAGGGACCCCTTAGGTTCTTCCTAGGAGGACCCAAAATGTTTGCTGCCTTAAGGGCAAAAGAGATTTCTTTTAGCCCAAGTTTAGATTGCAGAAAAATGAGATAATGAATTCTCAACATGTATTCACAGGAAATTTGAACTCTCAACACGAATTACAATATAGATATATCAGTAGTTGCTTCTGAAGTAGTTAAATATTTCACTGTTACTTATTAGAGCTACAATGAAAGTGATGCATCCTATTTCAATATTTTGGCCCATAATGTCAGAAACAGGTGCAGGTGGTATGGTAATGGTGATTGACCCTTCCCGCCACTATTCAGTTATATTTTGTTTCTGTGCAACAGATGGCAGCAGAAGAGCAGTATGACAAAACAGCATCTGACATGGAAGTGTGTATGGGAAAAAAAAAAAAAAAGAAAAAAGAAAAAAAGTGTGAATGAATTCATTAATGCATAAAAAATCAAAGCATGCTGAATGTTTATGGAGACCAAAGAGTGGACAGGAGCACAGTGAGGTGATGAGTGGTACATTTCAGCAGTGGCATCAGAGACAGTGAGTAACATCCACTGGTGAAGATTTTTCTGAGGTTGGCATGTAGCTCCTGTTTATCACTGGTAAAAATGCACAGCAAATAGTGGTTGTTATGTTGAAACTTAGTATTTTATAGCTGAGAATTTACTCTATCAAGTAATGGTCTTATGCTCTTTGTATCTGTTGTAGTTCCCATAGAAATAAATAGGAGGCATTACTTTCAGAGTCACCCACTTATTTATGAGTGCTTCCAGTTAAGTACACTCTACTATATTCAAGAAATCATTTTATAAAAACTGAATATTGAAAAGATTATGGTCATTATCATGAATTTATTTTATATAGATAAGATTGAATGTTCGATAAATTATGAGGTTCAATTGAAAGTTCAGTATGTAATAAATTACAATAAATAATAAGGTGTAATAGTAATAGTTTCTTTTCTATTAAAAAGATTCTTGTTAGGTTGTATGCATGAATAAGTAACAGAATCTTCATTTATTCAAGTGATATTTTGCCATGACTTGGAATGAATAAAAAAAAGTTAGGTATCATTCCAGTTAATTGTCTCATTATGTAATAATCTTAGTGAAATATTTGTCAAAAATGGTCACAGAACACCCTGTAAAAGTGAGATTTCTCTTGCTACCGAAACAGTGTCATTAAGACTTCTAATAGAATATAATGTGCTCTTAAGTTATAAACTCCTGAATAAAATAGTAGTCAGAATTTAAATGTCTGAAATAATCCAGACAAATGTAAGCAAGATTTCTGTTGCAGAACTTAAGAACCTTCAGTAATTTATGAGAAAGAGAGCTGAAGATGTTGTATGGGCTAAAGGTTGCGAGTGCTTAAATTTGGACCAGAAATTGAGATGTAGTTTCTTTGTGATCATCGTATCATGAACAAAGTAACAGCACAGCTGGTGTTAGTTACATCTGTTCTCATAACCTTTCTGTCTTGTTTATCTCTGAGTCTAGACACTGGAAGCTGGCCAGGGAATTTTGTGTCTCTTTCTGGGACAAAAGGTATTATATGCCAATGTTTTATGCTGTTGATCCTTCCCATATTCAGATTTTAAATTCTATTCACTTTTAAGTCAAGGACAGAAACCTATTTCTTCAATTGATCACACGCAAGTAAAATCATACTAGAAGGAAGTTTTTCACCCAGGGGGTGATGACACTGGAAAAGGTTGCCCAAGGAGGCTGTGGATGCCCCATCCCTTGAAGCATTCAAGGTTAGACTGGATGCGGCTCTGGGCAGCCTGGTCTGGTGGTTAGCAACCCTGCCCACAGCAGGGGGGTTGAAACTGGATGATCATCATGTTCCTTTGCAAACTAGATCTTTCTGTGATTCTGTGATGATTCTATGATTCTATAGATAGGAGATACAGATCACATAAGAAAACCACATTAGAACTTTGGACATTTAAACTAAATACATTTGCAGCTCCACTTGCACTTGCAATTGTCCTAACTCTGCTTGTAGTCACTACTCCAATACGATTTTCTTAAGGTTTGCAGATTACCAGGGCTGTATTTCAAACCAAATTACATCCATGGTTCTAATACTCACACATTTGTAATAACATGTATATTTGGCTCCGAAATAAATGTATACAGTGGGCAAAGTCCTTAAGCTGCTGCTTAACATTACATTTCATCAACATATAATGTGACAGAACCAAATATAAACAAATTAATCATGTATGTAAATTAACTTCTGATTTAGTTATTCTGAAATACAACAAGGTTAACAGAATTATGCTGAAGCTATTACAACTGAAATGAAAATATGATGCATTTTCATGGTGTTTTAGAGTCTTAGTGTGAACAGTATTCAAATGATTTTCCAGCTTGATTCATTTTGCAGAGAATGTGTTCAAAGTAATATCATAAATTGTACTTGCACTCTCCCTAGGCTTCATGCATCTGTTTTATGGTTTTCTTTGATAACAAACATTTTTGTTGTTCACATGTGTAATAAATATGACAGACCACTTCATACAGCCTTTTTATACATGAACAGGCACCCACTTCTACACTTGTGCTCGAATAACTAGAAGTGTGGTCTCTCACTCTCCTTCAGAAAGCTCCAGTTCTTGCATTTGTAATTACATACCACAACTATCCAGAATGGGAGTTGTAAACTGCAAGGTGGTTTGAAGACTTTTTACCAAAAAGAGATGAAACTTTTTATCTTTAACTTCCTAGAATAAAGTCTAGGGTACAAGCATAAAAATATATGATCCAGATTCAATTCTGATTTCATACCTGCCTGTTTTATCCGTTTCCTCTTGGACTGGGGCCCCAGAAGAGAATTTGGTATTCACTGAATCAGAGACAAACAAAAAAAGGGAGCATGACTGTATGAATGAGGATCCCTCTATGAGGACAACAAGAAAGAAAGAAAGGGGAGCAACAAGCAAAATGCTGAGACAGAACTGAAAGATTAAAAATGGAGATAATAACATGGATCCAATCTCTCAGTCACACTAGTTGGTGAGGTATCAGACAGCAGTTCCGCAAAGACCAACCTGGATGTTGCAAACAATAAGATGGTAAATCAGAGTGATTGGAAGAGTATAAAACTGAAGGGCTCTGCAAGCCTATGAGGAGTGAGAAGGGGGAAAGGCGAGTAGGATTAACAAAGAGAGTGGATAAGTAGCGAAGAGTAGAAAAGTGCTGGTCATTTTTAAAGCTGTGCGCACACTTGATTACAACAGACAGTCTCACCTTATACTTTTCTCTCAGTAGATATTTTCTTAACTATGTCTTTACATATCCACACTTTCTCCCCTGTGCATATGTGAACTTCATGGATTAAGTGCCAGCTATTAGTGAGACCTACATGTGGTGAGTGAACCTCAGGGCAAGCTACCAGACACAGGTCAGGGAAAGGGCACCCTGGACTTTGGTGACAACTTCTGGAGCAAGTATGGGGATCTCTGCATCAGTCAGCATCTATTTACCTGTCCTAGAGATCTAATGACATATTTCAGTCCCTGGAATCAATGCTGAGAACTCATAACCTGTTTTAGTACAAATGCACAATTAACGAATATGTTATGTGCACGTGCACATCTACTCTCAGAAATGCTAAGTGTTTTTTTAAATATACCTGAACAGAACACCTGCAGATGCTTTAGTGACAGAATCCCATAATAAATTATCTTACTAATTAATATTAAATTATACCATATTAAATTATCTTACTTAAACTAAAGCTATAGTGCCAGCTAATCCATTAGGCATACTCAAAAATGTGTCAATGACACAATTTTTTTGGTCAACAGAAATTGAAGAGCAGGTTAAAAGCTTGTTTTGTTCTTTTTATACAATTGAATATAATCTGTGGGAGTTGTTCCTTGGAGAAAAAATTAATAATCATATGTAAAAAGAGCATTCAACAAATGTGAAATTTGAAATGAAATACATGTGAAAATTGTTTCCCCAAAGGAATCTCAAGTCAGTCATGCACATAAAAATGTTATTAGGTCAATGGGCCTTAGTTTTTAACTTTACTTACAAAATTCACCAAGAAGAAAATTATATTTGCTGTTTCCAACCTTACATTTTCAGTAAGCATTATGACATAGCATCACTTCAACTTCGAGCACAGATGGCTTGCTATTAAAGTGTCAGAATAATGGAAACTGGAAAGTAGCATTATTCATCAGTACTTGAAGTAGAAATGAGTTGTTCAACATGAAATTACACAAAAATTGAGGAAGAACAATTATAGTACAAGAAAATGTCATATTTTCTATTAAATCTTGTTTTAGTATACAATAATAATATTGCAACCCTTGGCTTCAAGAGAGAAAAATTTGACTTCTTCCAGGGTCTACTTGGAAGAATTGCATGCATTAGGGCCTCAGAAGGCAGAGAGGTTCAAGAAAGCTGATTAATATTAAAACATCACTTCCTACATGTTGAAGATTGTTGCTTGACTAAGAGTAAGAACTGAAGCAAAGAGAACAGGTGACTTGCATGGATAAGCAAGGACCTTCTTGCAAAACTTGGAATATAGAATATACAGATTGTAGAAAAAGAGACAAGCCTTTTGGGAGGATTATAAGAAAGTTAGAGTAAGCAGGGGTACAATACTGAAGGCTAAGGCTCATTTGGAACTAAATCTGGTGAGGAACATCAAGGAAAATGTTCTTCAAATACATCAGTAGTAAAAAGTAGACTAGGGAAAATGTGGCCCTGCTGATGAATGGGGTTGGTGCCCTGGTGAAAAAAGATACAGAGAAAGCAGAATAATTGAATTCTTTCTTTGCTTCAGTACTTACTTGTAAAGCCATTCCTCAGGAATCTTTGGTCCTGGAGACAAGGGAGAAGTTACAGAGATAGAAAGACATGCCCTTGGTGAGGAAGTATTGGGTTATCATTAAGGCAAACCTGACACACAAATCCACTGGCCCTGATCGAACTCTCGTACAAGTGCTGAGGGAACTGATTAATGTTATTGCTAGGCCACTCCCAAGTCATCTTTAAAAGGTCATGGAGAATGACAGAGATGCCTGAGAACAGCAAGAAAGCCAGTGACACCAGAATCTTCTAAAAGGGCAAAAATAAGGAACCGAGAAACTACAAGATATTCAGCCTCACTTCCATCACTAGAAAGATGACGGAACAGCTCGTGCTAGATGTAGTCTCTATGCATTTGCAGGAAAAGAGTTTGAACAGGAGCAGTCAGCATAGATTCATCAAGGGGAAATAATGTTTGACCATTCAGTTGTCTTCTATGACATAATAACCAGCTGAGTAGATGAAGGAAGAGGTAGATGTTCTCTATTATGCATTCAGCAAAGCTTTCGATGTTGTTTTCTGTATCATCCACACAGGTAAGCTCAGAAAGTGTGGGTTGGACAAATGGACTGTGAGGTGGATTCAGACATGGTTGAATGGCAGAGCTCAGAGGATGTTGATCAGTGCTGACGAGTTTAGTTGTGGGCCTTTAGGCAGTGGTATCACCAAGGGGTCAATACTGAATTCAGTCTTGTTCAATTTATTCATCAGTGACCTGGAAGGAGTGACAGAAAGCAATCTCAGCAAGTCTGATGATGATACAAAATTGAGAGAAGTGGTTGATGCCCTAGAGTGCTGTGCTGCAATTCTGCTATATCTGAACTGACTGAAAAGTTGGGAAAAGAGGAATATCATGAAGTTCAACAAAGGCACCTGCACCTGGGGAGGAAAAGCAGCATGCACCAATACAGGCTGCGTATCAACCTGCTGAAAATTAGCTCAGCTAAGAAGGGTCTGGGGATCCTGGAGGACAACAAGTAGACCATGATCCAGCAATGTGCCCTTGAGGCCAAGAAGGCTAAAGTTATCCTCGGTCTCTTTCTTGTTTGGGAAAAACATTGTCAGAACATCAAGGGAGGTTATCCTTCCCCTCAACTCAGCCCTGGTAGGGTCTCATTGGGAGTGCTGCATCTATCTCTGAGCTCCCCAGTTCAAGAAAGGCAAGGAACTTCTACAGTCCAGTGGGGGCCCACAAAAATTATTAGGGACCTAAATAACCTTTCTTATGAGGAAAGGCTGAGGGGCATGGAAATCTTCATCTTGGAGAAGAGAAGACTGAGAGGAGATCTAATTAATGTGTGCAAATGTATTAAGGGAGGCTGCCCAGTGAATGCAACCAGATTCTTTTCAGTAGTGCCTAGAAACACAATAGGAGGTGACAGGGACAAACTGGAACACAGGAAGTTCCATCTGAATATGAGGAAAAACTTCTTTACTGTGAGGGTGACAGAGAACTGGAGCAGATTGCCATTAAAAGTTGTGGAGTGTCCTCTTAAAATATTCATTACACTCCTGGATCCAATCCTGTGCTATGGTGTTTTCAAAGACCATATGTGAGCAGGGACTATAGGACCTCCAGAGGTTTCTTCCAACCTTAACCATTCTGTATGTGTGAAGATTTCCTAGATCCAAACAAGCCTGTGTAAAATTCATTTGATTCCTTATGCATTTGTAATTTGACAGTGATATTTAATATATGATCAGCTATCAGAGTTTTATGTGTGTTTTTCTTTACTTCTTCAAATATCATTTAGCAAATATAGTCATGTTATTTCAATAAAGCACTTGCATTAATTCCAAGATTTTTTTTTCTTCAGAGCCATATTATTGCATAATTAGCTATGAACCTGCTGTCTCAAACAAAAACTGTCTCTTCTGGTAGTTTACTTTGAAATATTCAAGGGATAAAATCATACGGATAAGGTGATGTGTAAGATAATTTTATATCCTACTTTTTAACTGCTACAACTTCACGAATATATTTAAGATTAAATTTGTACCAAGTAGTTCTAATACACGGTTTACCCTCATTTGTCTCACTTCTTTTTATTTCCTAATATTTGTAGCAGATATTTTCCAATGTGAAGGAATTCTGCAGTTTATTTATGCATTATAAGAAAACAATTCATTTTCCAAAAAGAAACTATTTGTTTCACATATTATTAGGTTCTTGTGTTCTAAGAAATGGTAATTCTCTTCTGTGGTTTGGTCCATAATATATTCATTTTATCGTATTTCCACTTAGTCACTTTTCTACAGACTGAAAGCATTAGTCCATCTTGTTCTTTTCTTATTATACTTTATCTTGAGGCAATTGTATAAGAACTTCATCTTTTCCCAAGATTCAGGAAAGACTACAATTTCAAGGATTTCAATTTGTACAATTATGATCATTCTTTACTATTTGGTTTGATTTACAGTAATACCAAATAGTTTTCCTGTCTTCTCAGCTGCTCTCAGAGACTAAAATTCTTTTATGTCCCATTAAACAATACACAATACCTTCAAAATATTTCCTATATTAATTACAGTGAAATTAAATCTGTCATCATGTAGGTACAGCTAGAGGCAGTTCACTTCTTTCATCTTTTCACTGTCTCCATTTACAACTTAACATTTTTGGATTCCCCTAAGACAGCTCCACTTCTTTAGGGACCTTTTATGGCAGACTTACTAAAACCCTGGAAATATATGTACATTATAGTAATTGGTTCTTCATTATCCTCACATTCTAAGGATGCATTAATGCTAACATTAGTTTAATACAACTCTTTTCTGACACTGGAGTGCACTAACAGGAGCAAGACTGAGTTTCATATTCTTCACAATATGATGCTTGCATGTTGAGAATTGCTTCTGGGCTTTGTTAGCTCCTAAACTGTAAGCAGGACAGTGACAATTGGCATAAGTCAAAAGCCTGCAATAGAGTATTCTTGCAATTTATTAGTGTAAAGAATCAGGTTCCACTGCCTGGGAACATTCCCAAAGTAGCAGTTGACATTTTTACAATACTGTATTGATTTTGGATGAAAAGACTATTCTCTATAGAATCTGTATTGATCCTCTCTCTCTCTCTTTCTCTCTCTCTCTCTCTTTCTCTTTTCCCTGCTAGTTTCAGTCTTTACAGTTTACCAGAAGTTAAATCAGACTTATCAGTTCATTTTCTAGTTCTCTCCTGGACTATTTTTAAAATGGATGTCGTATTTGATTGTTTCCATCCTGATTTAACTGGTAGTTAGCAGCTTTGTATTTGACTACATTTAATGTTGTTGGCTGTGTATACTCACTTCATGGAAAAATCTTATTAATAATTTCATTGGCTTATCTTAATAACAATTTACTGATACCTCAACTTAAGACAGTTTCTCAGATTTTTTCTTCTTTAAAAAAGAAAAAAGGCTGCATTAGGAGAATACAAATGCCATATATTTTATCTGTCTACTATGGTCTAATATTCCTTAAGTGTTTCATTAACATCTATGTCATATTTGGATACTCATCTATTCTTTGGCAGACAATTTTAATAGCCCCCTCTAGTCAAATGTTTGCTATCTCTTTTTAGTCTTTTAGACTGATCTACAGAAATTCTGTCTCACATAATATTGCCAGTTATCTATACTGTGTGCCTGAGAGAATTTAGGCATTACCTCTCCCAAGATTTTTTTTCTAACAGGTTTTAAACTATTTTGCTAATATTTATATATTTTTTCCTACTGAAGGGAAACATTGCAGTTGACTTTTTTGAAGCTCTTTCTGAATACAAAGCTATTTAAGAAGAGTCAGGATCCCAAACCCAAACTTCCTCTTCAAACTTCAAGAAAGATTAATATTCAGTCTCTAGGGCCTGACTGAACTTATGCTTCTACAGCTGCCTGCAGCAGAAATTAATAAAAGAAATATCTTGGTTTATTAAGATTCATCTGCTTTATCTCCTGGATGTAGAGAAAGTCTTGAATGGGCCAAAGCAGCAGTGAAACCTTTGTTATTAAAATGATAAATAGAATGGTATTGTCTATTATTTATAAATGAGCTTAGCAGCGGGGCAGACAACTCTTGGCATTCTTCATCTTGAAGTACTTCAAACATTTAGGTCTCCTAACCCAGCAGAATATCTTCTTCATATCAAGTTATCATAAACGCATTTCCCCATCTATGTCCCAGAGAGAACCATTTGCAAGACTACTGGATAACAAAAGCACATGTTTGCAGTGAAGACAGCCCACTGGGACTTTGAGATTCTGTTTCTTATTCTATTTTCCTTTTTCTGTTTAGATAATGCAGGGTTTATGTCCCTACAAGACACTCTTTTTAAAGCTAAATATTCTCCTTGACTCAGAAATGTTACAGAGATCACTCCCAATATCCCCTGATATAAGTACGAACTGATTTATGAAAGGATTGAGCACTGTCTTGCTGTAAAGATCCTGGGGGAACTGGATAGCAAATTGGATGCAAAACAGCAATGTGTCCTTGCAGCCCAAAAAGACAGCTGTAACTTTGGCTACATCCAAAGAATTGTGGTCAGCAGGTCGAAGTGGTCCTGCCCTCTAGTTCATGCTGATAAGACCTCACATGGAATACTGAATGCTGATACATATCTGAAGTGGGGATCTGATAAGAAGGGGAAAGTCTCTTCAGCAGAGTTCTCTTCCACTTTAAAATTTGTAAAAACTGACCATACCACACCATCATAAAGTTCAAAGCAGAACTCTTTTAAGTATTAGAAGACCAGTACAATGGGGTATACAAATAGTCTTGCTACACTGGTTGACCTAAATAATGTAGCTTTCTTATATATGGAAAATTTTTATGAGCCTTGAAATGCTACAAAGGATGAGATAAAAGTACATTCAGCATCTCTAGAAATGAAGAGTGTACTTACAGTATATAGTGTGCTTAATGTGTTCTCTAGCTAATAATTTCTTGATTGTAGCATCCTGGAACATTTATTTCTTTGTTGTCTTCAAATATTATTAGAACAAATGTTTTTTAATTGATGTTTATGAATAGAAACTGACACTTCAAAACGAAACTTAAGTCTGTAGGATTTTCTTTGTTGTATTTCATCATGACTGCAGGAAAAAAATAATGTCCTGTAATGCAAGTATTTTTACAGTGTTTGAATGTCAGTGTGCAGCATGCTCAAGTTCATTATGATGCTGAGTGTACTAGGAAATGTATCAGTTTATTATGCTTATGTCTGATAATGCTGTGAGAATAAGCTCTTGTTTGTTGCTATATTAGACAGCAAAACTTAGTTGACATTTCTAAATGAAATTAAAATATTTTCAAATTTCTCTTTACTGGTTGTTGGCATGGCAGCCACTCTTAAAATTATGAAGGTTAAGCATTACAATTGAAATGCAATATTCATGTAAATTTTATAATTCACAGCATTCACCTGCAATCTAATATAACCTATGCTTGACAAATGTATGTAGAAATTCATGTTATCTTCTTTCATTCACTCATATGTATTTCAAGATGCCCTCTTTTCCAATGTCTTTATTTAAGATGATAGCACAGCTATCAGCTCCAGTGATGCAGAAAATTTTAGGATCAAATAGGTTGAAAGGGTATTCCTACTGGGTAGCTCCTCAGAAAAACATTAGGCAATTTGACAACATATTGGAGTAAGGGAATTTTTTGTAGCTGATACTGTGGAAAAGGAGACAAGAAACCACTCTAGCAACAGGAAGGAAGACTCAGCTGGTAACAGAAAAAGACAAAATCACAGGTCAGTGCTGCGTTACTTGATCTGTGACAGATAGACACAATTTCTTTCCTTCCTAGAAGAGAAAGGGATTGATTTACTGTATCTAGAGTACCTATACGTATATTTTATGACAGGTAAAAACAAATTTGAGTGTTTAAGAGTATTCCAGGTGTTATCATAACAAAGTTGCAATTTCTAAAGGAGGGGACGGGAGTGCAGGGCATGGGAGGGGAGGAGAGGAGAGGAGAGGAGAGAAAAAAGAAAAAGGAAAGGAAAGAAAAAAGAAAAAGGAAAGAAAAAAGAAAAAGGAAAGGAAAGGAAAGGAAAGAAAAGAAAAGAAAAGAAAAGAAAAGAAAAGAAAAGAAAAGAAAAGAAAAGAAAAGAAAAGAAAAGAAAAGAAAAGAAAAGAAAAGAAAAGAAAAGAAAAGAAAAGAAAAGAAAAGAAAAGAAAAGAAAAGAAAAGAAAAGAAAAGAAAAGAAAAGAAAAGAAAAGAAAAGAAAAAAGAAAAGAAAAGAAAAGAAAAGAAAAGAAAAGAAAAGAAAAGAAAAGAAAAGAAAAGAAAAGAAAAGAAAAGAAAATAAAGATATTGATATTGAAAACCTGCTGCTTTGTAGATACTGTACTATACCTGTTTCATTTCTATTCATCTTTAGTGATATCTTTAAAAAGCACAAAATAATGACAGCTAAAGGAGACATCCGTCTGTATCCAGGTCCTCTGAAGCCAGAAAGAAGGCTAGTTTTCCAGGTCACAGTGGTGGTGTGAGGTGAATAAATGCTGCCTTGGGGTAGAGAAAGAAGATTACAGTGGTCTACCACAACAGATATTGCTTGCCAGCATGTGTCATTCCTGGATTTCAGACTAGCATGCAGTGCTTTGATAGACATACACAGGGAATTCACAGGAAATCTGAAATGAACCTGTTAAAAATAATTATAGTTGAAAGTCTCTTACTTGAATTTTTGTGTGGTCAGAACATACCTATAATCACTTCTACTTTTGTTTTCTTCACACTTTTTTTCCCTTGTTTCTTTGCAAATGAGGAAGGATTGTATATATTTGCAATATCAGATACCCTGAAATTGTAGTATTCCTTTTGAATTTCATTTAAAAAGAATACAAATATAGGTAATGTAAAACATTGGACTCTGCTTATTTTTTAATGTGTGTAGAAGATAGTAGGAGCTGGTATGCAGAATGGCAAGGAAACACCAGGGATCCTTAATCAAAAGTCACTGAGAAATTCAGTTTATGAGAAAAACTGATGATACAATGTCTTCTGATGGTAACAGGACAGCAAAGGTAGAAATGATGGTGGGGGTGGTGCAGTTTGACTCTATAGTTATGTACTTAGTATGGAAGTAGCTCCATCGTGAAGAGAAATTAGTATAACTTGTTACAAATATCACTGCCACACAGTTTGTCACAAGTAGAAACCAAAGCAAAATTTACAACTTCCAGAAAATAATTTGGCTTTAAGATTCAAAGATCTATTCTTATATGCCATGCACAGATAAGAATAGTAAGTTCATGAACTTTAATTTGTTCACATCTTTTGAAAATAAGTGGATAGAGAATACCTAAATGCACCAGCTAATGATCTTACCATGATTCCTAACTTTAAAGACATAATAAATATTTCTGTATGTACTTTGATAATAAGGTGAATGCTGGAGTTTGATAAAGAACAGAATTTTAACAACAGCAGCTATTTTCACCATAAAAATATGTACTGATGTGTGGCATGTAGATAGCTTTTATAATTTTGAGTGTAACAGTTAATAAATCTGAAGTGTTATCATTTTAGTTCCTACAATGACTGTTGATGAGGTATATGCATGTAGTCATGATTTCTAAAAAATATGAAAAGATAACACAGTAATTATCTTCATATTCAGAAACTTCCTTATTTTATTATATTTACATATGAAGATGATAGAACTTGTCATCCTATCTTTACATGTAAGATTTATATAATCTGTCATCCAAAATTCCCTCTATGAGTAATAATGGGTACATTTTTTAGAAACTAAAGAGTCTACATGTGGTACCTGATTAAACTAAAATGGAACTGAAACGCTGTAATCTCATGAGCTGTCCTTTTAAGCCAGATGCCAGCTACTTGATAATGAATGCAGTTCATTCATATTAAAATCAAATTTAATTTGATCACTGCTAATATAACTTGCAAAATACACATTAAGAATCAAGCTACTGTCAGTTTTCTTTTTCTTTTTCTTTTTTCTTTCTTTTTTTTTTTTTTAAAGGTATTCTAGTTTCAAAAGATGTTACTTTTAAGAGTCACTGCTTTCCCTTTCTATGCCTGTCTTTTATCCCAGATTTTCACTCTCTGCTCACACCAGTGCTTATATCTTTTTAGCTTGTTCTCCATTTTCCAAATAGATCCTGTCTAGGGTTCTCACTATACTAATAATCACAGATGTGAGTACTGAAAAGCAATTTAGCTGAGGTTTCTTATTCAATCTGCTGCTTAATTCTGTTAAATCTTGCTTTTATATGAATACACTTCTTTTCACTGAAACACATTTAGCCACAGTGCTCCTTCATATAAGATTTCTAGCAACAAAAGATGTTCTCATGTGAAGATTCACAGCACAAATTGCCATATTTTTGGGCAGTTAGGTATGGTCAGAAGGTAAGGACTGGTCAAGCTAAGGTGTCCTTAAGGGACTATACTTCTTTTACTAGTGTCTGAGATACAGTAAGATACCTTATATTTAAGACTTCTTAGACAGAGGGAAGCAAATGAATTTTAAACAAGTCTACCTTGCATCACATTTGCATCAACATATGATGTGCACAGGAGAGGTTACTGTTGCTCATACTGGAACAGTGTCTTTCCAAAGTGATACAAAGCATCCTCTGAGCCTCTAACATCCTTCTATAAAAATGATTCTCTCTGAAATATCTAAGCTCCATCTGCGCAGAAGTACATCAAGTCAATCTAGCTCCATGAAAGTTTTTCTATCCAAGAGCTATAGAACTACATTATACACCATTTTATTTTCACATGTGGGATAAAATTAAGATTTATGGCTATTACTTTCTTTGTTAAAAATTATAAAACATCTACTCTGATGTCACTCCCATCCACTCAAAAATTTCCTGTGACTAGTTTATGGGGCCATGTCTTGGGTGCAGAATACTTTCTCATCACTCTGCTACTAATAGTAACTGAGGAATAATAGCATGTCCAGATAACATTCCATCCAAGGGATGGTACACCTCCTGTGTGAGGACAGACTGACACAGCTGGGGCTGTTCATCCTGAAGAAGGGAAGGCTCTGGGGCTTTTCTTGCTCCAGATGCGTGAGGCGTCTGGCTCACGGGCTCTTGTCCTGGTGGGGGACTTCAACCATCCTGACATCTGTTGGGAAAACCACACGGCGAGCTGCAAGAGCTCCAGAAGGCTCTTAGAATCCATTGATGATAGCTTTCTGGTTCAGGTATTGGACAGACCGACCAGAGGTCAAGCGTTGCTGGACCTGCTGCTCACCAACGCTGAGGAGATCATCAAAGGCGTCAAGGTTGGAGGCTGCCTGGGCTCCAGCGATCATGCCTTGGTTCAGTTTGTGATCTCAAGCGATGTGGGCCTGGCAAAGAGCAGAACCAGGATGCTCAACTTTAGAAGAGCAGACTTCAAGCTTCTCAATGGAATGCTGGCCAAGATCCCCTGGCGCGCTGCCCTCAAAGATAAGGACGTTGAGGAGAGCTGGCTACTGTTCAAGGATGCCCTCCTGGCAGCACAAGAGGTCTCCATTCCCCTGATTAAGAAAGTGGGCAGGAGAGGTAGAAAACCGGCATGGCTCAGCAAGGACCTGCTAAGAGAACTGAGGGTGAAGAAAGGGGTGTACAAGCTCTGGAAACAAGGCTGTGTCACCCGGGAAGAATACAGGGATGCCGTCCGAACTTGCAGATGTGGGATCAGGAAAGCCAAGGCGCAGGCAGAACTGAACTTGGCGAGGGATGTGAAAAACAACAAGAAAACCTTCTACAGGTACATTGGCCAGAAGAGACAGGCCAAAATGGGCGTGCCTACTCTGGTAAATTTAAAAGGAAAAATGGCTTCAACAGATGAAGAGAAAGCTGAGGTGCTGAATGAGTTCTTCACCTCGGTCTTCACTGGTGGCCAGGATTCTAGTCTTTTTCACGTCCCTAAGTCTTGCACCCCCATACCTCCATGTGGGGACCAAGGAGGTAAATCCCTCCCCACTGTAAGGGTAGAGCAAGTCCGAGAGTGCCTCCTTAGACTGAATGAGTATAAGTCTATGGGGCCAGATGGCGTGCATCCCAGGGTCCTGAAGGAGCTGGCTGAGGTGGTTGCTGAGCCGCTCTCCATCATATTTGAGAAGTCGTGGCTGTCAGGTGAGGTCCCGGATGATTGGAGGAAGGGTCACGTCACTCCCATTTACAAGAAGGGGAGCAGGGACGACCCGGGTAACTACAGGCCGGTGAGTCTCACCTCTGTGCCTGGGAAGATTATGGAACAGATCCTCCTGGACAACATGCTTGATCACATAAAGAACGAGCATGTGATCCGAGACAGCCAGCATGGCTTCACCAGGGGAAGGTCATGCTTAACTAATCTTGTGGCCTTCTATGATGGAGTGACGGCGTTGGTGGATGAAGGGAAGGCGACCGATGTCATTTACCTGGACCTGAGCAAGGCCTTTGACATGGTCCCCCATCACATCCTCATCTCCAAATTGGAGGGAGGTGGATTTGATGGGTGGACAACTAGATGGATAAGCAATTGGTTGAAAGGCCGCAGACAGAGGGTGGTGGTCAATGGCTCTATGTCCAGGTGGAGGCCGGTAACAAGCGGCGTCCCTCAAGGGTCTGTCCTGGGACCGGTGCTCTTTAACATCTTTATTAATGACATCGATGAGGGAATGGAGTGCACCCTCAGCAAGTTTGCTGACGACACCAAGCTGAGTGGTGCAGTCGATACGGTGGAGGGAACAGATGCCATTCAGAGGGACCTTGACAGGCTGGAAAGCTGGGCTCGGGTGAACCTAATGAGGTTCAACACGGCAAAGTGCAAGGTTTTGCACTTGGGCCGGAAGAACCCCAGGCACCTGTACAGGCTGGGAGGAGTTGTCCTTGAGAGCAGCTCGGCTGAAAAAGACCTAGGGGTCCTGATAGATGAGAAACTTAACATGAGCCAGCAGTGCGCTCTGGCAGCCCGGAAAGCAAATGGGATCCTGGGCTCCATCAGGAGAGGGGTGGTCAGCAGGGATAGGGAGGTGATCGTCCCTCTCTACTCTGCTCTTGTGAGGCCCCATCTGGAGTACTGTGTCCAGGTGTGGAGCCCTCAGTACAAAAAAGATATGGAAATTTTGGAAAGGGTCCAGAGGAGGGCCACAAAGATGATCAGGGGGCTGGAGCACCTCCCCTATGAGGACAGGCTGAGGGAGTTGGGTTTGTTCAGCCTGGAGAAGAGAAGGTTGCGAGGTGACCTCATTGCAGCCTTTCAATACCTGAAGGGAACTTACTCCCAGGAGGGGAGTAAACTCTTCGAAAGGGCTGATAATAGCAGGACTAGGGGAAATGGTTTTAAGTTGAAGGAGGGAAGATTTAGGTTGGATGTTAGGGGAAAGTTCTTTACTAGAAGGGTGGTTAGGTCCTGGAACAGGCTGCCCAGTGAGGTTGTGGATGCCCCGTCCTTGGAGGTGTTCAAGACCAGGTTGGACGGGGCCCTGGGCAACCTGATCTAGTAAATGTGTATGTTTGGTGGCCCTGCCAGGCAGGGGGGTTGGAACTACATGATCCTTGAGGTCCCTTCCAACCCGGGTAATTCTGTGATTCTGTGATTCTGTGTGGGGAGACCTGATAGCAGCCTTTCAGTATCTAATGGGGAGCTAGAAGGGAACAGACTCTTCAGAAATGTCTGTTGTGGTAGAACAAGGGGCAAATGGTTGAAGACTAAAAGAGGAGAGATTTAGACTGGTTATAAGGATCACACTTTTTGCAATAAGGGCAGTGTGGCACACTGTGGTTCCCCAGTGAGATGGTAGAAGCCTTGCCCTTGAAGACATTCAAGGTCAGGATGGACCAGGTGCTGCACAAGCTGACTGAGCTGCAAATGTCCCTGTTCATTGCAAGGGAGTAGGGCTAGGTTACTTTTAATGGTCCCTTTCAACTCAAATGATTGTATGGTTCTACGACTCTATGATACTAGATGTCAAGTAGAGAGTCATCAGTCTTGATTGAAAAACACTTCAGGTCATTTCTATTTTTTTTATTATGTTTTATTTTCATATTAAGACAGTTAAGGGTCCTAGTTGGAGTCCTGGATTCCCACTTAGTGAACATTTTTTTATCTTGTTCTTTCATATAAGCAATTTTCCTCATTTGTTAAACCAGATGATCCCAAAGATGCTACATTTTCCTTGTGACTGACTACACAGTTTAACACCATCTTGCCTATTAGCAGTAAAACAGCCTTAAGACTACTATTTTCCCATAATTATATTCTTAGCTTTTTAATTTCTAGATGACTCTTGGCAAGACTCTAGAAATATTCATTTGAAAATTAAAGGTTTTATCTTCTTGAGAAATTATTGTTGATTTGTGCTCTAATCACAGGTTTTCTACAGAGACTGCGGACTTAAAAGCATTTTGGAATAGCAAGAAATGAATGGAAGATGTTTGCAAACAAATAACCGTCCTTTTTTTTTCTCCAGAGTCAACATTTCAAGAGTTCACTCAAAATGTCATGGAATTCACATGTCATCAATAGAAAGCCAGACTGGAAGCCAAACTCAACCTGTGGCAGACAAATCACAGAATCACAGAATGACCCAGGTTGGAAGGGACTCAAGGATCGTGTAGTTCCAACCCCCCTGCCTAGATGAACATTTCTGTTCTGTTTTGTGCAAAGGGAAAACTAATGCTACTGAAGGGGGTTCTGAAGGTCTACATATACTTCAGAGCCCGCAAAAAAGTTTTCTTTTTTTTCATTTTTGTTTCTGTTTCAATCTACAAACTTACCTGCTTATACTGAAAAACACAAATTGTGTATAATTACCTGGAAACAATATTTCTATGCCTTTCAGCAGTAACAAAAATAAAGAGAAATAGTATTTTAATTAAAGCATCTAGATTTTAGCACGTCACCTCTTGGGTGTTACTATATTGAGATGAATGAAATAGATTCTCATATTCATCAAATTTGGAAGAACAAAAAATCAACTCCCATCAAAAATTTCTAAATTTTACATAAAAATCACTGTGAAAGAGTCAGTAAATGAGCACAGAAATGATCAACTTTAGAATCTTTCATTTCATAATTCCAGTTTTCATTATGATAAAAACTAATCACAATGTTCAAATATAAAGCCAAATAAAACATATTCTGTGTTGCCCTAAAACTTGTCTGTATTTCTTATCTGAACTATAAAAAAAAATGGATGCAGATTTGTGGTCAAGAATTTCTCTGTTAAAATTTAATATTGTACAAGATGCCTGGTTTTGTGCTATAATGTCAGAATGGAAAGCAGAATATAGTAATTATGATAGTAATCTCCATCTGGAAAGGTACACTAATGAGAATAATAAAAGCTTGGCATCTATGAATACTAATATGTTTTACTGGAAAAATTTGTTGAACACATCTCTTAGGTTGGACTTAAATAATAATATCACATCAGTTTCTTTCAGCAAAGACTGGTACAGTCTTATCATAGCTTTCCAGAAATACCCATTCTGACCCAACATCTAATACCAGGATGAGAACTCCAATTCTTCTCATTACACCTTGCAACACGTCCAAATCCTCTCATCTGTGTTTGTGGTCCCTCTGGTGAGGACTCTAATTTCTTGATCAAGTTCTACACCCAACTAAAAAAATCTTTAAAAGTATATATATATATATACATATCTGTAGCTATATCGCATATCTCTCTAAATATATATTACTTTATATATGCATAGAGATATCTAAAACATATTTCTAAATTTTCATATAGAAAATATTTTAACCAGCACTGAAATAAAAATGTAATTTAAAAAAATATTCTGAGGACTACTCTAATTTGTATTAAAGTATCTGAACTAAGTTCATTTTTTTAATCACTCCATTAATCAGAGATTATTTTTATAGTCTATTAATGAAATCTAAAAAAAGACACAATAAACAGGAAAGGAAGCAGGCAAAAGATCGTGATCAAAGGTCACAGCTGTGTAATTTTGATTGCATCCTGCATAATCTGTAGCCCTGGCAATGACTGTGATGTTGCTAGAGGAGAAAGAACTCCCTAGAACAAGTGAAGAAATTATTTTGCACAGCTTGGTAGCAATAGAAATATGTATCATAAGCTATAATTTATGGAGCAGAAGTTTCTCAGCTAATTATAATGGACTGTCAGATACAAGACAGCATGCAAATATTAAAATAATTCCAGTATAACTTTTGAGAACAAAATTCTGTTTCCATCTAAAAACAGCCAACGATATTTTTGTGTGTGTGCAAACAGTCCTGTCTGGTTTCCAAGTTTGATCTTCAAAGTTCGTTTTAATTTTATGTTTTAAAATCTCAGTACCTGACTTTAGAAACAAAGAACAAAAACTCAAATTCATGAAAAGTTAAAAAACATTCTGAAGTTTATGACATCAGAATTTTCTGTTTAAAAGAAGTGAAATTACTTTAAATATGAAAGACAGAAAGATGCATATGGTCTATTAAAGGAGTTAATATTATTCTAAAAAATTCCATTACAAAAAGGATTTCCTTTTATTTTTTATGAGTTCTTTCATTATTTTCTTCCTCAAAAGAGCAGACAAAGCTGCATTGTTGCTGTGTAAGAATATATTCATCTTATGATCAGAGAGAAATGAGGAAGAACAAAGGTACAGATTCACTCTGTACAGAGAATCCTGCTGAGTATTTGGCAAATCATTCAGGAATAGTGTCTAAAGCCTTCATTCTGATGGTTATCCCACTGAGGTAGACTTGCATCCTAAAAAGTAGCCTTTGGCTTCGCGGGAGAATGATACTCTTCCTTTGTGGAGTAACTTGCAGAATCAGCAGAATAATATTCTTAAAATAAAATAGCTCTTACCCAAGCTTGTATGAATATCTGTTCTGCAAAATAAGCTGATTCCACAAATGACTGTATCCCATGTCAGATTTCCCTTTACTTGAGGATACACTTCAGGATAAAAATTGTTTACACTTTAGTGTTAAATCGGCAATGGAAAGATATGTTCACATCTTCTACACATCATGAGATATCATCTAGTAAAAATTTTCATAATCTGAGTAACATTGTACAACCAGAACAGAAAGCTCAACCCTTATGGTATCCACAGCATTCTGGAAATGTTAGGTGAGAGATGCTTATTTTACATTACAGAAGCAAGAGTGGCAAGTTAGAGATGATAAAACAGACATAAGCACACAGTTTATGGTATTCCCAGTAACCTTGGAGTGAGTGGGTTGGAATCTGTGTTGTAGAAGCTAAAAGTGTAATGAGAGACTGAAGCAGCACTTTGGCTAAAGATTCTTTTTTTTCTTAGTGACAGAATTATTTTTGTTATTATTTTAATAAGTTATGTAAAGTAACGTTGGAATTCTTTGGATTTTCTGAATGAGTGGTTACTGATGTAAGTAGTAGATTTTTACAAATATATTGATAGACAGTATCTGTTCAAATTTGGAAGGAAGCAGTGGAAAAATCACATCATACGTTTCTCTTCTGAGAAGGAAACTTTTCTTCTCTGTAAGCTTGAAATTCTGTCCAGGGGACCTGATTTTCCTCAGCCTGGTTTGATCATTCTTCAGAGAATACAGGTAGATGGACTGTGAGAATGCATCCTCCATACACATCTAGTTGATAATCTCAGTAACTCGTCAGTGTCTCCATGCTGATCCAGCCATGAACTGGCTACTTTCATCTCCAAGCTAAATTCACAAAGCATTCACATTAGCAGATAAGATTTCTCAAAGATTAAAAAAGAAAATAAATGGGATATTTCTCCCTCCATCTCTCTTATATTTAATTGAGGAAAAACTTAGAACATTCAGAAGGTTTCTCAAGAGCTTAACTATGAAGTGCAATTTTTCTTGTGGAATGCAGTTATATTTGCTTTCTGTTTTCTGAGAATGAAATGCTTCACTGTCAAAAAATTTCAGTGTCTTTCAGTGAAAGAATTATAATCTGCTTGATGTATATATATACCACACAAAAAATAACCCATCATTTGCCAGCTCATGGAAAATGTCAGCTATGACCTTCAGAACCCAGAAATTAAGATCACTGCTCTGTGTTGGCCTTGCCATGTTTCTGATGTTTTTTTAACACAGTATGCAGATGAATTACTTCTTACATTCTAGGATGTATTTAGAGTGCAATCATGGGCAAAGAAGCCAACAGATAATTTTTTCATTCACATCAGGATTTGTTTTCTCATGTTAGTTTATTAATTTACAAAGCAAGTTAAAAAGTAGAGCCACTTTAATATGAAGATTCCTATGAAGTCTATTGAAATTTTTAGCATGTATGAAACATACGTTACATTGCAGATTATTTGTGAATCTTGCTCACCATTATCTTCATATAATTTAACAGGTATGGTAGGTTTTTTGTTTGTTTTTTATTTTTTTTTCAGACAAATACAGAACAGTAAAATGTTTACAGTATTAGACTGCTACGCTCACTCAGTAGCACTGTATGCCAAATTTCCATGATGAGGTCCAACTAAAAGTCTACTGCATGGTTAGCTATGAAGAATAATATGGTGCACACATTTTTTTGATAGAAGCAAATCATATAACTAGTCATAATATTTTTGAAAGAATAGTTTGTTTTCACATAAAAATTGATAACTATTTTGTGTAACAGCGGTAAAAACATTGATGACATAAAATGCCAGGATACTTAGTACAATTCAATGAATGTTTTTATCTTCTAAGTAATTGACCTTTAAGTTTTCCATGTCAAGTTCCATGACTTCTTTTTATCTTTTAAGATAAAAATGAATCTCTTCCATGACTGAATGCTTTAGAGGAGTCTGGAGGGGAAAAAAAGGAGGTAGAACTGGGAGGGAAATGAGAAAGGGGAAGATGAAAGTATGGGAAATAGGAAAAAGGAAAGACAAATTGGGAAAATTGCAAGTATCCATGATAGCTGATGACAATGCAATGCTACTCTCTATCATTTTGAAAAATGATATGAACTGGGGAAGGCCTATAATGAGGAGAGTCCAGGTGACTAGGAAAAGGCAAATATTTCCATTTACAGACGGACAAGTAAGAATGCATGTGGAAATGCAGATCAGTCATCCTTACCAGAAGTAAATCCTAGAGAACTTTATGAAGTGAATCCTAGAATGTGTGTCCAGAAGCCTAGGAGCAAGAAGGTACAGGGAACGGAAAGCAAAGAGATGCCAGGTATAAAGTCATTCTTGACCAGCGTAAGAGTCTTTTGTGATAACTCTTTTTTTCAGGGCAGAATACTTGAAATTCAGTAGTATAATTGAAAGTGAATCAGGAAGATATGTACTGAATGGGAAGTCTACAGGGTGACTGAAATTCTGGCTTTCCTGTGAACAGAAGTCACAGTTCTAAATCTAACCAGAAGCCTGAAAAAAAAAATAATATATATATATATATATATATATATACATATATATAAATTTAAATAATAAATAAAATTACAAACAAAAGGAAAAGCTGAGGGGAGCTGGATCTATACACCTGGAGGACAGAAGGAAAACAGGGGTTTTTACTACTTTAAAAACTGCTCTTTACTGCTCCTTACTGAGAGTCTGTTAAGAACATGGAACCAGACTCTACATACATAGTAGTGTACATAGTGTAAGAATGAGAGGAACAGTTAAAATCTGCAGCAATAGAATTTAGAATAGACATAATAAAAGAAAATATGTTAATCATTACAAGTATTGAAAGCATTGGGAAAAAGATATCCATAGGGATAAATAATCCCCATTACTGGAGATTTTCAAAACTCAGCAAGACTTGTGTGCCCCGGTGGCGCAGTGGTAGGAATGCTGCATTGCAACACCGGAGGCTCTGGGTTCGAATCCCCCCTGTGGCGCAAGTGGTAGAAGTGCTGCTCTGCTACACAGAGGCTCGAATCCTGGGGGGTTGGATTCGATGATCTCTAAGGTCCCTTCCAACCCGCACGAGACTATGATACTATGATGATGATACATGCTCTGAGTAGCCAGAGGTTGTTTCAAAGTTAGGTCTGTTTTCAGTAAGTATTTGAATTTGAGAACCGTAGAAAAACAAACAAAATCACAGAATGAACCCGAATCTATGTCCCAGTACCTGTTTTGTCTTTCCAGAGTCCTTCTTGAAGGCTGTAATCCTGAATTAGAATTGCAATTAGCACCATTTTATACTTGTGATTTTTGGCCATTCCTCCATATGTGAAGGTGGTAAGCAGATAGCTTATTCTTTAATTAGTCTTTGAATATCTGTAGGTAGATAAGAAACTGTGAGAATCGCAGATGTTGTGTGCAACTTCTAACACTAAATATGATCAACACACTTAGAAAACTAAAGATAAATTAATATGTTATTGTCTGATGAAAACATTTATTATTACTTTGAGTTTGTTATCACTTGATAAGATGATGGATAATTGTGTCAATAAAACAAGGTAATCATGGTATTAAAAATAGTTATATAGAAATATTTCTTTGGCAGCTCAACTTTGATGTTCATTTTTTCTTTATGATGATACTTCTTTTTATCAAAGTTGATACTATTCCATCTAAAAAAATAATCCTCTTGGCTATCAGGTGATGAACTGCTTTAAAGACTGGTACAGATGTGAATATTTTATGTGGAAAAAAAGAGCTCAAATGTAAGTACTAAGTAGTAGCTTTAAATCTTTGTCAGAGAAAGTTTAGGCTATATGCATCTGAGAACACCCTAGGGGCTGACGAGAAGTTGGTGTCAGTTATGATGTTAAGTCAAAGTATCTCAGGGAAACCTTTTTGATGAGAGAAAGCTTTTTTAATACAGCAAAATTCTCATAACTATTACTAATAGAGAGTATAATTAAAGATGCATGCTGTTAATTCTAAACATACTCAGTTTTTCAGTTTTTTTTTAAATGTACTATAATATGTCAGAGTGAGAACAAGCATATTTTAAAATGACAAGTTAAAAACATTTGGCTATTACCCTTACACCTTTCAAGCTAAACATTTTAATTCCCTTTGCTGCTTCATTATCACTGTATTTTAAAATACAGTTTGCTTTATTCTTGCCCCATGATTTTCTCTTATTTCCTATTCTTGCAAATTATTTTACTTGCAGGAACAAAAATTGAGTATAGTACTCTCTGTTTGCTGAGAACTGAGAATATTCATACTGAAAAGAAATGGAAATATCTTCTACATACAAGGATGAGACTAGACAGAAAAGCATATCTCATGTATCTATTTAGAAATAACCAAGAAGGCTTTAAAAGGAGCATGGGGGTAATGAGCTGATGGTTGAACTAGATGATCTTAGCTGTCTTTTCCAATCCAAGTGATGATATGATTCTATGAATCCATACACCGTTAAGTGATTACTGCCATTTTCTCCTCAATGTACATAGAGGCTTTTGGAAGAGAAATCCTTTAACCCAAGAGTTTTCTCCACTTTAAAAACTTTGAATTATGTCTGTTGCATGCAAGATGATAATCCTTCTCAAAATAGTGTCATCATAGAAGGCCAGCAGATTGGTCAAATATTATCTGCCCTTAGTGAAGCCCTGATGGCTGTCTTAGATAACCTCCTTGCCTCCCATGTGCTTTAACATGTCTTCCAGGTGTGTTTGTTCTATGATCTTCCCTGGCACAGAGGTGAGGCTCTCCAGCCTTCCCTGGTCTTTCTTTCTCCCTTTCTTAAAAAGTAGAAACAATTTTTCTCTTTTTTTAGTCATTGGAAACTTCACCTGACAGCCATGACTTTTCAAGTACAATGAGGAATGGCCCAGTAATCACAACAGCTAGTTCCTTCAGGACTCTAATATGCATGTTGTTCATTGCCATAGACTTGTATATGTTCCGTCTCATGGGATGGTCTCTGACTTATTTTTCTCTTACAGTATGAGTGATTTTATTCCCACCAAATTCCCATCTAGAAGTTCACAGATGCAAAGCCTGACTTCCAGTGAAGACCGAGGAAAAGAACTTGTTGAGTGCCTCAGCATTCTGTATGTCAGCTGAAGCCAGTTCTCCTTTCTCATTATCAAACAGAGTACAGTTTCCATTTCCTATTTCTCCTGACAAATGTACCTGTAGAATTGCTTATTATTTTTCACATCCCTTGGCAATCACACCTCCTGATCATGAAGGTAAGTCAGATAGTTATACAATGGATAGACTGTTACCAGTGCCCTGCTCCAAACAGCAGTGATCTAGCACCAAGCTGACCCATATGTACTCCTGATCAGCCCTACTCATATGATTTATTGCCCATTATACAAGTGTTCTCAAATTCCAGTTTCTTCATCTTTACCACTCTCATCCCCTTGAAAATAAGCCAGGTAGATCTATTTACTCTTTCCCCAAGGGTTTCAGTTTTGCTGACTTTATACACTTATATGATATTCATAATGTGGTTGCCCCAGTAAATTCTACCTTGATCAACAGTTCTGTAAGGTAATACTTCTCTTGATGTACAGTTTTTCATTTCTGACATTTCTCATGTTTCTGTCATCTTAGCCACTAGTCAGAGTTGGCCAGCTGCATACACAGTACTACCTTGCTATTTGTCACACACGTATTATCTCTGTTAGTTCCCTTATTAGTGTGGCTGAAGTACAAGATCGGTCATTTGGCATAATACTGAATTCAAGGAGAAGCCCATAAATACTGCTTATTTGCTTGGTCATTAATCTGACTAAGATAAAACACTGATCCCTAAGAGTAGAATCCAGAACATACAGTGTTACTGTCACAAAATAAATTCTACCTCTTGGCTTCTGAATAAGTTTTACAAGGAGAAAACCAAATGGCTTTAGAAATCTGCAGATTAGAGTTTTTGAAGAACCCCCTAATCATCTCAGTATCCTTCACTGAGGGCATGAACTCCTTTGTTAATGTACCTATTCTAGAATGTCATGAAATTACCATCTGGTTGATGTAACCTCTAGAGGCATCTCTGAACACTGGATTTCAGCTGCCCTAAAAATCACAAGTTTTCCATCAGACATACAGTTCTGTTCCCCTAGGGTAGTACTGTGCTGATGAATCAGTGTTCTTCCCATGGGCTGCCCATGGTTGGCATCCTGTAAAGAAAATCCCGTTCTCCCACTTTAGCTCGTAACTAGATCACAAATCTCCAGAAAAAACAAAATAAATAAAAATAAAATAAATAAAATAAAATTGCTATGCAGTCAGAATCTGGAAACAATCTATTGTCTGTATTATCACCATAGAGATGTATATAAGAGGAAAAGAAACCTTTCTACCTTTATGGTGGAAAAGATTGTAAAGTAATGTGAGAAACACATAAGAATCATAACCTCTTATTGATGAGGAGAGCTCTGGACTGTCATCCCATAGTGTTAGCAGCTTGTTGAACTCTTGTGATTTTAATCTTCACAGGTTTTAAGGATGGGGATGATATTATGTATTGAAAGTGAAAGAGTCTACTGACAACAGAATTGTCAATCTGTGAGCAAATGATTATAAGCAATTAATTCATATTTCTTCTTTAAGTGATTATGTTAGGGTTCACATTATGAGACTAGAAGAAAAGATACAGGCCATTCATTTACATCTTCTGAATGTCATCAATAAAAAGGTACAAAAATCAACGAAAATGTATAAAAAAGGTGTAAAAAATGGGCAATTTTCTCAGGTAGTTCTTTCATTTATGTCCCAAAACTTTAATAAAAAAAAGGCCAAATTCTTCTTTGTCCGTCAGTTCTTATCACTATTTCTAATGCTGGGACAGAGCTTCAGATACCTTAAAAGCACATCATTCCATTGGTTCCAGTGGAGGCACAATGATTCATTCCCATTGAAATCCACTATCATGCGTTTGCAAAGGGTATAAATCACAAAAGGACTGATGTATTGATTTTCCTTCCAATTCCTTGTCTACATCCTGTGCTTTACAGTACTTTACATTTTCTCATCAGTTCTTACAGATACTGTCTGTATCTGTATCTGTCTGTATCTGAGTGTTTAGTCACTCCTCTCCAGAGATATAACAACTTCCAAGCAGATTTATCTTTAAAATATAAATTAAAAATTTTCTTTAATTAGAAATAATGAATGGTATATTTGAATAATTAAAAGTAAAAAATTCTGATTGGAACTAACTACACAGTAAGTTACCTGTGTATCAACTATCACATTTTAGAGAGTGGCACTGTAATTTAAGTATATATAGATGAAATAATATAATATATAACAACTGTGAAGCTTTAAATAGTGATTATGGATTTTATGAGCCCTCAGTTGGACTCAGTTTTTATTTCTAATCTGTATGAATGACCTGCCATTTCTATATATATTATCATTAGTAGATATTTATACAGATAATATGGTGATTTATTATGGTTTTCTAAGATCCCTTGATGTAGTTTATACCCTGATTTCAGGCATGAATTTTGTCAGTAATTTGCTTGAACTAAGTGTTTTTCACAGAAACAAAAGAAAGATTAACAAATTATATGCCATACTTTGAATAAATCTGCTAGTGGTAGATCAGGAAAAATCTATTTTATGCACTAAGTCAATATATAAAATAATTTCAAGAGTATTATGGAAGATGTTATTCAACATGTGAAAATGAATCACGGATAGTAGATTACTAGTTTTAAATTTGATTTTGTTTTGCAGAACTTTACTATTAAATTCATAAAATCCTGGTCTGCACTTAAATTTAGATGGATTAATTTTGTCAGACAATTGCAGAGTCATGCCAGACAACTGCAGAGTCACGTCTTCAGTAATGTCTTTTTGGATCAGTATTTAACATCTGTTTAACTTCTCTTTGCACGAAGTTAGTCAATGAAATGTAGTCCAGTTCTATGTTACTAGATCAAACAAAATTTCTGTGAACATCAAGTATTTACATTGTTTTGAAAAAGACTACAAACTTGATTTACCAATTTACAAAGGGCTTTTCTAAGTACCACTATAATATCATAAAAGCAGTGACTTTCCTCAAGAGGAGACGTTTTCCATATTTATACCACTGTAGAAAACCTCTTAATACTGACTGTTTTTTTCACTAATATGTTCTTATAATTATCATAGAATCATAGGATGGTGTGGGTTGAAAGGGACCATTAAGACAATCTAGTTCCCACCACCCTGCTATAGGCAGGAACATCTTCCTCTAGACAAGTTGCTCATTAGCTCAGAAGAATTTACTTGCTTAAAAGTATGGTATGTAGAATCACAGAATCATAGTTGAATGGCCTGGGTTGAAAAGAACCTCAAAGATAATCTAGTTTCAACCCCCCAGCCATGGGCAGGGTCACCAACAACCAGACCATATTAAGATAGCGTTGATTATGCTTCCTTCCTATTTCCAGTGACTTTCTTAATTATACTAACTATGTTTCCCTGTTTTCAAAGCCTTAAGAGAGAGCAACCTCTCATCTCAAAACACACAGCCTTTTGAAACTGTTTGAGATTTGAGTTTTGGAACTGTCTGCCTTGCAGACAATTTGAGAAGAAACTCTGCAAATACTTGAGCTTACTACTGGCTCAAATTCTGGCTTATCTGAATCAGTAGTTGTTTGACTGAGACTAGAAGATCATCTATAACAACTAGATCCACTCAGCTTAGCAAGATTATTCATTCTTGTAGATCCAGATGTTCTCCCATTACAATAAAAGCCATTTTACTGATGCTGCAGCTATAGAAACCAATCTTCTCTGCAATGTGGAGTATCTATATCTCTCCAGTCTTTAAAAGATCATGAACTTTCCACTCATATTCCTTTTTCAGTACATTTTTGCATGTCAGTTCCTCAGCTTCTTAGTATTTTCCTGCTTTGTCTACAGTATAAACAAAATGAGTCAGAAGCTCCTGAGGAAAATTTAGTTAGTTAGTTAGTGTTAGTTTACTCTTTATGAAGGAAACGAAGGGAATGAATGTCATTATTACCATTGTTCACATCGTAGATTGTGTAGACCATACTTTCTTTCATGAGATAACATCTTATTCTCCATGGAGTTTATCACTAATTCTCCTTTCATTTTCAGTTTCAGATATAAATGATTGCTTAGCTTACTTCTCATGAATATCACATTTCATCACAGTGTATAGCTAGAATATTTCTTATCTGATTTTTCCTGTTTTCATAATCCCAGAAGTATTTCAGAAACTAATATATTCTTGTTGTACTCCCACATATGAGATAAACTCTGTGAGTATTTTTCTTACATATGGAAAAAAAACACTATTTTATATACTCCTCTTCATTTCCTGTCTTCATACTTAATCTTCCCAGCCAGTGTTCAGAACATATTTTCTACCTATCATTTTCTGCCTCCTTATCTACTTCAGATTCTAACATATATTCCCAATTTTCAGTGATATATCAGAATACTATCACAATGATCAGGCACTTGAAGGCATTTAACAAATGTATAATTTCCTCTTAGTATGTTCAAAATTCAGCAGAGTTTTCATGACTGAATGCAGAAAAGAGCCATCTATTTTATACTATAAACTAAGAAGTGATGAAAACTAGAACTCAACCCAGGAAACCTAACTCTGTCTTTATCTGGGACTTTGACAATCTCATAGAACAAGCTGCCAGCTCTTCAGGATTGTCTTTTCACATACCTAACTTTGACAGCTAGCTAGTTCTGTATCTACTAGAACAGACATTTCCCATACATTTTGAGAATGGGGGAGATAGTGTTTCTTCTGCTGCCAGCTTCTTCCTACAATCCTTGCAATTCAAGTGTAGGCAGAGAAGATATTGGTTTTGTTCAAATAATTCCCCCCAGGTTACCCAATGTCAGGACTGCAACCCTATTAGATATGTTAATTTTGCATTATGATGCAACAGTTAGGACTGATACTGCTCGGAAAGTGGAAAGTCCTGGGCTTTTGCCACAAATGTTGTTTTGATGTTCTCATGCTGGTTGATGGAATGATTAATCCTTGTTTCCCTTCCAACCTTGTGATTCTATGATTCTATGATTCACTGTCCCTTCACTTTACAATACATACCTCACAGATTGCAGATGCCAGATTCTGATCTTCATATGCGCAGAAAATCATAGACAAGGAAGACAAACTAAAAGATAACAATTGATATTTAATTTTTTAAGGTGAAAATAAGTCATAGTAGAAGAAAATTCACAGCAGAAAAATTGTTTTCAGAGAACTATTTTTATTTTCCCTCAACTTCATGCCTACCTTCTCTTGTACAGGCCTCTTTTCACACAAGCACAATATATTCTTAAGTGGCATTTTTTGAGAAATTTTTTCTATTATTCTCTTTATTTCTTAGCTGAAACGACAGTTATCTAGCAGTACTGAGAGCATATCAAGCTTTTCCTGTAATCGGTGTATTAAAACAAAATTACCACATCCAAGAAAATATTGACAATATTGTAAAAATGAAGTTTTTAACAGTATAATGTATATTCATAGACCTGGTCTTAACAATGTAAATGTGGTAAGAAGACTTTGTTTGTAATCCAAGATTTCTGGTTTTATTTTTTGTGTAACAAAAAAAATCTTTAGAATTTTTAAAATAAAAATAAAAATAAAACATTCAAAAGAACCTCACAAGATCAGAAAGTTCTGCAGTTACAGCAGCAGCTTTAACAAAAGTTAAAGATTTATTACTGAACAAATTCACGGAGATAGGACCTTGTTCCTATACAAATAGCATTAAGAGATAAATAAGGTAACGACATCCAGCAGCTTTGGGGCTGGTTGGCTTTTCCTGCCTGAATGCCAGAGCACAGCCCAGAACACCAGGGAAACTCAAGTCTGCCCAGACTGAGGGATGGCAGCTCCTTCTTTTCCACTTGACAGCTCAACCACTAGCAAGGCTGAGCACATAGCACAGACATACACAAGTACACAGTGGACACCAACATAACCAGCTACTCTGATGACCACAGACATGACTCTGCCTTTAACAGTAACTATATACAGGACTAATAAAAAACTAGAACAAACTGACAGGTAACCATCCACTTCTTCAGTGGGTCAGGACTGAAGGTTCCTGACATTCTTTTCATATTCATTCACACAGGACAGAGAGAAAGTGTCTTACTCCAATTTACAGGAGGGAGGCAAGGTTCTTTGATATGTGTATATACCTGGCGTGAGATTAAGAAGCAACCGTTCAAATGTTGGTCCAACCAGTTTATTAAAGTCCTAGCTGTTTTTAGGGAGATGGGGAAAGGAAGGTAGGTGATAGGGAAAGTAGGAAATATAAGCAAGGAGTCTTTGCAGAGAGCAAAAGAGATAGTCACCACCGTGGGTCCAGCGAGGTACACAGTAGGTCCGTTGATCTCAGGAACTCGTCTGATCACCACAGGGGATGGGAGACAGCCAGGGAGCTTCGCAGCAAGCCGGACCCAGGGGTTCTTCCAACGAGGATTTCCCCTCAGGGAATTCTCCATCAAAGGTGTCTTTGGGAGTTTGTCTCCAAAGTCCCCAGTTTAGCGAGGGCCTTTTATCCCCCATTTTGGTAGGGGTTTTTCTCCTTTTCTTCTTTGAAGTTTGAGGATTACAGCTCAGCATTTCTTGGGGGAAGTACCGAACTTCCGAACAAACAGGCAAACATTCTTCTAAAGATGATTTACAACCAGCTTTTGTGGCATTCCTGGCCCACAGATAAGCCAGCAAGGGGGGGGAGGGGGGTGTCTCTGTTGCTGGACACAAGCATTATCGCCTTCTGCAGTGGTCCACTCCTTCGAGCAGCACCCTTGAGGAAGACTGCTCTTCCTGTTTCTGCTTATCTTTGCAGTCGTAAGCAGAAACACTATGGCACAATGACACCCACCATCCACCCTCCAAGATAGTTAACAGTTGCCAGTAAGAGACTTATCATCAGAAAGGCCTCACGAAGCAAGCTTTGAGACAACAAAAGAAAACAGTTCCGTCCTTTACAGGGAGATCATGCAGGGAATTAAGAAAAGACTTAGTAAAACAGGACAGACTGTGGTTACTGTATACAGGGCTTGGTCAGACAAGCAGACCAACTGATCACATTTTAGACATGACCACTTCTTTTTATAATCTCTGCTGTCTATTCCCCCTTTGTTTCTCTTCAGTTCCCTCCCAATATATATTCCTTCATCACCCATAACCATCACCAACCACCCTCTCCAGTTCCAATATTCCAGACCTTCAAATTTGCAATCTCATTCATTACAAATTCCTCATTTGCCTGCATTCTCTTGATAGTTCATCAGTTACTGTGACTGAGGATGATTCAGTTATTGATTCAGTTACAATTGTCCATCAGGTCTGTGTGTTTGTGTATTTTGTTTTTGCTTCTCCCCTCTTTTTCTTATTTCCCTTGGCATTATAAAGGATAATCATACTGATGCAGATACTCTCACCTTCCACTTCCATTTATAGAACACATGTACCTTGAAAGATTCTACTAAGGGAACCAATAAAGCTGGAAAGGTATAACTCTTGAGTACAAAAACAGAAATAACTTCAATTTAGACAGATTATATATAATGAGAGGTACCTGATCTCATTTTGTTTGATTGTAGATATGATCCTCTATTAGTAATGTAGCGAGAATGAGAGTGAGAATATTGTAATTAACCAAGGACATAGATAACTGGATTTGTGGGCTTGTTTTCTTTGTTTATTTTCCAACTACAACTCACTATAACTGTCTTCTTTACAGTTATTTAGAAACAGCCAGTACTAACGAGGCTTCTGTAACCTACAAATATTACACAACATTCAGGACACAGGGACTGTAACTAAAGCAAATTTTATAAAATTTGTTAATCTAAAATATGGGGCAGTTAACAAGCTTATATCTGAAGAACAGAGATTAAAATGGGGTTCAGAAAGAATCAATATTTCTCCTAGATAGCTGGAGCCAAGTGTAAGTCAAACATTAAAACAAAACAATTTGAGTAAAAATATCAATTTTCTGCCTGACAGGATGTCAATACATGTACTTTAGAAGCAAAGGTATAGAGGTTGGTCATATAACTAGAAATAAAGCACAAATAAACTAAAGGTACTTCTTTTTGTCTTCTGAAAATGTGTAAAAGCAGCAGTTGGCAAAAGCACTTGGGAGGTCAAGAGTAGGCAGAATGCACTCAGCTCCAGCTGAAGATCAAACTTAGCAGCATGCCTTCAGAATCTCACAGGACTGGATCCAAAAACCTTATTATCTCCAAGACAGAAATAAATCAATGTCAGCAACATTTGTAAGACTGAAACAGGTCACACTTAGGAGTAGATGGTATCATTTTAATGAGGAAAAGAAAGATCACAACCATGATCCTTAACAAAAGAGACCATGAAAACCCATTTTCAGCCCAATAGATTGTATTGCTTTCTCCTAACTAATGCTGCCAATTTAAGACAGAAGTATAGTTTTCCCTGGAACTAAAACATTATGAGTTTTTTTAGACATTCAAGGATTTCTCTGTGAAGAGAGAAATGAAAAAGTTCCAATGAACTCTAGTAGATTTTTGCTAGAATATCTATATGGAATGAAAACTGTATAGTTATAGTTACTAGGGGAGAATCAACACAAAACCCTGGTATTAACAATTGTCCATAGAATAGTATGGCTTATAAGGATTCTTTTTTTGAAACAAATGTATCAAATACCATTCATTCACAGCGTACCTTGCTGTTGTGCTGGATATAAGGAGAATTCTACAAATCAACGAGTAAAATAAATAATTTCAAAGCAGACACATCTGCTCAGAGTCCTTTAGGGAAAGAAACAGAAAGAATGAAAACTTACTGTTGTAGTTTTGTGGTTGCACCAGCACAGAGCACAGCAGAAATTTCCCTTGACCAGACAGTTATGCTGTGAGTGGTGCACCCCAGGGTATGGTTGCTCTTTTGTCTGCCAGAGTACGCTGTTCACTCATGTTCAACTTGCTCTCCACCAAAACCTCCAAGTTCCTTTCCACAGGGCTGCTGTACAGACTCTCTTTTCCTCACTCTGTACGTATATCCAGGGTTTGCCCCATGTCAGGTGCAGAATACAGCACTTGCTTTTGTTAAACATCATGTGGTTCGTGATTGCCCACCCCTTTAATTTATCAGCATCTTTCTGCAAGACCTCTCTAGCATCAAGGGAATCAACAGTTCTTCTCAATTTAATGATGTCCACAAGGTTAATTATTATTCGAGTCCTGTTTCTGAGTAAATAAATGATGTAAATGTTCAGAACTGGTTCTAAAATGGAGCCATGAAAATTCCCGCTAGAGACTGGCAACCAGTCTGAAGTAATCCCATTTACTGTACACCATTGAGCCTGATCTGTCAGCCAATCATTCATCCATGATATTATGATTTTGCCTACCTAAATTATGATCATTTTCCTGAAGGATAATGTGAGAAACAGCATCAAAAGCTTTGTTGAAATTCTAGCAGATTATATCAGCTTGCTTCCCTTGGTCAACTAGATAGGTAACCATGCTGTAAAACGAGATTAAATTCATTGAACAAGACTTTCCCCTCAAGAAACCTTGCTGGCTATGACCAGTGTGCACATGGTCTTTCAGGTGTTTTTCAGTAACTTCCAGAATGATTTTCTCCATAATCTCGCCAGACACTCAAGTGAGACTGACATGACTGTAATTTCTGGAATTTTCTTTCCCACCCTTCTTGAAAACTGGGACAACAGTTGCTTGCTTCCAGTCAGCTGGGATCACTCCAGATTCCAAAGATCTTTGAAAAATAATTGAGAGGTCTCATGATAACATCAGCTAGCTCTTTGTGCATCCTAGGATGAATCCCACTGAGACCAATGACCTATATACATCTAGCTGTCTGTCTAACTGCACAGAATCATCATCTTCCAACTTCAGTGTCAAGATGACAAATTAATACTACTGCTTATAACTGTTTTCTTTGTAGAGATACTCTAGTAATTAAAATACGCATGTGGAGCCACAGTGTTTTAGTACATTTCTTCATTATGTAAAAACTACTGTGCATCTCTGGACTTACATGCTTATCTATGACAGGAATAAAAATATTTTCTTCATTAAGTGTTTGTTAATTGAAAATTGCTGCAAGATGGGAGAAACTTCAACAGTTATAGCTAAAGTAGGTGAACACTTTCTGTTTTAAAATTTGAAATAGGTGCTGTTCCACAAGCTTTTTTTTTGGCTCTAAGTTCAATGTCTCATTTACTCTACAAAATCAAGTGTGAATTGTTCCCTATTTTGGGGGGAAAAGGATCAAGGATACCTTAGGGTTAAAAATATGTTCAGACACTTGTTTATAAGACAGATATATAACTGATTTATTGAAATTTTTCAGACCAAGAATAAAAGAAAGAGCCAGGGAGAGACTGTACAGGGGAAAAAAAAAAAAAAAGTTTTAGTCAAACGCATCATTATTTTCTCTTCGGCATCAACCTCAATATGCTGTGATAGTGCTGCAGTTGCAATGATAAAGAAAAAGGTATTCTAAAATTTTGTTCCTTTTCATTTCTGCATTTTGGAAGTTCACAATTTGCAGGACTTACTTAGTATAATATATAGTTTATTCTGGAACAGCATTACATTTCTGGAAAATGAGTCACTTGTACCCTGTTCCTAGTACAAAAGCTGCCAACATTCTTTACCTCTTGCTTTTCTCATCTTACTGAGCCGAACACTCCTTTGATTCATAATCCTACATTTTCCAGTCCTCAAAGATGTGAAGATTTGAAGTTTCTTCAGTTGTCTTCACACAGTGGGGATACTAATAAGCAACTCAACATGCTCTATCAACATATATCCCTTTCACCTAGGAAGCTTAACAGGAAAAAAATTTAATGAACAGCCATTTGAAAATCCTAAATTCTCCACTTTGCACACTTTCTGCTGGCTATGGGTCAAAGTTAAAAGTTATTGATGAGACTGTCCTTCATTAACTGAGCTCATAAGCGTAGGTATCTTTTTCCATTAGTTATGAACATGGGCATTTAAACTCTAGTCAGCATGATGGCAGTGACACATACATGGTGTTACAGCTAGTGTAATTCTTTAAGCTACATTCCTTTCAATGTCCAGTTTGCACCAGCTGGGATTTGATCTTTTGGGGCTTAGCATATTATAATTAGAAGGAGAAGAGCAGTCTTAAGAATTTTACTGAATGTCAGATAAGGTTTGCTTGAAGTCATCTGCTTTCAGCACTGTGAAGGCACCCCTGGAATACTGTATTGTGTGACAGCATTTCACAGTAAAAAGTTAACAATAGAATAGACATATGGAATGAGAAGAAACAAACATAGTTAGAGTTGAAAGCTGTGAAAAGATTAGAGTTCTCTAACAAGTTCATATCCAAAGAGGAAATATTCACAAGCTGAAACTGATCCTTCTGAAAAAAATAGTTTAAGAGCAATGCATATATACTTAAAACAACCAAATATGTAGGCAAACAAATGTACAGCTGAACTAAAGAAAGTCAAGACAGAATTGGAGAGAAGGATACTGACAACAAGAAAGTCCCCAAGTCATATCAGTAGAAAATTTATTCTTTCATGAAGAAGTTCAAGCAAGTCTTTTAAAGCTTGACTGACATGTCTAGGCAGCCAACTGAACTATAGATTTTATTAGAAAAGCAAATAAACAATTAAATTAACTTTACATATTTTTTCAAAGTCAGTGTTTTTAATGTGTAGAGCATAATTAAAGTCTTTAGTTTTTCTGGTCAGATCTGGTAATAAAAAATGCCAGTAAGTTCTTTCTTAGATATAATCCCTAGGAAAAATTCATCTACCATTGTGTTTTATGGGAGAATTATATCTCTATTTATTTATTTATTCATTTTCTAAACAGATGAAACTGAAAATGGATAAAAATAGAAACTTTATATCATAAAACTCTTGATGTTGCCGATAGAGTCTTTCATTAAGATTCTTAAGTAAAGGAGGGAATTCTGTTCCAGACAATGTTGTGAATCAAAGAGATAAGTGATTCCCCATCTATATAGTTATTAAGGAAGCTGAGATGGACTTGACCCCCCTCACCATGAATACTTCAGGAGTCTTTTTCTTCCAGTGTAAAATTAAAACAAATGCTAAATACTCATTTTTGTTTCATAAATTTACCTGATTTACTTGAGCTCTGTGAGCGTGTAGTGTCAGTAAAATGAGGGGGAAAAAAAAAAAAAAAAGGAGTAACAGCTAAGACACTTTGAGAGGTGGCAAGCATGGGTAGAAAAACAGGCAGAGGTATTGGTTCATATCTGGCTTCCAGCTGGGTTTGTCAGTATCCTTGTTTAGATGTAACTTTTAAATCTGTATTTAGAGTTGTGAATAACTGAACACCAATAGCCCAAAACAATGAAATTCATTCCCTTGGCCTAAACATAGCCAATTATAAATTTCATACATTCCAATGAGATCTTTTTACCCTTTAACTGGAGAACTTTAGTCCTGGTAGGTATAACAATAACAAGTTTCAAATTCTAGAGATTTAATTTCAATACTTCAGTTGCTTCGGAGGTGATAATATAAATCCACTGAGAGGCTTAGTTTAATTTGTATGCAGCTATTTTTTTGGTTGCTTTTATTTTCATCTGTAGTTGTATAACTTATTGATAGTAAGATTTATAATACTTATGAAGTTACTGTGCTCAAATTCACACCTGATTTGTTTTAGGAATTCCTAAAGAGATAGAGGATTAGGTTGAACTAAGGAAACTCAAATAGTTCCATTTCTGAAACACCGGATATTTGGGTTATTCACCTACCAGTACGGGCACACAATGTCATATTGTTCATGTTCACAAGGAAATCAATACTACAAAGCCCAAGCTTTCCAATCATGGGAAGCTTCTTGTCTGAGTATTTTTCAAACTCTGTTATTTTGTGAGAAAGAGCACATTCCTCTCATCTCTCTTTCGTAGAGTTATGGACATGTGCAACTTAAGTATAGAAAAAGCGGTCTCTGTGCCTCACTTCACATACTGTTATTTTCACTCGTGCTAGAGAGTGCTTTCCTTCCACTCTGCTATTCAGGTTGAGTAGCATTCTGACTGATAGTAGCAGGACTGGGTCTAAGTTACTAGATGTATAAACATCTATTCTTCAGAAGAGACACTTGCTGCAACAGTGATGTAATCCTGCATAAAGAAGAAAATTTCCCCTCTCTTACAAAACAATCATCTCATTAATCTTCCACACATTTGTTGATTGTTATCTTTCAGGAAGAAGCTGTTGACAAATCAGTGAGCAAAACCATAGTGAAAGCACTACTGAAGCACAAAATGCTATTATGGAGCTCAATGGAGAAGACATATTTTCCTATTCACCTTACCAATTTTAAAAACAAGTTACACTCAAATTAAATTGGTGTCCTTTTCTGATGAACTGGACTATAAAAGAAGAGAAGAAGGAAAATATCTTTCTGTCAGTGAGAAACAGCAACAAATCATAGAATCGTAGAACCATAGAATAACAAGGTTAAAAAGGACCTACAAGATCACCTAGTCCAACCGTCCTCCCATTACTGTAGCTACAACAAACCACTAAACCATATCTCTTAGCTCCTCATCCAGATGCCTCTTGAACACTGCTAGGAACGGCAGGGACTCCACCACCTCCCTGGGCAGCTATTCCAGTGCCTGACCACTCTCTGAGAGAAAAAGTTCCTTCTTATGTCCAGTCTAAACCTCTTCTGGTACAACTTGTGGCCATTTCCTCGGGTCCTGTTTGTTGCCTGGGAGAAGAAGCCAAGCCCCTCCTCATCACAACATCACTTGAGGAAGCTGTAGAGTGTTGAGCCTCCTTTTCTCTAAGCTAAACAATCCCAGCTCCCTGAGCCACTCCTCATAAGACTTGTGCTCCAGATCCCTCACCAGTTTCATTGTCCTTCTCAGAACACGCTTCAGGGCCTCACTGTCTTTCTTGTAGTGAGGATCCCAAAACTGAACACAGTACTGATGATGCAGCCTCACCAGTGCTGAGTACAGGGGGATGATTACTTCTCTGCTCCTACTAGTCACACAGTTTCTTATACAGGCCAGGATGCCACTGGCCCTCTTGGCCACCTGTGCATGCTCAGATAATGTTCAGCTGAGCACTGACGAACACCCCCATGACCCTTTCCTCTTCACAGTCATCCAGCCACTCAACCCCAAGCCTATAGCACTGCATGGGGTTACTGTAGATAAAGTGCAGACACTCACAACCCTTTATTTTGCTGCATATCTGTGTGGTCTGTGGTTTGCTCACAGGATGAACAGAGGAGGATCTCACCTGTCAAAACCTATCCCTTCCACCTAGAGCAGGCAGCCCCAGTCTGGAACAGTTGGCACTCCTGGTGGGCACAGAGATGGGCTGAGGTCAGTCTGCGACATCAGAATCTGCATCATGTACCACTTGGCCAGTCATAGGCATGGCTATGGTAGAGCTGATGTAGCTCAACTCCTCAGCAAAGGAATGAACGGCCCTTACTGGTACTTTTCCCATGTCTCCTCAGCTGCTATTATCAGTGAATTGGGCTTGAAATAAAAACTCCTAAAAATGAGAAACATTCTCAGAGCTCTGATGTAGCAAATTAAGCACTGTTTCTATCTCTGAGTCACTCTGTACTGCTTGCAGGAAGTAACAGACATGATGATCATCCTGCAGAACTTCCTGGCTGGGTGCACAAGACCTAAGCAGACACAGATTCTCAAAAAGAAATTAATTAATTTGCCTAAGTAATTGCAATGTATAAATGGAAAATGGTGGAGCTGTTTCCTAAGAGACAGTATTAAGATTTTCAGTGTAATAGCAAGCAAAATTTAAGTAGATAGACAAGCTTATTTATTATTTTTTCCCCCACTGCTTTTATATTTATCTAATATTGTATGTTTAGCTTAGTTGTGCAGGCTATTTTTTATTCAGGATTTCAGCAGAGCAGTATGGGTGGTTCTGGTGCTTGTACATGCTGAACAAGTGCTGTTCAGATCTGACTTTGCACTGTATTTCACCTGAGGTGCTCTGCAGTTGAGTTTTAATAAACTGAGAGTGAAACATTAAATTTTACCTTTAAGCACATTATTTCATGCTTATTTCTCTGACTTTAAATCCTATAAGTTTATACAAGATCACACTTAGTTTTATAGTGTACTGATTCATAAACACTATTAGGTCACAGTGGGGCTGATTCTTTCCAATGATCTCTTAAAAAACATTCAGGCTTCTGTACAGGTACACCCAGGCACACACCAGTACTGACACTAATCAAGTAAGCTCTAGGAGAGAATACCAATACCGACTCCTAGAATTTTTTTTTCTTTATTGAAATTTTGATTTCTACTATTTCTATTAAAGTATAGGTTGTTTCACTTGAAAGAAAACTATGTGAGAATGCCTGTTGAGGTTTAACCCCTGTTCCCGTCTCCACTATGCAAACTGAAGAGCAACAAAAAAGCTGCATTTCTTAAATGTCAGAGTACGTTGTTAAAACACTAACATAGTGGAGAAGAAGGTGACAGAAGTAGGGAAGGTGGCGGAGTGACCATTGCAAATACCTCCTTCAAAGCACAGATAGAAGTTCAAATGTGTGCAGCTTAAGTTGTCCCTTTAAAGCACATCATTTTTTCTCTTTACATAAAAACAGACATTTTAAAAACACAGTCCCTAGGAAAAAAAAAAACAACTGTCCATCACTGGCAGAAAAGTCTTAAAGTACTTATTGATTTCTGTATTGGCTCTTCTATGGAAAATAAGGACATTCAGCTATGAAATATCTTCTGAGGAAGAATATTGGTGTCAGTGGTGGTGGAATGGGATTTGCTTGCCTCCTGAGTTTCTGAGGATTCAGATATTAGTAACAGAGAGAGAGGAAGGGTGCTCTTTAGGAGCGTGATCAGATATTGCTCTGAGTGTTCCTGCTCTCCAGCTTCACTTCTCATCCTTTTGCCCCTGAGGTAGTGCAAGTTTGTGCCATAAAGCACTATAGCAGTACTTCCACAGCACTTTTCACATACTTCCTTTGGTTTTCCATCCCATACCACATGCTGAACACCTTAATGCATCTCAGAATTATATTCTTATTCTTTCTCTTTTCATACAACATGCTTGACTACTTCTCCTTACAGGTTGGATTGTGTCCAGCTTTGCTTTCTCCCTTTTCTAGTTTCATGCTCTTCCCACACTCAAATTTCCATAAACATGTCTGACACACTCTTCATTCTTTCAAAGACACCTGTCACAACAGTGATGTTTCCTCCTTTTCACCTTCAGTGTATCAGTGTATCATCTGTACAATCTTGTTATTTTAATCACCACTCAGAATCTCTTTTTACTTGGATCATAATTTTGGGTGGAGGATTCAAATCATCCATTTCTTTTCGCTGCTGTTTTTCTTTGCTTTTAATTTCTGCCCACACATTCTTTATCCTCTGTATAACTGCTCTGGGCACAATTTCCTATTTTCTGCAGCAGTCCTCTGTCCCCCATACACCTCTTCCCTCTTCCTCTACTGTCTTTCACATTCATCTCCAAAGAACTTCCATGCTTAGGCAGAAGATGCATCCTTTCCTTCCACTTGTCTGTAGCTGTGATACAATTTTCTTATTTTTCTAAATTACTTATTCACTAGTTTAACACTTTTTCATCTTCAGAACTTTAGCTAGGGTGTTCACAGTCAGAATGCAGATGAAGAAAACCAGAACTTACTTTTTAGGTAGAATCAATAGCTTCATTTGGGGGAAAAGAAAAAAAGAAAAGAATAGCTCAAAGAATATTTTCATGAATGCTCAGTTCTGTAAAGCTTTAGCTCACAGCAAAAGATCATGATAAAATATCAGCCCCTCTCTTGTATACTACATATATAAAAAATTGGAAAGCTTGCCTTGTGTTGTATAATACCTCTTGTCCACAGAAACAAAACTGTGTTTGGATACAGTTAAATTAATCTTTTGTGCAATTTAGTTCTTTAGATTGTGCTTATATTCACTTCAAATCTCATAAATTTATGTTACCTGATGCTAACGTCTCAATGTTCAATTAATTTATAGTGAGGATTTTATTTGCAAAAAGTAATCTTCAAATTTCTACCTGTTCCTCTGGAAGACAGCTACTGATATTGGCATTACTGAAGGGATACAGTACATCAACACAATGGTATTTACATCAACATGCCATGTAAATACCATTGATTCAGTTATCTGTAGCTAACAATTTTCTTTATAAGAAGAAAGCAAGTCTCTGTACCACTGATTAAAAGCTTCCATGCTCTCAGTATCCAAGCAGCTTTCTTTGAGAGAACCCTACGTGAGCCAAAGCTTTGAGGTGGAGATGCCTGCAGCTGTCATTGTGGTGGACACACTAAAACTAACAGAATTGTGTTCTCAATGGAATGATCAATTCTACTGAGGAGGAAGCTTAAAAAAAAAGAAAACAAATTCATTTTGCTAATCATCATAATTGTGCTGAGCATGTGTTTTCCTATAGTGTTTCTTTCCAGTAGCTGTTAAGCTTACACCAAAGTGAGTACAGCTTCCTCCTGACAATTCCAGACTGCAGCAAATTCTACAAAGCCAATGGACAGCCTTTCTACCTTGTGTTCAACCCCAACCTACTTAGCACTGTGTAATATAAAATGCTAGGCATGCTCTGAAAGTAATGGTTTCTGTTTTATTATGTTGGCCCATGTTCTCAGAGGTGGATGTTGGTAGCACAGTAGTAGAAGTTGAATCTTCTCACCTATATTCCATTCCATTTTGTTGCTGTGTGACATATAGCAGCAGAAGGGTAGTCAAAACAACATCTGACATGGAAATGATTATGAAGCAAAGGTGTGTCATTAATTTTTTCCACGTGGAAAAAAATTGCGTCCACTGACACTCACTGAATGTTCATGGAAACTAACCAGCGGATGCAAACACAGTGACACAGTGGGTGGTGTATTTCAGTAATGCTGACAGTGAAATGAAAGACACGCCGTGTTTTGAACAGCCATGCAGATTTTTATCAGTGTAATATGCAGCTTTTGTTCATCACTAGTGAAAATGCATAGCTACTGGTGGTGACTGTGTTAAATAAATATTGCTTTGTAGCTGAGAATTTGCTCTATCAAATAGTGGTCTTGTACTCTTTGTATCTGTTGTAGTATCCACGGAAATGAATAGAAGGCATTACTTTCAAATCAACCTACATAATATAGTCAGTACAGGGAAAACAAGCATATTCAGCACTTCTCCCACTCACTATGCAAAACAGTGGTGGTTCTTTGCATCCATAAGTCCATAAATTACTGGGACTTATTTTCTGTAGATTATTCTATGATGTATATTTGTGCAACAGCTGTGTAGTATTCTTGCAACTACACTGTTCTTTCCAAAAGAGGTCTAAAGGGAGTCTGTATTTGTCATAGATCTGTCTGTGCAGGGCTGAGATCCATTTTTCCTGCTGGTTTATTCCACACACACAAAAACTCCAGATGGAGAGAAGTATTCATACCTCAAAAGTCCAGTTTTGCTTTCTTGATCAAATATGCCAGGTATCATGTTCATTTAAAATTGAAGAATATGGTTCAAAAACTACATAGCTGTCAAAATATATTTCCTTTACTTTAAACAACTCCAACAAATCAAAAAGGACAGTGAAAGGCACTGTTTTAGAAGGATGTTCTGGAAGAAAAATTCCCCTCTCTAGCATGAATTGGCTTGCTTGAGAGTCTGTGATTATACATCTTTAGCTGTCTGCCACATGGTCTATCTGCCATTCTGAGGCATATGAAGCTTGCTTCTGAGGTATAACCAAAAGCACAGGAAAATCAAGCATAGATGGAGCATTCATGGGCAGCATGGGGACAGTCAACAGAAACTTGCTAGTTATTTTTTTGAAATACAAAGAGTCAGATAAATTAATAAAATAGTTAATCACTGTCCTTACTGTAGCAGAATATCTGTTAAGAAAAGCTGCTCATTGTTTGATTTAAAATTCTAATTTTTTTATTTCAGTAGCCATTGCGTTTGCCTCTTGATCTTCATACAGAATAGATAGAATAATAACAGTAATAATAATAGCAATAGCAATAGCAAAACAACAACAACAAAGAGCTTCACCAAGGTGCTAAGAGACTAAGAAAGTGACAGTGTGCAGTGTCACAGCCAGGAGAATGAAAATACAAGCATAGGAAAGAAGCAAGATGCATTTCCAATTTATATTTGGAAAGGTAAGAGAGAAGCTAAAATAAAGTAGTCTTTTTCCAGAGCAACAGATATTCAGAGAATATGGTCCTTCTACACGCACTGAAGTGTGCAGATATAAAAAGAGAATGTGTAACAGATGAGAACTCTGGATAGAATGCTTGTATAGCTTTCATATACAGATATTACTACATTACTGGATTACTCAAAGAAACAGAACAGAATAAAATAAAATTGCATAAACAAATAACAGCCTCTAATGTAAAATAAGATGAATAAAAGCTAAACAAGCTTACCAAAGACATACATCTAAGAACCACAATACATACACATTCAGTGGAAAAATAATACAGTCATATTAGTATAATCACCTTCCCAAATGTGAGAAAAATTATTAAAGGAATAAAACATAAGTTCCCTTCACACCTGCTGTTTCTGTGTTAACAACATTCATGCATTGTTTTATTCTATCCAGAGCTATCCTTCTTTTCTCTATCTACTTTAATAATAGGTATAACTGAAATGTTTGTAAAGTGTCACCTGACCCATGTTACTACATTCATATCCTGTCATGAGAAAACAGACTGCATCCATCTCTACAAAGCCTCTATTGAATGGCTTAAAACTTGGTTGCTGGCTGTGTGTATACACAGTGTTTTTCTGCCTCTACAAAGATGGTCAGAACATTACATAGTGACATTAGATGGCCTGTTTGCATGTCAGCACATACATGACAACTACAAATATTTTAATCTGAAACTGAATCACATTCAATACTTTATATACACTCCATTTAAAATTTTTTTTTCTTTCATCTGTGCTTTATAATCATAGAATCATAGAATTGCTCAGGTTGGAAAAGACCTTCAAGATCGTCAAGTCTAACCACAACCCAGTCATACTATCCTATCTCTAACAACCCTCCACTAAATCATGTCCCCAGGCACTACATCCAAATGTGTTTTAAACATTCATGGATGATGACTCAACCACCTCCCTGGGAAGCCTATTCCAGTGGTTAATAACCCTTTCTATAAAGAATTTTTTCCTGATATCCAACCTAAACTTACCCTGGTGCAACTTCAGTCCATAATTCTCTGTAACTGTGAGAGTCTTGTACTTAAAACTGTTCGAACTATTTTGTCTATGAGCTCATGTTTGCCGTCAATAGGAGCTACTTTAACACAGGGACATTTTTGTTCTCCTGACTAATGGTGCCGACCATGTCCACATCTCAGGGTGAAGGTACAAAGCATCTTCCAGCCAACTGAAGAAGAAAAAAACATTTAAGAAATAAAAATTACTAGGATTCTATATATTGAAAAACAATCAATACAGCAACAGTTGTGCACACACCTCAGAAATATTTACCCTGATGTTTGTAGCTGCCCTTACATCAAGAAAAAACTCTTGTTTAACTTTTTTTGGAGCATTCATATCCATTCTGACAAATTCTAGGTTCTATGAGCTAACAAAATATCTAAAAATCCACAGACTTGAAAATACCATAAAATTATGTGGTAAAAAAGAAATTCAGGTTCTTAACAAATAAATATTGCCTTAGTTGTAAGGCTTTTGTTTATAGTCAGTGTATTCCTAAGAACAGTATGTCCAAAACTGCTTACAGGGTAAACAATAACTTTTTAGATACAGAATGGGATTCTGGAGATTAACTAATTGGAAATACTTTTGAATATATAAGCTAAGGTAAGAAGATGCAAAACAGAGTCTCAAAAAGCCATCCTAATCAATGTAGTGTGGGAAAAGATCAAGGAGGATTAAGTAAAAACAGTAATTGTGCTGGAAAAGGTCTACAAACACACATAATTGCAAAAATAGAGTGAAATACATGGAGTTATTGACTACTCAAATGTATTTGTTGAAATGTTCCCATTTATTTTAAAGTTCAATGGCATGGAAACCATTTTAATACCACATTATCATTCCTGGTCATGAAGTGTCACACAAGCAAGGTTTATAATATTGCTTTATTTTAAATAAATATTTTCTTGAAATTATTTAAATTCCAAAGAAGCCAGCAAGGTTCCATTGACGGTGACCTAAAGTCACTGTAGTCTTTACCAAATTGTTTGTATCAATTTATGAAAATGGAACGAGTTGTTTTTTTTATAGTCACCATCATTTTTCCTTTTCAAAATGCTGAGGAACTGGTAGTTGAATGATTTACCTGACAGAGGACATCTAAAATTAGGATAGATTAATTATAATAAATGAACTCTTGAAATTTCAAGTTTCATGATAATAGAATCCTTCATGTACAAATGGTAGAATAGTACCTATCCTTTTCGTCAAGGAATCGTCTGTATTGACTCATTAACTAATGATTCTTTTGCACTTTTCATTATAAACCTATGGAAAATACTCTCCCTGCTTGAATGCTATACTTTTTTCCCTTTATCTCCACCGTGAGCTGTGGACTACAGGATTATTTTAGATGGATTCAAAACTGGAAGCTGAAAAGCTACCTTAATTCCTATGAATTGATGTGGACTTCCACAGTCACCCAGACAAACAGTTTTAATGACATGAGTCTTAACCTCCTTGCAGCAATGCACTGTCATTTCTCTGTACTAAACCGTTAGGCACTTGTTCGCAAATTTGAACTCTGTATTCCATTTTACTCTGACAATGACTAACATCTGTTACTTGATGATCTTAGTGGTCTTTTCCAACCTTGATGATTGTACAAAATTATAAATCATAGACAGCTAAAGTGAATCCCCAAAAAACCCTGTTCAGACACTGCCTTTGGAAATTACTTGAACATGTTTGAATGCATCTCTGATCTGATCACAGAACTGTATATAGTAAGCAATATTAACCATGGAAGAACATTCCTAGGATGTTACATATACAGCAACCTTAGCCAGTAGGGCTGAATGTAAACTTTAGCACTATGCACAGAAAAAGCACTTTCAGCATTTTATTGAACATAGGCAGACTGTAAATAGCCTTTGGATTAGTGTTCAATAAAGATAGGGGGAAAAGAAACCTTAAGCATCCAGTACAAGAATGTGTCTTTTCTTGATTAAAAATAATTTAAAAAAAATATTCTGATGCCTCAATTTCTTTAAATCAGAATTTTCAATTCTTGCAGGTTTTATTAATTTGTAAGCATGTAGAATTTTATTTATGTTCTACAGATTTGTGATCATAACAATTTCTTAATTTTGTTTTAACAAATACCTTTTCTCATTTCAACTTTCAGAATTTCAAAAAAGAGATGCAAATAAGAAAAGCAAAGTGATTTCTGCACTGTTATGATTACAAGGTAATCTCATATTTGTATATATTTCATAACCAAATTGAAATTTAGTTGGTTTCTCTAACAAAGATTTCAAATTATTGCCATAAAGTACCTATTACCTTCTGTGAGACCAAAGGAAGACAACATTATGTAAACCAAAATACTTACACTCTCTTACTCCTGAGTAATGATTATGGGAGCTTAAGACCTAGGGATAACTCTGCTATTGTAAATGGAAAAAATGAAGAGATGTTAACATGTCTATGTGCATATGTCCACCATAGTACTTTCTTTCCTATATGATTTCATTTTAGTCTTTTAAATGTCTGCATTTTGATGATTATTCTGAAAAAAATCATTCGGTTTTCTTGAACGTTATGACTTCCCCTACATCTAATTTTCATTACAGTGACTTCATTGTATGTGCTCTGTCAATCAGTGAGCTGATTTTATGTTACTTAAAAATATTATCCTTCTGGCAGCAGCTAATACAATTAAAGACTACCAATGCTGCGGAAGTTAACTCTTCCAGTTTTACTTACTTTATATGGAACAAAATGTCTTTGTAGGGATTGAAAAATGTCTCACAAGAAAGTATTAAAAAGCTGATATTAGTTTAGTCTGCAGTTTTCTTTGAGCTGCTTAAGAGAGCAAAACTGGCAAAAAATCTCCAGTGAACCACAATAAATTGCTTATCTATGCTTTACACTAAAGAATTATAGAGCGCTTAACAGAATTTTTTTGCATATGAAGATTTCTTGTCAAAACCGATATTTCTATGGGAAACTGCTGGCAGGAATAAAAAATATTCTTTCTATTGAAAAATAAATAAGGCTTAATGCTGCATGTCACTATACAATATGTTAATAATTCTACATGGTCTAATAATCTGATGAAGAAAAGAAAAAATATTTTAAACATTGCTTTTAATTTTGTTTTAATTTTTTAAAAAATATTTGGAAATACTTTACATTTGATTTGTTTTAATATCTTTAATAAAATAAATTTTCATGAGTACTGATATTGTTTCAAGTCTTTGTGGGCGGTATCACGTGGATGTAGACTGAGCTAGAAAATGCTCTAGGAATCAATGGAAATAAAAACTTATACTGCAAAGCAAGGGATCCCTATCATAACAAATGAATATCCAAGTGCCTTTTGATTTTGTTAGGAAAATGATAAACCAGAGGAGACCCAGGGGAGACCTCGTTGTTCTCTGTAGCAACCTAAAAGGAGGTTGTTGTGAGCTGGAGGTCATGCTCTTCTCTCGTGTAACTGGTGATAGGCCTAGAGGGAACAGCTTCAATCTGTGCCAGGGGAGGTTCTGACTGGATGTTAGGAAATGCTACTTCTCTGAAAGAGTGGTCAGGCACTGGAATGGGCTGCCCAGGGAGGTGGCGGAGTCACCAACCCTGGAGGTGTTCAAGGAACATTTGGACGTTGTGTTGAGGGACGTGGTTTAGTGAGAACTATTAGTGATGGGTGGATGGTTGGACTGGATGATCTTTTAGGTCTTTTCCAAACTTGTTGATTCTATGATTCTGTGATTCCATGATTCTATGAAAACTATTTACTAAGACTGAGAAAAGAACAATAGTAGACTATATACATATATATAAATATTTTTAATAAGTGATGCATAAGTAACTGCTCATCACACCCTGACCAAAGCACACCAGCTCCCTGAGCAGAGGAAGAGAGCAAGATGTACTACCATCCCCTTCAAAGCTCCTTACACTTGAAGTCATATGGTATGAAACATCCCTTTGGCTAATTTAAATCAGCTTTGATTCTGTTCCCTCACAACTACTTGGGCCCTTTGCTGCAAACAACCTTGGCTCTGTATAGCACTGTTTAGCAGCAACTGTTAACACTGGTGTGTTATCAGTGCTTTTTTTTTTTCCTCCTAGAACCAAAATATAACAACATACCAGACGCTCCTAAGAAAACAATTGTGTCCCAGCTGAAACTGAAGTAATTTCCAATTGCTATTCTGTAATATTTAGAAGTCAGGCCCTGTATCGGTTTGCAGAGCTTTGCCACATCAGTGCTTGAACAGCTGTTTATTTTCTGCATAGGTGTAGCTGACAGCTATGTGAAATTCATTATAATGAAGCATTCAGATCAGGTGCCAGTGTAATCCATGGAACAGACCACCTGGAGAGAGTGACTTCTTACAGATAAGAAGGCTTTGAGACTGGGAATCTGTCTGGACCAAGTCTGGTAGATGATCTGAAACTAGAAAAAAAAAGTGATAAAAAATCTTACTGACTTCGTGTCGACTTTACTTGAGCTAACAGCTGTATTTTCCAGAAGAAATGGATATTGAAATAATACTTACTTGTTAAAATATTTTTAATAAGATTTCCCTTTATCATTTAACACTTCCCAAGTTCAATGGAATATTTTAATTACAGAATTCCTAAAGCAATTAAGTTCAATTCTCTTTATTAAAAATTTAGAATACAGAATGATCATGATCTGTGCAACACTGGGAGATATAACTACACAAGCCATTAGGTGATATTCTTATCTGGTGTAAATGGGAATTAAAAAAGGACATGTGAATACTTCATGTGATGATTTTGCTAACCCCAGAGACTGAGGTTAATTACCAAAAAGTTAATGTTCTGGTAAAGTAATGCAATTATTCAAGTTTTTCATAATATATAAGCAGTTCACAGGTTTGTGTTTAAGGAAATGTAGTGTAGCTTTAGGATCACGTTGCATCATTGTGGATATTACCACCTGTTCCCTTCCTTTCCAGAGTAAAATTTGAAAGATACACAAGGAGTTCAATCTTTCTCATTACTAAGTCAAACTTACATACATTACTTCAGTTACAATAGCGTTATCCTGCTAGAAAAGGTTTTTGATGGCTTTGAGTATGAGGCCAGGAAAAGAATACAAGGATAGCTATGATTTGGTATGGTTGGCTTTTGCCTGTGTTTTGTAGCAAACAAAATGAAAGTTTCACTTTCTGCTTCCATAAATTGAGAGTTCATCTAAAAGGAATTAAGCAAAACCTTTTTCCTCCTCAGCTCACAAAAGACCATAACTGTTGTGTTCTGGGAGAACTGGCAGAGATGATTACTGAACCGCTCTCTGTCATCTTTGAATGGTCTTGGCAAACAGGAGAGATATCTGAATACTAGAGGATAGCCAATGTCACTTTAGACTTCAAAAAGGAAACTACAGGCCAGTCAGCCTCACCATTATCCAGGAAACCTGATAGAACAATTTGTTCTGGGTGTCAATTCCAAAAAACTGGAAAAGAAGGATTTAAAAAACAGTCAACATGGATTTACCAAGGGGAAATCATGCTTGAACAACCTAGTAGCCTTCTACAATGTAGTCTTTGTCTGGATAGATGGAAGGAGAGCATTGGATGTTGTGTACCTTGACTTCGGCAAAGCATTTGACATCATCTCCCACAACATCTTTGAAGGAGATAGAAAATATGGGAAAGATGAGTGGATGGTCAGATGAACTGAGAACTGGCTGACTGCCATAGCTCAGCTGATGGTCATCAATTGTGCAGTGTGGTTGGAGACGTCTAAATAACAGTGTTCCCCAAGGGTCAGTACTGAGTCTGGTCTTGTTGAACATCTTAATCAACAATGAAGATGAATGGATAGAGTGCACTCTTAGCTAGTTTGCAGTTCTGTCATTCTGTGAGATTCTGTGATTCTTCTTTGTACAGCTTAATGATAACAAAACAATGGAAAATTAGGAAATAGGTGAAATATAGTCAGGTATTATGCTAAAAGTATACCCAGTTCTAAATCTATGCCTCCTTTCTTTCTTCTTTACAAATACCCATAAATTAAATGACCTTTATAAAAGGACAAAGCCCTTCCAGTTCTTAGTTTCCACTCAGTTTTCAAGCCAATAACTTGTGCACCCAACACAGAATTAACCTAGAGCAAGTATGTGTTTTGGCACTGAGTTCAGGAGTCTCAAAGTGACTGACAGTGGAGGCAGCACTGCAGCAAAGGCACTGCATGGATGGAAAGAAAACCCTGAACAAATATCAAGGAAAGGAGATGTCCCACTAGGGAAACAGTTCCATGGTGAGAGCAGTATGTACTCCCCTTGATGTTAGGCCTGCCCTGCTGGGATTATGGCTGTAAAACACTGCACTCACTCTGCTCTCTCCTGAGCAGAATGCAAAATGTACTTCTGAGACAGGTCTCATAGACAGTCTTGTTGGCTTTGTGGGGGAGAATAAGTTTTGTCATTTTTACAGTCTTTTTGAAAGAAGAAATCTGTTATTCAAAAAACTCTATTACAAGACATGTCTCTTACTTTCTCAAAAACACTCACCTCACAGGAGGTTGACTCCTGAAAGCAGGTAACTAAAAAAGATCATGAGATAGTTAAGAATTTTATTGGTGAATTAAATTTTTAAAAATAACCTAGACAACATGAATTTTTATCTCTCACTTTATACTGTAATCACTATAAATGTGCAGTTTAGCAAGATTTTCCTCAAGGGCATTGACATTCAAAACATAAGTATTGCTGTAGTGTTTTCTGCAGTGACTCAAGTCTTCCAGGTCTAAGTACCACAGAAACACTCGAGGTGCTTATGGACAATGATTACTATTGCTTTAATATCTACAATGTAAACAAAATAATTAATCAAAATGAAAATAGATATGATTATACACTCTTTAAGTACATTTTATCTACACTGAAATAGTAAATAGAATTAAATATAATGATGACAGTATGTGTATCAGTGTATACTCATACATTCGTAACGACTGAGAATGAAGCTATGGAGTACATTTATGCTGATAAAGTTCCAAGTCTACTGATGAGGCTCTTGATAATTTTCATGTATTAAATACAAGGTTACAGTATAACAAAATAGAGCCATAGTCAGAGAAAAATTTGAAGACTCAAACATGATAGAAAAGACCCTTTGAGATATAAATGTTAAAAATGAAATATCATATGTGTCATCATAAACATACGATAAATCATCATATGCCTCATCATCTATGTACCATGCACGTAAATTTCATAGAATCATCAGAAATGTAGATAGTATTTTTCCTTAGTCTTCTCGGTAATTAGGAGAAAAAGCTAAAGAGATATGCAAGCCCAGGTCATCAGTTTCTGGCTCCAAGTCTGGCGCTCTCAACAGACTTTTGAGTTTTATAGTCATGGAAGTATCTTCAAGACAAGAGGTCTATAGAGTCTTGAAAGGATTTGACTGTTTTGATGGGAGAAATGTTTCTTGGCCTGTCAAGATTAACCAAGAGGACCTTAAGCTAAAATTGTAGGTCGGGAGGATATCTTTAGTAATAACAGGGTCCTACAGCAATATCTGAGGATGACAAGATTAGTGAGAGCATCTACACCACTCCAGGAAATACTGTGGGTTCAGGAGAACATCTGAAATGCATGTAAATCAATTCATATGGTATATGTATGTCCCTGAAAATGTTATGGAGAAAATTGTCCTGAAAGATACAGGACATCTCTTAAAGAACAAATGTATTAATAGGCAGTTGGCATGGTTTCACACGGGGAAAATCTTGCGTTATTAATTTGATCATCTTCTAATAGAAGGCCACCTACATGGTTGTTGAAGGGAAGAAATTGGACTTAATTTATCTGGATCTTAGTAAGGCTTTTGATATCATTCCTCATGGCATCCTTTTGTACAAACTGCCCAGCTATGAGATAAGAAGGCTGATGCTATCCTCAATGGTGAACTGGGTCAATAAATAGGTGAATGAGGCTACACTTAGCTGGTGTCTAGTCACTAGCAGTTTTCAGTAGGGCTCAATTCTAGGGCCAGAATTGTTCAACATTTTTATCTGTTATTTTGATGGAGGGTTGGAGTGAGTACTTAGAAAATCTGCTGATGACACTAAACTAGGAAGTGCAGTTGGCTCCTGAAGGATGAAAGGCTTTGTAAAAGGACGTAGATACATTACAGCATTATACAGTCATAAAGTGCATGAAATTCAACAAAGGTTATTGTGGGCGTCTGCATCTGGGGTGGAGTAATGCTGGGCACAGGTGCAGACTAGGAAACAAGTAGCTGGAGGGCATCTCTGCAGAAAGGGACCTGGAGATGTTGGTTGACAGAAGGCCTATGAACTAGTAGTTTTGTTATATCATCCAAGAGGGCAAAATGTGTTTTGGGATGCACTAAACAGAATAAACTGCCAGTCAAAAGAGTTTTAGAACTCATGTGGTTCCACCTTGAACACTGTCTCCACATTGTAAAAATGATGAAATCTGGATGAGATCCAGAGGCAGTTAAAAAAAATGTGGAATGGCAGGAAGGCATACTCTGAGGAGAGGCTGAGGACATTTGGGTTGTCCAGCATGGAGAGGAGAAGACTAAGATGTGAACTCATTACTCTCTACAACTTCCTGAGGAGGAAAAATGTAGAGGGAGATGTAACCAATGACAGAATGTTAGGGAATGGCACAGAGCTGCATCAGAGGAGTTTAGAATGGATATTAGAAAAATGTCTTTATCACAGGGGTGGTCAAACACTGCAACAGTCTTCCTAGGCTTCCTAGAATGGTGAGTTATGCCCCAAGCCCATCAGCGCTCAAGACAAATTTGGATAACACCTTCACTAATATGGTTTGGTTAGTTAGCTCTAAAGTGCTCAAGCAGCTGGACTCAGTGGCATTTGATGGTTCCTCCCAGTTGAACTATTTTATTCTATTTTATAAATTATTCAGGTTTGAAAAAAGCCTTCAAAATAAATTCCAACTGTCAACTTGACCCATCAAGTCCTGTCTCTAAAGCCTTAGTGCCATGTCCATATATCACTTAAATACTTCTGGGGGTGGAGATTCCACCACTTCCTTCGGCAGCTCAACTCAAATGCTTGACCACCATGAAGAAATTATTCCAAGTGTCCAGCCTAAACCTTCTCTGGTGCAATTTGAGGCCATTTCCTTGTGTCCTGTCATTTCTCACCTTAGAAGAGAGATCAACAAATTCTTCACTGCAGTCTCCATTCGAGTTGTTACAGAGTGATGAGATCTCCCCTTGATTGATGAGATCTGCCCTTGATCTCCTTTTCTCCATGCCAAACAACTTCAGTTCCCTCAGTTACACCTCATAATTCTTGTTTCTTAATCCCTTCACCAGTTTTGTTGCTCTTTTCTGTGTATATTGAAATAAATCAGTACCTTTCTTGTAATAAGGGCCCAAATCTGAAAACATTCCTTGAGCCTCACCAGTGCAGCATACAAGGGGACAATCACTTCTCTAATCCTATTGGCCATGCTATATCTCGATGCAGGCCAGGATGTCACTGACATTCTTGGCCACATAGTCTGACAGCTGGATCACTGTTAGCCAGATGTCAGCCAACACTGACTTTTGTTGGACTCTTTTTTACTGTGCAATTTTCCAGCCATTCTTCTGCAAGTTTATGTCACTTGCATGACATAAGAGATCATTCACCTTCACTCTTTGAGCCCAGGAATCCAGCCAGTTCTTCACTCAGTGTGCTGCACATATGCATATACTCCAAGTCATGAGCAGCCAGTTTCTCCATGAGAATACTGTGGGTTACATTGTCAGTTTACTAAAATCCACATTAGTGCATGGTATGTTAGCAACAAAGAAAATCCTTTCTGCTATCATGTCACTATATGCATTTGAACTCCTCCTCTGAGTGGTTAGATGGCAGGAACAGTCAATTTGCTGAATACTGATGATTCCAGCAGTGTTTTTAGAAATAAATCACTGCAGAATATAGGTTGCTGGCATTCCTATAATTGTCACTCTATGCAGAACTGTGTTGACCAGGCTGGTTGAATATTTTTCCAGAACAGAGCTGGGAAGTGGGCATTGATGTTATCTGTGTGCTACTTACATTGCAAATAGTGCAGTTTTGAGAACATATATAAGGAATAAGTTCACACACACACACACACACACACACACAAAAAAAAAAAAAAAAAAAAGGTATGTTTTCTGAGTTACAAGCAGACTATAGCAAGTAAAACAGACACTAAGGTGTCCAAAGACTCAGCATTGTTTTGTAGATCTCTAATCAAAACACCACTGTAAAGTAGTCTCTTTCCCGTTTGTCAGCACATTGATTTGGATAATGAAATCATTAGGAATCATTTATGGTTTGAGAAACCAGTAATTGTATAACACAGTGAGGTGTCTTTTTAAAGATAAGTTTATATCTGTTAAGAGGTAGAGACACTGAGATAGTTTGATAAAATCTTCCATCATTCTAACACAAAATGTTATCAAACATGATCCAAAATATAATTTTTCTGTTATGCTGGAAGAGAAAATCACTCATACTCCTGTCCAGGACTATGTCAAATTACTCCACAAGTTTCATTTTGAAACTTCAAAGCAAATAAACTCCCAGCTAAAAGGCTTGGCATCATACAGAGTGACACTTAGGACACTCTACACACAATGTTAAAGCATCTGTCAGGAAAGGTGCTGTTACTTGACACCTGATTTAATTTTTTCTGACAACAGATGTGAACTAACTACAGAAACTCGACATCTTTAATACAGTGATCAAATTTCATTAGCAAACATGAAGCTTAACAAGGATATAAAATACAGTTCATTTTATGTTCAATCTATAGGTAAAAGAGTTACTGTATTTCGCAGGTGAAAGGGCATGTTGGCATCTAAATTAAATGTTATACTGTTGCTCAGCCTTGTATTTAAAGTTTAATTACTATGAATGTATGACATCAATGGTTCATAATCCTACAGCAGCTATGGCAGCACTCTTAGGAAATAATAAACCCACTCTAAGGTGTATCCAAATCAATTATATTTTCTCTTTCTGCATATTAATGTAAATTTAAATTTAGAACACAGGTGAAAAATAAGCATCACTTTATGATTTATAGGCTTTTATTTAAGGATCTTAGTCAGAAGAAAATGTTCTTTTCAGCTGTTCCAGACTGTAATACCAGAATTGGCTGAGGAGAAAGAGTAAATACTTAGATATGCAAATTGTTCACTTTTCTACTCCTCCACAGTATGCTTAACTCTATTTTATTCTATCAGACTTTCACTTCTTCAAACACTAGCATGCACTACATCCCCCTCAGTTTAAAATAAATAAATAAATAATGCATGTTATGTGCATTATGTATGTACATGTATTTGAGATATGAGAAGTATGTATATTTGTCATAGTATTTACTGACATCACCATCAACTGACAAAATATAATATGTATTCCTGGTGCTCATAATATTTCTATAAGAAATTTTACATGTTACATGAATCCTTATGCAAATACTAAGTGACTTCAAGTATGTGCATTCCAAGGGACTGACTGTAGTTTAAATGATTAAGAATGAAGTCCTTCAGGTTCTTACAAACAAGTATCATAGAATCACATAGTCATAGAATGTCCTGGGTTGAAAAGGACCACAATGATCATCTAGTTTTAAGCCCCCATCATGTGCAGAGTCACCAACCACTTGACCAGGCTGCCCAGGGCCAGTTCTAGCCTGGCCTTGAATGCCTCCAGGAATGGGACATCCATGACCTCCTTGGGTAAGCTGTTCCAGTGAGGGACCACCCTCTACATGAAAAACTTCCTCCTAATATCTAACCTAAACCTCCTCTGTCTTAGCTTAAAACTATTCCCCCTTGTCTTATCACTATCCATCCACATAAACAGTTGTTTCTCATCCTGTTCTTTTGTTCCCTTCAAATATTGGAAGGCCACAGTGAGTACTTTTCACGTGGTTATTAAAATACTTCTACTGTATATGAAGCAATTCACTGTACTTTTAAAAGAGTTTTTATGAAATGTGCCTCTATATTTCTTTACTTTTGAAGGTGATTAACATGTACAATACATGTAAGTACCACTTTCATTATAAACTGCATTAAAAGTTAACCCTAATAAATATTGTAGATTAACTGAGAATAGATCTTTTGTCAACTGGCAAAATTCTCAATGTTATGTCAGGCAGCTGTGTCACAGAACTGCTCTGTATTTGATTAATTTCATTAAATTAGTGTGTCTACAGATATTATGCTGACAGAAATTAAGTGTTTTTGAGAATATAGTACTAGTTTTGTGGGAAAAATTGCCTATAGAATATGCACGTAGATCAGGATGCTACAATACACCCAATGTATCATTTTTCAAATTGCCATAAAGGAACTGCAGTGCCACACAATGAGAATCTGACAGGCCCTCTAGTGCTTCTCTTCTAATTTTGTCCGATTTCAGTGATTTACTGATTGAAGTTTTTTATTATCTCATTGGTCATTGTTTTATTTGTTCTGCTCACATTGTAGATGTAAATGGTAACAAAGCTAATGGATCTGCTTAGCTGTGAAAGCATAACTTCGTATTCTAAACCCAAATATTCTTTATCAAAAGTTCTGATTTCTCGCTATGTTCTACTCAGTAACTAAAGCTGCAATAAATATAAAGAATGTTGACAGCAGCAGAAGCTTGTTCTGTGCCAGAGTTGTCTCTGGCAGACTTCCATTCAAATCGAAAATACTTAATGAGTGTTTTGATCAAACTAATTTAAAGAATTATTTTTCCTTAATTCTCTGTTATTTTCTCATTAATACCATAATTTGTTACTGAAAAAGTTCAGTTAAAAATGATAATTTAATTCCCTTGGATTTTGTGACATAGTAGTACATGACAGATTTTCTAAACAAAGCCAGTAATATATACTAATATATATATAATACAGTAAAGCAGTAAACAAATGCTTTTGAATATATTAGCTATCTAGGAGGCTAAGTGACCAGTTTTGCCCCAAAGCCATGCAACAAAGGTTCAACAGCTGGAAACAGTCCTTGTAGGTCAAATACAGCCGACGTTTGAACATTTCATGTCTCTAAACTCTATCCTGTTTTTGTTTTGTTTTTTTTTTCCTGTCCAGCGTCCTGTATCATTTAATAGCCAAGTACACTGGTACTAAAGAAAATGTTTACCTTAAAGCACTTGAATGAATATACAAGCTAGAGTATGAATACAGTTGTTAGCCTTCAGTCGTTGAATGCTGAATACCAGTATCACTCAGAACAATAACAACCTCAGTCTGCCAAAAAATGTTAAATTCTGTCAATATTAAGTCTACCTTCAGGAAGAAAAAGTGGTAGATCTCAGTATCAAATTAAAAAAAATGTCATTTTTATTCTCGTGAAAAGATGAGAATACACTACTTATTTATTGGTATCCACTAACAATACTGAACTTTGATCTTGACTTTTAATACTTTTGTTTTATCACATTTTTTGTTAAAGGTAAGTTTGATCTTCTGTTTACTAACTGTGGATTCCAGGTCACACAACCAGCATATCTTCCTTTCTGATAAAAATTCCTATCCTGCACACAGACTGAATGTGATTCATCCTCTGTTGTTTACAGCACCCTTAAATTTCTATTAGCAGTCTTATCTAGAATTCAGCTCCATTTTTACTTTTGTTTTCCTGTCCTAGTCCTACTCCTAACAGGAATACACCTCATCTTACTACCTCTTTGCTATACAGATAGGAAAATGTATGTTATGGTTTAAAAAACAGCAATAATCTGGAATATACAATATACTTTAGCCTTAGAAAATAATCAAATTGCTGAGGATTGAAAGAAACTGCATATTAGTTCTGGAATGCCTTATCAGCATTGCAGCAGTCCTAGGTCAGGTGAAATACAGACAAAACATGAAGGGAAGGGCGTGTCTAAAAGTGATCACAAGAAAATTTGAATTGAAGATACTCTACAAATTAGGATCACTTACATAATAAATTAAGAAAATAAGGTTTTTTATTATTACATGTATGCATTTTTCTTTAAATTTAAAAATAAAATGATATTTACAGAAATAACCATTAAAGTAGGGCTATAATAAAATGAGAATTGTCTTTAAAAATGGAATACTTTTTATCAACCTAAAATGGATTTTGTATTTACAGGAAAATGATGTATTTATGCACTGCATTTATATAAGAATTGAATTATTAATGCTGTGTTGTGACTAAGTATGAATCTAGTCATTATCTAATATGCATATATATGTATGTGGCTATATTTAACTTCTGTGTTTACCTCTAACAAACACTTTGGGATTATTTACTTTCCTATCTCTGCTGTCCAGCTGGAAGACACTGAAGTTGAGGAAGTGGCCTGCATCCCTGCATGCATGAGAGTCCTCAGTTTGGCCGTCTGATGGAGTTGGCCTAATGGAAATGCCTTACTTTATTAAATCACAGATTTTTTCAATTAATGCAAATGCATGCCTGTCTGAAATATTGTTTGCTGTTCATATATGAGATATATATTCTGGTGATTCACCAAGTTCAATGAAATTAATATCACAGAGCCCCCGCCTTTCCATTATTTAAACATTTTTCATACCTTTTGCTACATTCATGGTGTGCACTACACTTTTACACTTTTATTTTATACAGTGACTCAATTTCCTGCTATATGCTGTAGCTTCTGGGAAGCTATTCATAATTAGAACACTTTAACACTCACAATAAATATTTGCAGTATAAAGTATTTTATGTTTAATCCTGTTCACTGTATAATTATTTTCTCCATGTACTTTTGACTTGCTTTATTGAATTAGAAATAACCAAAATATTAATTGTATGCAATATCATGCAAGCTAGCCAGTTATGCTGAACTATGTATTTATTAATGATATTTGGAAAACGTGAGTAAAAATGCCATTCTACACAAGTGCTTGCAGGTACATGTTTGTCCCTTCTAATGTTTATATTCAAGAGTAAAAATTCTGCTAGGTAAAAAATTTAAGTTCTTCAGTGATTTGCGAGTCACTGGTAGACCATTGAACATATAACTATAGTCCTCTAAAATTTCTATGCTTCAGGAAAATTCCTTTACGATAATGCTATCTTTAGCTTCCATTATTAAAATAATTTCATGAAGTATTAATCAAAATATCACATTATTGTCACTCAAACAACAAAATAGAACTAACAAACAAAAAGGATAGAAAGCATCTTTCAGTATCATTTTCACTTTTTTCCTATTGGCAATTCAGCAAGGTTTTCTTAACACTGCCTGTTGCTATATAAACTTCATGAGTTTGTAGTCTAACTAGATTTTGCATCAGTTAAGGAAGTCATTTCAGAATCTAGAAAATCTATTCTCTTGATGTTTTAATAGGAAATTGATTGTGAGGAATACTTGAGCCTCTTTACCCTACTAGCCTTTTCAGTTACTTGAATTATCATTTTCAAAGTTTCATGTTGAGTAGCATTCAGAGAAATAAATTCAATCATTTTTTTTTACTGAATGAGTGAAATAAATACTAATGTGTTCTATAGTCATGTGTGTCAAGGGCTGTTGCATTTTCTAACAATAAGAATGGAGAAATAAAATAACAGGTTATACTTGCTTACTTGTGAGAAACATATTTTGTTCACTCATAACAATGTTTGAAACTACTAATTATTTATTCATTCTTTATCTTAAATATAACTTCTACTAAATAGGAACTTTCTGTTCATTTATTTTCTGAATTTCACCATCAGCTCATAAAAGTGAAAAAAAAACCCTGCATAATCATATAATTACAAGAAACAATATTAAAAATCGAATTATGAAATGATCATGTACAATGAAGCAGATAAGTTTTGTTTCTACCTGAGATGGTTTATTTATAATTAATGAAACTTGTTTTATTAAATAATATATATATATATATTTGTAATTAGCATTGCAGTATTGCTACACCATTTTTGTGTTGATATTTAATCCATACTAATTATTCATACAGTTGAAATCTTTTATATATTGGTTATTTTCAAAACAGTATACAGAGAATGGAAAACCACCATTTTTAGTGCATCTTATAACTTCCCTCTAAAACATATTGTACGCTTTATTTATTTTGTCTTCTATTTTGAATATTTCATTGTTATCTAATTTAAAATAGTTGTCATTAATTTTTGCTTAATGATTCTTCCTGATAGAGATCTCCATACAATATTATTTTAGATTTCAAAGGCATATTTATGGTTGTAATCATCAGTTGCCATGTTGTTGTGTGTGTCGTGTGCCTGAGGGATAATTGTGTGTATGTTGCTGATGTAAATTACAGCCTCTCAGGAAAATTCTATATATCAGTCCTTAGTTGGAAGAAAATGTCAGTAATGAATGTTATGAAGAGAGGTAAAAGTCAAACAAAACAAAAACATCCAAACTATTTGAGATTTCTACTATCTACATGTTTTTTCAAGAGAAGCTTATTAAATGTCCACTACATTTTTTAAAAAATATTCTGCTTCTTTGACTAATCTGGAAGTTTCTTTAATATATCTTAAAATGCAACTCACAGATGAGGGCACAAATATATTGACTGTAACGAACAAAGGAGAGCTTTACTGCAGAGATAAAGGAAGACCAAATCTCAATTTTTTATTTGTGATTCTACAGCAGTTTTACAGCTCCCTTGTTAGGAACTGATAGACTGATAGTCTGATAGATTGTGCAGACCTCTGAGCTCTGATTTCAAGGTGCATACTGTGTTGAAAAAAATCAGTTGGCTTGAGCTTGAGGGAGGCATTTCAGACACAACTTTCTCCATAGAGTCCTGTGAAATTTTTCAGTCTTTCTCAAGAAACTTTAGATTTCATAATATTGGCATTGATAATAGTAAAAGAAATTCAATAGATTGAAGATAGATAATCACTTAATATTAAACAAGCATGAACAAGAAAGGTCTGAAAAACTGTATGTTATGGTGTAACTAGCATGTAGATAGCTGTTACATGAGTTGGCAGAGCCACAATGCAGAGCTCCAATTGCATGCTCAGACAGATTAGTTCTGGTGCGCTTCCCAGAGCACTGCATATCTTGTGTCCCTTTTCTGACCATCTTTTTAATGTGAGCAATATGTCCAATCAATTTAGATTATAAACCAATCTCTTAATGACCAGGAGAGTAACAAACCTTTGTGATTTTCTACAATAAACTAAGGAGTTATAAGTATCATAGAACTAGCAATGTCAGGATTCCCATCTCTTGGCTTTGTTCTCCCAGATTGGGAGTATTGCAGCTATTTCTGCCAATATGGGGAGCATTTCTCTATTACTTTGGTTTACACAAAAACTTTTATGAACTTTCTACTTTCCTTGTCATGTAATGTTTCTTCATCTTAATATATAAATTAATGGTGGATATTAGTTTATCCTGAATAGCTCTGCAGCTTATTTGCAAATTAAACTGCAATGTAATTCTTTCAGAACCCTGTGCTAGAGAGAACCATAGTCATCTGATGAGTTCTGAGGGACCATTTATTGGTTCCCAAGGAATTCAGGGCACTGTACTACCATTTAAATTAGTGAGCATAATCTTCATAAAGGGTTATGAGCTGTTGCGTGTATTAGGACAAATTAATCCCTAGAAAAAATTACTAGAATGACTCTAGGGATGTATATTCTCTATTTTGTGTGATTTAGGTTAGTCCCTGCTAAAAATAAATTTTTTACTGCAATTTGTTTTAATTTCATTGAACTCACATTATAAATATGCAAACAGGAGGGAACTAGGGACAAGGGACTTCATTCCTCTTTTTCTCCTTAGAATATGACTTAGTATGCACATGCCTGCTAAATTTAATAACATATATATAAACATATCTATCATTACAGATATTTTTTATCCTTATATAACATTCGTAGAATAAATAAATAAATAAATATAAAAAACAAAAGTTAAAATCTGTTCTCAGCAGTACCACTTAGCCCTCCAGGATCTATTCAGTCAGACTAGATATCCAAGCAAAACAATGGTTTGAGATGGAACTGCTTGAAATGAACCTGAAAATGAGCATCCTGAACTATGCTAAAATACCCCCAGAAGGCTCTCTTCAGTTTCCTAAGTAGAGGCATCTAGTGTTATTTTAGATTCTCTGGGGATGTGAAACATTTACAAAGACCAGTAGAAAAAGAAAGAAATTATTAACTGGCTTAGAATTAAATTTTAGTATGCTACTAGTCTTTTACCAACATATTAACCTATGAGCTAAGTGAGTTCACCACACCTGAATGTCTGGCAAGGCTGTCATCAGTTATGAGAGGGGATCAACTTCCTATGCACCATCATGGTCCCAGGTTTCCTTTTTTGACCAGCTCTGTTGTGACTGATGGACAGTGGCTTAATGTATTGTTTTACAACCAGGATGACTAGCCTACCCCTTTCTTTCTTCTTTAGGATTGTATGTCTTCCTGTGATGCATAAGATTTACATGGTTTGCTTTTAATTGCATTGCACAAAGTAGTCTGTGAAATGGAGGCAGTTTAATGTAAAGCAATGTGGAAAAGGCAAAAATATTTGACCTCTCTTTTTTTCCCTTTGTCTTCACATACAAGTTTTATGCTTATCTCAGGTAATCAAACAAGACTGTAGGGCAATCATCTGTCTTGGAGAAGTCTGAGGGCAAAAACTCAGTTTTCCCTGAATTATTTTCTTAGTGGTCTGGCACATACCACCACTGTGTGCACTTGCAACCTGGAAGGCCAGCAGTATCCTAGGCGGCATCAAAAGAGGAATGGCCAGCATGGAGAGAGAGGTGATTGCCCCCCCCTACTATGCCCTATTGAGGCCCCATCTAGAGTACAGTGTACAGATCTGGGGACCCCAACACAAGATGTGAAGTTGTTGGAGCAGATATAGAGGAGTGCCATGAAGTTGACTAAATGGCTGGAATATCTCTGCTGTGAAGGTAGTTTGAGGGAGCCAGGCTTGTTTAGTTTAGAGAAGGCTCCAGGGAGACCTCATTGTGACCTTCCACTTGAAGGCAGCTTACAAGCAAAAGGAGGATTAATTTTTATTTTTTTTTTTCACATCTTCTGATTATGTCAGGATAAGGCAGAATAGTTTTAAACTAAAAGACTTAGATTTAGGTTAGAAGTTAGGATTTTATTTATTTATTTACTTATTACTCAGAGGGAGGTGATGCATTGAAACAGGCTGCCCAGAGAGGTTTTGGATGCCCCATCATGGGAGGCATTCAGGTCTGGATTGGATAGGAACCTGGCAGTCTGATCTAGCAGCCCTCACAGCCCTACCTGCGACAGGGGCATCAGAACTAGGTGATCCTTAAGTTCCCCTCAAACCTAAGCTATTCTATGATTCTATGATTTAAAACTAAACAATTATTTTAATCAAGAACCTGCTCATAGCTAAAGAGATTACAAAAACTGTTAGCTGTGGTAGCCCCTACAGGATATAAGAAGTATCTGAACGCTTATTTTTAAATAAAAATAAAATATAGCAAAAATAATAAATAAGCAAGAATAATCCAGCAAATTCCACAGATGACTCTAGGGTGGAGAAGGTAGGATGGAAGAAGTAAGGACAAAAGCTTTGAAGAAAGTCAGTGAATACATAAGGAGAAAACAAAGAAAATTATGGAAATAATTGGAAAACACTTATTCCCCATCTGAGTAAAAAAAAAAAAAAAGAAAAAAAAAAAGAAAAAAGAAAAGAAAAGCAGGATAAAAATCAGAAGTTGCCCCAAAGCCCAGTAATGACTTCTACAGCCAGAAAAAAATCCTGCCAAAACTAAGTGCTTTGTTGTTTTGTGTAGATTAAAAGAAAAATTATTTATCTCATTCTTTGTTTTACAGCATGTCAAGCTACTACTTTTTCTGGGACAGTTCCTTTCACATTTCAGTTTAAAGAGTTGATATAATCTTTGTTCATAGTTTCAAAATATATCCCAGCTATAGATAACACATACATCTTTGCATACCTGTTATTTCATTGTCATATCAAGCACTTATTCTTTTCACATTTATCTGTGCCAAATAATTGCTCAAGACTAATGCAGACCTTCTGACATTGGTTTTGCTTCTTCCACAATGTGAAACCTTTTGAATTAAAGCTCAGTCATTCCAGATCAACTGGCTCCAAGAGCAATGCTGACATTACAAGCTATCATCTTATACAGTTGGTCAGCTCCAGACAGAATCACACTGGCATTTGCAAATACACAAAGACATAAACCAAAATGTCAGTAGTCAATGCTGCAAGGATGGGTCATATAAGGAATCTGTTCTGGAGGCTTCCTTATTTTTGATTTAAGGGCTGCCTAATCTCTGGAAATAAAAAGCCTCTGGTGGATTGTTGGGTCAGTTATTTCATTAAAGAGCTGCAGTTTTACCTACATGTTATTTTGTTTGGTTGGTTTTGTTGTGTTGGTGTTTTTTGGTTTTTTGTTTGTTTGTTTGTTGTTGTTGTTTTTTTTTTTTGAAACAGATATTAATCGTATGACCTAAGATTTGCAGAAATACAAAAGTAACACTTAGAATCAGAACTTACCTTTCTTATATACAACTCACCTTTCATATACAAAGTTTTTTGCAACTCTTGGCCCAATTACAAAACCTCCCAACACTCCTCTGTTTTTTTGGGTTTTTTTATGCTAACATGCATATTGTTTCTCTCTTTCAGATAATTGTTTTATTACCTTCGAAACTGAAAATGTCATAGTTATGCTCTGATAACACCCCTTTGGTGTTATTCTTGAGAATAACTATTATAACTATTTTGAAGACAGTTAACAGGGGAACGAAGATAGAAGTTTCCTTCTTCTCATTAAGGTAGCTAAAATGCAACAACTGAATTTGAATATAATCTGAGCAGGTTATCTAGGTTTTCTCCATTTTAAGCTGAGAGAAAGAGATACTGTCAGAGGTTATATGTACGATAGGCAACATAACCATGTGACTCTCTTTCCTCAGAAAGAAGACGGTTTTGAAACAGAAACATTATTTAAGTAAAATGAAATCTATGCCACGTAGCTTCTGTAAAATTCCACAGAATATCTTCAATGGATCAAAACTTGAGTGTTTTGGGTCCAGATTTCTTGATCTGTTCTTCCTTCCTTGTGATCATTTATATCTACCTGCTCTTGGGATCTGGAAAATAGCAGTCATACGATCATGGGTCACTTGCTTCTAAGTTGGTTTCTATAATCACCACTCAAAGATTCTGATAAATATACAGTGTACAAGGAGCAGTATCATATAGATTCATAATGAATAGAATTATAATCTAAGGATGAAATTTGTGGGACTCCATTTTTTCTCTGACTTCTTTACCCTCATATATGACAGGAATGAGCATTTATTGCAGATCAGAACCATCCTCCATGAACAAATATCTACAGTGACAACAACTTCCTGGTCTGGAAATGGGAGTAATTCCAGCTGCCCTTTGGCACTGTGTTACGCCACATTTTCTTAAGCATATATGATAACACAACCTCATATGACACCTCAGTACCGCATACTGGCTTAGTGTTGGAAAATAAAACATAAATAGAAAGTGATGGACTAGGAAAGCACTGTGTCGTCTCCCAGGAGAAAAAGATGGACAAAATATTTAAAGCTGTATGTAAGACAAACTCAACTATTGAATGTAAGTAAATAGAAAGAACCTCTTTAATTTCCAACTGCATACAGGAGGATAAACAGTGTGATAATGTCATTTAGGCATAGATCACTAAAATGATAAGAATAATAGAACGTTATTCCCCATATCATGCACTTAAGGTCAAAAGGGGGTGAAAAAAGTTCAGAGCAGTGTGTACATATAAGGGTCACAGGATCCACTGGTGCTTGAGTGTCCTAGGTCTTACAGCAGGCTGTGTGCCTGGACATTACAGTACTGGCAAGGGTTTCTCCTTTGAATGTTGTTCATGTTTAATGCTCTGTGATATGTCCAATGTTACTGAGGGCAATGCTGCAAACTCTTCATAGATAATGATTTCTGCTATGGAGCAGCGCCCTGAAGCATGAGGAACTACTTTGTCAGGGAGAGCAACAGGCATGTACATTTGTGATTGTCAGGACTATTTATTAAAGATCCATGTCTGAAACTGTTATCTGAAGAGATTTAAATCCTAACACCCCTACTTTCTCCCCAGACTTCAGATACTACAACCTTTTTATGGTGGATGAACGATCTTCACAAAGACTTAATGATCTATGTGTATTAGTTGTGTGGTTGAACATTTTTCTGTAATCAAATATCCCAGTTTAGTTTCTAAAGTTTGTCAAAGGAAAAAAGAATGGAAGAAAGAAAGAAGAAAAGGAAGGAAGAAAGGTAAAAAAGACAGAGAGGGAGACATAGTCATTTCATGGCTTTGATTGTAGCTAACGTAATTCTTTGGAATCATTTCTATTGATATCTGTCTAACATTCATTCATTTACCTTGGGGATATAGCCAGTTTCTGTTGCACAAAACTAGTCTGTATCCCATGGTTCACATGTTCTATCTTTTCTTAGCACAAGTACAATTTATTATAGTAGAATGATGAATTGAAAAAGCCTTATTTTATTTTCCTTTTAAAAATATTATATAGGACATTCTCCTCATTGTTGCTCTGAAATCTTTACTGTCCCATATGCTGTAATTTTTACTCATTAAAAAGAAACTTTCAATTTTTTTCTTTTCAGAAGTACATAAAAAAATCAAGATCATTACTTTCCAAAGAAGTCTAAGCATTTCATTTACTAACTCTTGAAGTCAAACAAGTTGTGCTGAAGTACTTTATACCATCAATATGATAAATTTCAAGCTGCACTGGTGGAGGAATGAGAATAATTGAAAAATTATTCATGAATAAATTATCTCAGAACTCTAAAGAAGCCAAACATATTACTTTCTCCTATACACTCCAGAAAAGGAATAAATGATAAATAAATATTTTGGGAAAAATTAATTAAAATTAATTAAAAACTCTCTGGTTCTCTCAGATCGTGTAATTAAGTGAGACTGCTCTGGGCATGCTGAGC